>NC_135331.1:171586103-172219605 GCF_023851605.1 Tamandua tetradactyla
TACAAAGGCTACCACTACATTTGGATTTAAGGGCTTTCAAAGAAAGGACTGTATTCTCTCTACTGGAAGATTCAAGTTTGTTTCTCCTTCTTCCTATAATCTATTGATGACTCTCTTGCTCCAAGATTGTCAGGTTTTTCCCCTGTAATATAGACTATAAATCCCTCAAATTCCCTATAATCTGACTCAAACCTTCTTCCCTTTACAAACCCATTTCACATCACTCCCTTGTTTGAAATCTACTTTAACAACTCGTGTTATTTTAATTTGATAAAGAGCCTTATAGAAGTTCCTGATTTAAATAATCTTTCTGCCACTTACTAGCCCCCTGAACTGGTCCTTAGTCTCCGAGTATCAGTTTCTCTGGTAGTGTATATATTGCTTGAAATTTCAAATTATTTAATATTAAGAAGAGGAAAATTCATAAGCAATACCAATGTGTTTTCATTTCTCTAATTCTTGATACATAGCGTATTCTGCTTTTATGATAAACCTCGAGTGTTCTACTGTTTTGTTTGCTCTGTGTATGTCTTGTGGTGCTTCAGAATTTAAGTCCAGTTCTACCTCTGCTGAGACTCTCTTCCGAATATCCCAGTTTGTGGTTACCAATTCCATCTATTCCACCCTAAATATTGTTTGTAATGGCTGCCCTGTATTATTGCTTATTTTTCAAGTTTATATTTGTGCTTCAAACAAGATACAGAGTTTATGAGGGCACAGACAGTGGCTGATATATTATTGTCTACTCACTGTGTAACACACAGCCTTCTATATAGGGGACCTTTAATACATCATAGAATCCATTGTTGTGTCTCACGTTGGAAGAAGTCTACTGTTAGCAACCAAGACTTTTCTAGTTTGCTAGCTGCCGGAATGCAACACACCAGAGATGGATTGGCTTTTAATAAAAGGGGACTTATTTTGTTAGTTCTTCAGAGGAAAGGCAGCTAACTTTCCACTGAGGTTCTTTCTTACGTGGAAGGCACAGGATGGTCTCTGCTGGTCTTCTCTCCAGGCCCCTGGGTTCCAACAACTTTCCCTGGGGTGACTGCTTTCTGCATCTCCAAAGGCCTGGGCCGAGCTGCAAGTGCTGAGATGAGAAATGCTGAGCTGCTTAGGCTGTGCTACATTGCGCTCTCTCATTTAAGCACCAGCCAATTAAGTCAAACGTCACTCACTGCAGCAGACACGCCTCCTAGCTGACTGCAGATGTAATTGGCAACAGATGAGGCTCACGTACCATTGGTTTATGTCGCAGCAACAAGATTAGGTATGCTCACCTAGCCAAGTTGACAACTGAATCTAAATAACACAAAGGCATTCAAAGCAGGAGAGCTCAAAGCTTCAGGGAAGCGAACATCCTACAAAATGTATCATTAGTTTTTTTTATATGCTGAATGGTGGGGGTCACATTTCATTCCTTTTCCATGTGAGTATCCCCTAATTGCAGCACCATTTGTTGAAATTTTTTTTTTTTTTTTTTGGTTTTTCAGTTGTTTGTTTTTGCTTGTTTGGGAAGTGCATGGGCTGGGAATCGAACCCGGGTCTCCTGCATGGCAGGCGAGAATTCTACCGCTGAACTACCCTCACACCCTATACCATTAGTTTTTATAATGACAGGAGCCATTCTTTCACTCCTTAGTTCTTGGAGTTGTTTATTCTGTTTAGGGAAAGAAAAATCATACAGATGATGCTCTTTATCCTGTAAGAATCCAACTGATGCTGTAACTAAAGTATGCTATTTCACCTTTCTGATAAGCCAGCTGTTTCTTTGCTATAAAATGAGTTCCTGGATCAGAAACGATATTATTTTTAACAAGGAGGTGGTGAAGAAGCTTTCTGACAGGTTACAGGATGGCAGTGCTTGCAGAAGCATTATGGACAGAGGAGGCATATGCATATCCAGAAGCTGCGTATATTTGGGTAATCATAAGTCTTCCTCTCTGCCACAACAGAAGAGGTCCAATGGGATCAACTTGCCACCGGTGGCCGGCTGACTCCCCTCCCCATTTGGGAAACGAAAACTAAGACCTAAAACATAATCCGAGTCATAAGGGCTCATTGGGCTTTGACTAAGAATGCAGGCTCGAGTTTAGATGCATTCCAGAACTTATCTACTGATCAAAAGTGGGGCTCCAGATTTATTGCTAGGCATTGGCAGGACTGATTTGTATCATTCTGCTGGAATGGTATGAACATAAAGCTTGAAAAAGTTCACCATTATGGGTGGATGAATTTTGGAGAAGGCAATAAATGATAGATCCCATGAAGATTTTTTTCCCTATAAAAATGTATAATTGAGTGAATGAGTGTGTGAGAAAATGTAACATTTAACACATCCGTTTAGTTTAAGGATTCTTAAAGATCATTTAAAAATATGCTTTGTTACTTACTTATTTTTATTATTTTTGAGTAGTTTATGCTTCCAGATGTTTCAAAAATTTATGTGGAAGGCATTTGATAAGAAGTAAATCCCATCCCTCCAATCCCATCATTTTCCAAGAAGAAATCACCATTACTCTGCAGCATCCCAGAAATACTTTTTGAATATATAAGCATATGCACTTGTATATAGTACTGTCCCCCATATCCAGATGATGATATCTGATGCATTACTATCAAAATGTGGGTGTGATTCTATGTCAATACACATTTTTAAATGTCTGAAGATGTGTGGATGTACAATAATTTATTTAACCTGTCCTCTATTAATGGACAGTGTGATTTCTTATCTTTTGATATTATAAACAATGCTGAAATAAATATCTTCCATATACATTACCACACATACAGTTCTGTCTGAAAGACACGTTTCTAGAAGTGGGGGCATTTTAAATATTAATAGATATTGCCAAACATTTCTATTTAGTGACCATATCAATTTATATTATTGTATCAGAGTGCCAGTTCTCTACTTTCTCTTTAGCTTTTTATTAAACTTTTGGATCTTTGCCAAGATGACAAGTGAATATATTATCTCATCGAAGTTTTAAATTATATTCCCCTTATTATGAATAATATTTTAGATTTCTTTAAATTATAGTTTGTATTCACCTTCCTGCAAAACCTCCTCAATTTTTTTTGACTATTACTTTTTGGGAGTTGTTCATTGTAAGGACCCACTATATATTTAAGGCATTTTACCCTTATCTTGAATATGAGCTCTAAGTATTCACATCGAATTTTCGTTTATTTTTTTAGAATATGAGTTTAGTGTTTTATATGTATATATATTGATGTTTTTTGGCTCCTTTCATTTTCTGACGTATACATATAGCTTTTCCTAGTCCCCAATAATAAAATCATCTTTCATTTTTATGATAGCTATTGATATTTCCATTTTTAGTTTATAACATTGATCCATTGGGATTCATTTTAATGTAAAGAGAAAACTAGGGGTCCAACTTTGCTTATTTTCCAAGGGAAACCAGCTCTCCTCATATCTTTCACTGACTAATAGATTGATTCCCCAATGATAAATTGTACCAACTTTATCATATGTTAATGTTACTATAGATTTACATCTATTTCTGGACTTATTTGTATCTAAGATTTTCTTCTTATCCTTGTACACTTATGAATTTAATTTTGGATGCTTTATTCTATGTTTAGTACTTGGCATGGCTTGTTTCTCATTATTTCTCTCAGAATATTTCTGGATATTCTGCATGTTTATTTTTCTATATAATTTTATCTTCATCTCATTATTGTGAGTTTTGATCAGGTGCCCACTTTGTGCTAGAAACAGAAAATGTCTTGACATAAATCCAAAGGAATTTTTAAAATAGTTTAATTCTAAAAAATATTGTATTGGTGTTTTAATTGTATTGAGTATATAGATTCATATCAGAAGTAGTGAGATATTAATGATATTGAATTTTCCTAATTAAAAAAATAAGGTATCTCCTTTTATATCTGTCAACAGCAATTGAAAATCTCCTTAATTTTTTCACATTTATTAATATGTGCATCCTTTATTTTTGTGCCTTTTAAAAATATAGCTTATATAATGTTTTTAACTAGTGGTTGTTGGACATAGAGTTCTTATTTTGTGTATCATATTTCTATCTATTCACCATCTGAATTTTCCTATTATTTGCAGCAGTTTTTAAATTACTTTGGGTTTTTCAGGAACACAGCTGCATGTCCTGAAAATAGTGGTCAATTCACTAATTGTTAGAATTTTTATATTATTTCTTTTTATCATCTAAATGTATACATTTAAACCTTCAGGAAATATTATATAATTGTGATAACTGACACTCCTGTCTTTTTCCTTTCTTTAGTGGGAATACTTCCAATCTATCTCCATTAAGCATTCATCGTGTTTTTAGAATAGAAACTATTACATTAAAAAATTTTTAGAAGAGGAACTATTACATTAAAGAATTCCCCACCTAGACAATTCCTCTTTAAAAACTGTTTTTTCAAAAATGGATGCTGATTTTTTTCAAGTATCTTTCCATCCTGTGTGGAAATAACCACATGAACTCTCTTGTTTGATCATTAAAATGGTGATTATAATTACTGGATTTTTAAAATATTGAGCTATTTTTGATCATTCTTGGTTAAGAATTGCATAATAATTGCAAAGTACCTTTTTATTTGCTGTTACCTAACATTTTATTTGCTGTGTACTAATATTTTATTCAGGGTTTTTGCTTTTATCTTCAATAACTGAAGCTGGCCTGTAATTTTCTTTTTTGTGTTACTTTTTACATGCTTTGATATCAATATAAATTGCTTTTCAAATATGGGGTTTACTATATGTTATACTATCAATGATTGTGATTATCTGTTACTTCAAAATTGGTGAAATTCAATGATACAATTATCTGGTCCTCACGTCTGTTTAAATTTGGTAGTTTACATTTTCTAAGAATTCATCCATTTTACACCTTTATTTGTTTAGAGCTGAAGAAAGCAGTCTCATAAATCCTTTAAATTTCTTTTGTGTCTGTTATTTTCTCCTTCCTATTTCTTATTTTGTGTATTTGAACTTCCATATTTTATTTCCATGATTAGGTTAGCTAACATCTTTCAAAATCTGTTTGAGTGATTTTCTCCCCAAATATTCAGTTCTTTGATTAATTACTTTTTACTGCTTTTCTTGATTTCTAATTAATCAATTTATGTTTTTAACCTAATTAAGTTTTCACTTTCTTCCGTAAAATTATTTTAATATATCATCATTTTTTCTTAATCAGCAATTAATAAGCAAAGAATTTTCATAAAATGACCCCTGCTTCAGGTAAATTCTGTTAGGATACTCATCATATTTTTCCAGTTGTACTGAAAATTTGCTTTGAATTTTCTCTTTGATGAGAGTGTTGACTAACAGAAGACTTTAACATTTGTAAATCAGTGAGTTGTATTTATAGGAAAATTTATTTTTTATTACATTTATTACAATTATTACATTGATTATTATTTTTAGATCTTTTATGCCCTTACTTTAAATTTCTAATTAATTTTGATGTGTTTTGGGCTGAATGATATAAATTAATTTTCCATTTTATGGACAAGAAAATTTCAGAGGTGCTATCAAATTCATAAAATATATGGTGAAAATATTTTGCAGATGTACAATATCAACATTATCACTTCACTGATAATTGTTAAATTATATAACACATATAACATTGTATATAAACTGTGTTCTTCCAGTTTACATTTAATCTTGTTATAATGTTGTCTGTCATTGAAAAATATGCATCATTACTTTTTGCATGCAAGTATTAAGATTATTAAATATACCAAAGATAGATAAATAAGCCCATTTGGCTGATTAATTCATAACATTAAAGTGTTAAGAAAAAATGTTTTTTTTTCTTTTATCCTACAGGAAACTTAAGGGTTCATTTTCTAATTCTTGAAAGCTGTTCTCCTTGATAATTATTGTGCTTCAGTATATATTAGTTCTTTATAATTAGCAGATTGATAGTTTTATAAAGAGGATAATATTGAACTTAACTTATTATAAATTTTATTTACATTATTAGGTACATTATTTTGTTCCATTGACATGATTTTTATACAAGAATTTCTCATCGAGGGAAGCAGTATATTGATTTACATTCAAATCTTAATCTAGTAGCCACAGTGGAATGTTTCCTATCACTGAAATTGTGTCTTCAGAATGTGTCCTTAATCAAAATAAAATGATACTTACTGATAATGCAAGAATTTATAGTTTTACAAAGATCAGAACTAGTTGTGTTTATTAGCAATGAACTGAATAAAATATTTTTTCATTTGCGGCACCATGTTCAGATTACCTATATGCTAAAATTTTTTGCCATTTTGGCAATATCTGTACTTGTCAAGTGGCAATGAAAAATACTGGCTAGTTATGTTGTTTCACGTGGGTTTAGCCATATCATTAATAAAGTTGTTCCTGAATATATGGAGCGATGGTTGTACATGGAAGTGGAGATAGAGCTTCCCTCCTTACCCAGATTTTCCAACACTTCCTAGCAGTTAACCAGTTCTACAGCCATTTCATATAGCTTTTTTTTTTTGGCATGGACAGGCTCTGGGAATTGAACCCGGGTCTCTGCATGGCAGGTGAGAACTCGGCCACTGAGCCACCATTGCACCGCCCTCATATGGCTTTTTAGTCTTAAAAAATTGAAGTGCTATTTTTAAAGAAGTATAAAATGGACCAATATTTACATGTGAAATATCGAACATCTGTTTTTGTCAGAATGTTAGTTCAATATTCTTTCTTTTAAGGAGTTCTTTGGCTTGAATGTATTCTTTATATTCTGCATGTAAGAATTGCATTGTTTTATTAGCCAGCACAACATTGCAAAGAATGTTGCTTTAGCACTTCATCAGCATATACATTTACAAAATTGAATTTACTATATGAGGATCATACATCTGAATAAAACAAGTACAAACACTCAGTTTGTGTTTGGAATCACTTTTATCATCATCTCGTTTGTGACTACTCTCACATTCAGAAAAGGTGTTTTTCTTAGTGAAAATGTCAAGGAAAACTTGTTTGATGCATGAGAGTTAAAACTTGATAATAAAAATATTTTCTAACTTGACTACTAATCTTAAATTACAAATTAAGAAAACAGGTCTGATTAAAAAATAAAATGATTGTAAAAAAACAAGCTATATAAATGTGTTCAAATAGGTCACTACTGTAGCCAAGTTGATATTTGTAATAACTTTTTACCTGATATGTTGAGAACGCATGCAGTTTTGATCTTTAATCAAATGCTATTTAAGATAGTGGTTAATATTTAGAGTTTAAGAAACTCTGATATCTGTATCTATAGATTTTTATCTTCCTTTAATTTTTTTTTTTTCATGGGCAGACACCGGGAATCGAACTTGGGTCTCTGGCATGGCAGGTGAGAACTCTGCCTGCTGCGCCACTGTGGGCCGCCCCTTCCTTTAATTTTAAATTGGTTCATGAAACATTGTACAAACAGGCTTTACAATGATTACTTAGATATTTTATTCAACTATGCCTATAAATAAGCTAACTAAGATATCTATTTCAGGTGGTTAAGATTTTCATATGTTAATATGTAAAAATATTTGTATCTTCGTATTTTCCTGAAATCTGCAAAATGTTTAGTAACATAGGTCTTTACCTATGGTCTTTAGCAATGCTGATATTTCTAATGACTTTCTACTTGATATTTTGAGAACATTCACAGTTTGACAGCTGATCAAATGGTATTTACGTTAGTGTTTAATATTTAGAATTTAACAGCTTTGCTCTCTGAATTTATAGACTTTTTCCTTGTTGCCTTAATTTTAATTTGGTTTATGAAACTTATTGGGCAAATGCAGGTTTTACAATGATTATGTGGATACTTTCTTTAAATATGCCTATGGTTAAGCTAACTAAGAAATCCATTTTTGGTGGTTCTAAGTGTATTGCATGTTTTAGTAAATAAAAATACTAAAAAATATAAATAATAAATGGATGTTTGCATGGAAGATGCAAACATCATTACTGCATTTTAATTTACAACTGTCTTGTTGAAACATGGTCCTATTTCTCATGACTAGCATGCAGCTAAGACACCCGAGACTCACCCCATGTCCTTGACAATAGCTGAGCTGGTCTATACCCTGTCTAAATAGATCAATCTACAAGTCACTTGTTTAGGTGTCAAAACAATCTAAATTTCTTATTCAAAAATCTGAACACTTACATTCAATGTATGTACCTTTCCAGTTGTATGATAAGCAATGGAGGATTTTGGTAATCAATACTGGTCACAGCCCATACTTTGAGTAACTGCACAGTGTCTGCTTCCCCACACTCTCACTTATAATACATTTAACAACCTTTCTCATCTTTTCTGATCACTTAGATAGAAACATATTTCATTTTAATTTGCTTTTACTTTTCTCATGTATTTCTACTTGAGAACTGGCTTTTTATTAATATCATAAGATATATTTTCTGACAGTGTTCTCTATTATGTTTCTCTTGTAACATTTTCCTCTTTTAATTTGTTCTTTCCTTTGTTTATGTGTCTCTGTCACTAGGACTTCGCTATAGCTCAGATCTGCTGCTATGAGTTCTGGGAGAATTTCTCATTCCCTGTTCATGCTTTAGGATTCTCTACCTAACTCAAAGAGTACCTTGCCTTGCAGTTCTTCTTTGAATGTATGGATGAAAGCCCACATGCCATGCCTTCCCCAGCATGCACACCAACCAATGATGCATTTCTTCTCCCTTGCTTCCAAAGATGTTCTTCTCTTCCATTAAGTGCCCTCAGACCTACTCACATCTGTCTGTACTCTTTTATTTCCTGTCCCATGGTGCACTTGGCACTCCATTCTAGGTGGATGAAGACTGAAGAGAAGATCTCAAAGGAGCAGAGAGGGATAAAGGGGAGTAGGGTTGTTCTGTAGCAGAAAAAAAAGGTCATTCCCTTTAAGCTAGAAAATTATTTTTCCTATTGCTGTACTTCATTTCTTTTGGTCAGTGTACACTATGCCCTGGAGTTAGGTGCAGAGAGGAAGATGAGTTAAAGACCTTTTTAAAATCCCTTAGAAACTAGCTGTCCACACGTGGTGTTCAAAATGTGTCTCAACATCCATCCCCATCAATGCCATCAATGAAGCCATTAATGAAAATCCATTGTATTGTTCAAAACAGTCGCACTGGTTCTTTCATCTTTAGATTGTGTGCTGCTGTCATGGAATTTTACTGTTGTTAACCCCTCCAGCCTCCAAGATTCACCCTTTCCATTAATATTTAGATAAACCAACTTGAGTCCTCCCAAAATGATTCTGGGGCTACTTTCATTTAGGTTGATGCTTATCAGTCCTTTCTCTTCATTCCAGTTCTTAGTTGTTCTTGGTCTTATCACTACTTCTGCTGTCCTTTTTTTTCCATGTTCACCCCTAGGATGACTGGAACTGGGTCATGATTAGAGCCTGGGTAGAGGCAGAGACAAGAGTGGAGGAGGGGCAGGACTGCAATGTGTGTAAAACCAAAACCTTAAAAATATTTGGTTATATTCTATTTTCAGTGAATTTGCCTGCCTCTGTTTTCTTGAGTCTTAGTTTCCTGTTCTGTATTATGAGAGAACGGAGTTATTAGCGTTCTAATGTTCAAATTGCAACATAATTGATCAAAAAATCAGATGAATTTTGTTAGGTAAAATAATAATTTTCTGATATGAAGAGTTAAAGGCTAGAATTGGATATGCAAGGACAGTGAAGCAATTCTCATTGAAAGTCTTTGAAAAGTGGATATCATCTTATTTATCCAGTATGATTTCAGATGACTCCTACCTGAAGACAGCAGGGTTTAAAAGATAAAATCCCTTATCTTAAATTTTTCCAGTTTGCCCATTGCTTTAACTTCAGGTTCACTTTGAAGGCGATTATAGCTGGTTGAATCTAGCTAAATATGCTATCATTGGGACAGTAGCACTTATTTTAATTGGTAGAAAAGCTTCAGCGTTTGTGATTGACCTGGTCTGATCAGGCTGGTAAGAAAATGCCTCTTTGGAGAACTTTAGCAATTTCATCCCAGCACGGGTCAGTTACTGTCTTAAGAGGTGAACAGAACCAATGACAGTGCTCTTGATATTAAAGGGCTTGCTCAAAGGAAAATGTTACAAGAGGTACGGTCAGCTGAAATGATTCAAAGGCAAATTGTTTAATTTTTCCTTTTGTCTTCCTTGGCTGCTGCTCCCACTACCGACTCCCTGTTCACTCGCAAGCACATCAGGTTTCCTAAAACATATCATCTTCAGTCCCTCCTCGTTTTCTAGTCATCTGAGAGGTGATGCCAAGCAAACTATAATAAAGTGGAAAAAAAAATGATCTGAAAATGAACCTCCCAAATTAAGAGTTGCTCCAGGAGATTGAGTTCACTGTGTGTTTAAACAAAGTCATGATTCATTAACTATGGCCTACAACAATCAAATAAACAATGCCATGCTCCACAAGGCATCCATTAGCGCGTTGGAGTGCATAAATCACTAACCACGTGATTTAGGGCTTAACCATTTGCCAAAACAGCTGTTTTCTCAGTTCAAATAATGAAGAGAAAAAACAGCTGAAGCCAATTAGTGGATAAGCATTCATTCCCAAATATCTGAAGCAGTTGAGTGGTTTATTCTGCAGGCCAGACGTGTTGTTATTCAGATTCAAGGAAGAAAGCTCCTTTTACCCAAAATTGAAGGTTTTACATTAACCCTTGTTTGTATTGGGCTCTCCTCCAAAGAGCAAGAAGAGAAACAAACAAACAAACAAACAAACAGCTGATTAAAATCTAGTGTCCTTGAAAGCAGTCAGTTAATTATTTATTTAGGATTGTTTGTTTCTTTGTTCATGGAATGTTTTAAGCATTCATGAGGACTAGGGAATGTGAAAACAGGATTGTAGTGCAAAGCAAAGTATCTAATTTCAAACAACAATTACGTTTATCAAACAGAAATAGACTCCAGAGAATACTGAACACTATCCATAAACTGAACAACTTTCCATTCTGAAAGATCAATTCCAACCAAGGAAAACTTTAAATACATTGCATTTTTGCACTGAAATCAACACTGTTGTTAGCAAAAACCAATTATTGGGCAAAACCCAAAAGAGTGAGGCTTCCCCTGCTACAATACAGACATAATTTGAAAGCTACATGTCTTTGATAGTCCTGATAACTAAATTAATTAAGATCAATTACTAAAGAGAATTCAATAAACATGACATTTCTCTAGGAGAAATCACAGGCAAGGTACCACGAAAATATATTTCCTATTAAGACTGTCTTGATGCAGACAGGAAATATAAAGATTGCAATCATATTGGCTGAATTATAGCTGGGCACTTAATAGCTATGCAAACTTTATAATTCTTGAAATTCTCCTAATCTCAGTTTCTTCATCAATATAACATGGGTAAGCATATTCTCCTTATAGCCTCACAAGTTTGTGTCATGAAATTTAAATAAGCCATTAATTATTTTTGTGAAGTGGAGATATTATAACACATGAGTTTTAACCAAAGCTCAATTTTTGCCAAGAGAAATGTGAAAACATACTTAAAAGTTGGTTACTGCTCTGCTTACAATAAAATGAGCATTCAAAATAAATAGTACCTATTTTCATTATTGATCATGGAGTTATGCTTTGGGGTGTCTGGGAGAGACTTGACATTTGTAATTGGGGGAAAATTGATTGATGATCTAAAAAGTTACAAGCACTTTGATTTTTTAGGGTAAAAACATAGTTTCAAGTTTTGAGAGGACAATTATGCAGGCTTAAGGCATGTAGTTGCTTACTGTTCTTGGGAAGACCAAAGCATGGTGAATTAACCAACATGCAGTTGCTTCAGAGATGTTAAATATTGTATTATCGTAATGTGTCCGGGTAAAAACTGGGAAAAGTCCAACCCCTGAGCATAGAGATGTGGGGTTTATGCCTAAAAGAATGGATGGTTTCACAGTCAATCATCAAGGAAGAAGGCAGAAAAATAAGGATTCACGGAGAAACAGGGGACAAAATTTACTCCTTTTCTGGGGTGCAGGAGATTGGGAACTGAAATCCAGGTAAGAGTACAGATACTCAAGGGCAATTCTACTTTTGGAAGATAGGCTGGATATCGTCACACAATGCTGAACTTGGGATAGGAAGAGAAAATAACTTTACCTGGGTGAGGATGTGAGGAGCCAAAGAGCTCAATGGAGAAGCTTGGGTAAACATCTTGGATTTGTGGTGCTGTGGCAACCATATCTCATTCTTTTGCAACAGTGTATGTGAGTCTCCACATCATTAAGCCAGTACTGATTACTCACACTAAAAATATAGTCTTGGTTAATTATATATGTGTAAAGAAATAGATATTGGGTGTAAATTGACAGTTACTACTGAGAAATGAATGGTATTCTGGCATTTTTCTCATAACTGCTCAAGTATTGACATGTATTTATTCTTTCTCAGGCACAGGAAAGTTATACCTGATTTATATTTGGACATTCAGAAAAGTTGAGCTATATTTACTCTAAGTTACTTAACTTTTACTCTCTGATCAATATGCTCTCCATCTTGGAGATTCCTTATTTTTTCAGCCAGATTTTCCTCTCATCTTTCTCTGATTACTACTTACCCTTCACGAGGTTTATGTAGGTTAGCTTCCACATGTTGGGAGTGGAGAGGTTCTATATGCAGTCCACCTGCATTTGGGTACTGGCTACTCGTGTCCTCGTTTCCCCTCTTGTCTCTAGTCCAGTCCAGCTGGGAGTGAGGGGAGGGGGGCAGAGAACATAGAGGGGAGGGCCAGCTGCTGTGTCCTCCCAGGTTGTGGTTGGCAACACATAAGATCTGAATCTGCTTTAACTTTGCACTTTTGGTTCTTGGTATAAATAAAAATATTTCCATTTGTTGATTTGTTGGCTTGCATTCATTTATCTTTTTGAGATTTTTTTTCCTTTGCCCTTTTACCTACTGTGCTTTTTGGGTTTTCCATTGCAGTTTGTGTGAGTAATTTGATTTACAAAGCGTGTTGATTCTTTGTCAGGCATATTTTGTGAATGCCCTTTCATTTTTTTTGTTTGCCATTTAGTTTTGCTTTGATAGGCAGAAAAATGTAATAATTCCTTTGTTTTTATTTTAAGTTTAAAAGGTCTTCTTTATTTATGAAATATATTTATACATCAAAATACATACATTTTGAATTCTCTGAATAAGGAATATTAACAAAACTAAATTAAAAATGCAGTGAACCAGGGTGCAAGGGTAGTTCAGTGGTAGAATTCTTGCCTCCCATGCGGGAGACCCGGGTTCAATTCCTAGTCAATGTACTTCACAAAAACAAACAAACAAGCAAAGAAAGAAAGAAAAACAAACAAACAAGCAAAATTTCAACAAATGGTGCTGCAATAATGGGATATTCACATGGAAAAATGATGAAATATGACCCTACCATATAGCAGACAAAAAAAAAAAAAAAAAGGCAATGAACCCTTGAAAACCAACTTAGGAAAGATATTCTCACCAAACATTTAAAATTGGATAAATACCATAATATAAAAATAGTTCATTCATATTATAAGTAATATTCAGTGCCATTAGAGAAATGGGCCCAGAACAAGAGAAAAACAATGCATAAAATGCTCCTATACTGTATTCCTCATAGCTCCAACAATATATTTATTTTATTCCTTGTTATTTGTATGATAAACACGTCTAAAAGTATGAGAGAAAAATGTTAATCTTTCTGAAAATATAAAAATCTGAAATTTTGACAGTGCATATAAAAGAAATTAATCAAATTGTTTGGGGTGCCCATAATCATTATTGAAAAGAATCTTGTGAGAGTTCTACCCTTACTAACTTTTGGTAGGGGTGTAATTGCTAAAAACTTTTAGGGAAACAATATGGACATTTGTAATAAGAAACAGTAATAAACTTCTTCATCTAGAAGTTCAAGATGGGGGTGTTCATACTAAGGAAATAATTCTAAATCAGCAAAAAATGCTATAAATATGATTGCATTTTTATAGTATTATCTATAATGAAAAAACAAGTAGAAACTGTGTTATTTGTCTTATGGGAAATTATTTAAGCACATTATTTACAACAAAAATAGAATATTACATAACTACTAAAATCTAATTGCAAAAATTGACAAAAAGTGGAGATTATTTATGCTAGTAATGCCATATGAGCATATCATTTCCAAACGATATATGCAGTCTCTGTTGAACGATGAAAACATATACACATGTAAAGGAATATATCAAATAAAAATAGTTGTTTGGATAGTTGAAAAATTCATTTTATTGCATTAGCTTCAATGTTTTCTTTAATATTATTGTATTTTCCAGATAAATTTGTAAAAGATACAGTCATGCTAGCAACATGGGTGGTAATGGCAGCATGTGTATTTTTTTGTCTATGACTAAGAACATTCCCTGACACTTGCCCTGGCATTCCCCTTAGTGATTAACATCTCTCAGCACACAGCTCCTCAGGGTTTGCAGGAAGTTCTCGATAACCAAAACATTAGGATTTAGAACTCACCCTGTCATTTAGCTTCCTTTTGTAACAATTTTTGATGGACTCCTTTCTCTTTGGTCAGGGCAACCCCATTATGTGCATTTGGTGTGTGTCTGAAGAATGGGGGATGATGTTTGGGATTGATGTTTCGGTATTCCTATTAGAGGATAAAAGCTTTACAACAGGATTCTTTGTTTGAAAATTTTCTATTGGATTTCATTTGAAAGGCATAAAATGATCAAAATGGCAACCCACAAGCATCCTTGGCAGGGTTGTGATATATGTTGAAGTTTTTTTTTTTATTCTCGGAATTGGCATTCGTTGAAGAGCTTTTCAAAGACAGTCGATGCATTTTAGAGGAAATGGGTGTAGCTTCAAACAGTATATGATTAAATTAATGAACCTGATTTTCTGACCTGCGCATTGGTATCAGGGTGATATCAATTATCTATAAAGACATTTCACATTGTCCATCATTTACACCAGTCAAGGGAAAGATTTCTTTCCCAATATAACCCCAGTGAGTTTTTTGTTGATCTTTGTGGAGCTGTATTTGAAACAAGATGATATTGGTTATTATTTTTTCCTAAAAGAAAAGAATGAAAAAATACAAGAACCTTTGGCAGGTCTGCATTTGGCTTTCCTCACTGGCTCTACTTTAAAGGCGTTTCTCCAGTTCGAGCTACTTTGATTTATGGTCACTTGAAGTGATCCCTAATGCCCCCTTTGTTCCTGTTTCCTGTTTAGTTGCCAACCCTCCCAGCACAGTCTGTTATTCTGGAAATTGGTTGAGTTGTGCTTGAAAGGAAGTTCAGTTTATTTGGTTTCAGAGCATCTGAGATCTGTTTTTGTGCATGTGATAAACATAGGAAGAGATGGAATGCATTGCAATGTAGTATTTTTCACAATCCTCTGGATTCCATATTTTCTTTATAATATTATTTCTTCTTGCTAAACGTGTAGCTAGAGTGGCAACCTTAATGGAAACTTTGTAAGCCCTTTTAAATGTATTTACGAATCTTAACTAATGACTTTTAACTAGGTTCTGAAAGCACTGTAAATGCTATTCTTATGTGGAAAAATGGCTTTGCAAGATATGAGTCCAAATTTAATTATCTCCCCTCCTAAACCTATAGGTACAGCTTCTTTATTTTTTTATTTTTATTTTTGTTTACATGGGCAGGTACTGGGAATCAAACCCGGGTCTCTGGCATAGCACTGCCACTGAGTCACTGTGGCCCGTCCTTCTTTATTTCTTTTTAATAGGTTGTGGTCCAAAAATATACCTAGAAGAATAGTATTTTAATGAGTTATAAGAAAGAAGCAAAACCCTCCCATTTCATTTTAGAGGCGCATGTGACGATCAGTCCAAGGCTTCAGACTATCATTCTTTAATTGACTCAAGGCCCCTTCTAGGAAAAACAAAACAAAACAAAAAACTGGAGAAATCATTTACCAGGATTGCCTCCTACTTGCAAGCATTCTGACCTGCATGTCCTCAAATTAACATCTGTTAAGATAGAAATAACATTTATTAAGAAGCAAAAGTATATTACTTAGTAAATACAGAATCAGGATTCTAAGTCTCATCATGTCCTTGTAGCATTTAGGGAAAATTCAGCAATTCTTATTGAAAATACCTTTCCTCCTGGAGATTTGTGCAGGACATTTTTAGTCTTGAATTTGGGATCTTCTCATGGGTCAATGCTTTGTCTCCATCTTTTACCTCCCTTTCTTCTCTGTGCCAACCTAGATTCTCAGGCAGTGCTTCTCAGACTTCAATGCGTGTACAAATCACCTGAGGATCTTGTTAAATGCAGATCTGAGTAGGGCATGAGATTGTACATTTCTAACAGCTTCCAGGTGATGCCAGTGCTATTGGAGCACACTTAGAATTAGTACCAAGCTTCTAGTCTGTCAGGGACCATTGGTAGCTCTGCCTACATGTGCCATAGTATTGCAAGTGGGCTTGAGAGTTGAGTACTATCTTTCTAACTCAATCTTTGCTCTTTTGGTCCAACTTGGTAGAGTATCTACTCTGAAACTTGGTTTCCACAACTCCTCTAGCTGGCTACAGCTTAACATCTTTAAACATGCTCAGGAAAGCACCTTTTGGTGGGGAAGGTGGGTCCTTAGCAGAATCAGTCAGGTAGAAGCTCTTTTGAGGTTATGGGCTTAGAGCTGGTATGAGAGACATGAGGGTGACAACTGGAAAGGTAGGTTGAAGATATCACTATCTATGAAGAAAACTAAGAGAAAACAGGTAGTAGATTATATACATGGTCAAGGAACAGAAAAACCACCACAGGTAAAGCTTTGGAGGCCTGCCAGGGCTGGGCCTCTGTACACATCTACCTGGATAGTACATGAACAACTCCATAGGGCATCATTCACCTAGATTGTGAAGTAGTGGTGCCCCTGGAATAGTACAAAGTCACATTTGCTCTCACCTTCTGGCTCCCAAAACAACAAACTAAGCATACATTGAGCTCTGATAACTGGAGATATAATCTCCAAGAGAAACTCTCTCACCCTCTCTCCCTTTTGCCTTAAGTCAGTTGTGTAATAAAAGGGAGATGATCGATGTAACTTCTCCCCCTGCATGAGTTAAGGTTAAAGACTAGTCTGCCTTATCAAGAGACCCAAGAATACTGTAGCTTAAAAACCTGAAAGTTTACTTTTCCCTCATGTAATTGTTTTGAACTGAAATTTTCAAGCTGGTGGGCACTGAGCTCCATATGATAATTCAGAGACCCAGATTGATTGTGGACCTGGAACCTTCAGTGCATGACTTGTACTAGCTTTGCCTTTTCATCCATTGAAGAGGAAGCTCTCAGTATCAAGTCAATCAGAAATCATACAGTTGCCTCTCCTCATATTTAATTTATCAGAGTTAGTCTTATGGCCATGTGCAGCTGCAGGGAAGCTGGAAATTAATGCCCTTGATGGGGGCTAGAGATAGGACATGTTCCAATTACAGCTATTATTATGGAAGAAGGGGAGAATGCATTTTGCCTGACAGGTATCTTCCATGTACTCTAGGCCCTTCGATGTCCTACAAGAAGTAATTCTTTATTTAACTACAAGTTACTAATTGCCTACTAATTGGGCTTATCTCTCCCAATTGCTATTGGGTGATCATACAATCCAGTGTGCCTATGTCTGTCCTAGCTGTTACCTACTTTAATGGTTACCATACCCATCATACATGAAGCAAATTATTTAGAACCACCATGACAGTCTGCTCAGGAAGCTTTCTACCCTTGTCCCGGGAGAACTAGAGTTTTAAGCCACATTCCAAACTTCCAAGATCACTGACAGAGCATAATGACACAAATATGTATCTCCTCAGTGTCCAGTATAGACTAGGAAGTGGTAGGCTTCTAAATATTTCCTGGTGTATACACACATAAAATGGATATTTCTTAAAATGTTGATTTAAATAAATTATTTGCATACTGCCATATTTTGACATTACATAAGTGATAGGTGAATGTGCATTGTTTTCACTCACATCATAGTTAAGTCTGGAGAATCTTTGTGAAGCACAGACTACTCCATAAAATTTAGTAAAAGTTAAGCTTCAAAAGCTGGGTATACGGGCAATATCTGTGGGTAATTAGCAACACCTACTGGGTAATTATCAACACCTGTATAAGGCACTAATTAAAACCAGGAGTCTTGAGGGTAGAAAATATTGACTCATTGATAAAACTGTTATGCTTTGCATTATGTACCTTGATGACTTATCATTTATTTATTACTATGAAAGTCTTTGGGAATGACCACTTTTAGCTTTTTAAAAAAATTTGGTATCTTATATGTTGAGTTTATTTCCCCCATTATTCAATGAATGGTTTTTTGTGAAGAGTGCCAAAATATCAGTTGATAGGCTTATGTTTATTTAGCATAGGAAATCAAACAGCCACACTTTTCTAAGCATGCAGTAATACCATTTATTTAAAAATTCTAATCATATAAAATGAAAGGGTGATTTAATACAAAAATAGATCTTTTGCTATAAGAATCTTCAATGATTTGAATTATAAATTGTGGTGTTTTCATATTATAGGATCAATACACGATAAAGCTCTTTCCATGTTAGAATCTGGGGGGAAAAACAATATTCTGTCATTGTTAGAAAAACTAATTGACAAGGGAGTGTTGCAATAAAGCGAAAGCTGAACTATATGTACCACTCTTAATAAACTATATCCCCAGCAGACATGTTAATATTTTCTCCCAAGTCCCAATATCACTAGCAGTCACACTTCAGAAATATGTGCCTAGAGAGAATTTATTTTCTATCACAAGGTGCCTGCTTTTCAGGAAGATGCTTCTGTTGCATCTAAATTAGTCATCTTGAAGGATGTTAGTATATTGAGACTAAGATGATTTATTCAGACTTCTGCAATTCAAACTAGGAGTGATATAAGTAAAATATCCATCACTAAGCTGTTTCTACTCAAAACTAGCAGTACAGAATTGCTTTGAATATTATTTCTGGTTTCCTGCCAGAACCAGGTGTTAGAATGCACAAGCAGAGGAGAGCAGGATTAAAGAGCATGTGGACACAAATGAATCCCAGGAACTTCAAAGTGCATTTATGCGTTAGGTTCCTGATAGCAAAATACAGATGCAGTCATCGAAAAGGTAGATATTTTCTATTTTGTCCAGGCTCCAGAAAGTTCTAAGATGCACATATTGTTGAATTTATGGATAAGCTTTACTTTTCACTTTAAACCTGAGTGTCTCAGAGTGATTGTTCTGACTCATCAAAAGAATAATTTCTATAAGTGAATTCACATGTGACTGGAGCCTTTCCCTCTCTCATCCTACAGCATGCTTCCATGTCCTCTGCCTCACCAGGGTTTGCACATTTTCACAACGTCAGAGGACATGCTTAACCATATGCTTTTTGCATAATCTCTTACCTTAGAGAAGAAGTCGGTCGGGACACCTGGTTTCTAGCATTTTAAGGTCATTTGTTTCCCTAATAGCACAACCAAAATAAATAACATCATCTTAGTAAATGAGTTTTAAAATGACTGCGAGACCTTTGGAAAAAGCCAGAAACTAAAATAAATAAACAAACAAACAAATAAATAAATAAGCTAAATAGTTGAGTAAAGTTGAGGGAGTCAAATTAAAATTTTTGCCAATTAAAATCCTATAGCAGCTTGAAGGGAACAGGTATATAATGGCAAATCAAACAGACAAGATCCCCTCCTTCCTGGACCTGCTGTTGAAGTAGAAGAAGACAATCAAGATCAGTTCAAAGTTATAAATACAATAAAGGAAAAAGAAGAAACAATGACTTGGGAAGGAGAAGTCTCTAGAAATTGCTGGGAACAAGGTGCCTTGGGAGGGATTTTGAGAAGCTGATGCCTGAATAATGAGGAACATGCAGCCAAATAAGAGCCAGGGGAATGTCCCAGCAGAGGGAACTAAATATTCAGAAGTCTTCAGAGGGGGGTACAATGTAGGAACCAAAAGTAAACTGTTGTGCTGAGGATACAGCAAGCAAGGGCAGTGGGGAGTGAAATGAGGAAAACTGGAAAGGGAGGCAGAGCCCAAATTATGTAATGGCCCCAGGTTGAATTCCCCCAGAAGTAGTCTGAAGGCAGAAATTAGAAGGCAGGGCATTCGTTGGATGTGATATTAGGATAAGCTGTGGAAGGGAGGAGACTGATATAGGCTGAAGCAGAGGGGGTTCAACTCGCTGTAGTTTCCACAAAGGTGCAGCTAACCCTACAGGAGCTCTGGAACCAGGATGATTCTTTGCAGTTGTCCCAAGACATATTTCAATGCTATTAGTCAGGGGATGAGGGTTGCCCCGAGAAGGAGGGATGGCCTTGGTAGAAGCAGTTTTCTTCAGCCAAGGCAATCCATAAAGGAGACTGATACCTGAAGGCTACCTGGGCAGCATTCCCAGCAGCTAGTCAAATAAGCCGTTTATTCCTCAAGGGAGATCTAGGCACATGGGTTTTATTTCAAGCACAATGGAGAGCCTCTGAAGAATTTCAAAGGTGTTTGTAGTCTGATTTACATTTTCATATGATTACTCTGTTCTGCAAAGAAAGGACTATGCTAAATGCAATAGTAAAACCAGAGAGCACAATTAAAGACTAGTATTTGTGCAAAAGCAAGACATCCAGTCAAATTTTCCCAATGTTATTTTATGTGGATGATTGAAAGTCATAAATTGGGCCATATCAAGGGAAATAGCTTTTATTAAGAATTAGTGATATTAGGTACAAAAGAGAGCTACTGTGATTTAATTGAATGTTGCTTCATTTAGCCTTTCTTGAGAACTGTTGAAATGAGAAATTATCCATAGCTATGGTGTAAGTGAATGTATTAGGAATGTTGGTATGCATTCCAAGGAAGGGGAATGAGGAGGGAAAGAGAAAGAGAAAGCCATTCATTTTCAATTCTATTTCTTTCTCCTTATAAGGTTAGCTTGAATTTCTGGCTTGATTCTTCCTCTTCAAATCTCTGAATTCGTATTTTTACTTAAGAAGCATGATAGGCCCTCACAATGGGTTCTTAGTTTCATCTCTTAGAACAAAACTTCCACATGTTCATCTAATGGGCAATCTCCCAGAAGTTTGTGCCAGGCTCATTTCCATCAACAGTATAATGTATTGGTTGATAAACTCATTTATAAGGGAGGGGGTGGATATAGGAAAGCACGGAGGAGATCTTTCTGGTTATGGGATAGTTGTGTATCAGGTGCTGGCATTTACCTACATGTGATCGATTGGTCTAGAAATATACACATTCATTGTACCAATGTCAATTGCCTGGTTTTGATATTGGGCTATTGTACTATTTCTACTCTTTTTTAAGCTTTCTGTGAATCTGTAATTATTTCAGAATAAGAAGTTTAATAAACCCTCTATTCTGGGTGACAGATGTGCAGACATACCACCACACACTCTTCTTAGATCATTTCACACACACCTGCAAACCTCTATTTCTTTCACATTCTTTCCCGAGCTTCAAACCACGTAACCATCTGGCTGTCCTAGGAGCACCTCAAATTTAACAGATTCAGTATTGAACTCTTCATCCTCCTGTTTCCGCTGGGGGTGTTCAACCTATATATCCCAACTGCATTGACATTCTTGAAGTTCTCCAAAAGTTTCTTCATTCTTACCTTTCTTCTCTAGCTTGTATCATTTCTCTATCTGGAGTCATTTGTGACTTTTCTCTTGTGGCAATCCCCTACTCATATTTCCATACCTTCTTAAATGCTTCCTCTTTAGTAAAAGCACAACTAATTGCTCCTCCATCTATACTGTCATAGAAGTGTGGGACATTACATAGACTCTTACAGCATTGTAACACAATTACTTGTAAGCATGCATGTGTGTCTTTCACACTAGCTAATAAACTTGTCCAAATTGTTTTCTTTATGTTGCTTATTTGTGCTTGCCACAGAGCAGAAGCTAAATAAATTTTTATTAAGTGAATGAATGAACAACTGAATGAGTCTTTTTAAACCATTGTTCTAGTGTGTATAATTGCTTTTGGTGACCATAAAGTAGATTTCATTTTAAAAATAGCATTTGTTTTACTTGCTTGAAATATTTTTAAATACTTGCCTTGTTTGATTTTCACAACATTCATCCTCGTTGTTGAGTGGAGGTATTATTCTCCTAAATTGCTGAAGAAATGGAAGAGGCATGTTAAATGACTTGATTCGGACTGTGGTTAATAAAATGGAAGCATAAAGATTAGCACCCACATCTCCTGATTTGTACCCCAGTGTTTTTTTCAACGTACTATTATTGCTATCTCAAGCTGAATACTAGTGCATCTTTGATGTATTGTAACCCATGTAGGCTCTTTAAAAGTAGTTTGTTTATGCTTTGTTTTCTAAAGCACTTGATTAAATCATTCTCAAAAGAAACCCATATAAAGTAGGTACGTATTCTGGGACATCTTGTACAAATGAAGCACTGAAAATGTAATGTTTTTGACCACTCATTCAGCCTATATTCTTCTCATGTTAGCGCTCACAACTTTGTGCTTTAATTTTAAGTGATAGGGGCACTTAATATGATAAGGAATGGCAGCTGGCTTTTGCATTCTTAGGGCTTTCTGTCCAGTGAGAGAAATTAACATTCTTGTGGAGGACAAAATGCTGAAATGCAAGATCTCTGACATCTGTTTCCTTCACTTATTTGGAACTTTTAAGATCAGCCTATCTCTCTTGGCTCTTGGAGTCTGAAATTGAAAACAGTGCATTGATTTATGTATGTTGCCTTGATTTATGCACTGTTAAAATGAACATCAGATGGTTCTATGTTTTTGTAAAGGCAATAGCCCAAACAGGTAGATTTATCCTATCATCTAAAAACTAAGATGCTGAGACATGGGTATCAAATAACACCGCCTAATTGCTTTAACTACCTTGACATTTTACAAACTCGGCCTTGACAAAAATTAATTTAAATTGAGTTGTGAGATGTACATCAACACAGAGTTATTCAGTGCCTGGCCATAGACATGGGAAGTGTGGAAAAGCCTTTCACCAAGGAAGTTAGGCAAAAATGCAGATAAATTCAGTTTTAAAGAGAAGCAGATAACTGAAGTAAAACTCACCACTAAAGAGAAGGATGAACTTGGATTGTAAGAAAAAATATGCAGTGACCTCTGTTATAGCAAGAATCCCTCAAGAGAGAAATAATAATAAAGCACATACTAAACATTAAGTAAAATATTTGAGCAACTGTTGTTGGATGGTCAATATACCTTCAGGAGAAATTTGAACCTGATGAAAATCACAATGAAGTCTACAGGGGTTGCTGATAAATCTTGACTCCCCATTTATTCATGTTTCTTTTAAGTGAATGGTTTGATGACACAAAGTCAGAAGACATCAGCCACTGCACTGTCCCTTAATCCACTGTTTCTATAGCAAATGTGTTCCTGCTTCATTTGACGAGTGAGAAGCAGATGAAAAAGAGTCCACCAACTGATATTACATTAATTTAATGAGTATCATACCTGGGGTCAGGATGCCTGTTCATGGCTGTGTATAGGGGCAGGTATCTATAAAATCATATAAGTGTATATTTTGCTGGTGCACCCATAGATGGTAAATGGCCACAGTTTTATTAAATCATATTGAGATGTTGCATTACTTGTGTTATGTTGCAAGTAAACCTAAAGGCATGAATATGAAACACTGCAGGAGTGAGTCCATTAGCTCTTCACCTCAAAAATTTGCACTTCTTTCAAGTAAACCTTGCCAGATGTTTTTTTGAATGCTATTGCATACCTGAGATGTGAGGCTTGTTGACATGGAATGTATCTCTCCCACCCAGATTGACTCTACTTAGCCTTTGTGGGACCAGTCCAGAACAATTTTTCTATGTTGGCAGCATGAAGTGGGATAAAATACAGGAGAGAGGGAAGGATATAGGAGACAGGAAGAAAAAGAGGTAGCCATGTTCTCAATCTTATGCATGTACTCAAAAACTTGCAGGGGTAGAATAGGGAGAGTGGATGGACACTCCCAGGTGAAGGCGGTTGAAAGGAAAGGAGGAGGACATGTGTCCCTTTCCCACTCCCACGCTGTTTCCTCCCCCATACGATTTGACCATGGATGTTGACTCAGTTCTAAACTGAGGGGAAGGATCTAAGGGAATTTCCTAAGTAGAGAAGCTAGAATGTGATTCTGACTTCCAAGCAGTTGTCCTGAGTAACAGACTTAGCAACAAACTAGGAACTGGATTCTGAAACGTTACTTTAAATTTCCTGATTTATGAAAAACATGGCTGTGTGCGTGTGTGTGCGTGTGTGAGTGTATTTCAATGATACAGAAAGTAAAAGAATAGACTCCTAAATCAGGGCAAATGAAGAAAAATAAACATTGCGGTAACGAACATATTTTTTACATATTTCCAGAATTTCCTATAGACGGGCAATTACTTAAGGAACTACTACTTGAAAATCTATATGGATCTTGTAATAAAAATCGAAACAAAATCATGCTTCAAATAAAAACTAGTTAGTATATACATATTGGTTAACCTTGATAATAAAATATTGATTTGAACATCACAGACTATAGAAAGATAACATTTATTGTTCTAATATCTGGATTTTATTTTTCAGGTTTGGTGAATAATAATGAACTTAAGACAATAACAAAGTTTGCAAATAATAGTAGCTTATTATTTGGCAATGAGATATTGACTTATGCACTACATAAGGTAACAAATGCAAACGCTTATGAGGAATTTATCTATAATAGCTTTAAAATAAAGCTATGACTATAGGATGACAGTAGCCAGATGAAAACAAAATTTTAAAACATTCAAATTGAAATAGGAAAATAAGGATATTTCAGCTTTTTTTTAAAAAGATTTTCTTACTATCGTGACTTATAACCCAAAAGAAAATTCAGGAGTATTCCATTTTTCAGCTTCAAAAAATGACTTTCATTTTGATTTCCATGGATTCCAAATTAATTTGATTATAAAATTAAGCTAGTACATTCACCCTCAAAGTTTTTAGTCTTGTAGTGCCAAGTACCTAAAATATAAACTCTAGAATCTACTCAAAAATAGTTCATCTAAATTGTGCCAAATATTTATATTGGAATGAACATATTAGATTGTGAACAATTTTGGCGCCAAAGTATTTGCATCTGAATCTTCTAGCTTGATATATTTCCAAGCAAAGTGCTTTGCTTGCATATCTTATGCTTCTTAACATTTTATTTAGATCTTTTGGCATAGTGTTTACATTGCTCTTTATAAAGTGCTTGGTGGTCGAATTATAATCAATTATTTGAAAAATGAGAAAGCACAATCATTTTTTTCTCATAGAGATGGATTTATCCTTTAAGTCCTGATGCTTTGTTTTCCATCAACATCAGGAGTTATTAATAGAAGAGGTTGAAAATGGGTTTTTGAACATTATTTTAAGTTACCTGAAATATGTCCTACACTTGTTTGTGATAGATGTAGTATAACCAAAGTATTAAATTTGTGACTTTACAAAATATTGTACAAAATACCAAAATATAATATACAGTCTAAAGCCATTTCCTTTATAAGGAAATAATAGACTATTTCCTGAAATAGATTTCTTTTTGAGCAATGTACAAATTGCTGAAATGTATATACAATGTTTAAAGAATGTTTTGTTTATTAAAGTACTGCATTGATTTAAAAAAGTATAGAGGGCATACATTGAAGAAAATATATTATCTTAAGATATATATTTTACTGCAATCATTTTCCAATGTATTGTGAAAAGCGAAAAGAAAAAGAATGATTGAAAGATCTCTGATTAAATCCTCCCTGAATTGTTCCATAAACATGCAGAAAACACTATTCTTCTACTGATCTCAGACAGGCCTGCCATGAATTACTGCTTCAGTATTAAATCTGTTTGAATATCATTATTTTCCAAAATATGCAGAGGTGGAGAAGGAGGAACAATTAATTTACTCTGAGCATCCTGACCATTTAATCATCTACACTGCCTGGAGACAAATAATGTTCTTGGGGGTTGGAAGATCAAAGAAATTGTTCAACTCCCTTCTCTACCCATGATTATTTAGAGACAACTAATGGGAAGAGATGTTTTACATGAGAATCTTGGGTTTTGAGAGGATTAGGGGCCATGCTGCAATTCAATAAACATTTCAATAAACATCTTAATCTTGAGAATTCAAACCAGCTTAATACTAATTCAGTCCCTTATTCACAGTTTAAATTCATCCCTTAAACTGTAACCGAGATTGATGAATTTGAATTTCATTATTTCAGAAAGGCCACCTTTCAAAAAGTGTAATTCTCACGGCAGAAAATGGATTAAAAGACGTGCCACTGTTGTTGTGATGTACGCTCCAGAAAGGGACTCAGGTAGCTCATGTTACAAAGAAATAACGCAGTGATGAAATGCACACATATATTTATCATCTCAAATAAGAAAAAAAATCCTCTATTTTTCTGAAGAAAAGGTAACAAAACCTGACTAGCTAAAAATAACAATTTTACCAGCTTATGTGCAGTGTAATGTGGTTTACCAACCACTATTCTGTTCATTATTTCATTTGATTCTCACAACTGGACTTCATAAATGCACCAATAATATCTGGGGTTACCAATCAAATTTGTTCTCTAAATAAAATGTATGAATAATATGTATGCAATATAACCTTACCTTTGATATGATTATTCCTAATTTACACTTTAGGAAACTTGAATTATGAAATGTCAGGTAATTTTTGCATCATTTATTGTAGTGACATCAGGCTGGCCCTTCTGATGTGAAGAGCTATTTTCTTACCTCCAGCCATGCTGTGTCTCCAGATGTCAATGGATAAAGCATATTTTGTTTGCACTTACGTTCCATACTCTTTCTCTGAAACATTCTCAAACCGATTCTGATGAAAATACAATTTGTTTAGAGAATTATCATGGACATGTAAATGAAAATAAACATTTAAAACTGTATGTTTATTTCATTTTTGTATAAAAACAATCATGTTACTATTAAGTGCTATAACATTAGAAGTATACCTAAAACATGGATGTAAAGAATTCTAGTAGTAGCTTAACTTTCTCTTACTTTCTCAATTATAAAGACCTGCCTATAACTGGTGATTACAAATATCCTATGAAACATTTAATCAGTAAGATGCATTAGCCATCTTTGGGTTTGATTTTATTGTCATTTCATAGTTAAGACATTTGGAAAACAGAAATAAATCGCCATAACAAAGTTATATTGGTTTTGGCATATTTTTATGTTGACCTTTATCCATATGCATATATATTTTACATAGTCACATGTATTTTTCAGGCCTTACCCATAGGGATGACATGTCTACCACATTTATTGGGATGCTATAGGAAATCAACACTCACAGTTTTTTACCACGTTTACTGGGATACTATAAGAAATCAACACTCCCAGTCTTTTCTGGGTCTTCTGCTCTGCAATTACTTTTTCTAGAAGTCAGTGGGATTGTGGGTGCCCCTCCATGTGCACATGTGTATATGTGCACATACATGCGGAAGAAGCAAGGGTGGGATCCAGACACACACTTGAAGAATCTGTCTGAAGCTTTGATCTGGTACCTGGACTTTGTTCCACTGCTGACTATGGTACTTCTGCTGCCCCACAGCTGCCTCTGCTCTTACAGCTTCTGGACAGCTGAAGTCCAGAATTCTTTTCACATCCTGGTGTCAGAACGCTATTTCTGCACCTCATAACGAGGTCTTTGCTTGGTTTTCCCAGAAGCAGTCTCCAAATCAAAGATTTGAGTCAGAGATCAGTTACTTGGAGGGTGGAGAAAGCACCAGTAAGGAAAAGAAGCAAAGCGGGAAAAGGAAGGCAGTCACCAGAGGACGCTTTATCAAGACAGCCCCAGTGTGAGCAATTTGAGTTTAATGCCCCGTGGTATTCTGAAATACAATGGAGAGCACACCCTCAGAGATACTCCAGTTAGAGACAGGAAGCTGGAATATTTACACAGAAACTCCAGTCAGTTCATAGGTTGGGGGTATTAATTCCCTGGTTTTGTAGCTTGCTGCATTCTGGAGGCAAGAGAATGTCATCAGGCCAAGAAATGCAAGTTCTGGCAATTGGAGATCAGGCCTGCGTGTATTGAAGTGGTAAGAGGAGGGGCTATAGGTGGGGCACTGACTCCTAGCTGGGATGTCCAGCTGCTGGTCACATAGTTCTTTTACTGCTCCCCTAATTTTATTACTATCAGAGTGCAAAAAGAGGTGCTCTGGGGCCAGAAAGGGGGCATGTGTACTAGGTCAGTGTATGCTTGGCCAAAGCTATTCTGCATCCCTGGAATCAGTTCCACCAGTGCTCAGTTATTTTGTCCACTCTGGTCTACTTTTTTGGTAGCAAGTCCAGAAAACAAATGTATAGATGTCTGAATACAAATAATGAACTTGGTTCCTCCAGGATGCATGGGCTACATCAAGGGATATGGTTGTGTACTGTATATTAGTTCCCTTAAACCATCTGGGACTTTAGAGTTTCTGGAACTTTTTGTGAGGATTAGGAGGACGACATCCAGGAATATCCAAAATGCTTTCTATGGCATAGCGTACGCCAATCATCATTTCCTCCTGCCTTCTCGATAGTAGAAACTTGAATGATTTGGGGTAGACATGTACCTAGCTAAAAAGATTGTGTGTCCTAGCCTCATATGCATGTAGTTATGGTCATATGGCTTATTAGATGTAAGTAGAAATATTTCTTGGGGCTTTCCAGGTGTCTCTTTAAAAGAGATGGTGTACTTTCTCTTCCCATCTTTTCCCTTCTCTCTGACAGGTGCATAGAAGAGAATGGTCAGAGCTCTAGATGTGGTCTGGGCCAGGAGTTGACCATAAGAATGGAAGGTAGGTGCAGGAATGATGAAACAAAAAGAAAGGAAACTGGGCTATTGATTACACAATGAGGACCATTTAGTAGCCTTAGACTTCTTTTATATAAGGGAGAAATTAGTGTTTGTCTTGCTAAGTTACTATTAATTTTTTCCCCTGATATATGCATCTGAACATGCTTATAATTAATATAGAAGGTGTTATCTAAACTGTCATACCATTCTTCTAAGTTCTAATGTCTATCTAGTTAAGGTGTCGTTACAAAAATTACAACACTTATTTTTGTATTATAATTCTTATTTCACTGTAGTACTATACCATAGCTAATTTTCTGTATTTTGTTCGTTTTCTTATTTATCATTTTTCATATTATATATGCAGTCCTCAAATAAGTTGGTCATATTCTAATTCACTTCACTGCCACCTATTGTTTGACACAATTGTTTCTCCTTTCTCATGATTATAGATTACACTGCAATTTGCAGCTTTCTGAGTACTAAGCTTATTTTTGTTGTGTTTTGTTGTTGATATATCTCTTTGTTCTATAATTCCTCATTTTGAGCCACACAGTTTCTGCTGTTCCATCCTCCCAATTTCAAGGGCCATGTACATTTTCCTTGGCCCATTCTGACTTTCGTTCTCAGAAAATCTTCCCTTATTACCACATCTTTTCAAAGAGATATGCTAAGGAGGATCCATTAACCATATACGTCTTTTGGTTTTAAATTATTTTGACATGTTCGATGGGCCAAATTTAAGCACCTCTGAGGAACATTCAGACCTTTCCTATTCTCAATTTCTGCCTGCATAAGGAAAATAAGGTTCTGGGCATCTTCAGTTTTCATTATGGTCACTTAGATGGCTAGAATGGAGTTGAGATGGATTACCTAGGCCAGAAGTTCCCACACTTAGCTTTTGATTATTATTAACAGTAGGGCTTTTGAAAATGACCATATCCTTGATCATATCACAAACTTATAGAATAAGATTCTGGGCAAAAGAATTGGCAGAAAGCTAAGGTTGGAAATTTGCATTATTGAAACATCTCCTTGTCATGGTCATGGGTAGCCAGATTTGGGATTCATTGGCATAGGCACAAACCAGTCACTCACAGGCTAGTTAATCTTCTTTTTGTTTATAAATAAAACAAAACAGAAGTGTATGTTTATTCTCTTTTGTTTTCTCATCCTATTGACCATGCCAAATCATGTCTTCAGTTGCCTGGACAATTAAACAAAACAACTAAAACTGGTTTCTGCTGATCTTCTTTCCACTTGGCCATTAGCTATTGTTCCCATAGCTCGGTTCTAGGTTTCCACTCTTCTCCATCTGAACTGCCTCCCTGGGGGTCACTTCCACTAAGAAAGCAGATGACACTCACATTTGTATCTCAAGTCCAAATCCCTTCCTTTAATTCCAAACCCATCTTTACCATGCGCTATTTCCTATGGAATATCTTGAAATTCAGTTTAACTGAATATGCTGTCATCATTTCTTCTCTAACCTCTTTCAAGCTCCATTTTTACTCCAAATTTCCTAATGTAAAATTTGGTCTCTTTGGCCTGGCATCCACGTGTTTACATAATCTGTCTATAAGCAGCGCTTCAAATTTTGTCTTTCATTACAAGCTTTCACCTAGCCTCTAGATACACAAAACCTTCATTCCTCCAATTATCATTCCTTCAATTCATTCACTGGCTGCTCACTCTCAATTTCTGCTGATTGCCCTGAGTGAGAAATCATTCTTCCATGTTTCCAACTGGTTTTCTGGCCTTGGAAATGTCCCTTCTAACTTTTTCTTATCTGTGTATTTGTTCACATATTTTACATATTCGAGTTTATTCTGTATACAAATTTTATATTGTATTTAAGTTTTTATTGTATTCAATATTTTGTTAATTTCTAAAGCAGCCCATACAGCATCCTATTGGTCTTAAACACCAATACTGTGAGAAACATTTCTGATATTTTTCAAATAACTGTGAAAGATTGGATACATTGTATGAAAATTTACACTGCTATGATTCAGAACCTGGAAAACTTCATTAACAACTAAAGATATTGGGAAAAGTGTACTAAGATTTGCCAGGACACCAGAATAAAGCTTCTTTAACTCTGTGGCTAAGAATTCTGATATTAATAATATGACATTCATTCAATCATCCATCCCTCCATTCATCCATCTATCTATCCATTCATCCATCCATTTATTTATTTATTCATTCTATGAAAATTCTGTCCTAGGCAGGAGGTATACAAAAGCAAGCCAGATTCACATGTTGTCTGCTATCAAGGAGCTCAGTTATGAGATGCACAGTATACAGACAAAAAGAAACAGGATAGAGTAATTTCAGATTCTGTTATTGAATACCTGTTATACTAGATACTTGAAAATAATTTTCATCACATAAAAAATGTGGTTTGATCCAGGCTACCACTTACTAGTAGGGTGATCTTTAGTTTATTACTTCACCACCCAAGTCTTAGTTTCTTCATCTGTAAAGTGGGTTTCTTAATAGGAACAAAGGATCTAATTTTCCTAACAACATTTCTGACATTTAAGAAACCACAGAAAACATGCTATCATCATCAGTAGCAGCATCAGCATCACTGTATTATTACTATTATTGTTGTTATTATTATCTTTGACAGATGTAGGTTCAGGAAGATGAGCAATCTCATTGGTGAGTAGTATATAAGTTTGCCAGGCTGCTATGACAAATACCACCCAAAAGTTTAGCTTGTGCAATAAGAATTTGTTGGCTCATGATTTCAGATGCTAGAAATCCCAACTCAAGGCACTGCAAGGCCATGCTTTCTCCCAGGGTTGTTGCATTTTGATGTAGGTTTACTGCAATTCTTGGGGCTCCTTGGTTTGCATCTCTGACTCCTGTCACCTAGTGATCTCTCTCTCTTTTTATCTGCTCTTCTGGTTTCTGCTGACCTCCTGCTGCTGGTTCTCCTCTGCAGCATTCTCTAACTTAAGAATTCCAGTTTCTTTTCTTTATAAAACCTTCAGTAATATGGATTAAGACCCACCTTGATTTAGCTGACCATACCTTAACTAATAATAACTTCTTAAAAAAAGTTCTATTTACAAATATTTTCACACCCACAGGAATGTGGATTAAGATTAAGGGCATGTTTGTGTTGGGGTACATAGTTCAGTCTACCACAAGTGACCTTCTATTCTCATAATCTCAGAACTTAGTTTCTCAAAGTGTTCTCTAGGAATGAAATAATGCATCGCTAAAATTCCTTGTGTGTACAGTGACAAATGTTGTTTCATTTGAGTCATAGGCTTCTTCTAGTACATTTATAATCATCCTGTTTTTTTTATAGATATAAGCATGGTTCAGAAAAATTTAGTGTCTTGCTTAATTAAGGTCTCATGACAAGTGCTACAAACTTTGTCCTATTTTATTCTAACTTTGACAAGTGATTTTGAACTCGATCTTTTTCCTAGGGGCCGGGTAATCCTAAATGGAAAAGAGAAGTCAGTCATTTAAAAAATGTGAATGCAAACATACTCATGAGGGTGGATCCGTGCCTTGTTACTTAAACAGCTTTCTATATTGTTAAATACACACAAAACAGGCAAGCTGAGAGTATCAAAATGCAGCAGAGTCAGTAACTTAATGTACAAATACCAAGGATATCTTATATATCCCACTATAAGTCTTTTCTTTCCTTCTTATTATATTCTGTGGGTTTTTTCCAACATCTGTGGAATGCCCATTTTGTGAAAAAAGAAAAATTAACTTAATGGATCTGAGAGCCAGTGAGAATTTATACAGAATTTCCCCAAGAAGAACTGGTCTGAGAAAGCTTCAAATGTTAGACTCCCCAAAGCATCTTTCTCAATTTCCTCTCTGAATCAGTGGTGAGCAGTTCAATTTGGCCATGCATGGTATGAGTGAATAGCGGCACAAGGGAAATTATAGGGCAGAAACTGGGGGTTTATTTACTCAGTACCCATTTTACTCCCCTTCTCCTTTTCCTTCTCTAAAATAAAAGCAAAACCTCAAATTCCCAGCCTCCCTTGCAGCCAGAAGTGGCCAGGTGATGCTGTTCTGCCCACTGTCTGCTGATCCTTCCTTTCCCTCTTTTTATCTATTTGCATAGAATGAAGAGATGATGCTGGGAAGCAGTCTTTGCTAAAAACGTGCAGCAGAAGACTAAGAAGCACCCCATGCCCTGTCTATCCTTGGACTTCTTGTATGAAATAAATAAACCCTCAATTGTTCAAGTTGCTGTTAGGCAGGCTTTCTGTTGTTTGCAGAAATGACATAGTTGGGTTAGAGATCATCTGACTCTCAAACCTCTGATCTGCAGAGGTCAAGTTTTATACTTGTCTCCAGTGGGAGAAGCATCTGATGGATATTTGAGTAAGGTTTTAAAGACAATACACAGAAACAGAAGACTCATCTTTCATAATATGTTCTCAATACAGGTTATTATTGAGATTTAATAGAAGACATATTTTTGAGAAAAAAAATGTAGGTTTGTGATGAAAGCAGCTATTCTATCAAATGGCAGTTCCAGTGAGAAGAAGCGTGATTTTTAGGAAAAATGCCTGTAGTTGTGATTGGGAAGCTGGGGGACTGGATTCTCTTTTGAGTTCCACCAATTTGCCTTTTATGCATCTGTCTTGTTTTGATAGAGTGTGCTATGATAAATGTTATACAACAGGTTGACTTAAACAATGGGAATTTATTTTATTGGCTCGCAATTTTAAGGCTAGGAGAAGTCCATAATTGAAGTGTCAGCAAGGTGATGCTTTCTCCCCAGACTCTGTAGAGTTCTGGTGCTATCTTGCCAGTGTTTCTTGGGGTTCCTTGGTTTGCATATTTGCCTCACATCACATAATGATGCCCTTTCTTTGCTTTTCCAGGCTCCATTGATTTTGGTTTCTGACTCCTCTCCCTGGCTTTTTCTTGTTGTGTTGACATTTCTTTCATTTATAAAGGACTCCAATCATCTCGATTAAGGACCAAACTCATTCAATTGGGCCACACTTTACCTAAATTAACATCTTCAAAGTCCTATTTACAATGGGTTCACAATCAGAGAGCTGTGGATTAAGGTCAAGAAGATGTTAAAACTGGGATACATAATTTAATCTACTATAGCACCTTTGTATAAATCACTTATGTTGCTTGTGCTTCCATTTCTTCACATTTAAATGTGACTAGTAGGACTTAATGTCTCTCAAATCTTGCTTCTAATAAGTTAAACATATACATGTTAAGCACTTTAAGTACCTCCAAAGGAAAATGGTATTTGAGTTTCAAGGATGTATGCAACATTAGTATCATGCTTCTGTGTATATTAGGGAAAGATAACATTCTGCCTGGTGAAACTTATTTGGTGAAAATGAGATATGTTCTTTTCAAATCTAAGCTGTGTTCAAAGGTCATTTTGCTTTGAATAATGAAAGCTCTTGGTCATTTTAGTCAGGGTTCTGCTATGACTATTGTCAATTAATCTGTCAAATAGTATTTGATATTTTGTTAATTAATTGAATTTTAGAGATGAAAGATCACTAAATATTAGGAATAGAACTGCAATATGCTTGCTGGCTTTATTTAGGGTTTATGATTTTCTACCTCCTCTCCAAAACTCAGTGTTATTCAATTCTCCCTATCTGAGAAAATGACCCCGCCATCCATTCAATCTGCGAACTAGAAAAAGCAAAAATGGTAATAATGACATTACTAACATCCATGTAGACATTTTCAGTTTGTAAGGTCTTTTAGATATATATCTGCCCATTTGATCACTAAGCATTAGGCCATCAATGAGCCTTATGATTGGGAATATAAGGTAGATGATAAAAACTCTCTCATTTTCCAACACAACATGCTAACAACCTACAGATTACTGAAAGTAAGGCTGTGTATTAGTTTCCTGGCTTCAAGGAACCAGGTTCCTTGGTTCCTGTGACATTCCCAGCCCTGATAAAAAGAACTATTAGATTGATCTAGGGCTGTGGTTTTTTGGAGGCATGTGCCAAAAAAGATAAATGGGCAAGTAAATTTAGGGTAAATGTGAGAACGTTTGTGAAATAATGGACCATGAAATCTAAGTTTTGCAATGTGTTGTCCTAAGCAAGAAGACTATATTAGCTCACAGCTTTGAGGCTAGGAGAAGTCAAGGTGATGCTTTTTCCCTGAAGACTAACATTCTGGAGCTGGCTGCCAGTGAGCCCTGGTCTTTGTCTTTCTGTCACATGGCGATACATATGGCAGCCTTTTCTGGCTTCTTGGTTCTGTTGACTTCCAGATTCTGGCTACTCCGTTGATGCCTCTCTCTTTTTTGATCTTCTCTATATGGCCCTTAGTAATTGGATTAATAAACTTCCTGATCCACCTGAGCCACACCTTAACTGAAGTAACCTCATCAAAAGGTCCTATTTACATGCACCAATACCCACAGGAATGGATTATACTTAAGAATATGTTTTTCTGGAATACATAGCTCTAAACCACTACAGGCTGGATGGCAAGAATTAGATGAAATGTGTTTGATATAACATTGTAGAAAGCCAGGTACACTACGGAGGATTTATTTTACCTTGGTCCTCATGAATTTTAGTGGAATAATTTTACTTGGTTCCTGTGACATTTCCAGCCCTGATAAAGAGAACTATTAGGTTGATCTAGGGCTGTGGTTTTTTGGAGGCATGTGTCAAAAAAGATAAATGGGCAAGTAAATTTAGGGTAAATGTGAGAACATTTATGAAATAATGGACCATGAAATCCAAGTTTGATATAATATAGGAGTGAAGAGAGGCAAGGGCTGATTGAGAAATAGTTTAGCACTCTCTGGAAAGGAATTTACCTTGTGGTCAAAAAACAAAGCAAGAGCCATCAACCCACAATGTTGGAAGGAGGCTGCAGTCAGAAGATTGGTTATTTGAATTGGTGCTTTTGAAAAATGAATGGTTAAAGTTATGTCTTCAGGAATATAACATGGTAGGCCATGATTCTGGAATGATTGGTCATTTGGAAACTAAAGTCAGCTAACATGGCAAGAGACTATGATCTCACTGACAAATTATCAATTGCATCAGGGGGGATTTCTTGAGACCTTCTGGTGAATTGCAGGATGCAAGGGAAGAGAATATTATGGCTGATTAATGATAATAATAAGAATATCTAATATGTTGGGAGCACTTATGTTAAGTGCTGCTTTAAATTTTTCTCATATATTATTTTTTTATTTTTTATTTTTGTTATTATTTTTTATACATGGGCAGGCACCGGGAAGCGAACCCGTGTCCTCTGGCACAACAGACAAGCGTTCTTGCCTGCTGAGCCACTGTGGCCCGCCCTCTCATATATTATTTTATTATTAGTCTCAGTGATCCCAAGAGTTCAGTCATATTGTTTTCCCATTTTACAAGTGAAGTCACTGAGGCACAGAGAGATTCAACTACTTGATGAAGTACTCAGAGGCATAATGGACAGAGAGCTTGGATCTGAACCCAGAGGGTTAAAACGCTAATGTGCTTATCCATTAAGCTCACTATGCTATAATCCACAAATTTTCCAATGAGGTAGGAGTTAGGCTTTTTATTTAAAGAGCAGGAAGGCGTAATAATATGGTGGCAGCAATGGGAGTCCTGGCTCTCTAACACGTGGCTGTGAGAACATGACCAGGCATGACTTGTGAGGACCACAGGAGAGCGATGCCAACAGAGGGGAAAGCCATGTTTTATGTTAAAAAACAAGAATGGAGAGTGAGAGAGATAGAAAGAGAGAGCCTCAAAATAAAGGGTCTATGGGCATTTTATGGTTCCTGGGGACACGTGGGAAGGATGTGTGGAGAGGGTAGGTCATGGATCAGGGTCTGGAGAGGGCACCAGTGAGCAGCTGCTGCAAGGCCAAGGTGGTGAGGGATGATACCCAGCCCCTCGTGGGCTGTACCTACCTGCGGGAGCACCTTTCTCTAATTCACACAAAGGTGCTGTAGACGTAAGCAAGGGCTCTGGGGGAGTTTATACTTTGTGCATTTCATGATGAAAGCAAGGCAAGTAGCTTAGTAGGTTCAAATTCAGAGGCCCCATAAGGAGGGCAGGCACTGGGCTCGGTAGCCAGGGATGTGTCTTCTGGAATGAGGTGCTGATGGGCCCAGGCCCCTCACTCTCCCCACACTGTTCTGTCAGGCTGATGGCAGACCAACTACTCTGTCAAAATTCACCAGAGCCACACAAGTCAGAGACACAGAACTCATCCTGGACAGCGCCCTCTTCCTACTCTGTATCTGATGTTTTACCGGCTCCTCAAAGTTCTCAAATATATTCACTTATTCAATCTTCTCCTATTGCACTATTCCAAGCTACCACAATGGTCCCTGTCCAATCTCTCCTTCATAGCCCCAAAGTTAACACTTCCTCCTCTATACGGGTCCTGAACAGTTTGATCTTTTTCCTGCTGTGACCTTCATTTTCCACCAGCTGTGCCCTTCATGCTTTCTACCTTAGCCACTCTGTACCTCTTAGTTCCTCACACTTACCATGCTTCTCCCTGCCAGAGTTCCTTTGCACATTCTTTTGCAGATAGTAGAATTGCCTTCCCTCTGCTTTTCACCTAGGTGATTCCTACTCTTCATCAGATGTCAGTTTCAACTTTACTCCCTCTAGAAAATGTCCCCCTGAGTGCTGACCAGTTCAAACGTCCTTTTGTAGACCCTCATGACCTCTGTACATCACCCTCATAGCACTGGTCATAGTGGACATCTGTTTCATGTTTGTCTCCCCCACTAATACTGCTAGAAGCTCTAGGGGAAGACCATATGTTATTGCTGCCCATGTTATGACTAGAAGTCCAAATCAGTGCCTGGCAAACAGTGGGCATGCTTATAACACATAAGAAAACATTACAAGGTTATTCCATTCCATTGGACTCCAATTCTTTGGGGGAAATTGAACTGTCATTTGAAGAAAAGGTTCTGGCCACCAGAATCTTGTCATCCTTCACTCTTAGACTCATGCATCCCACTCCTGAGTTGTGCAGATCACTAGGATTCAGCCTCCCTAGGAGAACTTGCAGCATGCATGGAGCTAACAAGAGTGTGTGTCAAATAAGGCCAACATTCCACCAAGAAGCACGAATGAGAAAATAAATAAAATGCAACCAGTCTACTGTGTTTGTGAGGGTCAAGCCATGCAGTATTGTCTCACATCCCACATCTTGCACAGATGAACTCACAAGGCTGTGGCAGAGCAAACCTGACTGTGATGTGACATAAGCCCTGATTGAATGTTATGTGCATTTCCATTTAGCTGATTTTGTGAATGGAAAACAGATCAACAGTGTGGACATAGCTTTTGGTCTTGGAGTCAAGAAATATGGGTTTCATTTGATTGTGAAAACTTTGGGGCTGATGCTTCCATTATCCAGAGTATGGACAAATGAGTAAAAAATTAAGGACAATAAATAAATAAATAAACAATAGCTGGGGATAAAGGGTAAAAAAAAAAAGCTGAGTAGATTGAAATACTAGTGGTCAATGAAAGGGAGGGGTCGGGGTATAGGATGTATGAATTCTTTTTATTTCTTTTTCTGGAGTGGTGCAAATGTTCTAAAAATGATCATGTTGATGAGTACACAACTATGTGATGATATTGTGAGTCATTGATTGTATACTTCGGAGGGACTATATGTGTGTGAAGATATCTCAATAAAATACTAAAAAAAGAAATCCTGGTTTCAGTCATAACTCTGGCACTTACTGTTTGTGCAATCTTGGTCAAGGAATAGGAAAGTCATGTTATTCGGCATCTGTTATGTGATAGGCACTTTGAGAGGTCAATTATTAGTTTATCTAGTCCTCTCTTATTAACTAAGTTAATCTTCTAGCTGTATAAGTTAGAGATGATCATTATCCTCATTTTACCTATGAGGAATGAAAGAGAAAAATGAATTGTGAAAAGTCACACAGTTCAGAGAATGAAGGACAGGTCCAGGACTAGGACTTAAAATCCAAGCTGTTTCCTACATCTGTCTCCTAAGACATTTGACATCTTAGAATCTGTATTTCACTGTGTGCAAAATCGGTATGATAATATTGCCTTTTTTGAGAGGATTGTTGTGGTACTAAATTAGAAAATGAGGCAAAACAATTAGCAGAGTGCCTGAAGTATAGTAATTGCTCAATACATTTTAACTGGATTAAATTAACAAATAGAGTTAAATGAGGATATGTAGAGTTAAAATTCAATTACAAAGTACTATTTGCCAAAAATTGTTTAAAGTTGGGTGCTATTTGTTCCATTACCAAAATATTATGTGTATTAGTGAATTTTAAAAAACACCATAAAACAATTAAAAATAGCCAAAGTTCTTGGAAGTTATACGTTTTGGAGTTTCTACTTAATGCTGGTCATAGAGTAAAAATTTAAGCTTAAAAATAAGACTATTTTTGGTCATTTTTAAGGTTTTGGGTTTGGAACCTGTTTTATTTCTACTTTTTATCATCAATCTTAATCCTAAATTATGTAGTAATTAATTTATCAAGTGGGGACTTGTTAAGAATTTATTTCTTAGACCAATGGGCAGTCTTCCAATTTTGAAAAAGTGCTTGAATTAAATTAGTTGACAAAAAACTAATAGGTGGGAGAGAAACTAATGACTTCTTGATTGTGAAAATGCCAATGATCTGAAATGTTAATCATTAAATTACTAAAATTCTCATTCATATTAGATAATTTTTTTTCTTTTTATTTGTATTAGGGGCTTTTAAATGCTTAAGTTTTTAAATAGCATCAATTGTCCAATTTAACAGTATAGAAACAACAAACTAATTTATTATTGTACATTGCTAATAACAATGGAACACTGACACATTTGCAAATATCACAGTTCTGTCTATATGCCATAATACTGCAAATGAAGTAGAACACTCATGCTGATTGCAAACTTAATGTAGACTGGTGGAAAAGAAACTGCAAATGAAGGGTCTAAGCTATTAAATCTTTTGAAAGAATCAGAATTGTCATATTTTCAAATTCATATTTTGCAAGTCCATCCAGGATCTTGAGAAAACAAATGAGACACCAGTATCCTAGTCTCCTAATGTTCCTTGAGGGGTTTTGATATTATCATGGTTCAAATATATAATCAAGTTATTCTTCAAAACGAAATATTTGCAACACATGTACTTCTAAGAGTTTGTAGAGACTGGCTTTTGTATTGGTTGACTCAAATAGATTATCTGAGATGAAATTATAATAAAAATAGAATGCGAAAATAGCATCCAGAGCAGAATGTAACATGAATTACTGAAGTCTCCCTCAGTGGCCGCACATTGCCTCTACCACCTAAAGTAATTTGGTGTCAGCCTTAAGTCAAGCAAACACACAAAATGAAAACAAAATAATGATATGCCAAATGGTAAGTAAATCCAAGGTAAGGATTAGAAAACATTATCTCTTGAAGGTTAAAACTGAATTGTGTAAATTTTAAAACACGGTAACAAAATATTACTCATAACAGGTAAGTCTACTTGTAAACCTTCTCTCAAAATTCTCTAAGTTTTTATGGCTTTTCCTTATGAAATGTTAAGTTTATCAATTGATGGGACATTTGCCTCTTATTATAGCAACTATTCCTAGGAAATTGATGGTGGGTGCTGGGATCTCCATACATTTTCTCTATTCCATTTTTCTTTTTTCAGTTTCAGTATTCAGACTGAAAATAGCTTTCTCTGATTTATTCAACTTTTATTAAATTAAATTTTTTCAAAAACTGCCTAGCAATACAGAGATTATCCAGAGAGAATATGATCACGTGATATAAACATCTGAAATTGGGTATATTATTCTAATAAATCTAAAGTTTCTAGAATTTCTTGTTTTAAATCACCCTCAGTTCATAAACATCTCTTTTATAACTCAATTACAACATAGAAATAAGTATTTTGAAAGCAAGATTAATAGACTATTGCAAAAATAACTGCTCAATTTCTGTTCTTAAATTTCTTTTATGTGGTAAGGCAAATTCCAGTCTCTTTTAATGGCTCCTGCTATATAATAAATACATAGGTATTTATTTTATCGACCTTGCCACATCCCAGATTGTTGTTATCATTCATTATTGGTGCTCCTGCTCTGTAATATATTTACATCATTTCTCCTATGGGAGAAATTTTACATCATCTAGGTTATTGCCCAGCTACTAGATTTTGTTTAAACATCATCTAACCTATAAGCTACATGGAACTGCCATAAAACAATTTATAATAAAATATAAACACAATAATTATAGACCATGTTTCAGCCTGAGTCCAATGAGGAGACAGAAACCATGTAGCAATTTAAACAGGGGAGATTTAACAAAGAATTATTGAGCAATGATAAAGGAATAACTACAAAAATGGAAAGTAAATGCTGGAGCTGAGACAGAGAAATCAAGGGGGGGGGCAAACTTAGAAGGAGGTTTCAGGCAATATTAAGGAATGTGTCTCTAGGGTACTCTGTCTCAAGCTGTTCTCAGTCACCAAGCAAGAAATAATTACTCTTTGAGACACAGAGAAGCTGAGACTAAGGGGCAGGAGCACAGAGGAGAGGGAAATGTCCTACAATGCTGCTCCATAAATCCCCTAATCACTTCTGACAGGAATAGAGAAAATCCTAGGAGACTCACTACAGCATGATGTTTAAAGGGTCAACAGATATGCAGAAGTAATTCACTTCTGACTGACTGTAGTTAACTTTAGCAAAAACAGTAAACTCATTGGAAGATTGTCCAAGGCTAATGGAGGTAACACAAGACTGAATTATGGGTTGGAAATCTCAGGATATTAAGGCATAGAAAGCACACCAACCATCTCCATCAGGAGAAACATGGCTAGGATGGCTTCACCCTGGCCATGAGCCCCTCTCTTACTGTTATAAATTAAATGGAAATTTCCATTTGTCTTTGCTTCCACTACTTAAGATACAGAGAATTATATGAGAGCATATGACCAGTTGAGACTACACCACATGCTCTTTTCTCTGGTTGTTTTCTGGAATCGAAGTGGGGCAATTTCTCCTTTGTAGGCTGCACACATTGGAGATGCCCCAAAAACTCAGAAGGGAAGTAGGAGGGTGAATAGATAAAAAAAGAAAAAGGAAAAGGCAAATGTTTACTACATATTCAGGCAAATGCTCTCCTATCTGTTTCTCCAGTCAGTGCTGACCTGGCTCCAAAATCTACCTTTTACGGCTCCTTTGGGTTTAGTCAATCATGTCTTACGGTTAAATTCAGAGATCTCTTCTCTTGTCCTAGACACACTTGATAATAATGGCCTGTTCTTCCTTCTTGAAACAGCCACCCTCATCTCTTAGGACGCTAGTTTCTCCTGATTTCACTCTCTCTTCTCTGATTGTCTTCTTTGAGACTTGCACTTATTTCTCTAACTACTTGTTAGTGATGTTCTCCATGGATTCAGTTTTTGTTTTTCTGCCCTTCTCACCTCCATCCTTTGATTAACGCTAATCGCTGCCTTCGGTTCACTTGTAGCACTGTGAGTGAATCCCATTTAGGCATACCTTCTGTCTGGCCTCTCAAGAATCAGATGGACATTTACTACAGCACCAAGAATTTGACATGTCTGCAATTAAACTAGATAAATCGCTCAAAAGTGTTCCTTCCTCCGGATTCCTATGTTGACTTAAAACATCACTGTTCTTTTCTTCATGCAAACAATTACCGTTGTATTTTTTCTCTTTCTCTTCTTCAGTTCTACCAGCCCAGTGGATTTCTATTTGGCTGTCAAGAGTAATGATTCTATTCTTGCTTATTTCTGTCTGTTCTTCTGTATCCTCATTCTCCCTGGCTTGGCTCAGGCCTTACATAGTTTACTTTAGGATTAGATGATGAAGCACCTGTGCATTAATTATATCACATGACATTTGTCTTCTTGGTGTATATCTCAGTGCTTGGAATATAGTGTAGTTTTTAATTAAATATTTTAAATTTTCATTGGAAAGAGGAAATGGTGTTGAATAAATGTATGCATGCATATGTCTGTATTTAGTATAATCAGTATGATATAATTAAGATGGATCATTTCTGCTGTTTCATCTCTGATCTTGTAAATCAGAATTTGATGCCTAAAATAAAAATTTGAGCTCTATGTGGAATATTATACAAAAATATCATTTGAAGAATTGCATGCAAATTAAATTGTGAAATGAAAAGCTTAGAATTATCTATTATTTTACTTGTAAGTTTTAAGAAGGGCAAAAGAATAAGCAATGACACATTTTAAAATCTAGATTGATGAGTTTTTATATATGTATATACCCATGAAACCATCACCACAATCAAGGAAATGAACATGTCATGCCCTTTTGTAATCTTTTCTTCCCTTACCCCCCACCATGTCCTCAAGATTTGTTTTCTGCCATTGTAGATAAGTTAGCATTTTCTGGAATTTTCTATAAATGAAATATATAGTCTTCTTTCACTCAGCATAATTACTTTGAGAATTATCCTTGTTTAAACATATTAACAATTTGTTCTTTTTATTACTGAATAGTATAATTTCTTTAGGCATTCACCTGTTAACAGACATTTTGGTTGTTTCTAATTTTTTTGCTACCACCACAAATAAAGCTATTATAAGCATTCATTCACAAATCTTTGTGTGGAAATATGCTTTCATTCCTCTTGGGTAAATGACTAAATCATATAATAGGTACATATATAAACTGCCAAATTGTTTTCTAAAGTGGATGTACCATTTTACATTCCCACCAGAAGTATATGAGAGTTCAAGCTCTTTCACACCCTAACTGATATTTGGAATGGTCAGTCTTTTTAACTTTAGCTATTGTGGTGAGTGTATCATATTTTTTTGCATTGTGGTTTTAATTTACATTTCCCATACTGAACATTGTTCAAGTACTTATTTCCCATTCACATATCTTCTCTGCTGAAATATCTGTTCAAACATTGTGCACACTTTTAGTGGACTCTTTGTTTTCTTATTACTGAGTTTAAGAGTTTTTTATATATTCTAAATACAAATCTTTTTGTATATATGTTTTTCTAATATTTTCTCCTAGTAGTGTGCCTTTTTCTTTTCTTTTTTTTTTTGCATTGGCAGGCACCGGGAATCGAACCCTGGACTCCAGCATGGTAGGCGAGAACTCTACCTGCCGAGTCACCGTGGCCCGCCTCCTTTTTATTTTCTTAACGGTGTACTTTGATGAGCAAACATTTTTATTCTGATGAAATGCAGATTGTTGATTTTTTCTTTTATAGTTTGTGCTTTATTCTGTCTAAACATTATTGCCAAATCTAAAGTCATTGAAGTGGTATCTTGTTTGATGCCAGAAGCTTGAAGGTTTTAAACCTCATATTTAGGTCTATAATACATTCTGTACTAAATTTTGTTATGGTGTTAGGCAGAGGTTTTTGTCACTGTTGTTTGTTTTGTTTTGCACTTGGTTACTGGAATGTTCCAGTATCATTTGTTGAAAATAGTACTCCATCCACATTGAATTGTCTGGGCACCTTTGTCAATTGCTTATATATATATACATATATATATATATATATATGTATATATATATGTGGGTCTATTTCTGTAGTTTTCCATCCATCTATTTGTTGAGGTAGTGTCGTTCTAGGGTTTTGAGAAAGTTTTTTAATCATTCATGGATATTGATTTTGAACAAATTTCTAGGTAATATATAGAACAAATCTATATGTAAAGCTGTATCAGTTAGTTTTTCTTCATCTTTATATTGTGAATTATAGTCATTGTTTTTCAGATATTAAATTTGCATTTCCGAATCAGTCACAATGAAGTATTCTTTTTGTATTGCTGGATTAAATTTGCTAAAAATTTGCTTAAAAATGTTTGCCTGTGCATTAGTAAGGGATATTGGTGTGCAGTTTTCTTTTTTTGTAATATCTGTATGGAGTTTTGGTATTAGGGTAATACAGGCCTCGATAAAAAGTTGGTAAGTACTCACTCCTTCAGTTTTCTGGAAGAGTTTGAGTTCAATTGATCCTGTTTCTTCCCTTTTTTGGTTGAATTCTGCAGTGAAGCCATATTCTATAGACTAGAGTTTTCTTTGTGAAACTTTACAAATTGGAGCTATTCAGGTTTTCTGTTTTGTTTTCTGGATGAGCTTTGGCAGTTTGGTAGTTTGTGTCTTTAAGAGATTTGACCATTTCATCTGTTTTTGAATTTATTAGGATAAAGTTATTCATAATATTTTCTTAGTATCTTTTCAATGTATGGAAGATCTAATATCCCTGTCTTTTCAGATAGTGATAGCTTGTGCCTTCTATTTTATTTTCTTTATCACTTTGAATAGAGATTTATCAATTCAATTAACAATCTTAAATATTGACTGTATTTCTTTCCTTCATAGCTGCTTTTATTTTGTTATTACCTTTCTTCTTTTTCATTGTATCTCATTTATTTTTAATGCTTTTTTAAGTGAAAGTTAAGATTATTGATTTAAGTCCTTTCTGTTTTTCTTAATTAAGTGTCCCAGCTTTAAAGTTATTTCTAAGCACAATTTTTGTGTTTTCATTTGCACTCAATTCAAAGTGCTTCTTAATTTCCTTTGTGATTTCTTTTTTTTTTTTTTTTTTTTTTTTAAAGAGAGAGGGAGGAGAGGAAGGAAAGACAGAGAAGGAAGGAAGAGAGGAAGAAAGGGAAACATTTTTAAACATTTTCTTGTTTTATTATATTTTGTTTGTTTGTTTGTTTGTTACATGGGCTGGGGCCGGGAATCGAACCGGGGTCCTCCGGCACGGCAGGCAAGCACTCTTGCCCGCTGAGCCACCGCGGCCCGCCTGTGATTTCTTTTTTGACTCATGTTATTTAGAGATGTGCTATTTAGTTTCCAAAAATTTAAGAATTTTTATGCTATTACTCTGTTGTTGATTACTATTTTAATTCCATTTTCATCAGGGAATACACTTCATATGACTCATTTTAAATTTATTGAGACCTGTTTTATGGCCAGAATATGATTTGTCTTAAAAAATTCTCCATTTTCACTTGAAAATAATTATTGGTCTACTGTTTCATACTGGAGTGTGTTGTATAAATGCCAATTAGTTCAAGTGACTGACAGTGTTGTTAAAATCTATATTCTTATCGATTTTCTTCGACTTGGGGTGTTAAAAGATCTGACCGTAATTGTGAATTTATCTGTCTTACCTCTCATTTCTATCAAGTTTTGCATCATATATTTTAAAGCTGTGTTGTTATGCATAAACATTTAGGCTCAGTATAGTTTTCGATAAATTAAACCCTTGATTATTAAGAAATTATTCTCTTTCTTTCAAATAATATTCTTGCTGTGAAATCTACATTTTCTTTCTTTCTTTTTTTTTTTTTTTTTGTGCTACACTGGCCCATTTACTGAGTGATCCAAAAAGCTGCTATTTTTGAGTGGAGGCCGGATACATTTTCTGATATGAATATTGTCATAAAGTTTTCTAATCAGAGTAAGCATGAAATACCTTTTTCCAAACTTTTAACATATTTCTTTTATTTAAATAAATATCCACGTTCAAGAGGACACCCGGGATGTGAACTCTTCTATCAGCAGCCAATAAACCTTTCTTCTAAAGCTGGCTTAAGAAGTAGCTCTGTTGAATAGTGCCCTTATTCAACATGGGATCATGGGAACACAGTAACTTTCACCCAGCTTGGAAGGGTCTCCAAGGAACTTCAAATGAGAAGGCTTTCAGCTGCAAGTGATTGGCCATAGGTCTTGGCTTCTCTAAGGCTTATCTGACTGCTCCACAGGGTGAGAATTTAACAGTATCCCTATAACCATGTCATGAAACACCAGTAGGTGTGGCCCATTGCCTAGAAGCTTTGAGTACAGACTCCTTATAAAAGAGAACATGCCTTACATTTTCCTCGTTCTCTCATGAGGTCTAATGCAGCACTTTGACCAAGCTGGTATTTAATCGACACTTATTTATTACTTTATTTTACTTGGGAGCTTAAACGTGAGAAATTAAAATTATAATTTTCTCCTTTCCCTCCAACATGCCAACTCTCCTCCTGTTTGGGGGTAGAGGTCTTAGAGGTCAGGGAGGAGTAATTGTGAATGTCTTGGAATGAGACTGAAATCACTCTTTTCTTACTAAAATTAAATGTAGCTTGAAAGATAATCCATGCCCTAAGGAATACTTTCTTTCCATTTCCCCTTTAATAGTTGTTCTTTGATTATTAAAATACTTGTTTGATTCTTACAATGAAATATGGAAATATTTTCTCTAAATCATGTAACAATTTTCTAGAGGTCATTAAAATTTTTGTTTACTTGAAAAAACCTCTTCCTTCAACATGTATTTTGTGTCAGTGTCTGCTGCTCTGAGTTAAATAACGTTATGACTCTAAGACATTTACTATGACATTAAACAATGGCCAAATACCATGGTGATTTACTTGTTTTGCACCTTTCATCGGGCTGGTTTTCATATCACAAATATTGTGCTTTTATTTCAGAATTAATTTCACTTAATGCAACTCAGGCAAGTATACTTTGACCCTTCATAATCGCCACCAAATAGGTCTTTAGTTCATTATCTTGCAAACTCTTTTGTATCGCAGGTTACAGGAATGGGTGACATACCTTTAGTGACCTTCACATTAGAGCTTAATTTAGAAAGGTGTGTAAATGGTGCATAGTCAATTTAAAATACATATATAATATATATACCTATATGTAAAATGTGTTTTAATATATTAAAAATTCTTTAGAAAACTAAAGACTGAATTATGTTTAAGAAATGTTCAATAAATAAATAGCCCTTCCTTTTTAGCCCTTAAATCTATCCCCAGGAAATCCTGTTACAAGATTTTAGTGGAAAATCACATCTTAAAAGTTTGAGTTTACACTACACTACACTACAAACACACACACATACACACTCATATATATTTAGGATAAAAACACAACCTCAGAAGTTTCCTATTTAAAAAACAACTCCTCAACTGACTGCTATTGCTCCTTCCCTCTAGAACCCACCTCCCAGGTTGGGAAAACAAAGCTTGGGAAGACGTCCAAATAATCTACAATAAATTAAATCCTTACATATCTGAGGAAGCAGCTTGAGGTCAGGGAGTAAATTAACATATAACTTCATCTCCGGATGTGCTCTTTCTTGGATTTTAAGCCCGCACTGGAACAGCTATTTGATTGTAAAAGGTTATTTACAAAAAGACCTGCTAAATAATTATATTTTCATGAAGCACTTCATAAATCAAAAGTTTGTGGTTTCTTTTTAACAACCAAGCTCAGTGACATTTATCACTGATCCGGTTAAATTACAATTGGAATCCTCACCAATGTTTTTAACATTTAGACCAACTAATTACCAGCAGCAGCAGGCACCAATAATTCTTAGAATCCCCAAAAACGACCGGAGCAGTTTCCATGTTGTGTTTCTCTTGGTCTAGGGAAACAAGTGGCAAAAGTAGTTGAAAGCAAATGAGCTGTTCTTTCATTTTAATTCAAGATGTTTTCAGTACCCTAAATAAGAGACTTTAGAAACTGTTTTTCTTTCCCTTTTGATCTTTATTATGCCCCTTGAATTAAAAGCTAAACTAGCGCTTTAATTGTGGGCAGGCCAAAGCAGTGTATTCACAGACTAGAATGAATACTAATTTATCAGCCAGACTAAATTATGCATGTTCTTCTATCTTTCAGTTTCCCATGACTGTTCACAGTTGGATGGTGCTTTGCTACCCCTGGTTTCGCTGCCTTCTCTGGAAACCTTTCCAAGAGAATCACTGAGATGCTTCCTGTTAACACTCTCTCCACCTCCATTTCTTTCTCTTTCTCCTACTTCCCTCTTTCTCTCTTCCCTTTTTCCCACCCTGTTTTTTTTTTTAATCACTTATTGATTTATTTTGTCTCTACTAAGCATATTAGTGCCTTGAAGCTTTTACCTCTTTGAACCAGCTTTCAAGTTTCAGCTCTTAAGGAGTTAATTTTCTACTATATCCTCCTCTTCCATTATGGCTTTTGGCCCAGGAGAGAATGATAGCTCTGGTTGTACATATGCATGGACTTCACTGTAATAAGAACTAGAACTTTCTCTTCCTAGCCACGAATTTAGTAAAAAAAAAACCTGTTTATTAATGTACCATACAGATGATTTAAAAAATCATATTCATAATTGCACATATTCAGGGCATCATAAAATAAAAAGAATTTCACACAATGCTTCACCTAGTTGCATTTTTAAGAGAGTGCAAGTATTGATAAACTTTCACCTGTATGTTTTTTTGTTTTCCTTATATACACATTCTCTGTGTTGGCTCATGTTAACTCTTTGTTCTCTCATTTGAAAAAAGAAACTCAAGGAGAGAGTGTGAATATCAGGTTCATGTTATTTTGGTGGGGGCTGGTCATAGACTCAGAGCTGGGATTTAATGATATACTCTCGATCAATCCTGGGGCAGCTTATCTTTTTCTGCTTCTTCCTTTTTGGAAAAAGTAAAACATTTTCTCTCTTCTTTTCCCCGTTTTGTAGCCCTTAACAACAGTTTGCCAATCTCTCAGTAAGCTTGAAGAAACTTTAGAGAAAAAGTACATCAATTTAACAGGGATTGAAGAAATCCCTTAGGCCTAACGCTGCAAATAAAATCATATCCTCCCCCCTGTGTTAGGACATGACTTCCAAGGGTGAAAGTCTCCCTGACAATGCGGGACATGACTCCTAGGGATGACCTAGTCCTGGCACCGTGGGCTTGGCAATGCCTGCCTGACCGAAAGGGGGAAAAGAAATGTAACAAAATAAGGTATCAGCAGCGAAGACAATTCAAACAGTGTCAAAAGGCTATTCTGGAGGCTATTCTAATGCAAGATTCAGCCAAATATTGCTAATTGCCCTGGTTTTCCAAACCCCAACCAACACCATTGCTGTTAATCCTAGAGAATACCTAGGGCTCTGTCTCAGATAGACAGCAAAAGTTTCACACAAGAAGATTGTTTTCCAGAAACCTACAATCTCCAGATGGGTTCCTAGGCCAGATAAGTCCTGAAACCCAGAAGGGTCAGCCTTTCCAGAACATCAACTACTTCCATTTTTCTATTCATATTGTTGATACCCCTTTCCAGCATGAAAAAGTTACAATGGGCATAACCCAAATGCCCCTAAAGATTGGGAGAAGGATCAGAAGAGAAGAAGGAGTTTTAACAGAGAAGATAGGATTTAACAAATGAGTATGACTGCTGAATCATTATATTGATATTTCTTTTAGTCTTCAGTGTCTTGGAACAGAGAGAAGGAAAAACCTAAAATTGTGGAATTATAACCCATGTGAAACTTTGAAATTTATTCTATAATTACTTGTTATAATGTACTTTGAAATTTATTTCTCTTTTATATATATATTATATTTCACAATGAAAAATGTGAAAAAAAAAACATAAAAAAGAAATCCCTTAGTATGCATAGTGGCCCATTCCTTTTGTGTGTTGTGTGATTTAAGATATAGTACTGTCATTTGACCTAGGCCTATTTACTAACCTATGATTATCTAGCAGGCATTTTAGAGATATGATTCCTTATCACCAGATACTGCCTGTCCTAGAGTAATGCTTGATTAAAAGGAAACTTGGATCCTGATGCAATCAGCATGGCATAGTGACTTTACTATTTGTAGACTCCTTTAGAATTTATCTATAGCACAGTAAAGCTATGGAAGAAGAAGCAATATGGCTGCACTCTCGAGCATCCTACTTAGGTGTTTCATCCATGGGAACAGCTTTGGAGCTGTGAAAACACCTCTGTAAGTGTTTTGAATTTAAATTTGTGCAATGTGTTAATTACTATTTTATTTATAGAATGTTTCTTAGCTTGCACACATTTGAGGGAAAAAGATCAATTCATTGTATGGTATTTTGTTTTTTATATATTGCATTCTTCATAAATGCCAGATAGTGGATCAATTTTTACAGGGCAGCAAGCACCTACTGTTTTCCTTAAATGTGTTGATATCCTTACACTTTGAAAATGTAGCTTTCATTCCTCTTCCTCTTTAAAAGTATTTTTATTTAGAACTCAATGTGCATCGCAAGTAAAGATTTGTAGAGGGTAAAGGATTAATTACTAAAGTGCTTCCTAGCACTCTTCACCACTGACTGCATAACTTGTTTTTCCTGTTTGTTGTCCTTCTCCCTCATTAGAATGTAAGCCCCAGGAACAGGTTCTTCATCTTGTTTGCCACTATATTCCTGTTATCTTGAAGCTGGCTGATGCACAGTGGGAGACCACTAAATATTTATTGAATGAGGGAATGAATAACCATGAGGCATTATGCAATCTGCAAGGGCTGGAATAGAAAAATTAGCATATAATTGACGATATGAGTCCTCAGCAGAAATCACTTCAGGGGTCCTCATAATTCGGAGTTGATAAAAGGATAAGAGATTCTAAGTCCATTTTGACTTAAGAAGAGTATGTAGCCTTATCAGTAATATTAACATCTGTAGAATGCATATGCTTGCATGGAAGCCAGAAAAGCGGAGTCTATCCAGTAAGTTTTTGCTTCAGTGTTTTACTTCTTCTTAGAGGAGGCATTCTCTGATCTGGGAATTTTTATAAGCGGATTTTTTCCTCTTCTGTTCAAACCCAAAAGCAGGTACATCTTCTGCAGCCATTGAGACCATGTACCCTATACTTTGATTTTATGGCTCTTAAACAAAGTTTTTTTTATGATTTAGCTTCCTCTTAAATGAAGGCACAAGTCTTATCACTGGACTTGGAATTGATTGGATAGTCTGACACATCTATAAAGAAAACAAAAAAAATATCAACCACTAATGAGTTTGGTCAGGTTATCCTAACACCGACCATCTCTGGGTACTCACATTTAATATCTAAGTGTGATATATTGATTGTTGTGAATTTGCTAAGCTGCAAGAGCCTGCTTAATAGACTAACCAGTTTTCTCAGGTGACAGCTCTGCCCTGTCACTCTTTAATCTCCTAGAAGTAAGAGATATAATCTTCATAGTACCAGAGTTTAGTATGTTATTGGTACCATACTTATAAGATTAAAACTAGATAAGGCTGGGGTAACTACAAAATAAAACAAAACAGCAACAAATCACTTCAGTGGCTTAACACAATGGGTTTATCTCCCATTTAAGCATCGTCTATTGCAGGTTCATATAACTCTACATAACTGATCTCCAAGTGGCACTTATTGATCCAGGCCTAGGGAAGTTTCACCCTCATTTAACTGCAAAATCTCCCATATAATGTAGTGAGGCAGGAGGAGAGAAATTGCAAACTACTTAAGAAGTTTAAGAAATGTTTCTATAACTAAGTGACATTTTTACTTCAACTCACATTTCATTGGCCAAAGCAAGCCACATTGGCCATAGCTAAAAATGGTGGGGAAGAGCAATCTTTTAATGGAAGGAGGAGAAATGGAAATACTGATGAGCAACACTAATGTCTACTACATTTGAAAGAAAGAAATAATGAATTTAAAAGTGTGTAATTTAAAATGTCAGCGTCTGAGGTATTTAATACGCTAACCACTGTTTTGAAAAACATACATTATTTTTATTGTGTATATACATGTAGATATGTATGCATGAAACATTATATTAATTTTATTGCTAATTTCTCTATGATTTATTTTCCATAGTACTCATACTAGAACTTGGTAGAAGTTGTTAACTAGTTCAACCAAATACTATTCCAAATATTTGGAAATGTTTCTTTTTATACTTTTACAAAATACACTTAAACTCTGTTTAAATTTTGATTCATTTGTATGTGACAGGTGATTATAATTCTTCCCTATATTTTCTTCACCAAAATTGGAGCATTTTCACTTCCTACCAGCAAAAGGATAAAGCAGGGAAACTTCCTAAAATCCAAAGCTTTCCTTATTCCAGTAAATAACGATGATACTTCCGTTTTCCTTGCTTTTACAGCAAAATAGATGGACTGCTCCAGAGAGGGAAAGGTGTGTCTCAACAATGATGACAAGGGATTGCATTTTAACCCTGAGCATTGTAGTCCTGGGAACCGTTCCAACATTCTCTCGGCTGAGTTGGACAGGAAAGAGTGGATGCCAAGAGTAGCAGAACACCATACCCTACAATGAGCATTGTGGACTTAAGCGAGGACCACCACGCATCAACCAAGCCCAAGACGGACTGAAGACCAGGGTCCTTTTCTTTACTTTTCATGCAAAGTGTAAGCCTCCTAAAAATGTTGTGGTGGAGACCCCTGTAATGTCTTCTATTACCCAACCATGATGAATATGGACTCAAAAATTATATTTGATATAGAAAAAGTAGTTGGATAGTTATTGCAATAAAGTGTAGAGGAGCAAATCAATACTATTTTAAAATAAGCAAACTTTGTTATTTTTATGAATATAGTTTTACAGAGCATTCTTCTGTGCATATAAATGTGAACAAGGTTTTTAAATAATGTTACTGACCTTTGCTCTGCTGACACTATTGAGAGACTCCTGAAGAGCTGAGAAGCAAATTTCTTTGAATTGATTTGTAATATATTTTTTTCTAAATAGCAACTGTATATGAGATTATTTTCAAATTTGTATCTTTCCTTCCCATATGCCAATGATTTAGAGAAGCATCTTCAGCACTTGCAGATAATGAGGTTTTAACAGGTGTACTAAAGGGAAACATTTAAGGCTAAGGGAAGTGAGGGCAATAGACTAGATGACCAATTACCTCTGATGATGATGGACCAGTGGTGTTCCATAATGACTGACTTAGGGTAAATAAAACCTGGACTTAGGTTTGATTGATGGTGCTAGCTTCCATTAGTTTTCTCTCAGATTCTTCACTGGTGAAATTACATGATTCAAGTACAGAATTTATTCATTATTTTATTAAATGGGATGTGAATTTGGTTCATGGGCTTTCATTTCTAATGGGATTGATTCTAGTACTGAATGATTGGGTTTCACAAAGACCGACCCAGTGTTGATGGATCCCAAACTCTAGAAGAGATTTCATTCTTCCTCTATACTTGAATACCTTCCTGAAGGGTAGATCATAGACAGTCTTCCTGAAAAAATGCGAACACCAGGAAGGCTTAATTTAAATAGTTTATTCAATCAAAGCAGACTTTTTCAGAATATATTTATGAGCCTAGAACTGTGGACATGCTGAGAGATAGTAATAAGTCATCAGCTCCTGCCTGATAGAGATTACATTCTAGTTACAATGGGAGGTGGCAGACAGTAAAATTTTACAGATTGATAAGTTTCATGAGGACTTGATTGTCAAGAATCTTTTACTATCAATGTGTAAGAATAAAATTAAGTTTAGCTTTCATACAAAATGGCATAGTATGAGAGAAACAGAACTCACTAAACAAAATGCTGCAAGACACCTCAAACTGGTCTTACAGGCAGGGATAAGAGAGGACCTCTGACACAAGCCTAAAATTGGCACCGGATCCTTATATGGGTGAAAACAAATTTAAATAAATAATGACCAGGGTCTCTGAAATGTAAAGCATAATCAAAAGCAGGGATCCTTGGTGGGAAATTTGAAATAGTTAATCTGCTCGGATAGGCTGTAACCTCTGGAGCATCCAATCAGTGGAAAAATGGGTAGGAAAAACCTACCTGCTGCTAGGTTTAGGGAATAAATACTTGCGCTTTTGGTTGCTTGGTGTGCCAGCCACCACATTTCAGTTGTGCATCTGTTCTCGAAAGATTGTGAATGAATTATTTTCTTCTCCACAATCAGGTAAGTGTTTATTCTCTTTCTAACAAATGTAGTCTAGGCTACATGATCTGTGAAGTTTACATGCTCTTCCCCCACTAAGACTTTGTGTATTGTGTATTGTGCAACTGAAATTAATATATGTAAAGTTCTTGGAACAGAGCTCATCATAACATGAACGCAAGTTTTAGTTTTGATTATAAACATGATTATGACTTGACCTTTAATTTCTGTTCTTTCCCTAGCCTTCACTGCTTTAATGTAGTGTAAGTCATTCTTCCTGAGACTTTCAAAGATGTTATCTGTCAGATAAAATAGAATATGATTATCTTATTGGGCATGTTGAAATTAGCTAAGATCTTTAAGAAAATCATTGAAAGAAGATTCTTTAAGTTTTGGGATAATTCCCATCTCAATTATATCTGAATTTGCAAATATATAAATGATCAGATTTTAGGTTGGAAATAATACTCTCATTTCATTTTTGCATGCTTTATTTCTAATATGCACAACAGTTCAAATGTTAATATACTAAGTCTTTAATATCTCAGATATTATTGTACCTTATATGGTAATATATCATTTATTCAGATGGAAGTATCACATAAAACTCATAAGTGCTTTGTTGATGGATGTCTGAAAGTAAGTCCTTTTAATATCTTACAAATGTTTCATTCCGTATAGAAAATTTCCTAAAATGAATTATGCTTTTCCTTAACTTATTTTTTTATTTAGAAATATGTATCATGATAAATATTAAACTTCCTTCTACTGCAATTTAAAAAAATGGCTAGTGAATTTATTTAATGGCTCCATTATTCTGGGAGAAGATCCATTGTCTCAGATTCAACATAGGTCAGGCTTTTATGGTGGTTAGAGGGTGGGTTCAAAGTGAGAGTGCTTGTATTCAGGCACTGGTTTGCATGGCCTGAACTTCCTGTGGATAACAAAGGAGGAAGCATCTGGGCTTTCTTATCAGTTTCCCCAAATATGAAAGGGCAAGGCTTAAAATCTGTCACTAGTCAAACGTCAAAAATGGAGTCAACTCTCTATATCAATGTTGAATAGGCATAATAGAGGATATACTTGCTTTATTTCTGATCTTTGGTGGTGTTTTAGTTTCCTTGGATGCATGGTACCATGCAATGGGTTGACTTAATCAATGGGAATTTACTAGCTCATGGCTTTGGGGCTAGGAGATGTCCAAAACAAGGCACCATCCTTACTATAGACTAAAATTCTGGGGCAGGCTGCCTGTGATCCTTGGTCCTTGGTTCTTCTGTCACATGGTGTTCTAGTTTGAAAGCTGCTGGAATGAGCCGTATAACAGAAACAGAATGGCTTTTTAAAAGGGGAATTTATTAAGTTGCAAGTTTACAGTTCTAAGGCTATGAAAATGTCCAAATTAAGGCAAGGCTATAAAAATGTCCAATCTAAGGCATCCAGGGAAGGATACCTTTGTTCAAGAAGACTGATGATGTTCAGGATTTCTCTCTTGGGTGGAAAGGCACATGGAGAGATCTACTAACTTTCTCTTCAATGGGTTCCCCGGAGTCTGTCCATTCTGGTGGCTCTAGTGGCTTTAAAGTTTTTTCCAAAATGGGTCCCTCTTAAAGGGCTCCAATAAGCTGCTTCACCTTGAATGGATGGAGACACATCTCTGTGTAAACTATTTAATCAGAAGTTACCACTGACAATTAGGTAGATTACATCTCCATGGAAACAATAAAAAGATACAACCCAGCAATATTGAATGAGGATTAAAGGACACAGCTTTTCTGGGGTCCACAACAGATTCAAACTGGCACACATGGCAATACAAATGCAGCTCTCCTGGCTTCTTCCTTCTCTTCCTGTTTCTTGCTTCCCATGGCTTTCTCTCTATCTGTCTTAATTTCATTCCTATAAAGTTATCCAATAATAGGATCAAGACCCACCCTAATTCAGTTGGGCCATACCTTAACTGAAATAAAATTATCCAAAGGTCCCACTTACAGTGGGTTCACACCCACAGGAATGGATAAGTTGAAGAATATATTTTTCTAGGGTACATAGCTCTAAACTGCTGCAGGTGGAGAATATTCCCCCAGGCTTTTCATAATACCTTTTATTGGTTGAGAGTTCTTTTATTTTCTAGTTTTGTGAAAGGACATAATGTAAATGGGTATTGAATTTTGTTAAATGCTTTTTTTCTGAAGCCATTGATATGGTGAAATGTTTTTTTTCTCATTCAATCTGTTCATGTAATGAATTCCATTAATGATTTATGAATGTTGAACCAGCCTTGAATTTCTGAAATGAACCCCAATTGATCATGGTATATTATCTTATTTATATATTGCTGGGTTTGATTTGCTAATATTTTGTTGAGTTGTTTGTGTCTATGCTCACAAAAGATATTTTGGTGTTAGGATAATGCTGGCTTCATATAATGAGTTTGGAAATGTTAACTCTGCTTCTGTTTTCTGAAAGAGATTGTGAATGGTATGCTTTATTTCTTCCTTAGCTGTTTGAATTCATTGAAACTATCTATGTCTGGTACTATCTTTTTTGGAAGGTTCTGATAATGTCAATTTATGTAATAGATATGGGGCTATTCAGAATATTTTTCCTTGAACGAGTTCTTGTAGTTGGTGTCTTTCAAGAAAATTGTCTATTTTGTCTAACAGACCATTGGTGGGCATAGAACTGTTCACAGTATACACTTATTATTTTTAGTTTTCAAAAGATCAGCTCTAGCCTGGCTAGAGGTTTATCAACTTTGTTTATCTTTTCAAAAAAAACTGCTTTCAGTTTTTTGTTGATTTTCTCTATTGCTTCCCATTTCTACTCTGATTTTATTTCATTTTTTTCTGCTTGCATTAGGTTTAATTGTACCTTTGTTTTCTAGTTTCCTAAGGTGGAAGCTTAGGTTTTTTATTTTAGAACTTTCTTCTTTTCTAATATATGCATTTAATACTATAAATTTCCCTCTAAGTCTGCTTCCACTACATCCCACAAATTTTGTTAAGTTGTACTTTCTTTTAATTCAAAATATTTTCAAATCTTTCTTGAGACATCTTCAACCCACAGATTATTTAAATGTATGACATTTAATTTCCAAATATTTAGAGGGTGTTCCAACTATTTTCTTCTGTTATCAGTATCTAGTTTAATTTCATTGGAAATATTTATGTGATTTATTTTCTTTTAAATTTATGGCCTGGAATGTGGCTTGTAAAGGTGAATGTTCCATGCGAATTTGAGAAAAGTGTGTATTTTGTTGCCATTATGTGTATTATTCTATAAATATCAATTAGATAATGTAGACAAGACTGTTCTTGCCATCTACACCGTTACTGATATTCTGTCTGCTTGGCTTATCAATTACTGAGATTTTAGTGGATTTTTTTACTTCTTTCAGTTCTATCAAATTTTGCCTTCTGTTCTGATGCTCTGTTGTTAAGGTAATACCTGTTTAGGGTTGTTATTTTTGTTGAAAAAATTAGACCTTTTTACATTATATAATAGCCCTCTTTAGCTCTGATAATTTCCTTGTTCTGAAGTATGCTGAATATGAAATTAATATAGACTTCAGGTTCCTTTTGATTATTTCTTTCTCCATCTCTTTACTTTTAACCTATGTAAGTGTATATTTTTAAAGAATTTTTCTTCTGGATAAAAATGTAATTGGGTCTTGCTTAGTTGGGTATCCTGTAGGTATGAATCCATTGTATAGGACTTATTAAAGATGCCGATTTTAATTAAGGATTCGCCAGATTGAATGAAGATGGGTCTTAATCCGAATTACTGGAGGTGTTATAAAGAGAACTAGACTGTCACAGAAGTAAGGAAAGGAGATGACATTACCATGTTTACAGGAGGCAGAAATACAGGTTGAAGAACCCCAAGGATTGCCAGCAGCAAGCACCAGAACCTACAGATGCCAGAAGAAAGCAATTCTTGCTGCTATCTCAATTTGGTTTTTCATTTAAATTCAAAATCACTAGTCAATATTCCCATTGTTTAATCCAATCCAGTGTGTGGTATTTGTGACAGCAGCTCTGGCAAGCTAAAACAGCTTCTTTCTCCTGGATACATTCAGGTAAGAAAAAAGAAGTTATGGAGAACTTCTTAGCATTCTCCAGATAGTTGATCTTTGAAACAAAAGATTTAATTGAGTTATCTTTCTGTTCTTTTTCTTTTCCTTTTTTTTTTTTTTTGTCACTTATGGAGACAATGAGTGGGATTTCATAAAAAGTGAGGGCAATTTGTAATTCCCATTTTATTAACATGTAAAATTTTATTTCTATGCAATTTTTCTCAATGTAACAGCTACTGTCTTGAATTTCTGATTTATAGAGCATGTCTTTTATGTTCTTTAGAGAGCTTACTCCAAATGACCAGCTGATGAAATGGTCTATTATAAAATAATCTATTATTAAGGCCTGAAATGGTATCTTCCCACCATCTAAGAGCCAGGTGGTCTTATATATGCCATCTCCTCCAGTAAGTTTTGAGTACCATTGGGTCAAATTTTCCTACATCTTCCACCATGTCCCCTATGTTTGTGCTTTCATATCAGCTTCAGACTATACCATGGCCCTCAAAGATGACTTTAGATATTTAAACAATTATAAATGAAAAAAAAAAACTTTATACTTTTGGGGTTTCCATCATTTAAATATAAAATATTTCTGCTTTAGGTCAGTTATGTATGATTTATCTGATAAGTAGAAAACAACCTTCTGGTGGTTTGCCCAGGAAAAAGTTCTTAAATTTAATCCTTCCCTGTGGGTGTAAACCCATTATAAGTAGGACCTTTTGATGAGGTGACTTCAATTAAGGTGTGTCTCATCTCAATCAGGATGGGTTTTAATTGATTACTATAGCTCTTTATAAGATAATGAAATTTAAACGAGAGAAAAAGCCCCAGGAAGCAAGAAGCTGCGTCAATGGAACCTGGAAGAGAAGGTATATTCTAGGAGAGCCTGCCATGTGCCTTGCCATGTGACAGAGGACCGAAGGATTGCCAGCAGCCAGCCCGAGAACACCACATCTTCAAGGAGAAAGCTTGATGGTGCCTTGATCTGGATGTTTCCCTGGCCTCAAACTCATGAGCAAATACATTCCCATTGCCTAAGCGGAACCATTTCACGGTATTTGCTTAACCAGCCTAGCAAATGAAAACAAAACTTACGAATTTTTTTTTAAGCAAAAATTTCTGGTAATATTGTACCTTTAATTTTAAGAATTAACTTGGTTTTATTTTATTTTTGGTTTTATTGATTCTTTGTATTGTTCTCCTATTCATTTAACTCGGCTTTAATCTTTGTTATTTTTCTTCTTCTATTTGTTTTGAGGTTAGTTTGCTGTTCTTTCTCAAGTTCCTCCGGGTGAGCAGTTAAGACCTCAATTTTTGCTCTTCCTTGTTTTTTAATATAGGCATTTAGGATAATAAATTTACCTCTCAGCACAACCTTTGACACATCCCATAAGTTCTGATACACTGTGTTCTTGTTTTCATTTGTCTCCAGATAGCTACTTATTTCTCTAGCAATTTCTTCTTTGATGCACCAGTTGTTTAAATTAATCTCCATGTATTTGTGAAATATATTCTTTGACTCATTGGTTGTGTTAATCTTCACATTTGTGAAAGTTCTTGTTCTTTGGTGGTTATTGACATCCAGCTTCATTCCATTGTGATCAGAGAAAGTGCTTTGAATAATTTCAGTGTTTTCAAATTTATAAAGATCTGTTTTGTGCCCCGCATGTGCTCTATCCTGGAGAACACTCCATGAGCACTAAAGAAGAATGTATATCCTGGTATTTTGGGATATAAAGACCTACATATGTCTGTTATGTCTAATTCACTCATCAAGTTGTTTAACTTCTCTATTTCCTTGTTGATGTCTGGTTGTTCTATCTATAGAGGAGAGTGGTATATCGAAGTCTCTCTATTATTGTTGAAACATCTGTCACTCCTTTAGGTTTTGCAAATGTCTGTCTCATGTACTTTGGAGTTCCTTGATTGGAAGGATAAACATTTATGATTGTTATTTCTTCTTGGTGAATTGTCCCTTTTATTAACATATAGTGTCCTTTTTTGTCTCTTATGATGTCTTTGCATTTAAAGTCTATTTGTCTGATGTTAGTACAACTACTCCTGCTTTCTTTCTTTCTTTTTTTTTTACATAGGCAGGCACTGGAAATTGAACCCAGGTCCTCTGGCATCACAGGCAAGCATTCCTGCCTGCTGAGCCACCGTGGCCTGCCCCTCCTGATTTCTTTTGATTACTACTTGTGTGGAACATCTTTTTCCACCCTTTCACTATCAATCTATTTGTATCCTTGTGTCTAAGATGAGTCTCTTGTAAGCAGCATATACCTGGATTATATTTCTTAATCCATTCTGCCAATCTGTATCTTTTAATCAGTAAATTTTGTCCATTAGTATTCAAAGTTATTACTGAAAAGACATTTCTTGAATCCAGTATCTTATCTTTTGGACTTTGTTTGTCAAATCTATATAATCTTTTCCCTCTTTTTTATCCTTTAAGTTACCGTTACTGGTACTCTTCAATTCTGAGTCCTCCTCTAGACCTCCCTCTCCTGTCTTTTTTTTCAACTGGCAGAATTCCCTTTAGTATTTTTGTAGGGCTGGTCTCTTGTTGAGGAATTCTTTCAGGATTTGTTTGTCTGTGAAAGTTTTAATCTCTCCCCCAGTTTTGAAGGACCATTTAGCTGGGTATGGAATTCTTGACTGGAAGTCTTTTCTCTTTCAAGATCTTAAATATATTATACCACTGCCTTCTCACCTCCATAGTGCCAGTTGAGTAGTCTGAACTCAGTCTTATGTGGTTTCCCTTGTATGTAGTAGATTGTTTTTCTCTTGCTGCTTTCAGGATTTTCTGCTTCTCTTCAATATTTGACAGACTGATTAGTATGTGTCTTGGGGAACACCTATTTGGATTTATTCTATTTGGAGTTCATTGAGCTAGTTTGACTTGCATATTTATGTCCTTTATAAGTGTTGAAAGGTTTTCCCTCATCATACCCTGAACTAATCTTCCTAGCCCTTAACTCTTTTCTTATCCTCCTGGGACACCAACGATTCTTATATTTGTGTGCTTTGTTTTACCTATCATTTCCCTGCGATACAATTCAAATGTTTCCATCTTTTTTGCCATTTGCTGTTTTGAGTGTTCAAAATCAGTTGTCCTGTCCTCTAGTTCACTTATTCTTTCTTCTGCCTCTTCAAATCTGATGCTGTGTGTCTCTAGTATGTTTTTTATTTGGTGTACAGCATCTTTAATCTCTGTGATATCTGCTATTTTTCTATTTATTCTTTCAAATTCCTCTTTATAGTTGTTTTGTGTCTTGCTGATCTCCTTTATGTCATTAGCTATCCCATTTATTTTATTTAGTAGAGTTATATTAACATCTTTGATTTGTTGTTCCAATGTCTTGTCTCCTCTGGTGTTTTGATTTGGACATTAGGCTGGGCTATATCTGTCTGAATCATGATATATTTAGTGATCTTCTGCTGTCTTCATGGAATGTAAATATCTTGACTGGTTTACTTTGGAAGTTGGTTTCCTTCAGTAGTCTATAGCCTTGTGTTTGTGGGATGGATGTGTAGCAGGATACTGGGTGAGGCGCAGGACACAACAGTGAAGTGATGCATTGCAGCACAAGTATAGGCTCAGGTTGGGGTTGCTATTTTGGTGGCTGTGAGCTTTGATGCCTAGTGGGAGGGAAGATATGGCTGTGCAGGTGCACAGGTCTGGGGGCTAGGGCCCTGGTGTGTGTTGGTCCAGAGCATGAGGCTATTTGTGCACACATGCAGAGCTCAGGGCTGCAGGTCTACATTGCACCTGCATGGGCTGGGGGAGGATGTGGCCCCAGCTGTGCAAGTCAGTGCTTGCCCAGAGCTGGGGGCCGTGATGGGGGCCACATGCATGCGTGGATCTGGGAGAGGCATAACTGATGCACATGTGTGTAGAGCTCAGGAGCAGTGAGGTGGGTTTGCACAACTGTATGGGCTGGGTTGGGTGAAGCCTGGGTATGGAGGTAAGCACCTTCAGTCTTTACATGCTGCCTGCAGGGAACAGGGACAGGGAAGTAAGGCTCGGGAGGGGTAAGGCGAGACTGTGCTGGTGCTGGAGAGGTGAGTTGTGTTGTGTTTGGGGTGGGGTGGGGTGGTGGGGCAGGTATAGGCATGGTGGGTTGGCAGGGTGGAGGCACTTGGAGTTCAGGAAGTGGGGGTGGGTGAAGGGGTTCAGGTGTGTGGGTGTAGGGTGGGATGCGGGTGATGAGGTTGTGCCGCTGAAGGTAAAACATTCAAAGAACAAGGCTTGACTTACTTCCTAGTCTCTGTCTCCCCACCGTGCACTCATGAGGGCTCCAGACTTCGGATTTTGGATGTTTGCACTAGCCGGACAGTCTCCAGTTCTCTACTTCTCAGTTCCTCAGCTTTTGCAACAAGGGTCTCCTTTTGTGGTGCAGAAAATTCTTCCAGGTCACCTATACCCTGAAAATGTCATCTCAGTCGCCTTCCAGTCCCTTCTGTAGCTATTCCTTGGAGCAGGAGTGACCTCGACGTATCCTATTCTGCCATCTTCTGGGAATTGATCTGCTAGTTTTTAATAATTGTTCAAGGATTCTCTGTAGCAATAACATCTGGGAACATTTTATGCCATCTTCTTGGTTGGTCAGAGCCACTCTATTCTTTTTTCTGGAACTTCATTTTTAATTGTTTCTATTTCTATGAATTCAAATCTACTGATCTTTTCTTCTGCTCTATTTAATCTGTGGTTAATCCTATTCATTGTAATTTTCATTCCAGGTAATATATGTTTCACTGCTACTAGTTTTATTATTTTCTTTTTTGTTTTCTGTCTCTCTCTTCATTGGATTTTAAGTTTTCCTTTATACTCCTGTGCATATTATGACATTATATTTTCTTCTTTATTGTCTATTGCTTACAATCCCACCATTCTGTTATTTTTAGGTTTGTTTTTATTGATTGATAATTTTCCTTCTTGTGGGCCATATTTTCCTGCCTCTTTGCATGGATTGAAATTTTTGTTAAATATTCTATATAGTAAATTTCATGTAGTTGGTGCTGAATTTGTTTTATTCATTTAAAGAGTGTTGAACTTTGTTTTGGGGCATGTTGTTGAGTTTGGGGGCTCAATTTGATTCTTTCACAGTTTGCTTTTATGCATTGTTAAGGCTGATCAAGAGAAGCTTTCAATCCCAGAATACCTTTGTCCATTACTAAGGCATTATATTTCTCTGATTCTACCCAATGTTCTATCCAATTTATGAGATTTTGCCATTCTGATTGGTGGCAAGGTAGAATGTTCCCACCCCTGTGTGAGTCAGTAATTGTTCACTCTGATTCCTGGGGTTTCTTTCTCTCACTCTTGGTGAGTTTTATTTCATGTACGTACAGATACGCAGGGCAATACTATAAGGGAGCTCTCTGCAGACATCCATAACCCCATTTCTGTGCAATTCCCTGTCCTCTTGTACATTGTCCCACAATTTCCAGTCACCTTAGTTCCCCAACTTCCACCTTTGGGTTTCCTTACCTGCTCTGAGGTCTGAAAACTGCTTCCATGAAGTAAGCTGCAGCAATTGTAGTGCTCATCGCATTTGTTTCCCTTTTACAGGTGATCATAACCCTTCATTGCCTGTTTGAAACATCTGAAAATTTTTTATTTATATATGCTTTGTAAGTATTTGGTTGTTGCTTTTCAGTATTATTTCTCTTTTGTAGGAATTTCCATTTTTTAATGATGTGAGGGCAATTTTTATAAGAGCTAAATCTTCATAGACAAAAATGGAAGTCCTCTAGACCGGTTTTAAATTGCTAACTGATGAATGGATTCCATCGTTTTTTATAAATTTTTTTTTTTTAACATGGGCAGGGACCAGGAATTGAACCCGGGTCCTCTGGCATCACAGGTAAGCATTCCTACCTGCTAAGCCACTGTGGCCCACCCTGGATTCCATCTTTGATTTAAGACAATGTTTCTCAAAGCTTGGCCATAGAGCACTTGAGTGATTATAGTCTGATTGTTAAGAATGTACATTCCTGGGTCCCATACTTAATCAACTGATATTGTCCCAGGATATGATTTTTAATAACAGCCCAAGTGATTGTTTGTTATAAGAATATTTAGACAATGATCTAAAGGGATTTTAAATTAAACACTGCGCAGTGTTTGTGTTGAGCTCTGCATATGCGTTGTGTGTTTGTAACTATTTTTGCACTTGTTTTCTGGAATTGTTTCAATTGTGTACTTTTTTGGTCATCAATGACCTTGTGCCCTAAGCATCACGTAACATGTTATAAAACTATACCTTAGACTTTTTTTCATATTCTGGTATCAAAGAGAGTCCTTTTTAAACTACATAAATTCACCTAAGGAAAATAACTGTCCTAATTTATTGAATTATCTGGGATCAATCCACTAATACTAAGATGTACTCACTAGATTTTAATTCCAGGATGTCAAAAACTCATTCTGTTTTTTTTTAATAGATTTTTTTGTGGATTAGGGCTGGAACATGTAGGCTTTCATTAAATATTTATGAATGAATGAACAAATAATAGGACTATGTAATATATATTGTTTCTTTTAAAAATACTTGAGTCCATAGAAACTTAAGTATGTAACCTAACAACTTACATCTTCATAAGTTTCATAGAGTATTAATGATCTCAAGTTTATAAATCCTTAATTATTATACGTTTTCATATTGTACTTGAGAATTAGTAATATTTCCTAGAATGTCTGAGATACTACAAAAATCTGATTATTTTCTCATTTGTAAGTTACTGACAAGATCTAATTGCGTGTGTGTGTGTGTGTGTGCGTTTGTGCACGCATTGTATGAACACATGTATATTCTTTCATTCCCTTATGAACTATTTGGCAACAGAAAGCAATATTGCAATAAAATAAAGGGAAATTACTCACCTTTAGAGACAACACTTTGCACCTCAGTTTCTATTTTAAATGTTAATCTAAAATATGTTAAAACATGAAATAGCATACAAAGAATTCAGATGGAAAAAGAATTTTACCATACTTCCTGTCCTATAACTTTATTGATACACAGAGTAGAGTAAAGGCAGAGATGTATCTAGTGTGCATAGCGTGTAGTTGAATAATAGGTTTTCAAGTGCAATCTGTTATTCTCCTGGTGAATCTCCTAACAGGAGGGTGAGTTGGCCTTAAATCACAGTTCTCAGGAGGTAAGGATCATTGCCTGTGGGATTTCTTTTTACCTTTGAATACAGCATCAGCTTATATATTTTGACAGGCACCTACATGCATTTCAAAATATTGAAAGGTGTCAATCTCAGACAAACCAGAATTGACCTAATTGCTCTTACTAGCCGCCTGTGGGAATTTAGACAGTAACAACATGTGAGTAAGTAGTATCAAGCTTTCCTAACAAGCTCTACAGCTTAATGGCCCTGCTGACAGATGACCTTTCAACACTCTACTGTCAAATCCCTAAATAGAAAGTTTTTCCCTCAGCACAAAATGTTAGGATCCTTAGAATTTGTGGAAATCTCTAATAAGATTTTGAATTTTCAACAAAATAAATTACCACTTAGTGAACTATCACTTCCTCTCATACCCCATCTCTACCGCTTTAACATTTTTTTGTTTTTAAACATGGGCAGGCACCAGGAACCGAACCCGGGTTTCTGGCATGGCAGGCGAGGGCTCTGCCACTGAGCCACTGTGGCCCACCCATCTCCACTGCTTTAATTGTAATTTTTTCTAAAATGACAGCAATCAAGGCAACACCTCCTGAACAAGAGCTTTTCCTCTTGAGAGTTAATTTATATGAAATAGCTCATCACCTCATAAGCTACCCAAGATGAGGGGAGCTGAAACAAGCAAAGGGTCCTTTTAAAGCAAAATAAGATACTTTCAAAATAACTGAAAGTTACTCCCTGAAGAGGAAAACAATGGACTTCATTGTTTCAATCATAAACAGCTTCCTAGTACACAATTTTTTTTCAACCTGACATACAAATAAGACTGTAATAACCGTGGCATTTTGCAGATGTGGAAAGGTATCTCTCTGTCTCATGCTCTCTTTCTCTTTCTCTCTCTCTCTCTATCTCACACACACACAATAAAATTTCACTAATTCTTTCTTAGTGCAGGAAAAGCCAGGATGAGTTCATGAAAAGTTAGAAGTACAGAAAATTCTCAAAATAAAATTGCATTTGCTAATTTATTTCCATTACACAAATCCAAATTAGCTTAACCATGAGACTAAATCTCACAGAGTAGATCTCTAAAGACTCAATAAGAATAGTTTTGTTTTATTTGCTGTTTTCAAATGATTACAATAAGGCTCTATATTCTCTTATGTAAGTTAATGCTTTTCTAACACTACTATTGATGCCATCAATTTGTTTAACATGTCTTCTTTTAATAAACTTATTCTGATATTGTGAATGGCTCTTGCTTAAAGGAGTTATCTCTGATATTCCCATAGTAACACATGTCCGTCTTAAAAACTCTTACTGCTGTTTTTCACTAAACTAATTTACTTTGCCAAGAACTGGACAGGTTTAGTGAAAAGGAGAAAACTGGGCCCTGGTGGCTCAGCAGGCAGAGTTCTCGCCTGCTATGCCGAGACCCGGGTTCGTTTTCCAGTACCCGCTCATGCCAAAAAAAAAAAAAAAAGGAGAAAACTAATACCCTGTTCAATAGTTAGGGGGCGGGGGAAGGAAGAAAAGAAGAAACATCAGTAATTTCGTATTTTATAGGTAGGTAGATATAGTGACGTGAACATGGAAAATACTCAAATACTGATTAAATATATAAATATCTAAAGGATATATATAGAATTGTTGCTCTTTTCATGCACAATAGTGTTTATTGTATATGCTTCCAGAGGGTAACTGTAAAGTACACACAAACATAAACACACGTATACATATATACAGATACATGTATATATATATATATATATATATACAGAGAAATACATAACATATAAGACATACACAATATCCTGCTATTGGTTCAGTTATCCATTCATCATAAGAAGCAAGAAGGTCATTTTATTGTAAGATATTGTAGATAACGAAGTTATGGTTAAGATTGGTCTCTCTTGAGGATTCTCTTTCAATACTGAGATGAAATACTAAATCTGATTTTATCATCACTGACGTATAAAAATGTGCCCAGCAATACATGAAGTCCTTCTACTTCTTTATCTTCTGCTTTATTTTCTAAGCATCCTCCTGTTGATTTGGACTAAGCAATGCGATCAGTACAACAGAAAATTTTTCTTCCATGAAGAAGCTGTTTATTGCTCATTTACTCCTTCATCTCTTTACAGCATTAAAAAATACTCTGGCCACTGAGTTGCCTTATTGACAATCTACTACAACAACAACTTTATAGTTGATTGGGATTGGAAAGTATAATCAAATTGATATGATGTTGGACTAGTTTAGTCTATTTATAAGGATTTCTGTTACATGGCAACTCTACCCTTCGTTAAAAAGTTTCCCACATTTGGATATTTTTTTTCTCCTATTTGATTCAAAAGAGATTTCTAAATTCAGGTGTAGAAATGCAACCCAAATCCAAAAATAGAGAAGACTAGATTTACCAAATAAAATATAAGATTTCTAGCTAAATTTGTATTTCTGATAGGCAATGACTATGTTTTAGCATAAGTGTGTTCCAAGTGTTGCATGGTATATATTTATAAACAAATTTTATAGGAAATTCAAATTTAATTGGGCACCTTTTTTTTATTTGCCACATGTGACAATATTATAAAACTGATCTTTGGCATCATTGAAAGACCAAGAATTGTCTGTGTAGATTTCCACCTTCAGAACAAAGTCAATGAGGAGTGACACTACCCCTAAAATGTTAGGACACATTTCTCATTTAATTATCTCAGAGGCTGGTTGCTTTCATTAAAAATGACCAGAATCCTCATTAATTGAATTATTACTTTCAGTTAGGGGAAAGGTATGTAGGCAGGAGTGATATATAAAATAGAAAATTCTAGCCCTAACGTCAAGTTAAAAGGTTTCTTTTTCCCTTTTCTCTGGTTTTGCTCTACTCAGTTGTAGGTGAAGTCTTCGTCGCAGGCTGGAGGCTGGGGCCGAGAACGTGAGAGGGGCCACATTTATCACAATGACAGGTGCTTTGGCAGCCATGGCAGCTTGACACCATTTCACTGCACTCTGGGACTAGGGCACAGGCTTGACTCTGAACCGGCAGAAAACCCTTGGAACGAGCCCCCGGCCCCCTGGCAATCTTGGAGCAAGGTGCTGCAAGTAGTTTCCATGGTGACATTTTCTGGGTCCGGAAAAGATGAAGTCAAATAAATTGCCGATCTCTCTATTGACTTAATAATGAATATTCATACCTAGGTGAAATAACTGCCAAGCAGCCTTCCTGGTGAGTAGGGATCTAAGAAAGGACATTTTCTATAGCAGCTTTTAATTTTTAGTTTGGAAATTAAAAGTCCCAGTGAAGAGAGCATTCCCTTTTCACTTAGAACCGTGTACAGCGCTCATGAGATAAAGCTCAGAATTAAGATTCATATCAGTGTTGGCTGAGAGTTGAAAAGTCAAACACTATCAAGTCAGCACCTTGGTATTCCTTTCCATGTGAGCACAACTATGCCTCCATTTTCCGATTTTATTCCAGGGGAAGAGAGAAGATTCAAGTCCCACTTAAGAGGACAAATGACTCTATTTTTTCCCCTGAATTTTTCGAATAACTAGTGAGCTGTATTTACATTGAGAAATGCAGCCTGCTATTAATTACTGTGATCCATTAATTAATAAAAGGAACTCCTTTAATGACTTGAATAGCAATACCTCTGTAGAACAAATTAGGACAATATTTAAAACTCAAATGCCACCTTGTGACATTTCCTTTTATATAATATAGCCCATTTGTAGACAAGGTAGTATTCACAAACAATATAGAAAGAGAGTGCTTTTTACTCTACTTTGTCAATTATAAACAGAGAAGATCTTTCTAGGTATGAAATAGTTTCTATTGCATCTTATCCATGGTTTTATAGAATATATATATGTTGAATGAATGTATACAATGCATAGTCTCCCAATCCTCTCTCCCCAAAATTCAACCCACCACTCATGCTTGTGTGCTCATACATACTCATTTATTATGACTCTTGAGCATGCTTCCACATTTTGAATTACCATAAACACTCCATCAAATAGTTTTTGCCATTGTCATTTCCTTTTTTTTTTTTTTTTTTTTTTAGGGAGGAAGGGAAGGAAAGACAGAGAGAAGGAAGGAAGGATGGAAGGAAGGAAGGAAGAAAGGGAAACATCTTTAAACATTTTCTTGTTTTATTGTATTTTGTTTGTTTGTTTGTTTTTTACATGGGCTGGGGCCGGGAATCGAACCGAGGTCCTCCGGCATGGCAGGCAAGCACTTTGCCCGCTGAGCCACCGCGGCCCGCCCTGTCATTTCCTTTTGTGGAAGTTTTGTCCTCTCCTTCCATATTAACCTTTAATAAATTAAACTCCAGATTGTAGGATACAATGGTGAAAAAATAATGCTCCATTCCATTTTGAAAACAGACCCTCCTACATCTTATCTCATTGTTTGTTTGTCAGCCAGACAAATTCATTATTATAATTCACATATAGAGCAAAAGGAGTTTCTGGAGGTCCTTTGAATTTTGTAATAAACTTTGGTGCTTTATGGTTGTGAAGTAAAGCTAATTAACATAGTCCAGCAACTCCTTGGAGAACTAAAGGGTATCCTTTTGAAAAATAGTGCTACCTTCTGAAAGGAATGAGAATGAAAACAGGGCCAGAAGAAACCATAATTCACCTTAACTAAGAAGAAATTAAGAAATTGTGAATGTGGTTGGCTAAACATTGCTTCAAGTTCTTTGCTATTCACTGAGAAGTGGAATCTAATTGCTCTTTCTTGACTCTGGGCTGCATTAGTGACTTCTTTGACGAATACTATGCAGCAAAAATAAAAGTTGGGAACTTCTGTACCAATGCTAAAGAAGACCTGACTCTTCCACCTTGACCTTGAATTGTTCTTTCTGGGAACCCGAGTCTACACATATGAAGTCCAGCTACACTGAAACCACCTTGTGGAGGAGGCCCTGTGCTCCAGTCTATAGCCTCAGCTGAGCCCCCCAGTCAACTCCACTGCAATGCCAGGTCAGTGAGTGCAACCACAGTGGACCCTCCAGAGTAATCTACCGACCAGGTGAATACTACCAAGGAATGGTTATGAATACCACAAGGAACTGAAGAGCCACTCAGTCAAACCCTGTCCAGTTCCTAACCCACAAAAGTCATAAGATATAATAAAATAGTTGTTTGAAGACACTAAATTGCGGGGGTCTTTGTTATGCAACAAGAGGTAACTAACTGGAACAGAGATTCCTCTTCTCCCTAGAGCAGGGTAGATCTCTTTACATGGATGATACCATAACTTTTCATCCTGTGGGTGTGGCTAGACTTATTTCCCATGATTGGAAATACTAGGTTCCAGATATAATAACTAGAATGCCAGATTAAAAAGGTAAGAGCTAGAATGGGCTGTCAATTCCTTTTGTAAAATAATGTTACTGTTTGTTCTGCTATTTGTTTTAAGATCTGGCCCTCTCATGTCCTTATCGATTCTCCTGTAAATTAGAGCCCAGCCTCTTCCTCAAACCAGTCGGTGTCTGGGTCTTCTTACTTGCTCAAAGACCTCATTGTTAATTTGGCTGAAATCCCACTTACTATCCACTGCCTAATGACCTTCCTTCTTGCTCAACTTCTCTGATGGAAATGCACTGGAATCAAGTACACTGCTGTAAGTATTGAAACTTGAAGAATCAGCTAATCAACTTTGGTGTGCAGAAAAGAGTTAATGTGGTAGGACGGAGGTTGCTATCCTTAGGAAGTCCTCTCCTCCATCTCCAGCAGTATGTCTTCTGCACCATGCCTCAGAAAATGTCTGTTTCTTTAGCTCTCCCTTCACTATTCCCCTATTTTTCTTCTTAATAACCTGAGGGTGGTTTCATTCTCAAATGTGCTGATTAAGCCTTAGTCTCAGGTAGTTGCTGTGTCCCTGAGTCTCAGGGATATCAGGATATCTGCCTTCACAAATGCCCCTGTCCTTCCCCCAGTGGTAATTCTGAGACCAGCAGGTACTCTTGGCCCACTACCCAGGTTTAGAGGGCTTTTTCCTTCCCTTTCTCCTGCTACAGTAGGTTTTCATCAATGTCCTAAGAGCAGAAGTGTTTTTGTTTTCATACTTCCCCCAAAGGTTGTGACTTTTGTCCCACAGGAGACAGTCTTTCTCAGCAACCATGCATAGCCTACCCCAGACCTCAATTAGCAATGAATCTTTCTCAGACTCTCCCAAACTTTCCCTGTGAACTTCTGGTGGGTTTTGTGGAGAAAAAGCCTATAGGAGTGTACAAACCGCCTTTATCTACAGCTTTCATGGGCTTCTCACTCTCCAATTTGCCCGCATTTGGCGTGCACCAATGTGTCAACCTTTCTGGTTGAGTTCTTCATAACTGGCCATTTCTGCCCCCAGATAAGGGAGTGGAAGCTTCCTGTGTCTCCCAACACACACCAGTCTCTCCCCAAATTTCTACTTAGCTGCTATCTTGTGACCTTAGCTTTCTGATGAGTTTTAAGAAACTTATGAACATGTAGACTATCTGGTTTTCCCTTGTTGCTATCTAACACGAACCTGAAGTCTTTTATTAAATTCTCACATTCTTTCGTTTGATGTTTCTAATGGATGAATTATAGTGTGTCTCTCTGTGTGTGTTTCCAATCAATTATTAAAAACTAAAATACTAAAGTGTTCTACTGTGGGCACTTTATACAAAAAAATCTGGGCATATTTCTTTAAGGAAAGTATACAGAGAAACTCAATTTTTAACAAAATAACAACCACATAAGGACTAGAACTTGGTGAATTATTCCATTTGTACTGTAAATATTCAATGCAAATGGACTTCTAAGCCCAAGTGACTGAAACTTGCCTGATGATATTAACCAGCCCAAGCACAATTATGCTGGAAGCAATATTAAAATAAAATTCAAATCACTAGAACAAATGCCTAAGAGCAGTAATTCATTTCATCTGCATTTACTAGGTCATGGATATTAGAATAATAAGTTTGTCAGTGGGAGGGTAGAAAATGCTAAGGGAAAATGAATTGTTTTTTCTCTTTGCAGAATATTTAAGGTTCCTATATTCAGGTTGTTTCTTATATTCAAGGTTTTAGAGTTGAATTCTTAAGAAAAACAGCCTTAAAAACAGCTTATGTCATTTTGGGGAAATAGCCGTATATTGCCACATAACAGGTCAAAAATCAAGAATCCATATTTTTGTATAAATGGTTATAACTTTTGAAATGAATTTCTGTGTTCTAAACTGCTGTCATGTTCTTAAAAACTGCAGAAATAATCATTAGGCATTCTTTCTTATTTAACATGAGCTCCTAATATAAGTACTAAGAAGAATGGAGTAAGTTGCAGCTTGATTCCTGAAAGGGAGATGGAGTTACAACAAGAACAGGGAAAATGAAATCCTGTTGTATCATTTGCTAGTTTGAGTAAATTATCTAATCCATTAAGTTAGGGATTATTGTTTAAAAGAAAATCACACACTTCCCCACATCACCGTCTCCCACCCATCCTGACATGCTATGAACAATGGGATGTTAATAGTTTTGAGGTAAGTAAAAACTTGCAATGGAACTGCAGGATGGGATTATATCTCCATGTGTCTGCCATGACAGTGAGACGTACATATTCTTAGGATGATGAGAGGCAATTAGAGTACACAATATGCAACTTAGAGCCTTCAGCCAAACCCAGTCTAGAATAGCCAAATCTTAACCAACCACAGATATATGAAAAAGCCTAGATGATCAACAGATGTTTGGCATTTCTTGTAGTCATGAATTTTCTGTTTTTGTCTATTTGAAAATGTCTTAATTTCTTCTTTTTATAAGGATAATTTTTTTTTTTTGCTCATTTCTATGGGAAGTTTGTGCTGTTAAATGACAGCATTTTTTTTAATTAATTAAAAAAATTAACTAACACAACATTTAGAAATCATTCCATTCTACATATGCAATCAGTAATTCTTAATATCATCACATAGATGTATGATCATCATTTCTTAGTACATTTGCATCGATTTAGAAAAAGAATTATAAGGATAATTTTTTGGATATGCAATTATTGGTTGACAGAATTTTTCTTTCAGCACTTTGAATATGTCACCCTTATACCTCTGACCTCCATGGTTTCTTATGAGAAATCAACTATTAATCTTATTGAATATTCCTGGTATATGATGAGTCACTTCTTGCTTTGTGCTCTCAAGATTCTCTCTTCATCTTTGGCTTTTCACATGCATAAATATCATGCATTTAGGTGTGGATATCTTTGGATTTATCCTATTTGGAATTTATTGGTCCTCTTGGATTAATGTTTTCATCAAATTTAGGAAGTTTTCATGCATTACTTCTAGTATTCTTTCTGTCCTATTTTCTCCTGTCCTTCTGGGGCTCCCATTTTGCTTATACAGGTATGGCATCCCAAAATTCCAGAGGGTATATTCATATTTCTTTATTTCTTTTTACCTTCTATTTCTCAGACTAGATGATCTCAATGCACATATTTACAAATTCACAGATTCTTTCATTCTATCAGTCAAAATATGCGATTGAGCTACTCATGACTTTCATTTCAATTTTTGTACTTTTCAACCCTAGAATTTCTAGTTTTCTTTTTTCTAAAATTTCTATCTCTTTATTAACATTATTGGTTTTATGAAACACCATTCTTATATTTTCCTTTAGTTCTTTAACCATAGTTTCCTTTAAGTTATTTGAACCTATATAAAATAGATCATTTAATATCTTTATCTAGTAAGCCAAATGTCTGATCTTCCTCAGGGACGGTTTCTATTAACTACCTTTCTTTTCTGTGTTTTGGCCATATTTTCTTATATTTTTGCACGTCTCATAATTTTTTGTTAAAAACTAGACATTTTGAGTAATGGAATAGGATAAATCTAGAAATCAGTCCCGACCCCAGTTTTTGCTCTCTCTGCTGTTTTTTCTTGTTTTGTTAGTGACTTTCAGGAGCTGATTGTGTAAAATCTGTATTCCTTCTCACCTATGCCCACTGAAGTCTCTGCTTGTGAATTTAGTGGCCACCTGATGGTTGGACAGAGAATGTCATGTTTGTTGAGCTTCCTTTGAATGTTCAGGTGGGCAGTTTACACCTCTGCCTTAGTCTTTCTTCTTGCTTGCATAGGGACTCAAGATCAGAGAGATCTGAGAATTTAGGACCTTTTCATGTGTTTTTCTGAGCACAAACGTGTGCACGGTCTTTTGCATTTCTAGGAATGTACTGGAGTTTTGCAAAGTCCCCTAGGGACATTTTATTCCCCAATGTTTCTTCTTAAGTTTTTGTTTGTTTGTTTGCTTTTGTGAGGGGGGAATCAGTTTCCTGTTTGCCCTAACAAGGTATGTAAAATATTGAACAATAGTTGCTGATTGTTTTTGATAAATTCCCTGAAGAAAAGATCATTTTCACCAAGCGAAATCTGAGTCAGGTTAAATAAATAAAATCCCCTCAAATGGGGGCTTTCAGGAAACTGAGATATAGGCCAAATAATGACAGTTCTCTGGGGATGGGGTTTATGGGGAGCACTAAACCCCATCTTCCCCTCCAGGGAGTACAGGAGGCTGGCTTTGACCACCACGATTTTGACGCTATAGGTTTTAAAAGCTGTTGTGTCATTTGTGAGGAGGAGAATGAGAATAGGGAATGTTAAAGTGTCAGAAAGGTCACAGTTCTTATTAAGATTGAACAATTTTTCTTGAATAAATACTCTATGGACTATTGTAAACATTTGGTAAATTCACAGAATTCTGAAAAGTTGATTTTTGACAATTTTGCGAGTGTTCTCACTGCATTTCTATAGTAGAAGATATTTGGATGTGCTTAGTCAGTCATTCCTGTTGATGTCACTCAAAACATATTATATTTAAAAACAGAAATAGTACAAACTACATTTCTGGATCATAACAGAAATAAACTAGGAATACAAAGACATCTTAAAATTTTCATATATCTGAAATTTTTGATTTTTTAAATATTACATGCAGATAATAGAGTTATGTAATTGACTGTCTTATAAATCAACTTATTAGCCTGCAAATCTTTTAGAAAATCTTTGGTTTGTAAATGGTTATGATTTCAAAAGTAAATTATTCTTATTAATATAAAACTTCATGAAATAGAAAATAAAAAACAGATAATTTAAATGGAGGCAAGAGAGGATGGTCATATTGTTACTACCCCCAAACCCTCTGATAAATTTTTTTTTTAAATATATGTTTTTATTTTTTTATTTATTTTTTACATGGGCAGGCACCGGGAATTGAACCCCAGTCCTCTTGCATGGCAGGCAAGCGTTCTTGCCTACTGAGCCACCGTGGCCTGCCCCCTCTGATAAAATTTTAAATGATTTTGTAATCTTGTTTATATTACTTGAAATTTTTTCAGTTCATAGTTTTATTTCTACTGAATTATGAAACTTGATTATGTAAAATTTTATATTTTAACTTTTCAGTTAAGAATAGGTTCTAGTCTTTATTCTGGGATGTGGAATAATCTTCATATCAATTTTTTTAGGTTGTTGTATAGTATTTTATAATGAGATGTTCTATGAAATATTATGCCAAGATATCATTGGACATTTTGCTTCCTTATTTTGCAATTCCTCTTGCCCTTGAAATATTAAGTAAGGTAAGTAGAAGAAAAAGTCAAACACAACTTGTTCTGTAAGGGGAAGAAAAAGTCAAACACAACTTGTTCTGTTCTGAGTTTTGGTTTCAGAGGGGTTCCTGCCTGGAGCTCTGTCACCTGCATGTCCTTCAACCTGGACAAAGCTATCTTCCTTCCCTGCCCACTCAAATATTTTCTTCAGCTCCTGGGTATGCCCAGTTTTTTAATTCTATCTTTTCACGCCTTTACTGAAACTTTAGCAGTATTTAAAGCTACCCCAAACCAAATCTTTCTCATCTGGTCCCCCACATCTGGTCCCCAAGAAGGCAAACCTCTGAGTCACTGTCAATCTGAGAACAGTTACTTCTTTCTACCTACACCATTGCTACAGGTCTTTCACCAGGTTCTCATTTAGATATCTCAGGTGTATCAGACCCTTCTCTACAGGGTCACCTTTTTACCTCCCAGGGCCCCCAACTCAGGGAAATCACACCAAGATTTTTGAGTGGCCTCTTTGAATTGCCTGTTACTAGGATTGAGGCAAGAAAAAGCATCTCCATGAGACCACAGCACCTCCATGGCTCTCTAAATAAATCCTCTCTTAAGCCTACAATTTCCCTAATCAAATTCTTGACTCTTGTTTATATCACCTGGAGATAGATGATGGGGTTGAGTTACTGTGCTGTTTGGACACATTATTTGCACGTCCAACAGGTGGTTTAGTACTTCACCATGAAATGGGGATCAGTTATCACTACTGCCTTGGGACACCAGCCAAAATTGAGAAAACAGGATCCCATTTCACATCCTGTTATGTAAGTATTGCCACATTCTTTCCAAAATGAGTATTTACCCTTGTCACCAACAGTGTTTAAAAATGTGCCTGTTCAACAGCAGTAGGTGCTTTGGTTTATAAAACCTGTGCTTCATTAATAGATAAAAATCTAATAATAACATCCCACCTCTTTTATTATATATGTGTGCATCCTAAATTAAGTGATCTTTTCATATACCGTGTGTAGTGTTTATTTTCATACAATCTAAAAGTGCACCTACTGATGAGCTTGGGCTAACTTTCATTCCTTTCATCACTAGATAATTTACATTTTTTCTTCTTTTGTTAAGAGCTGTATGTCTATGTGCTATATCCAGTCATTCATGCTAGTCTTAGTGTTCTTGTTTATTTGTATGAAATACTTATCAACAAGAAATTTTGTCAAATTTCTTGAAAATAATGTCCAAGATTTTATTTTTTTGTTATCTTACTTTTTTTAATGTTCAGAGGTTTCAGTTTTTATCATACACAAAGCCGCTAATCTTTAATTTGTTTTTTCCCATCACCTCTAATGTGAGAAATCATGCCATTCCTAACATTTAATGTTTTAAAATTTCTCTCCTTCCCATTTCGCTACAGTTTTTACATTTACCTCTTTAATAAATTTATATTTTGTTGATAACATTGAGAAGAGGATCTAAATGGATTTTTTCCCAAAAGGATAAGCAGTGTTTCCAACATCATTTATTGAATAATTCTGTATTTCCATACTTGCCAATTCCTCCTAATATATGACTTTTCTGTAAGTGAGGCTCTTCCTAGACTATTTATTCTGCTCCATTGATTTGTCTGTTCAATTATTCACATTTATTTACATTTATCAGCATTTAAAAATTATTGCTGCCCCGTAAAATTTGAAAACTCTTTGCCATTGATTCTTGGAACTATAGAAAAGTAAAGGATTATGTGTGTGTGTGTGTCTGTGTGTCTCAGTGGGAAGAAATGGAAACAAAGTGATGTGAAAAAGTATCGAACTGGGGGAGTCAATTTAGGAACTTGACATCATACTGTGTTTCAAACACCGATTAGGTCCTAGGATCCTGTTTGTCTTCATTGGATTAAAACTCTCAACAGAGAAATCTTTTCTGTGCATTTTCGATTATCTGTGAACTTGAATGGAAAATCAGTAGATGAATGAACTCAGAAATACTTTTTATTCAGTTAGTGTTCTTTCTGACCCCCAATTAAAACACTTGCAGATTTAGTTTCATAGAAGCAAGATCTTTTATGCTATGGGTAAAGCTGGAAATTAAAGCCATGCTCTTCTTTCAATACATCTGGAATCATTTATAGAATAGTTAATTGAATCCTTTCAAGGTGGACTTGGAAAGTAGATTGAGCATGTTATTTCTGACTTAGAAGTAAAAGTGGCAGACTTGTTTTCCCATTTCTCTTATCTCCTGATAGTTAAGAGTTACAAATAAACTCAGAGTTCAAAATAAGAATATTTAAAAAGGAGAACAAGAACCAGGCAATGCAAATGAGCAAATTGTTTAATTTGGATTTGGTGTACTATTGTTTTTTTAAAAGTAATCATCTCTCCTTTTAAGTTAACACTTCTAAATAGTTGGTTTTAGTTTTGGTCCAGGAAATGTTGGCTCAGTCTGAGCTTCTCCACTGAAAAAAATGTATAAAATTCAAAGCTTTGCTAATTTGAACACATTTTCACTGGGTCATCATCACTAATCATTTGGGGATCCTAGGCAGCTTGAGCTTTAAAAGTGTTGATAAAATTTAAAGAGTTATAATTAACTCCCAGATATTTGGGCCAATACTCTTGGGTCCTGGAAAGTGATGTGATCCAAGGGCTTCAGGTCATCGATAACCAGTGTAAGGGGGGTGGTTATGGGGCAGTTTCTTTACTTCTTCACCCAAATTTTACCGAAGCATTACTTTTAAAGGGCCTGGAAGTGGACAAATGGTCTTCTAAGGCCCACTTCAAGAGAAAAACTGTGTTTGATATACTGATGCATCTCGGTAATGCTAAGAGATGTAATGCATGTTAGCAAAGCCAAAGGCTTACCTCGTGTTACCACTTGGAAGCATACAATGCATCAGAGCATGACAGGATTGCATTTGCTGATATAGTGACTAGCATTTCAGTGGCAATGATGTCTATATATGTGTGTTGTGTGCATGAGAGAGGAGGAGAGAGGAGAAGGTGTCATAAAAGAACAGAAAGAAGATTGTAATAGCAGAGACATTTGGGTTGCCCATGAGCACCTTGACATAACAGAAAGATTATATAGTGGGAAAAATAAGAAATATTTGTACCATTCTCTGGATTCCAGCAATATTCCTAATCCTCTGAATAAGAATGGATCCTTTCTGTGAAAGCATTAAGCTTGTGTAGCTTTCTTGCCTTTTCAGGGACTAAAGCACAATTACTTTTAATACATATTCTACTTCCTTAAGAGGTAGGCCTGAACAGGCAGAGAGAGGCATCAGTAAGTTTGGCTTAGAGAAACTTAAAATATACCAGGTCATAGTAGCTGACAAATTGAATTTAAAAATTTTACCCCTCAATGAAAAAGTTAAGTCAAATTAGTCATTTGTCAATTGGTATAAATCATGTCAATTGATCAAAGTTTTCTTATTTTAAAGTGAAAACTACACATGTAAAGAAATAGTTTCAACTTTTTTCCATGGGCTATGTCTTCCCAGGTAATGATGATGGCAGATAGTTCAAAGAACTCAACCTGTAGCTTTGGTCCAAGCGACCCGAACTTTATATGTGGAGGTTTAACAGAAATAATCTGTATTCTCAAACATTGCTGAGTAGATTAACCACAGAAGATCACAATTTGTTTGACATTTTATTATTACGCCATGAAATTATTCTGCCATTACATCTCTCAGCTGGTTTTTAAGACCCTGTATGTCTGTTTCATTTTTGATAAGAACAATGCTGATTTGGTTATATTTTGTCTATCTTCTTGGATAAGGTAAACCTCAGACACTTATCTTGAAATTTTTTTTTTGCAAACAGATAAACTTCTAATTTGAAAGATAACCTCCTCTCCATACAATAAAGAATATTCTTATTTCTTACATTTATATAAACATGTTTCTCTTAAAAACTACAACTTCAGCATGGTCATTAGAAATTTTTTTTATTTTTTAACATGGGCAGGCACCGGGAATCGAACCTGGGGCCTCTGGCATCGCAGGCAAGCATTCCTGCCTGCTAAGCCACCGTGGCCCACCCTCATTAGAAATTTTTAACACACACATGAAAGGGTTTAGTTCTAGTATCACCACTAATCCTGTTATGTCTATCTACCATGAAAGATAAAAGCTGACTTCAAAATAGCAAAATAAAATATGATACTTCTACAGTATACCTGTTTATGTATACTTATATATTTAAAACTGAATATGCTATGAAATGCTGTGAAAGTAAAATATTTGCTTTGTTAATGATTTTATGCTATATTCTGCAAAATGGAGACAAAACAGTACCGTACAAAGGACTGGCTTAACAACAGGAAATTACTGGTTTGTGATTTCAGAGGCTAGAAGGCTTGCTTCATCCCAAGATTGATATCTTTTGGTTGTTCAGCAATCTTTAAGGTTCACTGGCTTTTCATGGTAATGTACATGCTGATGTACATGGTGATATCTTCTGTCTCTTTTGGTTCCACTGATTCCAGCTTCTGGCTGTTCCCCATGGCTTGTCCTTCCATATCCAATTTCCTTTGTTTATAAGGACTTTAGCCTTATTAGATTAAGGCCCACCCTCATTCAGTTTGCACACATCTTAACTAGTAATACCTTCTAAGGTCCTATTTACAAGTGAGTTCACTCCCATAAGGCCAGGGGTTGGAACCTGGACATGCCTTTGGACATATTCAATCCTTAACAATGATAGAGAAATAATTTTTATGTATTGGGTCAAGAAGATTTTGGAGCTTATTACTGCATCATGACATAAGCCATTCTAACCAACACAGTGGTTAGACAAAGTAGCATTTGGCATATTATTATGCATCAGGACTTTCAGATCTACTTTTGCATATTGTGTAGATTTGACAGAAGTCTTCTTAAAATGTGTCCAAGAACTCACAATTTGTAGAATAGCACTGGGATTTAACCTGTTCCAAAGATTAAAGTTCACCTCTGTTAAGTATCTATCATATGTCAGAGAGCATTCTTGGTCTTTACACATTTGTCACTCAATATGCAAATTGGCTATTGAGGTAGGTGTTGTTATTGCAATCATCATCATCATCATCATCATCATCACAACCTTATATCAGATAGAAAAACTGAGATTCAGAGAGGATCAATAATTCTCCAAATTCACCCATTAATAGATACCATAGTCAAGACTGATGCTCAGTCCCTAGACATGCTGCCTTTAGTCTTTGGACTGTATCTTACTTAGACTGACATAAATAAAACAGAATCTTCTTTTTAATAGAAAATGATTTGTTATTCTGTAAATAAGAACTCCTCCTGTTCCTGCTTATTTAAAGCAATTTATAGCTCAGCATGTTTACAGGGAGATATTTGGAAATCCATTTTTAGAGGAATGAATCAACAAAAATATATTCTACTAAAATAACACTCACCTGTGGATTTTAAAAATCTGTCTTAAAGAAGAGACCCAGAAAAAGGATTGAAGCTTACTTATCTTTATTACGATTCATTTTGTAGGCTAAGATGCTAAATGAGAGTAAAGATCCCCATGTATTAGGTCAAAAATTTAACAGCATTTTCTTTTTGCTTTGAGCAGTGTTCCAGAACTTATGTTTTAACTCCCAGTATATACCAGGTCATGTATCAACTCGGCAACTTAGTCTCTATGAACTTTGTTAAGATTATTTGAAAAATGCAATTTGATCCCTAGCAAAGACTGAATGGATACTTCATTTGTATTCATTTTCCTCTTGATTTATGCTTCCTTTGCAAAAGAGATTTTATTTTTTCGAATCATAGACTCTTTTAGTCTGTTCATTTATTTACAAGTAGGATCATGCAAAAACACTTATGATATATAGAAATGTAAATAAAATTTATATACATGGATGTTGTATGTTCTCACTTCATATGCATTAGCTGATGATCTAAACCCTTAAATTGATCTAAAATAGAGAGAGAAAGAAACGACTGCTTGTATATTGCAAGGTTATATAAAGATAAGACTATATAATATGAGACATTCTACATTAAATTCCTACTATAAGCTGTATTAAAGTTATATAAGCAATTTTTCTATTAAAGTTATATAAGCAATTTTTCTTGATAAGGAGATAGTTTCATTCAATGATGAAATTGTGGGTTTACAGAAAGTCATACATAAAATATGGAATTCCCATGTACCGCCCTATTGTTAGCACCTTGCATTTGTTTGGTATATTCCTTATAATTGATGAAAGCAGATTTAAAATTTTTTTTAATTTAGGGCATTCATTAAATTTGAGAAAGACTTAATTGTGTACGAATAAACCAAAACAAACAAAATGCACATAAAGATAGGCTTTAATCTCTCAAACAGATCTGACGGTCGGCATGCACTATTTTAGCATACTAGAACAGAGAAAGGACAAGATTTTACCCAGCACCTTTAAGACTGTATAATTCTATGACAATAGTTAATTTCTTTTCATTATTTTCATAATACTATCCCCAACAGTTTTTATTCTATCACAGCCAGTATGCCACTTTCAGGCTATAAATAGTTGCAAATCCCTCTTTTATGAGAATTACTTTACCTTTTTGTAGGAAGTACCCTATGACTAAATTTTAATATGCTATGTTAATCCTAACAGAGACAACTAATATTATTGAAAAATAAGTTTATTTAAGCTATTTAATTGTACAGCCCAGTCAGCTTAGTTGATTATTACGCACTGCCACCTCTATTCTCTCTGTGATTGCGCTTGAGAGAGAGAGAGAGAGAGAATGAGTAATAAAGCAATAAAGAGGGTAAAGGAAAGGGGAAAGAAGGGGGCAAATTCTGCCATTAGTTATGCATTTCCTTGAAGCTGGAATAAAGGTCATTATTTTGAACTAATAATTGTCCCTTGGCCTCTCAAACTCCATTAAGCTTAATGATCTTATTTAATTTGCTTGACTAGTCTTCATATACAAAATACATTCTGCTCCTCCTACTTTTCCTTCCCTAATGGGAAAAGGTAAGGCTTGGTTTTAATCCAGGCTTCATAAAGTTACCAAAAGGAGACAATGGACATTCTACTAATATAACAGATTTATGGTGATACTCTTTATTACTTCATAAAAGTAATAAAAGCGTGTGATTACATTGTGTCTAAATTGTGGGCACACAGAAATAGTGATGATAATTGCCAATGCTTGCTTCTTCACCTGGCCTTCAGGAGTTGAATTTTTCTATTTATTTCCACAAAAGGTAAGTGGTGAATTTTTGAATGTTGACTTTCCCTCACTAAACAATTACATGCTTCCTTTTCTCTGCCTCTTCCTCTTCCTCTTTCGCCACTTCCTCTCCTCCTCCTCCTCCCCCCCTCCCCTCCCATCAAGAGACATCATAAACCAACTTGCTACAAACCTGGCTTTGACTCTTGCTGGTTGTCACAGATAAGGTTTTATGCTGATGTGTCTGAATACCAGTTTTCCACCAGTAATGCACACATGAGTAATGAAGGTGCCCAGGGGACAAGACTATGAACTTGTTATCTTTTATCTTTCCAAAAGTCATCAATTTGAATTTTAATCCTAAAAAGTTCTGACTTTTGTAAAAAACAGAAAGAAGATCATCAATTGAATAAATCTGATTTTTGAAGAGAATGGCTAAAGGAAAGCAAAAGTATCTTTCATTTTGTTCTTTACAGTTCAGTAGATACAATTTTATACGGATTTTTAAAAATTTAGTAATACTCAACCTTTGTATTCATTTCTTTTCAATAGATTTTCTTTTTAAATAAAGGTATGGCCTTCTTATTTTTAAGATGCAGTTTTCTTTGTTAACAAGATCCAGATTTTTATAATTTTTTTTTTCTTAGAGCAGTGGAAGTTTACACAAAAATGATGTAGAAAGCATACTTGCCATTACCATCCCCACCCCACATTCATGGCCTTCCATATTATTAACAATTTTCCTTTGCATGGTGCCTTTGCTATATTATTATAGAAGTAGTAGTATTATAATTATAGTATTAACTAGTCCATAGATTACAAAAATCCAGATTTTTGAAACTAATACTTTTTTACAGAGTTGGAAATGAAAAAAGGCCTTAGTTCATACCTGAAAGACATATGATAGAATATAAATGTTTCCTTTGGGTTTTTATTGCTTGTTTATTTTGTGCATATTTGTACAATTCTTTTTATTGCATGCATTTAAACCTTGCTTGGAGTGGTTTCATCAAGTAGTGCTATGCATAAGGAGCCCTGTAGGTGGCGCTGCAATTCTTCAAGAATAGTGGTAGGAGCCACCAAGAGGCTTCCATTATAGTTTGCCTAGATATCGATATTGGACCCCGAAGCAACGGGTGATTTATTCAATATATGATAAAAAATAATGTTGAACACACTTGGAAATAAATATAAACATACAATACCTTTTAAACAATAACACCCAAACTCCCTCAACCTCCAACAGTCCCAACTCACCCTCCCCAGAATCTTAGCCAACTCAATTTACACACAGTGAAGAAGTCAGTGGGATAAAAAAAGGTTGTCACGGCTCCCTCAACCGAGTTTTTAAAAACACGGAAAGATATTTTTGGACAGTTATCTAACAAATTAAGCTTTTCTGGAAAAAAGTCAATTAACTGGCTGCGTAATGAAATTATTGTATTTGCTAAAAAGCAGAAGTAACTCCCCAAGTTAGCTATATTTAAGGATTTTCAGCCTTTATATTTGAGACTGATAGAATGCAACAGAAAAAACGAAAAGAAAGAAAAGTTACACTTGTTGAATAAAAAGGTTTTAGCTCATGATTTGTAAGGAGAAGAGATGGAGAAAGTTATTCTTTAACTTTTTTGATAGACCTGACACAGAAGGGAATGGAAACTTGTGCTTTCAGTTTACAAGGTTTCTCAGTCTCGATACTTTTGACGTCTGGAGTCCAAACATTCTTTGTTGTATGGGACTGTCATACAATATGGACTATTTAGCACCATCCCAGGCCCCTATATATTACATGCCAGTAGCATGCCTATCATACATCCCCACTTTCAGTTTGTGAGAACCAAAAATATCCTTAGACGTTGCCAATGTCTCTTGAGAAGCAAAACCTCAGGCTGAGAACCACTGAACTACAGTAATATACCTTTTTTTTTTTGCATGGGCAGGCACCAGGAATCGAACCAGGGTTTCTTGCACAGCAGGCGAGAATTCTGCCTGCTGAGCCACTGTGGCCCGCCCAATATACTTTTTTTCTTTTTACAGTAATATATTTTCATACACAGAGGAGGGGAAAATTTTGAGAAGTCTCTGCCTAATCAGCTGTTCCTAAAAATAGTAGGAAGCGTTTGTCTGGCAATAAATTAACGTCCCAGAGGACTTAGAAACCTTGTGATTTTGTCAACTTAGAAATGGTAGCTCATCTTCACCACTTGCATTCTCTCATGTCCACACATACATATGTCTCCACCCAATTTATATGAGTGATGTGGCTCTGAAACATGTGACTAGCTTTGAAAGTCTTATCAGAAAATTAAATGATTAATGAAATTCCTGCTATATTAAAATATCTAAGATGAAACATGGTCTCTCATATGGTCTCTTAGAAGATTACTATTACCTAGGCCTCAAATTATAGTGATTAATTAATTTGCTTGTGCACCTTCTTTTTGGAATTTTATCTAGGATAACTATGTAATTAATCACCTTATTCTTCATTTGAAGATACAGAATTCGCTTTTGGAATGTAGCAAAAGTACTTTATTCATAGTGTTTAGATTTTTTTTGTGAACTAAAAATATAATACATGAATTTACCCTGGATGCCTAAAGCATTTCTTTTTAACATAAAATGTTTGAATTGCACTGACCTTAGCAATAATCATAGGTCTTGTAATTTTAGTGGTGTATGAACTGAGGCAAGTTAATAGGAAGGCGAATTAATGCAGTCAAAATAATAGAATAAAGAAAAATATCAGAACTAGACCCCAGGTCTCTTAAATGCCATTCCAGAGGCCTCCTCACCACAACATGCTAATTGTAAAAAGATGGCATCGCAGCTCCTGTTCTACATTTATTTCTATAATTCGAGTTTAATAACAAAGGATTCTAGCTGGCTTGCTTTCATATGTTTCAAAAAACTGTTAAAAAATTTAAGGCCTTGTTTACTAGTTCAGGACAATTAGATCTCACTTAAATAAAACTGAGAAGGAGCAATTCTTACTTATTTTATTTTTTTATTTTTTTGCATGGGCAGGCACCGGGAATCGAAGCCGGGTCTCTGGCATAGCAAGCAAGAATTCTGTCACTGAGCCACTGTTGCACTGCCCAAGAGGGAACAATTCTTGAACGTCCGTTAATTGAACTGTCACTTGATAATTCTGTAAAGCCATCCTGTTCACTCGAATGGTATATCATTATTGAGGTTTGTATTAAATGAATGTCTGCTGCTGGTTTTCTTAAAATTTGTTGTATATTTATGATTAATAAACTGTCACTAACTGTTAATCGAAACACAGGAGCAGTGTACAGAGTCCCTCGAACCTGAAACTACCCTGTCCACAATAGCACATGTTCTGTTGTGGCTGTAGTTCATCTTTACCATGTCCTGGGTAATAGCTCAATTCCCAAGTCTATTGAAAAATGCTTCCTCCTTCAGAGTTCTGGGACTCTATTCATTCTTTACTTTGTAATTTCTCAATTAGAAGCAGAAATAAATGCAGGTACTGAAGTCTTCATACAGAATTTGCTTACAGGTTGGATGCCCAGTTAATCAGAGTATGAATAAGTTATTTGTTAGATGATTAACAAAATAAAAACCAATGAAAAAAATATTCTTGTAGAGACAATGCAGACCTCGGAAGGTGTTCTCAAACCTCAGTTTGAGATGAATTGCTCTAACAGCAATACCTGTCATTTATTACAAATAAGATCACTAGATCTGACCATTGAAATCATTCTTTAAAATCTTCTATTAAGGCCATTTCCACCCTATTCAAAATGCCTCAATTGAAAGTGTCTTGACTGTCCTTATATGAAGTTGATGCAAACTCAACCTCAAATGTCATGTACTTATATGTAATGAGCCTCATTGGATTACAGAAAATGGGAACGATGAAAACAAGGTGTGTATTATTTTGAAATGGGCAGGGGGGGATTTGAAGATTTTTAAAAGATGGACAGACTCTGTAGAAACCTTCACATACTATTGCTAATTCTAATAGTGTAATTCTGGTTTCAATTTGAAAACCCTTGATACAATCACAATATCGATTTTTCAAATCAGATCTAAATAAGCCATGTCCTGCACCTACCTTGGAACTGTACGTAATGATGCTGGAGCTGGGACACGGACTCTAATATTATCACAACTGCAATCAGCAGAAGCTGAAAAAGGTGACACTTAAGAGTAGTCGCTTTTGAAGTGCTAACTTGAAGTCACTTCTGTTCGTTTTGAGAATAATCCTAAAATGTCTCTGTAGCTGAACAAATGAAATGGAAATATCCACTGATTTTCTTGGAGAAAACTCTGAGGCCATCTGAGAAGAAAATAAGGTGTTTGTAAATTATTGCATATGGCTGGAACCACAGTTGTGACTCAGGAGAGATTTTCTCCATTAATTTATATTTGGTGGGCATTTTCTTTGGACCCTGTGATTTCACTTTATTGCCTCAGCATGTTGGTGACCCTGTTTACTCCCATTCCAAGAAGAAAGCAATTTCAGAACTACTTCTCTAGCCTGGACATTGAAAAGAAGGTTTTGTGTAAAGTGCAGTGTTATGAAGATATTGCAACAGAGAATGGACAGTTGTGTCTCTTTCCACTGAGTTGTTGCAGTGTGAAGCTGGGCATTTGCTTTTTTTTTTTTCAAATGTAATTTTATTGAGATATATTCATTTACTTTACAAGCTATCCAAGTATACAATCAATGATTCAAAGTATCATCACATGGTTGTGCATTTATCACCACGATCAATCTTAGAACATTTGCATTATTCCAGAAAAATAAATTTATAAAGAAAAAAGAAAACTGTAAACATCCCATACCCCTTATCCAATGTTTGATTGTTCTGGCCAATGTTAGAGTCAGTTCGTTTCTTACATAAAAACAGGGAGAAGTCCTTTTCTTTCCCTTTCCTAATTTTAAAATTGCTGGTTATCATTGCTTTCTTCATGCACAGAGAAAGAGAAGATTTCTTTGAAGTCTTTTTGAATAAGAAGAGTTTGCTTCTCATCTGTTTTTGACTTAATACTTCAATAAGAATTAATCCTTATCAGTAGTAGCTCATATTTGTATATTATTTACCATGATGACAAGTTCTAAAGTTCACTTGTAGTACCTTGATTAATATTCACCATGAGCCACTGAACTAGATGGAGTATTTTCTCCATTTTGAAGATTAGGAAACTTTTGCACAGATGTGATGTTAACACATATATTTTCTTCAAGAAATTTTATACACATCTTATAGTGATATGACTTTAATATTGTTTTATTTAATAGTCTATTGCAAGCATTCTCCCATGTCATTAAAAATTCTTCAAAAATTTAATTTGGGTGGAATAGTGTATATGAATATTTAATCATTAAAAAAAGAGCAAATGAAACAAGAAAATTGAACGACCATTATATTAGTTGTTCTATATTACAAGTGATAATTCATAATTTTAAATTTTTGCTTTTTTTTCTTTAAAGTTTATCTGTGTATATCTTTGATTATCTTTCTATTAGTTTTTATCGTTTCTGTATATTAAATTTCCTGAATAGGACATAAATATGACAACTTATTCTCTCATATTCATGGCAAGTATTTTCTGAATTTTTACTGACTTTTTAACATTGCTTACATTGTTTTATATTCAGAAATGATGTTTTTATTTTAACACTAAAACTTATCAATCAAGAATCAGATGAGATTATGTACTTCCTCATGGAAACATGGTTGTAATTTTCACAATCCCTCATAGTTTACATTCTTTCCATTGCTTATTAATTGATCTCAAATTCAATAACATATTCATATACACCTTCATAAGTTTATATTTAAAATATGAGGTCTTTGATGAAACTAATTCCCTTGCCTAGGCAGACTATATAGACACACACACATATTAAAGGAGAGAGTATATTCATGAGCCCTTAAACTTTTCTACTGAAAATATTTTCTGGCTGATCTAAAAAATATCATTAAATTATAAAAATTAAATTATGATGAATTATTTAACTTCGCTTATAGTCTCTTTCATCTTAAGCCGCATTTTAGTTTTGTGATATTACATTTGTTTTCTCCTATCACAATATAAGAGAGTTTATGAGATAAAATTATATTTGTATACAAATATATAAACATTTGTATGGCACATTTGCAAAGTGATTGGAAAGAAAATATCTTGGGCCATTCTGAAGGCTGAATGTGGCAAATATTTTGACAATTTGACTGGATTTTACACTGTGAAACTATTCCTTATACTATAAGTCAACTGTTATCTGTTTTTAAAGGAAGTGTGAGCACAATAGGATGGAAATCATTTGTCATTAAGTCAGAGAAGAGAAACAGACTTCAAGACCAGACAGCCTAAGATCCCATCTCAATGACGAAAGAAAAGGAGGAAATCATGTTTTGATAAACCTATCAGAACTTAAATATATGTACCAGGATTCCATATCTGTTTCAGTTTAAATAAAGAATTTTTCGCTGCAAAAGTCTGACAAGATTTGAGGAAACAAAACCGAAATGATCTGGATCTTGTCTGCCTTATATAAAGCATGGTCTGGTTACGTCACTCAGGAATGTTTTATTCCAACTTAGAACAGAACAGAAAGTTGATTAATGTTGACATTGCTTTCCTATGTCTCTGTACTATATTTACCTGAAATATAAACCTCAATTTCAATAACGTGTTTGTTGGATAGGCACAGAAAATTATATTTATTTTAGAAATTTGAATAAAATGTAAGTAGTCTGGTTGAAGTCCTTTATTATAAGAAAAAAAGAAATGTACAAAAGGAAATACCATACCTTAAAAAAGTAATTTAGAAGAAATTACTAATAGCTTATAAAATAAAGAACAAGCATAGTCTTTACAGTAAAAAAACATTTTCTCCTGTTACTTAACTCCAACTAATATTCAATTTAGAAAAGTTTTTCCTTCTCTCCACAGAAAGCTTTGATTCCATGTTTCCCTGATTTAAAAGTATTGGATATTTAGAACAGACATAACTCTATGAACCCTTCCTCTACTTTGTTAAGTGTAATGCTTGAGTTCTGGTGAAGCTATTTACATCCACATCATTAATTCTCAGCTTGCACTTTGTACACTGCCAGTTGCCTTGCTTTTCTTGAGGCCCCTTATAATGAGGTTGTTTTGGAATTTCAGTAACTAGAACTCCTTTGGATGAGCACCAAACCACTTTTGACTTATACTTCTAAAACTAATCTGAAGTTTCAGTAAAAAAAAAAAAAAAAAAATCCCTCTGGTTTCCTATGAGCCAAAGCCAAAAAATCTGCTTATGCTTTATGAGTGAGTTCCGCGCAAACAAAATGATCTTAATGGAATACCTGTGACAGACATTTATTTAAAATCACTCCCAAGAGCTATCAGAAATCCAGCAGAACAAGTGTATAAATCCAAAGAATCAAAATGTGCATACTATACCCATTTGATTTTCTGTGACATGAAATTTGCCCTGTCAATAGTCCTATAAGCCAGGTCTCTCCATTGCTGTGGCCTAAGGAAGAGCAGGATGGTCAGAGGTCCAGAGTTACAGCCTGGACAGTGTTGACTCCAGGCAGATGAAAATGTCCTTCTGGGCAGTGTATGTAGTAAAGGACGACAAATGCCATTTTCGGTAAGTTTTTTCACTGATGTGTACATCTCTTCATTAATTACATTTTACTCTGAGAAAACATATCTGTGACTCTACTGAAGCTGGAGCCAAAAGTTTTTTCATGATATGAATTCTATTTTTAAACCGTTTTATAAGTCAAAATTATGGGACATATCATGGATTAAATTGGGATTTGCAATAAGATTGAGAATGAAAGTATATGTGAAATGCTGTTTGTTCTGCCTTGCAATTGACAAAGCATACACCTTGTGATTATATTTGACAAAAATGGCTCCTTAAGAGGTTCTGTAAGTGGTATGAAAGCTAAGGGTGTAACTGATGAACAGTTTTATTTATGCTAAATTTTTTTCATTGGCTTTCTGTCTACATTTTCTTCTTTATCCTCTTTTTTTGTTGTCTATCAATTAAATTGCTTTTAATTTCCTTCCTGTTTCATTTGTCAAATTGATTTAACATAGCATCTGCTGTGTGCCGGGCCCCAGCTCTCAGGCTGGGCATAGAGTGATGACTGAAATTGTCTCTGGTACTGTCAGTTGTTACGGTTGTCATACATGACAATGGGTGGTGGTTTCTGCTTCTGGACATAGTGGTGAGCTAATGCAGCTTCCTGTCTTCCCCCAAGGAACCAACCCTAGGACAGACAGAAAGGGTGATGAGTTCAGAAACGAGTCCCTCACTGCAAAATTCTGGTGGGTGCCATACATGTTACATTGTCAATGACTGACACCTCACTGGAGCACAAAATGCAACAGGAGTAGTGCTCCTTGGAAATTGTTAAGCACCAGCCATAGGGAATTCTTCTCAATTACTAACAAATGCAAAAACAAACCTCTGAAAAACTTTGAAGAGACCAAAGAAAGATCTTGATGGAACAAGGGTAGTGTCATAGGAGGTGGTGAGCTTTGGAAATTAAGGAGCAGCATGATCCTCAAATGTGACACAGGCTAAGCTAGACTTCCTGTTTGTTCCCTTAGTTTTTCCAAGACTTCATGTCCTTGGGGCAGGAATATAGCACCATAGACTCAACCCTCAACTAGCATGATTAAGTAACAAGGAGGAGAACTGGAGTCCCGCTGTAGTGGGGGAGGGAGAAGGAAACTTTATAAGTGTGTGCACACAACCTGGGGAGCCCTTGAAGGTTCCTGAACCTCCATGCTCACCCCCAGCTCCATGGGCTAATTAGAATAGAGGGTCAGGTGGTAGGATAAATGCAACAACAGGGGCAAAGTAACACGAAGTTTCCTAGAAATGGGGCAGGGCTGGACAGGTGTGAGTCTAGGCTGCAATGCAAAAATTACCACCCAGGAGCCAAAGGGGGCACAAGTCAGGGCCCAGGTGTTTGTAACTCCTCTTTAGTAATAAACATTCATCAAAGCAACGGTTAAATTTCAAAATAGGAATTTGGAAGAAAAAGTGCAAGTATTGGAGATCAAAAAGCTTAAATGAGGAAAGAAAAAACAAGGGATGGTTTGTATGACAATATGTATACAATTTGTAAGAGAACAAATTAGTGAGCTGGAAACTGGGAAGAGGACACAGAAAGGGAATAACTTAGGGGTGGGATGGAGGAGGGTGAGAGAAAAACATGAGGAAAGTGGAGGAGAGAGGTAGAATTGTCAATATGTAGATAATAGGATTCACCAAAAATAAAGAAAATACTATTTTTGTGATTTTTTTTTGAATTAGAAAGTATACTTAAACAAGACACCCAAAAGCACATTTACCAAGGAATAAAAAAAATTCCTGAAGGTAATGACTTTGTCAAAATGGAAGATTTCTGTTTCATGAGACACCAAAGGGAAAGTGGAAATAAAAGTGACAGAATGGAGATACTATCTGTAATGTCCAAAGCTGAGCAGGGATTTTAACATGGAAAAACAAAGACCCTTGTGAGCTGTTGCTGGAAATGTAAACTGGAGGAGGAATTCTGGAGAGGAATCAGGAAATATTCAGTGAAATAAAGTGGGTATACTCCCAGGACCTAGCAATTCCACCCAATGTACCCCATTTTAAGCTTTACACTGAGAAACTCGTAAGAAGACATTCTAGTTTTTATTTGGAGTAGAAGAGTTGAAAGTAATCTATGAGCATCACTGGCAGAATGGAGCAATTAAAATGTGGTGTATTAGTCTCTCACTTCTTGCATATAATTCAATACCACGCCATTGTCCTGCAAAGAAATAATTGAAATCTGTTATTAGAGAAAGGCAATGAGGAGTGAGACTAAGCAGAAGTGAGAGGCCAAGGAAGCAGAATTTATACAAATAAGTACATGTCTGGGAAATGGAAAAAGAACCTCAGACAATGTCTAGATTTCTGATTTCAGTTGTGCCGATGGTTGAGGTAGGAAAACTAAGAGGAGGTGCAGTTAGGGTATGGGGTACATGTTGACTTGGAACTTCCTAAGAGTAAAGAAGTGTTCAGCAATGCTGTTCAGTAAGGCCTTGAACATGCAGGCATGGAATTCCATGGCAAGGTCAGGGCTGAAAATTGAGACCCGGTATGCTGGTTTTAACGTATTGTTATGTGCTCTAGAAAAACCATCCTTAATCCTGATCCAACCTTGTGGAGCAACTGTTTCCTTTCATCCTGATTCAATACTATGGGTTGGAGTCTTTTGATTAGATTATCTCCGTGGAGATGTGACACACCCGATTGTGGGTATTAACCTTTGATTAGATAGAGATGTGACTCCACCTATTCCAGGTGGGTCTTGATTCTTTAAAAGAGGAAACATTTTGGAGAAATCTCAGTACAGACAGAGCGTACAGAAATGATAGAACAACAGAAGTCTCAGAGCCAACAGAAATTTCACAGCAGAGCTGACACAGATGCAGACACTGGAAAACAGAGACGCAGATGTTTAGAGATGTTTGGAGCCCAGCAGACATCATTGTGGGAAGTTAAGCAAGCCACAACCTGGAGTGAGCCAAAGGAAGCCAAGAGATGAAAGCCAGCCCTGGAGAAGCAAAGTGAGGAACCCTCATAGTCACAGAGGCTGAAAGCAACAGAGCCCAGGAGCAAGGAGCCAGGAGATGCCAGCTGTGTGACTTCCCAGCTGACAGAAGTATTCCAGACCAATCAGTGTTTCTTAAATGAAGTTGATGCCTTAATTTGGACACTTTCACTTCCTTAGAGCTATAAACTTGCAACTTATTAAATTCCTCTTTTGCAAAAGCCATTCCAGTTCTCATATTTTGCATTATGGCAGCTTGCAAACATACTTGGTATCATCAATGAATGACATGGGTGTGAATGAGATTTCTTCAGGATGATATCTGGAGTATGCAGCAAAAGTGACAGAGAATGAAATCCAAGGGGACATTTAAGAATTAGACAGAAGGAAAGAAGTCATGATGACAGTTACCTTAGTATGTTTCCTTCATTAAATTAAGTAGGTTTTTATTTGAGAAAGATTTTTTAAAAAACTTTTTAAATGTCAGGTGCTCTTGAAGTTTAAATTAAAAAGTCTTCCATCAAACATAATTTTATATATTCTTCCAAAAATGACTTCAATCTGAGCCTCTATTTCATTTAGTGGTAGAAAACCAAATATCATCAGTTCATAAACCCTGTCATTTCCAGATTTACTATGGAACATTGAGTCAAATTAAACTCATTTATTCTCCTTTCCCTTCCTCTTCATTTTCTCCACTTCTTCCTGAAAGTGATCCAGTTGTAATTTAGAGGGGGAACTTTACATATCATTCTGATATCAGGGGAATATTGACCTCTCTCTGCTGAGTACCATCCCCTGTTTCTACAGGTTTCCACAGAAGTGTAGCTGTGGTTACCTGGTCCTTGCCATTGGCCTTTATTCTCACTAGCTCAGATTTGGCCTTTAGTAGAACATGCTTACACAGGCTGTGGGTTTCTCGTCCTAAGCTAAGCCTCTACAGATTTGTCAGCCCATTCGATGCTTTGGAGAATACTCTGGAACTCTCAGGTGCTTTTCCCACAGTGAGCCAGGATGCATACAACTAAGCACCACCTGGAGATCCTTCACCTTCTCATCGTTTGCTGCAAAAGAGCCTTCTCTGTGTAGCTTGCAGCTCCCTCAGAGACCTGGGTCTTTCCATCTCTTCTCAGAAACCTCAGCAATATCTGCTCACATCCCCTGGCTACTCCTCCCTCCTTCAGACAATTTTGCTTTTTCTCCTTTAGGCAAAAAAATCGATTGTGTTTGTTTTTCATTACTCTATTATGGGTGGTATAATCTCTATTATTTGTACTTGATATGCAAAGGCCAAGTTTTTGAATTCCAAGAGAAAACTTTGCTTTCTCAATAAATCCAGCATATCACACATCAAAAGCATCTTAGTTTCGAAACTGATGTCTGTGTGTGGATTTACAGAATCTACTCAGTTGCTCAAAACCGAGCATTTTGCTTAAGGCCACCATACATAGAAAGTGATAAATGCTACTTGGGATTATTAGAGAAAGGAAGGACTACAAAAAACATGGAAAACAGCAGGATTTTAATATATCACAATATTATTATTTGATGTCAATTTCTGTATCAGCCAGAATAGGTTAACTTCTTCTCCAAAACTCAATAAGCATTTGTTTCTTGCTCACTCCCCAGGGGGTAATGCAAGAAGGTAGGGGATGAAAGAGTAGATGGAAAGAGAAAAGTAGAATTCTACTAATTCAGTAGCCTATGCCTTACCTCTCCTTACCCATGAGTCCCCCAGTGTCTGTCTGCCTCTAGCTGGCAGACAGGAAAGAAATGGTGAGTGAGTAGAATGTTCCATGAGATGTTGCATGAGTTAGCCAGTATGGTAGGCAGAATTCTAAGTTGGTCTCCAGGATTCTCTGTCCCTGGTATGCACGCTCTCTGAATATGAGGGAGTTCACTCTGCTGGTTAGGTTATGTTAAATGCCATAGTGGGTTATTAAGAAGATTGATTACTTGATAACAAGGGAATGAATTTCCTTTGAATGAATAATGATTGGGAGCCCCAGATGAGAACCGTAACCCACCCAACATCCAGTGAGACATTGAGCAGAGAATCTAGTTACGCAAACTGAGACTGCTGAACTACAAAAACTATAAGATAATATAGTTGTGATGTTTTAAACTGCTAAGTTTGTAGGAATTTGTTATGCACCCATAGGAAACCAATACAGCTTAGAAATAACGTGTATCACTTTTATCCCCAATTCCTTGGCCAAAATTCAAGAATATTTCCCATTTTACTGCAGGATAGACTGGGAAATATAGATTAGTTTGTCCCTAGTAGGAAAAGGAAATGAGTTGGTGAACATGCAGCAGTTACTATTTTTATCTATTTTAGCCAAAGCTAATCAAACCTTATTCTCTGGGGACTTTAAAATATACATCTTGGTATTCACTTAATATTTTAATCTGATTATTTATTTCATTTTCTCACAAGAAGATAAATGTAAAAACTGTAACAGTTGATCAGTGGAGAACAATGTCAATCACATTCAATTTTTATGTCTGTTTTTCTTCTGCATATATTAGGTGAGATTCAACAAGTTATTTAACAACCCTTCTTCATGTCTTTTTCTATAAATGGATAAAAATAGTAGCTGGGTACTACAAATCATACCTGAAAAAATAACAATAAACCTTTCGTAAGGCACCTGGGTAGGAGAGCTTACTTCTACTCTTGACAAATACAGACATGAAAACCAGTCCCTTTTGTTAGCAACTATGCCAATGCACTCTGATATCCTAAATTTGAAAATCAATCTGAATAATATTTGGGCTAATCACTCTCTCTCTACCTTTCTTGTAAGAAATGTTTTGAGAATAAGTTTAATATGTGAGAATGTAGTAAGATAGTAGCCTCCTGATCACTCTATTCTGAACACTCTCCCAAAAACCTTTTTATCCATCTCCCAAGGTCTCTCTCCAGTCTGGATTTGAATCTCAATGTCTATACCCATAGTTCCACTCGCCTAAATGAAATTTTTACCTAGTTTTATCAAACTTCTTGAGGCCCAACCACGTGCCAAAAATTGTACTCACTATATTTCGCTCTAACTCCCCTTTGTCACTGAATTTCTTATCTTCTTGAAGGGCACCACACCAATTCAGTTGGCAAGTCACAGTCCTGAGGGAAACCCTAAACTCTGCTTTTTCCCTTTCTTATGACACCCAATTAATCAACAAAAGCCTTGCCTTCTCTATTTTCTAAATACCCTTCAAATGTACCTTCTGCCTCTCATTCCAAATAGATTAGCTCAGGGCTTGTTTCATTTTTTACATAGAATACCAGAACCACTCTAAAATTTATTTCCCTCATCCAAAACATCAAATAACCCACTACAGAACAGCCAGAGTGATTTTTCTAAAATATAAGCCTTATTAACACCAGCTTAAAATCATTCAATGCCTCCATTTTTTTTTTCCTGCATTCAGGTAAAAGCTCAAACATTTCAAATGTGTTTAGAAGGATCCTCGTGATCTGCCACCTTTATATATTTCCATCTTATTGTCTTCTACAATCTCACCAGTAACTTCTTATCCAGCTCTATAGAAATTCTTACAGTTTCCTGAATGTGGCATGTTCTCTTGAGCCTCTGAGTAATTTAAGATGTGTTTTTTTTCCCTGGAACACTCTTGCTTACCTTGCCAGCCTTGTTAAAAGATGCTTGTCTTTAGATACTCATTTTAAATGTCTTTCCTTTGAAGATTTTCTTGGATGAAGTTAGGTGTTCCTCAGAAAATTTTGTAACTGTGTTCCTCTACCAAGGACAGTTTTCTAATTGTGAAGTCATTGGCAAGTTCTCGATGTCTCCGAGAGTTGCTAGAAGTTCTCTGGAGGTGAAGGCTATAATTTGTTTTAATCTCTGAGTCCCCAGAAAATAGCTTACCACCCAAAACTTGGGGAAACTCAAACAAAGTGTTCTATGGATGGACAAATATATAAATTTAGGGAGGAAATTACTTGGAAAGGAAATTACAGGGTAGAATTCAAAATCCACGGAAAGTACATATTGAAGAAAAAGAATCGTGGGAGTTTGTTTGACTTTATATTTTGTTATTGATGAGCAGAGTCCACAATTCTATCCTGAGAGAAAGTTTGTCATCAGTCATGCTATTTTAAAAAATAATCAAAAAACAACATTATTATATTCCTTCTAAAGTAGAACTTGTTATTCACAATGCAAAAATAACAGATTAAAACTTGAATGAATTATGTAATGTTTACTTAGAGTAATTCATAAAAAGAGAGAGTAAGAAAACACCTTGCCATAGGTAATTTTTAAACAATAAATAGATCAAAGTATTTTGAGAAAAATTTTAAAATAAATCATCAACATCTTTCTTCTAAAATTCTTTCAAAACTGAAGTAAGTTTTTCAAGATGTGCTTTTTCTTTCCTATATACGCTTATGCTCAGGAACATAACTGCAAATTATTGTCATGCCTTTTTAAATTTTGTAACTTCCCTTTTGTGGGTAGATAGATATGAGAGGGAGCTTGTATTTCTTCCTTGATTCTGAATATTGAAACATTCAAGCAGTTTATAACAGTAATGCTTTATCTCATGCTCATATGTCTACCAAATTCAAACCTCTATTACATGGCAGCCCAAACCAACAACGGAAGAAAAAAAGTGCATGAGCAACTGAAATAAGCATTCCTGGTTTGCGGCAATAAAAAACATTGCACTTGAATCTATTTGCCTGAAAGCTATTTTTCAAATATGTCCAACATTCATCATGTAGCTGATAGAGACTATATATGTGCTTGTATATATGTGTTTGCGCATTATGTTACTTTTTGCATGAATAAGCAACAAAGTCACCTTATTATCAGTGAGAGTTCTTCACTTATACAGAATGCATATTAAATAAAAATTTAGCTGTGTCTCTTTTTTCCCCTTTCTGTATTCTAGTTAGAATTTTAGCTGCATAGTAGTGAAATTTGACTCAAGAATTAGCAAATTAAATATTTACCTTCTCCATTAGAACTGATTAATATGCCAGAATTGGGAGAAGGTTGAGAAGCCCTTGGTGACTTTCATTTCTGTTTTAGGATATTTGATTTTTATAGACTCTGGATTTTTAGCTTAAGTTTGAATAAAAAGGAGAAACTTTGCCTCATACTCTCCCATGTGAAATACCATATGTGTTTTCCTTCCCTCTGCTTCATTTTCCTGCATTCTTAGTGTATGATGAATTCTAGTCTCAGTTTACAGGTATGTGGACTATTTTGAGCCATTTCCAAGGATTTAGCATTTTAGAAAAAGCAGCAGTGTTCTAAAGGGGCTCTTCATCTGAAAACCACAAAGATTTTAGAACCATACAAAAATGAAAGTTACTTTCACTCAAAGTAAATTCATTCATTAAACTTCTTATTCGTCTGGAGTTTACATTCATCTCTAATATTAATACTTTTTTACTTTGTTCTTTCATTGAATGGAGAAAAATATACTTTGTATTGTCTTGGCCAAAAAATAAATATGTTTAAGTAAGTATCTATATTATATATGTGCGCACATGTGAACAAAATTTTAATATTTATTGAGATTGCTATTTTTGTTTAGTTAATCCCGTATTATATGACTATTTGTAATTATCAGCGATAGATTGCTTCTAGTTCTCTGTTGAAATTTTCCAACCATAGAGTAATGGCTTGGATACTTTTTCATAATATGAAGACACAATCTTGGCGTTTGTTTTAAACCACGTCTCCCTATGTGTTAATTGGGACTTGTTTGGAGAAGTGTGTTTAGAGAACTGTGAAAAATTTACCTGATTGATTATTAATTCTATGATCCAGGTATGCTAAAGATGGGTGAAAGTGTTATCACTAATTATGCATTACCTACAAATAGAGAAAGGGTCTAAACCTACAAAGGCAGAGAAATTTACTTTAATGAAGCAAACATATTTCAAATTTACTAAGCTATTTCATGCCAAATGACTGGGTAGTTGACAAACCATTAAATGTCCTTGACAGCATGGTTGGGAAAATGAAGTTATGATACAAGGGAGAGTTAAGGGACACATACGTACATCAAAGTGATGTAAGGGGTGTAGAATTCACTATATAACTAACATTCTCTGCCCGCATTGGAGTTGTAGTGTCATGGAAGGCAAGACATACACATATGGGAATATGATTATGTATGGCATCTATCTGATACACAAATATAAAAACTTTCTCATTTTTAGATCACTACTTAAAGTGATGCATGTAGTATGATTACAGCAAAGCAGGCACAAAAAGGGTATTTTCATCATTGTCAGAGGAGTAAATTGTGGAGGAGTGCCAATAAACCTTGGGTTTTCAAATAGCTCTGCCTGAGAAATACCATGTCCATTTTGGTGCTAAACCACAGGAAATTGAAAAAATGAGTGTGAGGAACTTTACACTTGGCTGTAATTTATCAACAGCATTATGCCTCAGTCTTCACCTTTAAAAGGTAGATCATGATACCTACACTCCAAATTATTCTCAGGATTAATGTGGTAACATATTGAAGGCTTCTAATAAAATACCTGGTAAAAGCTACCACCCAATAAATGGTGACTTTTATTATTATTTTTGATATAATTTTGAAAATGAGATGGAATAAATCTGAGTGACCCTAACTTCTTAAGTGTTTAGAAACCTTTCAAGATAAAATGTATTATGGTTTGGTGGTAAGTATGGATTATTTACACGATTCTATCATATTTTTTATTTCATCCAAGATCTTACTTGGATATGTTTTAAGTCTCTCTAAAATAATGCAGAAATAAGAAAGACTAATACTGATATGACTATATATACACATGTGAGTGTAGATTTGTACATTTTTATCTATATCTACATGCACTTACTCAATTTCTCCCTTCATCTTGAAGCAGCAGGTTCTGCTTTAAAACAAGTTACTTCTATTCAGGCTCATGAACAAAACCTCTTTTAATTAGTCACATTGTCTCATTGTCTGTAATGTTAAAATGATTTCTTAGTCTTGCCATATAAATCACAAGAGAAATTTGTCTTTTTTGCTTTGTAATTGGAGAAATAAAGGTGGGTTACGTACAGTCTAAATAGACATGCTAAACATGATAATTTCAATGCACTGAAATATAATGATTTTGTAAACTGAAAACACTTTATAGAGTGAAACATTCCAGGTACTTAAGGATCATTCTAGGCAAATAGACTGTGTCAGAAGCTTCATAGTGTCAGAAGCTTCAGGTCTAACTATCAGCATACTAAGATGGTGAAAACAAGTTTGCCTAGAGTGATAACAGGTGTTGACTTATCTTTCAAGAATGATAAAGCAGGCCAACATTCATTTACTGGTCTCTTTAATAAAAACATTTCCATAATTGTGAAAGCAACTGATACCAGCGAATCCTTTCCAATTGTTAGCACATCTTTTAAATAAATTTAAAATGGCAGGGTGCATGGGTGGTTCAGTGGTAGAATGCTCATCTTCCATGTGGGAGACCCGGGTTCAATTCTTGGACCATGCACTCATGGCTCCTCCGCCAAAAAAAAAATGAGAAAAAAAAAAGACATGCATTTTTTCTGCAAGTCTTTCGTGAGTAGAAAGATTGAATAGCTATCCTCTCTCCCTCTATCTCTCCCTTCTTTCTTTCCACGTGCCTAGTAATGCTTATTATATATCAACTGTTTTATGAACATTAACTTACCCAATCCTCATAAAAAGCCCGTGATAGAGACACTATTATTCTTATTTTAAAAATTGCTAAGTCTTCATTTTTGTTTTGATTACTTTGAGTAAAACGTAGTGACCAAATTTGAAAGAGAATAGAAATTGCTCATAATTCTGAGAAGTTCCTTAAAGTTCTTCCATCAGGTTCTTGTATTGATTTCCTTTTTTGCCTAAAAGTAATAGATGTAATCACAAAACAACTTTCCCTTTTTTTTTCCTTTTGGTTTTAGAAAGTCAGTTTTTTTTTTAATTTTTAAAATTTAGGTTAGGGTGATATAAGGCGCAACCACACAGAATTGCAATTTTGTTTTCTAATTACATAAATTATGGTCTGTCTACTCAAAATATATTTGTAGCCACTAAATATTACATTTATGCAATTTTTTTTATAGTCCATAGCAACCATATAGCTTTCATATCAGCCTATTTGAAAAAAAGTATGCCTAGTTAATAAAAAACATCACTCATGAAAACATTTTTCCTTGGGGTTGATTTCCAAGTTTTAGTACACAAAACATTTTGTATGGAATTCATTTCTTACAATTAACATGCATTACTTTATTGCAAAAATTATAATAGATGCTTCTGAACATTACATATTTAAAACAATTTTAATAACAGTATCAAATATTTTTCATGATAAAATATAAACTTACAAGGCTTAAAACAAGACTATCACTAATCAACATTATGTAAAAAAATGCAAAGAAACATTAAAGAAAAAAATCATTGACTTATTCTGTCAGTTCCTTCCCCTAAACTACCTCCAACCTCCCTCCAGTTTTCTCCATATTCACTGCCACACGTTTATCCAAGCCACTCTCTTTGCTTTCCTGGATAATAACAACAGATTCTACTGACCAATAAATATTTCTGGATTTTTCTTGCTTCACTTCATTCCAAAATGATCTTTGAAGAATACATATCATATCACCCCTTTAATTAAATCCTTTAGTAGTTTTCCATTGCACTGAAGATAAAGTTCAAATTTATAGCACAGCCTACAAAATCTTCCATCATCCAGCCTCACATTATTCTCTAGTAATCCTCCTTGAAAGTCTCCCCTTTGCTCTTTAGTGGAATAATAATAGGTTTTCCTTTATTTTCCTGCCTCTGAGCTGGAAAGTCAATATAGCACAATGCTCTGTTTCTCAGACAATCTTGACACTAAAAAATGAGAAGTATATTTTACATTATAACCAATTTACCCTCACACACATATTTCACTGAATAAAAATTTTACCCAGCAATATTCATCCTTTTGAGCTAACAAGTACTCTAATATTTTATTCATTGTAGTTGTTTTTACAAAAAATACTGTTCAATTATGGATTAAATTGATTTCAAGGAACTCTAATAGTATTAACTTTCTATTTGTGGTATAAAGATTGAGTGATATAATGTATATAAAGTCTTAGAATTGTGCCTGATATAATTATCATCAGTTTTTGTATATGCAATGCTTTTTTTAATAAGAATTTTCTTTTCCACTCCACAGCCATAATCTATGGCTAATTCTATTTTCTTCTTCAAATCTTACATCTGTATGCCTAGATCTGGAGTTCCAAGTCAGCTGCTTTTGCAGGTCAAGCAGGCAATTTAAATGCATGAAGGCATTCCATGTAATATCATAGAATAATCAAACTTTGGTCAAAATAGCAAAGTAAGTCCTGCCTAAAACAAAAGTACACACACACACGAACACGTACACACACAACTCTGAAAGGGTTTGCAGACTTTGCCTGACATTAAATTAGGTGCCCTTTCTGGAACCACACATAGTAACCTGTGCCTTGTTTTTTAGTACACCTATTACAGTTGCAATGTGTGCTTAGCAACTGTCTTTTTTAATAGAATGTAATCTCCCTGTGGTTAGAGTTATATATGATTTATACACTTTGGCATGTCTAGCTTCAAACCATGTGGTATTTCCATGTGAAATAAAATGAAATGAAGAGAAATATACCTATATTAGTGTCCCAGCATGGGGTAAACAATGTGCACTTATTTGAGGGGTCCAATAGCCTAGTGTCTAATAAAAGCCCACCTGACATCACATTGACCAAATGGCAAAGGCGAGGATCAAGGAAAATGGGTCAAGCTGGAGGCAGCACGTGCTTCTGCGTATAGACCAGATGAAGACACGTACCACAATTACCGGTATCGTCACCAACATTATTATCTTCTCGTACCTTCTTCAGGAATTTATGCTTAGACATTGAAAGAAGGATCTAGAATTCCAGATAGATGCAAGTCTGCCCAAGAGAGCACAAGTTAGCATGAATGGATGCAGCAAAGTTGGTGCCAGAAACTTGAACAACAAAAGAAGGTGGCATTGTCACCTAAACAAAGTTATAGTTCCTTTCTGTGTCAGCTAAGGGCAGCCTCAAGGCAGTGAGATCCAGCTTACATGTGAAAACCCTGGGGAGAGAGCGGGCTCCTCAACGGAGCTCCTCTAACACCAACCAGAGCAGGAGCTGCCGGTTCTCTGGGATCCTTCCCGTTCACCGGGAGAACCAAGGTTCTGAATCTGAGAATATTTGTGAGACTTCCTGAATAGCGTCAGAGATAAATTGTGCAGGCTTTGGGAACTGAAGTGGGGCTGAGATTCTAGAAAATATCCATAAGGGCAGAACATAATATATACAGTTTGGAAACATATTGCGATCCACCTTTTATTCTCTTTGCTAGAGAAATAATAAAATGATAATTGCAGTTAATGGTTGAAATCATAGGTATTTTTCTTTATCTTTCCTGAAGTTTTTGTAATGTGGTTTATTATTTCTGAAATGGAAAATACTAAAAGCATGCTAGTAATAATATAAGTCCAGACTGTTTGAATCATCTATGTATCTTTTAAGTGAAGCTATATGCATATGTGGAGGTATATATTTCATGAATTTGTAACAGAGTTCAAGGTATATCATTAAACTAAGTGTTGCTAAAATCATTTTGTGGAGGAGGGAATTTGAATCTTGTTATTTGCCCTTATTTTCTCATTTAAAGTAAGAATCAGGTGAGAATGAGAATCATTTTACAGACAACTATTGTTTAGTCCCCAATAATCAGATCTCTCAAATTAAGTGGAAAAAGAAAATGAAATTCTCCACTTGGAAAGAGGCTAGGATGTTATTTTTCTGTGATAATGAGAAGCTGAAACTAATTGTTGAGCTTGTTAGAAGCAGAAAGGAAATACTAGAAAAATAACAGCTAAAATAACAACAGGGCATACAGTAACCTTTACTTCCCCTTCCCTAAAAAAGTATTAAAGTGTGTTTTATAATTAGCTTGATTTTTATCTTCTTCTAAAATTATTACTTAGTGACAAGCAAACACTATCAGCCTGATTTCATGCAGCAATAAATGTTAGAAAAAGAGATTTATACGTAGCCTGGAAGTCTTAGGGAGTTGAAGAAGATAATGCCCACAGAGGTGTCAAACTAGCTTAGCAAATGCTTTCCCAGTTAAAATGGAATTGAAGTGCTTATTTACGTTAGCGCAGTTAAGCCTACAAATCTGGTAATAGTAATTTTGTGAGTTGCTAAAACTGTGTCCAATTTTGTAAAAACAGCGCTTTAACAAATCCTCCTTCCTCCATTCTCAATATTGAACTCACGTGTGTCTTCTCACATGCGCCAGAAAAGGAAGCTCCATTGTAAGAAAGAAAATCAACTAATGGTATTTAAATTCAGTAGCAAAAATTTTGCTCTGTTCCTGAGATTGAAAACTATTAGTGTTGCTTAAATATTTTGGAACGGGTAGAAATAGAATCTGAAAATGGTTAATCTCTCTATTTTCTTGGTCTGTGTATGTGTGGGTGATTTTATACGTATATGCAATTACCTGCAATAGTTTTCTGTCCGATACACTCAGAGGAATTGTAAAGCAAATGACATGCCAATAAAGCTAGTTACAATAATTCCGATCTGAAATAACACAGTAATTATCATTTCTACAGATGGACATGATATGTCTTCTAAAGAATAGCCTCCAAACCCAGGTGGCCAACTGTTGAAAAATCACTGTCATGCTCCACAAGACATGAGACATTAAGTCTGCTCATGTGCCATTTTGCCATTTCTTTGGGGTATTCAGTGCAGTAATGCTGAGTATCTCTTTTATTCCAGCTCTTTAAATACTGCTTGCTGTAAACTCTTCACACTTCTGGATGACTGAAAACTAGCAGCCAGGTTGGTGGTGAGAAGGAAGTTGCCTAAGTGCTTCTAAACTCAAAGAATGTGCTAACTCATGCTGTAGCATTGCAAAAAACCTGGGTGTTATTGGAGTATTAAAAAAATAATAAAGGCAACAAACAAATAGCAAGCTGTTATAAAGGCTGAGTTCTAAACCACTCAGTCCTTCCACTTACAATCAATAAGAGAAGAGCTATCAAGTACATAACATGTTTATTTTGTTTTTTTGCATGGGCAGGCATCAGGAATCGAACCCGGGTCTCCAGCCTGGCAGGTGAGAACTCCACCACTGAGCCACCATGGCCTGCCCTGTTTTTGATTTATGTCGGAAACAAAGACAAATGTTATGTTACATATAAAAGAAGTCTCGAATACAAAGATTTCAGTATCTTACCTCTTCATTTGCTTGACAAAATATCCCAATGAAGTGACACATAAGGGCACATAGTTTTTTATTACTGCAGTGCTTGATGGTCAGTTGAAAATCAAAAATTGCTTTGATGTATAATTTAAATAACACCAGTTGTTAGGTCTTACATAGTTAACAGCATTAAGTGGTGCTTACACATAGATTTGATGCTCCCACTAACTCTGTCCTGTAGGCATTTCTCTTGTTTTCAGCTAAGGGAGCCCTTGCTCATCGCTATGACTGCCATCTGTGAGGACGGTGACACATGGCCCACCACTACCCATGGCAGAGCATTTGGCCCCTCCTGTCCCAGTTAACCACATGTCTTTGCAGGGAATGGAGGGAAGAAAATAATTTCGGGGCCCTCTCGCTTGCGGACTCCTGGTCAGAAGCCAGAAGAATGAATAAATGAATATGGATATGCTAGATGAATGGGAAATTGATGCAAAAAGTTATGTAGAAATGCAGCAGCCTGAAGAAACGTTAAGGTAGAGGGGGGATGGTTTAGAATGTGTTACGTGAACACTGTGTGTGCACCGCGGCAATAGAGTTAAATACATTTTAGTCAGGTTTACTAAGTTTCAGGCAGATTCATTATTCTTTTGAAATATACGGGTGCAACGGTAGGCAAGGAAGGTCTGAGTGCTAAGAAATAACCCATAGATTAAAAATGAAAAAAGTTCATAATTTTTAGAATCAGCTAATATGAAAATGTAATGGGTAAAAGCAATTATCAAAGTAATTAAATGGAATAATATTCAGGCATATTTTCTATTTCCATGGATTCCCATTGCAATTTTTATGTAAAGAAGATAAAAATACAGACTGGCAGTTATTGATACTGGGTATAAATGTGCTCCAATATATTTGAATTCCACATCCTCAGATTTGTAATAAAAGCAATTCAGACACAATCAATATATATTGCATGGGCAGGCACCAGGAACCGAATCCAGCTCTCCGGCATGGCAGGTGAGAACTCTACCACCGAGCCACCATTGCCCTAACCAACCAATATTTTTATGTGCATCACTGCATTAAACAATTGAGTTTTAACCAAAGTTAAAAATATCTATATTTTTGTAATGAGATATATAGAGAACCAAATTTGACTATGTACTTTCTTTGTAATCTGACAAGTAGACATTAACTACATCTTTTGGTGTGAACACAAATAATAATAATTATTATTTTTAACAATAATGACTTGTGTTCACACAAATAATAATAAATAAAAATATGAAAAAATGATAGGAGGAATGGAGAAGTCTAAATGACTTTTATATTTAGATGTATTACAGATGCAATATAGTATACCCTTGCAAAGTAGCTAAGAGGGAATATAAGACCTAATGTGACAGAAATTCTGCCCATCTCCAGCCTTACCTCATATGGATCTTCCCTTTATCAGTAATTTTAGTAATGTTGATCTGGTTTTCTGTGGTTTCCTTGAATACAGCATGTTCTGCCTTCCTTAGAGCTGTGAACTTGCTATTCTTCTGCTAAGGATTCTCTACTCTACTCCTGATTCATCCTTTCCCTGATTATCCTTTCTAAAGTAGGACCCTCTAATTATTCACCGAGATGATATCTAGTCCCCTCTAGTTATTCTCTAAGACAGGATCCTTTTAATTTTCTTCTTATTTCTCTTATTACCAACTGTAATTATTTCAAGTATTTGTTATATTATGTATTGTCTATTGTCTGCAAGTACCATAAGGACAGGAGCTGGTATGTCTTATTCACTGTACAGCCCATTTACTTAATACGGTGCCTGGAATTCAGCATTTTTTTTAAATGAATGAATTGAAGAGCACACTTATTTCCACAATTATAGTTTTCTCTTTTTTCTTGTATTATTGGAAAGATGAGTACAATTTTCCCAAACCCTTCAAGTTCTAAACTTCAAGGATGTACCCATAAAATCATAAGCCTAGAAATACAGCTTAGCTCCGTTCTTCTGTGAGCCCTTATTTGCATTTATGGTATACCATTTCAAGCATATTTTAGGTATTTTCTAATTAATACTTTTTTAAATATCAAAAATACTGTTGACAATATTTGTATTTATGACTAACATAGTTATGTTAGATTGGTAGTTTTAAAAATTGTGGAAATCTGTAGGTTATATCATAAAACTAAATCTATACTATAAAAATATCTATAATCTGTACAACTATGTAAAATGCCATAAATATAGATACAGGAAAAAAGTTTAGAAAGAAATGTGTAAAATGTCGAAAATGTTTTTGTAAGTTGTAGAGGTTAATTTTACGTATCAACTTGGTTAGGCTGTGGTGTCCGGTTGTTTAGCCAAACATATCCTAGATGTTGCTGTGAAGTTATTTTGCAGGTGTGATTAACAACTACAGTCAGTCGACTTTAAGTAAAGGAGATGGTTCTTGATAATGTGAGTGGGCATCATCCAATCAGTTGAAGACCTAAGAGCAAAGCCCTGAGGTTTTTAGGGGAAGAAGAAATTCTGCCTCAAGACTTTACATTAACTCCTCTCAGAATTTCTAGCCTATTGACCTACCCTATAGATTTTGGTCTCTACAATAGCAAATCTTAGAGGAATTTCCAGCTTATCACCTGCCCTGTAGATTTCGGATGTGCCAGTGCCAGCCCCCACAATTGAACAAGTCGATTGCTTTAATTAATCTCCCATATATACAGGATAATGGACTATACAGGATAATCAGATAGCAGACAATTTTAATTTTCTTCTTTATATTTTTTAATCTGTATAAAGCATGCATGCATTGTTTTTTTCTGATAAAAAATCAAACATTCAGAAAACCACTGATCAACTAGGGAAATAAATTGGCTTTAAGGATAAGATACAGCTACAGAGGTTAGAATGATTAATGTCTTTCATTTTTTAAATAACTGTTTATTTAGAGTTTTACACATTGTTGGTACAGTTCTGGGATGTGTCAAGTTTTTCAGAGTAAATGAAATGTAGTTCCTACACTTAACTATGTAAGAGATGGTCACAGTGAGGTATAATTAAAAAAAAATGGAATGAAGCATATAAGATACAGAAATGGGAAAAAATGTTTCTTGGGACTCAATTCGAGAGAGCTTTACGGGACTGGCCATAAGCCAAGCATGGGTGCTGACTGTAGCAGGAAATCCCAGGTCACATGACAAACATCAAGGAAGGGGGCTAGACATGCAGACACAGAGTGGTTGGAAAAAGGGAAAAGTAGACTATTTATGTGCAATAGAAAGTGTTTAAAAAGTATTTTAAAAAGGTTTTAATGGGAGGGCCACAGTAGCTCAGCAGGCAGAGTTCCTGACTGGGGTTCGATTCCTGGTGCCTGCCCATGCAAAAAAACAAAAACAGTTTTAAAAAATGCAAATCATGGAAAGATTTGTTGGCTCAGCTTTTGAAGTCATGAAAGGGCTATTCTAAGGAATTTCAATTCTTTTGGAGTAACACAAGGGTAACTGACAAATTTTGGGCATGGTAGAAGAGGAGCAGGTTGACAGGGTGTTAAGGTAGAGGGAGAGGTAATATACGTAGATTTGAACAAGCTGAGTGTATGAAGCTCAGGCAAGAGACTTGAGCTGGAAATAGAAATGTGTCAATTACATTTGTAAAGGTGGTGATTGAAATGACTGGCATGGCTGAGGGCCCTTCTAGAGACAATTTGGTATAAGGACTGAAGACTCTGTAACTTGGTTTTTTTGATTGCCATGTAGAAAAAAGGACAACAGTGAGGAAGGAAACTCCTCAGAGTTAGGACAATGCCAGTGAAGGCCAGATGTACAGCAGTAGAAAGGGGAGGAAACAGTAAGACATAGGGGTCCCCTCTGTTTCTGTTTTAGCCTTCTGTTTTTGGAACAAATAAGGTCAGCCAGTATGGGTAGTGTTAGTTTATATAAATGTCGATACAGGTCAGAATTATTTGCAGAGTTATCTAATATACAGATTAAACATTAGTTGAGTGAATGAAGAAATGCTTAACATATGCTTTGAATTATTATTATTAATACACTTTTTGTTTTTATTGACTTGTGGTTTTAGAAGTGTTAGAGGGCAAAATAATTAATAAGGCCTAAGAAAATTCATTGTGCTTTGTGGTATGTGATTAATAAGTATATTTGTGTGATTCAGCCATTCATCATGACTAAAACATTTCTTAGATCATTAGTGGCCAGAAAGATTGAAAATATGCAAAGTTTATACAATTAAAGGTTTATAGTGTCATTTATCTGGCATTCACCTTTCTTGTACTGGCAAAGTGACTTTGTATCAGCAGTTGTGGAAAGAATCTAATATTCTCATGAGTTCATAATCAATTAGTTGTTGAATTGAATTTACCACTATTCATATTTCTCCAATTTTATACCTAGCTTTAGGTATTTTCATTGTACAAATCACAAAGCAATATAATGACTCCTTGTCATTCTAAATAAAGATACTGGCAACAAAGTTAGCTCCTATTTATTTGTTTTGGCCACTAAAATTCATTGAAAACTCTTTTCATTACTTCATTCTGAATTTAAAAACTAATGTTTACTTTAAAGATAACATGTAATGGTTCATAAAAAGCTGTTCCCAGGGAACAATTCTTAATAAATATTCTTTCAAAATAAATTTAAAAATGATTTTTTTGAAATTAAACTGAAAAGTTAATAAAAAATTTTAAAAAGTTAATAAAAAATCATCAAGCTCAACATCTCTACATGCTTCCATGAGCATAATCATTCTTAAATCGGTATAAGGAAACTGTCAGATGGCTAATTCCAAAACGAGAAATATTAAATTCGCATGTTCTTACTTTTTACCACAATATAAATACACCCTGGTAAATAATTTGGGAGGGCTAGAATTAGATTTCTCCATATCTGTTGTCAGTTTCTGATTATAATCTCACCCCCCCCCACACTATAAACCCTAATACTATAATAATAATAATATAATAATATAAACCTTACTGGAATTTTATGATATATTCATTATTACAATGGTATTCTGCTCTCAAAAGGTATATGTTTTAATATTATAGAATTGCCATAAAAGTCTTAGGAGAAGAGCTTGAAATTGGGAAAGAGATACTCAAAGAGAGAGTTTCTAAAGGAAGAGTTTTAAAGTCGGGCCACCTCTTCCATCATGTTTTATCTTTCCTATACTTATCATGTTACTCTTTCCGTATCACCTCATTCTGTATGGTTTCATTTTAAAGAATCCCAGAATTTCAGAATTGGAATGGACTTCAGAGAGTGTTTAAATCCTGTCCTTTAGTTTATTGATACATAATTCGCTTTTACAAAATTGCTACAGATGATGACTGAGTTTCCTCTCTGAAATCCTTTAGAGAGGGATTTAAATTATGATAACATCTTCTAGAAGCACATTTCATTTGTGCCTGTTTGAATTGTTAGGAAATATCTCCTCATACACAGGCGAAATCTGCCCTCACCTCTAATCCTGTATCTTCCTATCACTGGTTTTAATTATTCCTTCTGAAGTCATATGACATGAGATGAAATAAGTCTGATTTGATATATCTTGCCTTCTTTGCCGAAATTCAAAGGGCACAACAAAGAAATTATGAGGATCAGTGTGTCTTGGGCTCATTTATGTTTTCCTAGTTGTTTTACACTGCTACGAACTTTTGAAGTATTTAGCTTAATTCTTTGGATTTTGGCATGTAAAAAAATATATCCTCTAACTCAGTATATAAATTCATTTCAGAAGTTGAGTATGTGTGTAGAACTATGTCACTAAAATTTTCTGTTTATTCAAAGTGATATTGTGAAAGCGTTGGGTTTTGTGAGAATAACATAAAGGGACATTATCTAGAGGGTTGTTGAATTCCATCTAAGAAGTTGGGGCTTGGAGCCAGGTTAGAGCAAACTTTCTATGTGTTGAGGTTTCTTCAGTGAAAAAGAAAATGGAACTGCAGCCAGAAAGTTGATATTGAAACTAGACTAGACTGTCACCATTTACCTGACCAAAATTCAGCTAGTTAAACTACTTGCATTACATCTGTAAGGTAGGGAGACTACTGCAGTCCGTGTAGGACCGCTGGGAGGAAAGAAATGAGGTAATGGCACATGTGCAGGGTGGCACAATGATTACAGCCACAGTCTTTGAAGAAAGTCATGACATAACAGCGTTTGAATGGTTCTTCTGTCTCTACGGTTTCTCATATGGCATCTTGAAGTACTCTTCCTTTTCCTACCCCAAATAAGGGTATCACTGTTAGTCTTTCTTTTCTCTGTTTTCTGTATCCTTTGCATATTTGGAAATATGTCTATTTCCAAAATTTCAAAATGTGTTTTAAACAGATGACTCTCAAATGTGTCCACTCAAGCTCCTTTCCATAATCCCTAAGGTCAACCAGACCACGCCAACCTGTAAATTCCAGTGGTACTGCATTTGAATTCCATAATTCCCAATGACACTTTCTTGTAACCCTACTATCCACATAATATTTCCCTATTTCTGTTAACACAACTCCCATTTCCTCAGTAACTGAAGCTTTTTTTATTTTACATGGGCAGGCACCAGGAATCGAACCTGGGTCCTCTGGCATGGCAGGTGAGCATTCTTGCATGCTGAGCCACCGTGGCCCGCCCTAACTGAAGCTTTTTAATCACCTTTTAACATTAATCCATTGTTATGCCCCATCAATTCCTCCTTCTCAAAATCTCTCATGAGCTTTTATTTTACATTTCCATTGTACTATTACCTCATGTTCAAAGACTGTTACAATCATTTACCTGTTTTGTCTCCAGTGTTCATTTCACCATAAAACTGCCAAAGCTACCTTTAACAGCACCACTTTGAATATGTCAAAATCATACTCAACATTTTATAATAACTCCTGAAAAATGTTCATAGTCTGAATACAAAACCCTCCATGGCTTAGATTTGGTTTACCTTTTCATCACAATCTTTCTGTTTCACACACATGTTTTTCTGCAAAACAAAATAACTTTGTCATTTACATATAGTAGTCAACTTGTTTTCCTGCTTCATTTTGTAGTCAGTCTTACATCTGCTGGGAGAAGGGAACTAATATTTGGTTAGTATTCCATAACGGTCAAACACTGGGATGGACACTCTCTATCTATCTATGCTGGTTTGAATCTGTTGCATACCACAGAAAAGCCAAGTTCTTTAATCCTCATTCAATTTTGCTGGATGGGGTCATTTTTATTGTTTCCATGGAGTTGTGACCCACCCAATCGTGTTTAAATGTTTCCATGGAGATGTGGAAACATGAAATGCTTCCATTCAAGGTGGGGTGGCTTACTGGAGCCCTTTAAGAATGAACAATTTTGGAAAAGCTACAGAGTCTATAGAACTCCCACAGTCAGAAACTTTTGGGGATGCATGATGAAAACACCCCAAGGGAGTTATTGAAGAAGGCTGGAGAGAGAGCTAGCAGAATCCCCATTTGTCTTTCTAGCTAAGGAGAAACTCCAAACATTATTGGCCTTCTTAAAATAAGGTATTCTTCCTGGATGCCTTAGATTGGACATTTTTATAGTCTTGTCTTAATATGGGCAATTTCACAGGCTTAGAATTGTAAACTTGCAACTTCATAAATTCCCTTTTTAAAACCATTCTGTTTCTGATATATTGCATTGTGGCAGTGAAACTAAAATACTATATCTATCTATTTATCTATCTATCTATGGATCTATCATTATCTAGCCATCTAATTTAACCTATGAGTTATTTGTTAGAGATTAGGAGAATGGGAAAGTTTCTTAACTGATTTCATTTCCTAGATGAGGAAACTGTAACTTGCCTCAGGTACAGTGGTGGGCTCAGGATTTGAGTTTAGAGCTGTCACATTATAAAGCAAATGTTTCACTACACCATGTTTCCATTTCTTTACCTTCATTGATTAAAATCCCAGTCATCAATTCAAATAGTATCTTTACCAAAAACGTCTTCTTTGATAATCTTAGAAGTCTTCTTTATTAATCCCGATTGGAAGTTCTCGCTGCCTTTTGACACTTGGATTTTAATTGTTTATAAGTCAAAATTGTCATTGTCATTAAATGCCAGCCAAAAAAGAAATTGCACAAGACCAGAATCTGCTTTTCCTCTCTGTATTCCTCATTTTAAGTGGCTAAGCAATACTAATTGCCTAATAAGAAAATGTGTAGTGAATTTAAGTTAGTAATACAATTAACATTCCCCTTTATCTAAGTGAGAGAAGATATGAATTTGTTTTTCTGAGGTAACATTTTGCATATGTTTTTACTGAATTTAATCTTTGTTTATTATCCTGTTTCTCCTTATTCTACAGTTAGTTGCTGATGAGTCAAGCAAAACAACATGGTTAAGAAACTCTAATTTTAAAGTAAATTTTGAAGAAAGCTTCGTCATCATTATTTTAATTTTGAATTAATTTCTGACAAAGTATTTTGACCAGCATGATCATAATATATCCACATAGCCATTATAAATTATCCGTATTTCTTTCCAACTTTAACTCATCGTTAAAAGAAAATTTATATTTGTGTTTAAAACACTATATAGAAAACTTAGTCCTAATTTTGTAGAGGTGGATTGGAAGGTTTCAAACTGTGCTTTTATCATTTTAATCCAGAAACTTATTTCTGTTTAAACTTATTTTATTCCAAAAACAGAATATCATAAATATAATGATGTGACATAGGAAACTTAGCAGTTCATTGCTTCTTAATGAAAACATATCTTTTAATGAGGCTATCATTTGACAAATAATTTTATGGACATTTAAATTAAACATTTCAGCAGGAAATAATTGAATTTGACTCTATTAAAGTAAATCATGACAGAGTAAGAATTTTCCAGGGTGAGCAGTGTCCCTTGCAGCTCATGACAATATGGAACTTGACACACCTATTTGCCACTCATGCAGATCAATCCAAGATCATTAGAACAAGTAGTGCAACCAGCCAGGAGAAGATGTCATGTGCTGTTAATAAGGTGCTGATGGGAAAGGAGTCTGGCGAGGGAGGAAGGATGAGTGCAATGTACCACCACTCTCTGAAATGCCCCTTGGCAAAGGAGACTGGTGGAAAAGAAAAGAGATGATTGGGGAGGTGGTAGTGATAGAGGAGGTGGTGAGTGTGGAAAGGGTGGCTGAGTGGTTGGAGGAGGGCCAGTTGGGGGAGGGTGTAGAGACAGAAATTGTGGAGGCTGCAAGAGGAGGTTTCCAATGAATGGAAACATTAAGGGCAAGAGGGGAACTTGTTGGAAGAGGAAGTCATAGAGCTATGTATGGAGGAGTGGTGGTAGATAAGAAGGTATTAAAAACTACAACAGTTAGGATGGGCTTTGGCTGCTCAGCAGGCAAAAGTTCTCGCCTGCCATGGCAGCGACCCAGGTTTGATTCCCCGGTGCCTACCTGTGCAAAAAACAAAACTCAAGCAACTACAAAAAATAGATAATAGTACATATATTTTTTGATAGTTATAGTCTAAATAACATGCAAGAATATCATCCTTGAAGTAGTCACCGTGCTAGAACTCTCTGATGGTATCGTTCTTGAATTGGTTGTCATGTTAGGGCATTGCTTTATGCTGCCATTTGATCTCTTAGAAAAAGTAATGTTTTTTCCATATTCCATGTGTTCTGGAGCATGTTTCATCTTTTCCAAAAGGAAAACTAATTTTAAAAACTAAATATTTATTGCAATCAGCTACAAATATAAATATTTTTACCATTGGTAAAAAGAAGGTGGTTAGATTTTTTAATGCAGATTTCAAATTTATTAATCATAGTAAATGTTAGATATAGGGATGAATAAATTAGTACTTTCCTTTTTCTTTAGTGAATTTTAATCTAATGAATTTAATCAATCAATAATTATAATTTATAATAACATAATCCTGAAATGTAACATATAAAATAGTTTTATGTCTTGAAATTCACCTTGCAAATATGAATTCTAGACCTAATATTTTAACTGACTCCTAACCAGGAAGCGGACTATTGGAAATTTTGTGTGTGTGTGTGTATGTGTGTGTGTGTGTGTGTGTGTGTGTACTTTATCTTTCCAGGACAGAAGAAGCTTAGTTTGGGGGTCTTTTTGTGTTAGGGTTGTCAGATTCAGCAACTAAAAAGAGGACACTTCTTTACTTTTTAATTTCAGATGAAGGACACCTTTCTATTTTTAGTGTAAGTATACACCCATTATTTCACAGGACCTACTTATACTAAAAGAGTATCAATTGTTTATCTGAAATTCAAAATTTCCTCAGTGTCCTGTGTTTTATCTGGCAACCTTATCTTGGGCAAGCCACTTAATTTATATTTCATAAGCGTGGTATGGAATGTTCTATTAATTGGTTAAAAGCATGGTATATATTTTCTTCTGTGAAAATAAAAAAATAGAAACAATGAAAGGCACTTATTTAGGAATTTCAGCTCAAAAAGACTATTGCTCAGGGGCTCTCAGGCTCATGGCTTGACCTTGAGCATTCCAAGATATTAGTTTATTTTCATAAGTCATGCACTATGAGTTTAGAAACACAGATTTTGTGTTCTCGTGATAGATGTTATAGTATATGTTACATTGATTCAATTTTGGAATATTTGAATTTAATAATAAAAATAACTTATAAAATAATAAAATTAAAAAAAATGGCATTTGTTGAAAATTGGCTTTATAACTAAGTACTTTTAAGTACATTCTGTAATTTAGGCCTCCCAACAATCCTTATATTAAGTACTATCATTTTGAGAACACAGAATCTGTGTACTATCATTTTATCCCTCATTTTTAGGCAGATAGTTACATTCTAAATAACACGAGGGACAGAAGAATTGAGTAACTTGCCAATGGGATTTGAGCTAGCTGGAATTTGAACTGTCTGATTTAAGAGTTTATTCTTTCAACCACTATTCTATTTCACTTCTGAACATTAGATAAAAATCTCATGGGTGTAAAGGCTGGCTCCCATAATTTGAAATGAGTTATAGGGATTTTCTTATCTGACCAGAAAAACAATAGCCAGGGTGTAATCAAAGAGGCAAGATAGGCCAACAGGCTATTGAGGTTCAATATTTCTCCTTGTCCTTCTTCATCCTCATGTTCCCTAATCTATAAAAACAGATAAGGAACCACAAAGCTCACACATGAGTCCTTGACTCATCTCAGGCTATGGGTTTGAAATAAGGTCTGTGAAGTTGTGGTCAAAAGCAGAAAGCACTAGATAAGTTCATCTTACATTAACTAACATTCTTAGATGGATAGAAGAGTCAGCACTTGGCTTGTCTCCTTTCTGTTCCTCTTAGACTTAGACAGTGATTTCCTGTCCCAGGCTGTTACCAGCCCAGTCAGCCTTTGGAGAATGGCATTTTTCAGCTTGTTTTTCTGCAAAACCAAATTACAAACTAGCAGAAAAAATATCTAAATAACCTTTCTCCATACATGAGACAGCAGAAGGTATTTGAATGGTTTCATTGAGCCTGGCTACTTCTTGAAAAACATAACTATTTCTCTTAATGGACCTTGATCAAAGGTAACATATACCCAGAAAACAAAGCCTTTGCTTAAGAAAATAATATATATTATCAGATAAACTTTGCGTTTGTGATTTATCCCTTTCTTGGTTAGGGTTGGTAAGAAATTGTTCATCAGCTTGCTGTTTGGTGTGAACATACAGACTTGTCCATTTGGTAACATACAAAACAAGAACTAGGCTTTTCTATTTGCATTAAAATAATATTCTAAAGAAATTTAACCTTTAATCAATCTGTTTTAAAAAGGTTTCAGGATTATTACTTTATTTTATTATGCCCTAGTGATATCTACCATATACATCTAGTAGGAATTTCATAGTTTATAAATCTCAAGTTACATGATTAAAGAGATGACTTTATTTCAATACCTTTTTCTTAAAAAAGTGATTTACTTCTGCAGTACACCCTATGATTATCCCTGCCTATTTGAATTGCTGAGTATATAGAATGATTATTTATAATACAAAAGTGAGAGAACAATTATGGAGATTACTGAAGAACTTTTTCTTGCATTAATTACCATGCTTTTTTTGTGAAAATTAGAGGAGGAAAGGAAAAGCATGAGAAATTGTTGGAAATGCCATTTTGATTAATTTTCACAGAAGTCTTCATTTCAGAAGTAAGTTTGAGCTCCTTAGAAGACTTTAGAGAAATTCTCACTTTACTGATACAGCACCAGCAAACATGGTTATTGAGTACACATATCAAAAGCTATTTATAAATTGAAGAGTCTATTTTAAAGATGTTGATATCAGAAATCAAGAGGTTTAAAATGAAGCTTGAGAACTGTAAGCATCTTAAATAGGTAGCTTCAAATAAATACATTTTAGAAGATCAACATGTTTCTTTTATATATCAGACACTGCCCTAGATGCTTTATATATACTATACCTAATCTTCACAACAGCTTTTCCAGATGGACACAATTATCTTTATTTTATATGTGGGAAAACTTAGGTTCTATACATTGCATGGTTGCACAAGGTCATATGATACAAATGGCTTAAACAGCATTTAAACTTAGACCTGCCTCATTTTAATGCAACTTTTTAAAAGGTTTATTATTATTGAAATATGAAATGAGCTTACAATTTAAGAAATCTGGATTTACATTTGGGGAATTTTGGGAAAGTACAGATTTGCAAATGGTCTCCCCAAAACTTAATGACAAATACAAAGAAAAAAATTAATAAAAATAAAGAAAATACCCTTAACATTAAGACAGAGGATCAGTGTAGCCTCATACAGCAAACTTGTATGACAATCTTTCATACTCAGTGAAACTTGGATCAAACTAGAAAAGACGTCCAGAGTTAACATATAATCTTGATCCTTAAAAGAATAGCTAAATGAAGACAATCCTGACTGAGCCTAATATGAGGGTCAGAGGGTGGGTATGACCAGGAAAACTGGGAAATACTCCTTTAGAGACCTTTAAACTACTGCTTGTCAGCACTGCAAAGCCATAGTCAGGGGACTGAAGGAAAGTGTGCATTCAAATCTCATTTTTTCTTTTATCTCAAACTTTCATAAGGTTCCGTTTATTTCTAATATTGAAAGAAATGTCTGAACCTGGACAAGTTAGACATGAGTAGTTGAAAAAAGAAGAGAGAAAATGATTAACAATTTTTTTTTGCCACTGTTTTTATTAGAAGCTACAGTAGGTACATGAAACTAAAAGCTTTCTTTTCTCCGTGGCTTTCCTTAACAGGGACTGGTTTCCCCACAAGCAGGAAGGACACCCTCTCAATTTAAAAAGGACGTTCTCCCCTCTTAAGCAGAACTACACCTTGACTCAGAGTCTGCAATGAAAAGAGAAAGAAAACACTGCAGAGACTAATTTCCCAAGTGACAGCTGCTCCAGGCCCTGGCGTGGGCCTCACCCTTCTTAGGCATCTGAAGATCACACTGATGTCACGTCTTCATGCTCGAGTTAAAGAGGAAGAAATGGAACAGTGATAGAATACAACAGGAGCAGAGATGTAGTTGTCAAGCAGAATTTGTCCACACTGTTTCAAAGCCAATTTCAAAAGGTAGATTATTATCCAAATTCTGCCCCAAAACAATGAAGAAAGTTTAGCATAAGAAGACTGTTGAAGATAAATTTTTGGAATATTTTCCCAGGAAAATAGAAACAAAACCTCTCATTTATTTATTTATTTTGTCTTCTCAAGCAATATGTACATATTTGTATTCACCCACACACACACACTCGCATACACATGTGTATGGAGGGAAGCAGGAGAAAGGGAGAATGAGGAGAGAGATGGAAAATAAATATATAGGCTGAAAGAAGGACTGAAAACAGCCTCAGCTTTCTTATAAATATTTTATTTGCAACAACACAATTTCTACAGATATTTTTAGGAGAATTGAATGTGAATCAAGTTTTCTGAACAGGGATAGAATTAACCACATTCTGATTCATTCAAAAAGTTGGCATCTTATGCAGCATTCTCAGTGTATAAGTTTCTAGATCATGGATTAATTTTGAAAACTGCCTATGGCATGAATTAGTTTAGTTGACTGGGTTATAAAATGCCTCTTTATTATTCTAAAACTATCTTAAATCAGAGAGTCTTAACTGTGTTCTTAGGTATATAATATTCACTGAAGTCATTACAGAAGTAACAATTGAGTCAACATATATTATGTTTGGTAAATAGCCAAAGAATCTAAAAATGATGTCAATAGCCTAAAAACCAAGTTTTCATTCTTGCATGGAAATGTTGACTATTACTGATTTATGCTTATTTAATAAATAAATGGAGACTTTGGGAATCTTTGTTCAGTAGCAGCTAAATCTAGGACAAATTTATAAAGTTCTTGTGAGCTGCTTTTACAAACACACTTCCAAAAAAAGAATTAGCCTCCATATGATGTCTGTATACAGAGACAGGAAATAAAAAATTTCAAGTAAAAAAAACTGAGGTTTTAAAAAGTAGAACTACTTTTTTTCCTTATACTTAACTGAATCTTTACTCTGAGCTGTTTATATTGGGTGATTAAAAAAAAAAACAACTTATTTTAGTCAAATCTAGGTAGATTTATCCACTCCAAAGTATCATCAATCATTTCAGGTTTAAATTTGCTCAACACCCGGGATAGCTTACTCCCTGAACTCTGCCATCTGGCACTGCTGCCTTAGGTTCCCTCCAAAGCTGAGGCTAAAGCAGTGTGGGGTCCTTTCTACTCAGAACCAGGGTCTTCTGATTATATGGGATTTATTCTGAGGATCAAGAAATGCCCCAGAGCAGGGACTTCTAGTCAACCAAGATGGTACTATAAGATACAACTGATGCCATTTCTCTAAAGAATCTAAACAACTAGAACAAAACTAGTAGATTTATCTTCAAAACTCCAGAAAAGTTTACAGTAACTAGAAAATTGCCAAATCAGGAAAACACAGCTTTAAAACTGGTAGTAGAAACTTGTGGCACCTTTGATGCTCTTGCCCCTCTTCCCCAGTATGGTATAGAGCCAGCCTATACTGCATTGTGGGTCCTTGAACATGTTCTGGAGGATGCAGAATGATCCCTATGCACATTCTGGGTATCTGTTTGTCAGTGTCAATCTATTAGGTTGCAGCCTGAAAAACTGAACCAGGAGACTACTGACTTGTCCTACCGTAATATGCTCTGCAGACAGATGCAGCTTTTGGATAGCTAAAGCCATATAAGAAATAATTAAGTCAAAGTGGCCTGGGTATTCTCAGCTTTAGGACATATACTAGAAAAATGGGGAAGGGAGAATTCTATTTCATAGGGAGTACAAGGAAAAATTGGATTCCTGCAAATGGGGTAATTCTTAAGGACATGGAGAACACAAACTGAAAACAAAAACAGGCTCAGAAAAGATGGAGAGGAACCTACACCTTCACCTCAGGCTGAGCTTCCTGATAGGAAGAGTAAATTCTGAAGAGATCGTAAGCTAACACAGAGACAATCTGCAAAAACTGTGAAAGGTGTTTTGTGTGTGTGTTGTTTATTTTGTTAGCTTCTGGCACTGAGGATATCTTTTCAATATGACTAACCTAGCTGGATATAAACTCAAGGAACAGGCAGCTAAGGGATAAATCTGAGAGTTGGCACATTAAAATATTAATATACACAGTGTACAATAAAAGATTACATGAAAAACAAGAAACAGAAAATGATGGCCCATCCAAAGGAACAAGATAAAAGTTCATAAACTATTAAGAAAGAAAACCAGACTTGGATATACTAAGGGTTTTAAAAAATGATGTTCAATATGCTCAAAAGATGAAGGCAAACACAGAGAAAGAAATAAATGATATCAGGAAAATAATGAACAATGCAAAAATCTCAAGAAATAAATAGAAATTTTAAAAAGGAACCAAACAGGAATACTGAGGTTGGTCACAATAAATTAAATAAAAAATTTCCTGAAGTATTTCAATGGACAATTAGAGCTGGCAGAAGAAAGAATCAGTGAAGTCGAAGATTTTGACTGAGCAATTGAAAGACTTTGGCTGAGGAGCAGAAAGAAAAGAGAGTGGCAAAAAGTCAACAGAGTCTAAGAGACCAATGGGATAGAATCAAACAAAGCAATGCATGCACTGTGGAAGTCCCAAAATGAGAATAAAGAGAGAAAGGGGCAAAAGAGATATTCAAAGAAATAATGGCAGAAAACTTCCATGAAAGACATGAATATACAACAAAGAAGCCCAATAAATCCCAAACAGGATAAACTAAAAGAAAACCAAGACACAAAGTAGTCAAACTGTTGAAGGCTAAGGTCAAAGAGAGAGTTCTGAATGTTGCAAGAGAAAAGCAGCAGGTTACAGACAATAAAGCTCCAATAAGATTAAGTGCTGATTTCTTATCAGAAATCAGGGAGGCAAGACAACTGTGGAACAAAATATTTTAAATACTTTAAATGCTGAAAGAAAACAACTGTTAACCTAGAATTTTTTTTTAATCTGGTGAGACTTTCAAATATATGGAAGAGATTAGACATTCCCAGATAAACATAAACTCAGGGAATGCGTCATCATCACTAGAATTACCCTACAGGCAATGCTAAATAATTTCTTCAGATTGAAAGGAAAGGACACTAGAAAGTGGTTTGAAGAGGCATAAGGAAATAAAGACCTTCAGTAAATGTAATCTATGTGTAATTATAAATGCCAGTAATAATGGATTGTATTTTTGGTATGTACCTCCACTTTTTATATTTCTTGCAGTTTCTAAAATGGAAATTCATAAAAAGCAAAAATGAATCTATGATTTTGGACATACAAGAAATAAAGACATAATTTGTAGGAAGTACAAAAAAAAAAGGTGCAGGGATGAGGCGTATAGGAATATTGTGCAAGCTACTGAAATTAAGTTGTAATCAAATCAGATTTAGGATGTTAAATTTTAGCCCCTTGGTGACAACAAACAAAATACTTGAAAAATGTATAAAAAAGGAAATCAGAAGGGACTTAATAAGATACAATACATAACATCAAAAAATATGAAAGTAGGTAGTGGAGGAATTGAGGGATAAAAAGGGTATAAGACTTAAGAAGAACAAATAGCAAGATGGCACAAGAAAGTCATGCATTATCAGTAGTTTCTTTAAATGCAAAGTACAGGGTAAACGGATGTAATAAAATGATTACACAATTATTTTTAGGTATAATAATAAGTTTTGTAAACAATAAAACAGGATAATACAAGAGCTTATATCAGGAGACCGTCCTGAAGAAGTGACTTTTTAACTCAACTGGATTTTTACCAAAGCAAAAAAAAAAAAAAAAAAAAAAAGAAAGAAAATTACATGCTATGGAATAAGGGTGATAAGAATGGTACTTTTAAAAGTAAGAAGAAGTCTGTGTTCCTAGAGCTCAGAGAGCAGAATAAGGTATAGACATGTAAGTGATAAAGCTTAAGAATTTGGCAATGGCTACTACAAATTTTGAGGGATTTGAGACAAAGATAGTGATTATTGATTTGGGGGCTAAGATTTAAATGCTGCAAGAGAGTTTATGAGATGGAAAAAATGAAAGATCATTTAATTGGGTCAAATTTATACATGGTAGGAGTTCCTGAAAAAGAGAATAGAGATTATAGAAGAGAGGAAATATTTAAAAAAAATAAAAAGGAAAATATTCAGAAGAAGTTCTTAATTGATATGCCAGAAGAATTTGTTAATTGATAAAAGACATGGTTTCTCAAATGAAAAAATATATTGAGTTTTGGTTAGAAAAAATGAAAATACATTCATAACTACTAGATGCTAGAATGCCATGGAATATCTTCAGAGTGATTCTGGAAAATAATTGTCAACTTAGAGATTTCTGCCTAAGAATCTCATCATTCGAGAATGAACATGAACTAAAAACTAGAATCTTACCACTTGAACACCTGAAAGAATTTAAAGAATGGATTCCAGTTGGAAGGAAATTGAACTCAGGGTGTGCAAACTAATCAATAAAATTGGTGAATGTGTTAGTAAATGTAAAAATATCACTATACAGAGACTAAATTGTGGTCCTAAACGGATAGTAAAATTAAAATAATAAATAATAAAGCAAAAGTTGATAGGAAGGTAGTTGGAACTGACATGTTGTAGAGACCTTATTTTTTTTTTTTGAGGAGAAATAACTATAAATTTTGTGTGCATTCACAAAATTCAAAAGTAATTAAGAGAATGGAAATAAAATATATATCATCTAAATTTTAGAAAACAAAATAAAGTTTTATTAATAATAGAAGATAGAAAAAGAGAGAACAATCAAATAAGAATGGGAAGGTGATAAAGTGAAATAAGCAGGTAAGTGACAGATTCTCATTTTGTAAAAGGCCACTCAGATTACACTATGGAGCATGAATTGTAGGTGGGCAAGAGTGTAAATTTGGAGAAGAGCTGGAGCTTTCTGAGATGTTAGCATCCTATGTATTAATCTATGTCCAGGAAGATAAAGAGAAACAGCAGGAGTGAGACAGACTTGCCAGAGCAGCCTATGAAGGATGAGAAAGAGGGACATGTCAAGGCTGGCTACCAAGAATTGTCTTATAAAAAGATTTCAGCAAGTCTGTGCTATATCAGAGAGCAAACTAGGGAATACATAAAATGAAAAAGCTATCATCTTACACCATGGCACCTATATTCTACGACTGTTACCAGCATAGTCCCACTTAAAACAGAATATTAATATACTTGGGATCCATGCTATGTCGTTGGCAAAGCAAAGAAAAAACCTTTTGCACCATTCAAATAATTCTGTGCTATCTTCCTTAAAATAAAATGTAACTGTGCTGGTTCACTGTTTCTTGGAGAAGTATCTGACTCAATGTTTGAATTCTCCAACATGAAGGCACTTCCAGATTGCCGAGTGAGAGTTGATTGCCAAGGTTTTGCTGTGCGCTTCGATGAGCATAAACCACTGTTTCTCACCAATCAAGACTCAGATTATGGTGCTGAAAATATGCTTAGTCACAGGATGCCAGGTGGTTCAGCCGTAGCAGTTACTGCCTATTCATGAACCACTTTATCACAGAATAGAACCATGGACGTATTGGTTCTATTCTGTCATTATGGTAGTGATGATGCTCTATAACTTCTCTCTGATGCTTTACACATTGTGTGAATCATCAGCTTTTCCTAATTTACACCCATAATTATACAGTCATTTACACGGACTTTTTTGGCTGGATGCTAATAGCTACATGCTAACTGCCAATATTGAAGAACCCTTGATTACTGCAGATTCAGAGATGATGCCACCTGCTCAATGAGACCTACCCCATCTAACCCTTTTAAAACTGCAACTCTCCCCTTTGTGCTCTGCTTTTTCTTTATTATTATTTTTCCACCGCACTTATCACTTTCTAACATAAACCACTTGTGATGGTTATTACTTATTATCTATTTCCCTCCACTAAGAGTTAAGATCACAGATCTTATTTTCGTTTACTGATGATATATCCCAAACAGCTGGCACAGAGTTGGTGCTCAATAGTATTTGTTGAATGAGTGAACTGGTTGGTAGAGATCCTCGCAAAGTTTCAGGGTTAATTCTATGAGGTATGATTATGTCATTTCTTGCATGAAGAAATACTGTGATGACTTTCTATCACCTATGGGATCAGGTCCAACCCTTTAGTTTATCATTGGGCTTCAAGCTGACTTCCAGCTCTTTTCAAGCACCCAGGGTTTAACAGCAAAGCAACATTCCTGTGCTTTCAAGTGTTGTTGCTTCAATCAAGCAAGCATTTACCTCTATATCAGTTAATTATGTGTCAGTAGTACAGCAAACAAACTACACCTTCAAGGCCAGAGTTGGCTTAGAGAAACATACATTTTTCTGTTATGTCTTGGGTGGGGAACCTCTGTTTTAAGCTAGGTTTGGAGCTGGGGTTTGCTGGGCTTGACTTCATGCTATAGGTTGGAATCAAGTCATGCCAGTATGTTACTTCATTCTCCCTGGACCAGCAACTATCCAGAATACGTTCTCCTTCTGGTAGATTACCGAATGTAAGGGAACTTGCTAAACCACACTAGCACATCTGAGGACTCTGACTGCTAATATCCACTGGCTAAAGCAAGACACATATTCATGTAATATCAATGTAATGGATGAATATGCTCCACTCAAAAGAGAGAGAGGGAAGTGAATATTTTCTTATCAACACATTTCTTTTATGGTCTCTCTTGTTGACTCATCCATCAAGACTCAGCACAAATGTTACTTATTTTATGTAGTTTTCCCCAACCCATTCAGCAAATTTTCCCAGTTTTGTGATCTCAGGATACTCTGCTCATAACATACATCTGATTCTCTTACTGGATTTTATGCTTCTAAAGACCAGAGACAGTGTCTTATTCAGATTTCTATCCCCAATTACCTCCCAAAGAATCTAGAAAATAATGCGCTTAATAGATGCTAACTGCATTAAGAAAATGGTTAGAGTGGATAATACAATAAAATAAAAACCAGCTATTCAGAGTTCATCAGTATCGGTTTCTGTCTGTCTGGGATATGAAAATCCCATTTTAAAGTTTGAAGATGTTTCATGTAATATACATTGTACTTCATGCAGCACATCTAGGAAGGGCTTCCATTTCAAACTTACTAGAAGCAGTTGACCTGAAATTAAGTCTTATTATATAAACACTGTATTTTATGCTAAGGTATTCAGTGTCATTCCCCAAGGGTTTTTCAACAGGAATTGATGAAAACATTCTTGGCCATGGATTTAAATATTATATTTAGGACCTTGACAGAAAGAAGCCCTTGACAGTCAATAGGATTGAATATTCTGTTTTCTCTCAAACTTCTACATAGTTTTAGGTTATTGTGTGTGTTGTCATATCACATGGCATATATAATGGTAATTGACAAATGTCTGTATTTACTCTGGTTGAGTCATCATTCCATCCATTTATTTATCCAAATATATATCTTCTCATTCATATAATTCTACTTCTCCTCAACCAATTAAATCTTTTTTACTAAATTTCAGTCATAACCCACTTTATAATTTATGACACATCATTTTAATTTTAATTAAATCCTTGCCAGAATCCTAAATGACTGTTCTTTTGTCTTTTCATTACGTACACATGAATAGAGACTTTGAGTGAACCCAAGTACTTATTTCCTATTTCCTTGAAGCAGCTAAATATTGTTTTTGCTAAATTGAAGAGGCAGTATGTTAAGTCCTATTAAACCTGATTCTATTGAATTTTAAGATTTTTATTTCCTATATTCAATTAGCTTTAAACCATCCTAATAGCGGTTGTAAAACATATCTGATCTGTGGAGAAAATGATTTGACCTCACTTGTGTTGACAACCAGCAGCATGCTGTTTACCTTATCAACTGCATTGCTTGACAATCATAAAATGGAAACTAATAGATGGGATTCTACAGGTAATTTCCTCTGGATAAATCAAGTTTTGCTGACTTTTATGATTATGTTTAAGTTTTCTTCCTAAATGGAGTTATCAGATTATAAATTGATGAATAAATAATTATAAGTAATTGGCAAATGCCTTGCCAATTCAAAATATATTCCCACTGATCTATAATTTGAATTTCCCACAGTTTTTACTCTTCCCTAAGTATAAGGCATGGTGTTTCCAGTTCATGCATATTCTTATCTTCCAGATTTTTTCTATCACTTCCACTCACAAATGCATTATTATTACTCGTGAACACATTAGATTATTTAAACAGAACAAACAAGCTTCACATTGGAAAGCAGTGTTGAGACTTGATGCCCTGGTTGGAGAAGGGGTTGAATGGGAGGAGAGAGGGCTTGTAAACTGGCTATCCTTTAAGGGAGCAACAGGTTGATATGTAAATTTCTAAAACAGGAATTACAAAGCTAAATGTCTTCAGGGTAAGGCAGGAATTAAGCAGGCAAGGTATTTAAAAAATAAAGCTAGGGACTGCGAAGGGCTGAAAGGTTTCTGCTCCACTTAAAAGCATTCCAGTTCAATTAAGTGCCCCCAATACCCGTTGTGAGACCTCTGGCCCCCATAATTGACCTTATGAAGGAAGGGCGCCATGAACAGTAGGAAATCTCTTGGAGGAAGTCATCAAGCATCTGGGGTAGAAGTGAAGTTCTCCAACACAGAGGTATACTTTCAGCATTGGCTTACTAGGGTCAAGATTTCTCACAATTGGAGACTGATTTATTTAAGATTTCATGTCTTATACAAATGTAAATGATACTGAAGGGCCAATTAGTCATGATACCCTGTATCACAAGTAACAGAGAACCAATTAAAATTCTCATGAACAAAATAATAAAGACATTTTTCTTGCCTCATGTAGATTCTCTAGGAATTTATAGAATAAAAAAGAGAGAGTCCTGTTGAAACCAGCCTCCAGGACTGTTATTATGGATTCCTAGTGCAGCTAGGAGATCTTTCTCTTGCTCTCTCTTCTTGGTGCTGTGACCTTGGACAACTTGTTTTAAACTTCTTAAATCTCAGTTTTCCTTTTTATACGATGAACATCACTTATACAATCTCTGTTTTTCTTTTTGTAAAATCAGAATAGTATCAGGATTCTCAGATGAGCACAGAGGTGGCACTCGATAAACATTTAATAAACAACTGAATGAATATACAAAGAATATTTACATTGTGATGGTTTGGAACTGTATGTGCCCCAGAAAAACATGTTCTTAAACTTAACCCATTCCTGTAGGTGTGAACCCATTGTAAATGGGACTTATTGATGAGGTTACTTAAGTTAAGGGGTGACACACCTCAATCAGAATGTGTCTTATCTTATGACAGGAATCTTTTATAAGTGAAATGAAATTTAGATGGAGGGAGAGAAAGCCAGAGGGAGCAGCCAGAAGCTGAAATCAATTGAACTAGAACAAAGAGGAGAGACCACAGGACATATCCATATGTTTGCCGTATGACAAGCTAAGGACTGAAGATCTCCAGCAGCCAGCCCCAGAATGCCACAGTTTTCAGGGAGAAAACATTGCCTTCAAATGCCTTAATTTGAACATTCTCTTAGCTTCAAAATTGTGAGCAAATAAATGCCCTTTGTTTAAGTGAAAGCATTGCATGGCATTTGCTCAAGCAGCCACATTAACTGAAACATACATTAAAAGATTATTTTGGAGATTGAGTGTTTTTGGTTTGCTAAAGCTGATGAAATGCAATATACTAGAAACTGACTGGCTTTTAACAATGGGGGCTTGTTAGCTTACAAGTTTACAGTTCTAAGGCCATGAAAATGTCCAAATTAAGGCAGAATAGGACGATACCTTCAATTACCAGTAAGCTTGTGTTCCTCTGTCAGATAGCAAGGCACATGGCAACATCTGCTGGTCCTTCTCTCCTGGGTTTCATAACTTCCCTCAGTTTCTCTGGGGCTTTTTCTGTGGGCTTCTCCTAACTTCTGGATGTGTTTTCTGTGGGCTTCTTTCAGCTTCTGCATGTGTTTTATCCTCTTATAAAGGACTCCAGTAAGATGATTAAGACTCATCTTGAATGAGGTGGGTCTCTTCTCAATTGAAATAACCTAATCAAAATGTCCACCCACAATAGATTTACACCGGTAGGAATGGAGTAAAAGAAAATGATCTTTCCTGGGGGTACATACAGCTTCTAAACTGCCACAGTGAGATATCTATAAAAGTGCTTGGCACAGAACTATATATGTGATATGCATTTAATAAACGTTGGCCAAAACATAATATAGCTATAATGCTCCGGTCAAGTTACGGAAAAATGAAAAGAAGATCCCACTAAGAAGAGTGTAAAGGAAATGGAAAGGCAAGGCTTGGGGATCATGGAATGGGCTCTGTGGTGGTTTTCCTTCAAAGTTGACAGTAATGGTGCTGAAATTTAGTTTTCTGTTATTCTATTATTCATTTTTGAATCGCATGCATAGCAAAGGATCGCAACATTGCAAAAGAAAAAAATATTGTCATTCAATTTTTAATTCGCGTATGTTAGCTCTGTTGATGTTATTCTAAACACGATGATGAAAGTTAAACCTATTCAGATGAAATTCTGTATATTCTTAAACATTTGGATATTTGCCATTATGAAAATAAAACATCCAAGTATTTTCATCAAAAAGATTTTAAAGTAAACAGGAATATGAATGTCTAAAAGGAGCTTTCTTTAGAAATGAAAATGAAACTGTTGAAACTACTGTATGTATAAATTAGATGAAGTATGGTCCTATGCATGTTTTCAGGGATGAAAAAGTCATGCAATGACCTAAAGAAATCCAAAAGAGTGCTCTTTTGCTGGACTCTACAAATCAGTTATAAGATAAAAAAAGTTAACCTGAAAGATTTACAGAAAGGAGGGAGGTTAGAATAGTGAAGAAACTATATGCAAGAATTTTGAGCTTATTTCTATTCTTTCAGTCTCTTTTGTATTTTCTTGAATGAATAGTAAGTGAAAGAATATCTACCTTTGTCATGTTCTACCTAAATTTACTTAATCAATGTCTTTAATCTTATTCTGCTAATTTTTCATATTGTTGACTCAACAATTGACTGATTTCTCTCTTTTAGAGATCTATTCTACTGATATTTTTATGATTTGTGAATTTATTTTTCATTAAAAATTGATTGTGGTAACATATATACAATACATTTCCCCTTTTAACACTTCAATGTGTACAATTCAGTGACATTAATTACATTCATGATGTTTTGCCACCATCACCAACACCCATTACAAAAACTTTTTATCATCCCAAGCAGAGATTCTGTACCCATTAAGCAATAACTCTTTACTTCAATCCTGCCCCCATACCCTAGTAGTTTGTAATCCATTTTATGTCTTTATGAATTTTCTTATTTTTGGTATTTTGTGTAAGTGAAATCAATCAGTATTTGTCCTTTTCTGTCTGTATTTCACACAACATGATGTCTTGAAGATTCATCCATGTTGTACCATGTGTCATATCTCCACTCCTTTTTGTGGCCGAAAAATATTTCATCATCTACATATACACACATTGAGTTTACCCATCCATCTGTTGGTGATGTGTGCTGCTTCTGTCTTTTGTCTATTTTGAATAATGTTGCTCTAAACATTGGTATATAAATATCTGTTGGAGGCCTCTTTTCAATTCTTTTGAGATTATACCTAGAAGTGAAATTGCTGAGCCTGTACAACAACTCTATATTTAACTTTCTTAGGAACTGTTGAACAGATTTCCACAGATGTAATACCATTTTACATTATAAAGCAATATGGGGATGGGTTCTAATTTCTCCAAATCCTTGCCAGCACCCATTTTAATTATTTCACCTCCATTTTAGTAGCTTTGGGGTAGTGTCTGTAGATATTTTGAAAATATTCTTCAGAATACTCCCAGCTATATTGATGCAGAGTGAACCAGGAGTTTGGGGTTCTCTGTTCAGTTCTTGGCTTTGATATGTCTTGGTTAAATTATTGATCTGCCATGAATAGCTGCTCCCAGGAAAAAGGAGACATGGATAATTCAATTACGATAGGAGGTTTGCTTAAAAGTAACCAGCCAACCAACCAACCAACACATGCACACACATACATACACAACATTTCCAAACTAGGCAATTAATAGTAGCTGATATTTAACATTAAAAAAAAAAACATGTATTTGTACTTATCTAACCTGATCAATAGAACAATTCTGAGGCGATGTTAGAGTATATACTTTTAGCTCCATTATACAGATAAGAAATTGAGGCACAGAGAGATTTCATAAGTGCTAATCTACACATGGCAAATGTGTATTTAAACCCAGGTATCAGTACTCTAAACTCTGAGCTTCTCCAACTCTGCCATATTATACATTAGAAATTAGTCCTAATGGAAGGATACCTTAGGATGCTGTAAATTTGAGAAACGCCACAAAAATCATTCAAAAATACGTTAAGGTTAATGGAGTCAGATGATCCTATAGAGCTGGTTTAATTTGGTCCTTCAGTGCTTGCTGTTCTCTATACTGTGGTCACATCTGCTTTTTCTTGAACTTTTCCCTAGTCTTTAAACTCAACTGCCTTAGATGATAACATAGTCCACTCTGGGAAAACTTTGGTTCTACAAAGTGCTTTCTTATCTTGTGTCAAATTCTGTCATTTAAATGACTATCTATTGGCCCCAGCTCCACCTTTTCAAACTAATTAAAACAAGTATTATCTTTCTTTCACATGAAAAAATATTTGCAAAGCCTAACATTCTTTGAACTGCATTTTCTCTGGGCTAAATTTGCCGGTCCCTTTATGCATTTTTTAGAGGGGTTGTTTTTTCAGTTCCCTCGTCATCCCTGGTGTTTTCCCTTGACTAGGCTTTGATTTATCCATTTATCTCCAGACCTGAGTACACTGCCCCTGGCGTGGTTGCATTAGGGAAAAGCAGGACCTTTCCTTAGCACCGTGGTATTGCTGTGTTTGTTTTATTTATCATCTCAGTTTTCTGGTGTCACATTCCATTCACATACAACTAACAGTAAGACAGGTTTCAATTTACTTTTCCCTATTTCCTGCTGTGAGTTCTTGCATCCCCTTGGCTTTTACATTAGCATGATCCTTAGAACTCAAGTCAGTTTTTATCTATCACACTTCATCTTGATAGAGCATGAATCTTGAAATCACACTTGGTGTGTCAAAGATGAATCAGTATTCACTCAAATCCATTCCCTATTTTTCCTAGACACATAGTTTGGCCACATTTCCCAGACTCCTTTGCAGTTAGGCACAGCAATATAACTGAGTTCTAGCTAACAGAATGTGTATGAAAATAATGTATAACACTTCTATAGTTGACTAATAAAAATGACTCATGCTGTCCTTTCCTTTCTGTTGGCAATGGTAAGGTGGAGTTACAAGATGAAAGAATCTTGGATCTCTGACACCCACATGGAGAAGAGCTGTCTCCTAAATAGCCTTAGATGGTTAAATTCAAACACTTATCAGCTATGTGAATGTGATCAAGTTAATGACACTTTCTAAGTTCATTTGCTGTTCATAAAAAGGAGTACAACACCTGTCATCCAGGCAGTCATTTAACACATGTTGAGTCACTAGTAGGCTTCAAGAACATGGTTCTGAGCCATGGAAATAAAAATCTTTATCCTCATGAAGCTACATTTTACTGAGGAAATAAATCTAAATATGAGAGAGTTCCGGGTCAAGATGGCGGCTTAACAACATGCACGTTTTAGTTCGTCCTCCAGAACAACTACTAAATAACCAGAAACAGTACAGAACAGCGCCTGGGGACACATCAGTGACCAGACACACAGTGTACCCCAGTCTGGACCAGGTGGACCAGCTGCGAGCACCCCCCCAAACCGTGAGTTCCCAAAGATGCGGTGGCCAGCGCCCCTCCCCCACAGGCCACTTCCCAGAAGGGAAAGGAAAGGACTTTACCAGCAGCAGGGACTGAGCATAATCAAATGCCAATTGTGGAACTAATTAACAAATTCTCACTACTAAAAATAGGCCCCCAGCTTAGGTGAACCTGATCAAAGCGGAGGTTGCTCATTTTTGCCCCGGCGCCAAGGGGGTAGGACTGACATAAAAAGGGGGAAAAAAAGAAGGAAACAGAGGTTTTTGTGGCCGTGTATCTACAAAGGCTTGACTGCCTCTGGATACAGCAGCAGGACTTTTCTGGCTGCAACTGCCCCAGGCATAGGCAGAAGTGAGCTCTTTGGGGGGCTTGTCTGGAGCCTGTGCCTTCCCCAGGGGAGGGGTGAAGCCCAACTTAGGTGGAATCCCTCCATCAAGGAATTAAAACACCAGGGCTTGGTAATTTGAAGCCATTAAAACCAGCCTATAACCTTTCCTCTGTCTCCACCATGCCCCCAGCAGGTAGAGTCTGCCAAAGTTAAAGGTACCGCATCATCTTATGCTGGTGGGACCTGCAGTCAGACAAGTGCCACACACAGGGCAGAATAAGAAAAACAGAGTCCAGAGACTTCACAGGAAAGTCTTTCAACCTGCTGAGTCTCACCCTTAGGGAAAACCGACGCAGGTGACTCTTTCCTCCTGATAGGAGGCCAGTTTGGTCTGGGAAAATCTGGCTGGGGTCTATAATATCTAAGTAGACCCTCCTAACTGTGTGTGGGGGAAAGGCACCACACAAGCAGGGCAAGAAGCAAGAAAATAAGAACTGAAAAATTCTCCTCTGTTAAACAAAACTTAAGCTAAAGGCCCAGATAAAGCTGAACAGAATGTCAAAGAACAGATAGACAACAAATTCATCCAGCAAGAAAACCCTAGATAAAAGAAGTGAAAGCAATCTCCAGAATAAACTAATTAAGGTAATTAAATGCTTAGATGACAACAAAAAATAACAAATCACACTAGGAAAATTGAAGATATGGCCCAGTCAAGGGAACAAACTAACAATTCAAATGACATACAGGAACTGAAACAATTAATTCAGAATGTACGAACAGACATGGAAAACCTCATCAAAAATCAAATCAACGAGTTGAGGGAGAATATAAAGAAGGCAAGGACAGAACAAAAAGAAGAAACTGAAAGTCTGAAAAAACAATTCACAGAGCTTATGGGAATGAAAGAAACAGTAGAAGAGATGAAAAAAACAATGGAAAACTACAATAGTAAATTTCAAGAGACAGAACATAGGATTTCAAAACAGGAGGATGAAACATCTGAAATCCAACAAGAAACAGAAACTACAGAAAAAAAAAGGAAAAATATGAGCAGGGACTCAGGGAATTGAAAAACAATATGAAGCACATGAATATACGTGTTGTGGGTGTCCCAGAAGGAGAAGAGAAGGGAAAAGGAGGAGAAAAACTAATGGAGGAAATTTACACTGAAAATTTCCCAACTCTTATGAAAGACTTAAAATTACAGATCCAAGAAGTGCAGTGTACCCTGAAGAGAATAGATCCAAATAGACATACTCCAAGACATTTAATTAACAGAATGTCAGAGGTCAGAGAGAAAGAGAGGATCTTGAAAGCAGCAAGAGAAAAGCAATCCATCACATACAAGGGAAGCCCAATAAGACTATGCACAGATCTCTCAGCAGAAACAATGGAGGCAAGAAGACATTGGGATAATATATTTAAATTATTAAAGGAGAAAAACTGCCAACCAAGAATTCTATATCCAGCAAAACTGTTCTTCAAAAATGAGGGAGAAATTAAAACATTTTTAGACAAAAAATCACTGAGAGATTTTGTGACCAAGAGACCAGCTCTGCAAGAAATACTAAAGAGAACACTAGAGACAGATATGAAGATAGAAGAGAGAGGTGTGGAGAAGAGTGTAGAAAGGAAGACTATGAGTAAAGGTAAAAAGAAGGAAAATTAGATATGACATATAAAATCCAGAAGGCAAAATAGTAGAAGAAAGTACTACCCATGCAGTAATAACACTGAATGTTAATGTATTAAACTCTCCAATCAAAAGACAAAGTCTGGCAGAGTGGATTAAAAAACAGGACCCACCTATATGCTGTCTCCACTTAAAGGACATGAGGCCAAGGACACAAATAGACATTTACACACCAATGTTTATAGCAGCATTATTAACAATTACCAAGAGATGGAAACAGCCAAAATGTCCATCAACAGACAGTTGACTAAACAAACTGTGACATTTACATAAGATGGAATATTATGCATCTGTAAGACAGAATAAAGTTATGAAATATGTAACACTATGAATGGACCTTAAGGACATTATGCTGAGTGTGATTAGCCAGAAACAAAAGGACAAATACTGTATGGTCTCACTGATATGAACTGACATTAGTGAATAAACTTGGAATATTTTGTTGGTAACAGAGACCATCAGGAGATAGAAATAGGGTGAGATATTGGGTAATTGGAGCTGAAGGGATACAGATTGTGCAACGGGACTGAATATAAAAACTCAGAAATGAACAGCACAATACTACCTAACTGTAATGTAGTTATGTTAAAACACTGAATGAAGCAGCATGTGAGAATGATAGAGGGAGGAGGGCTGGGGACATAAATGAAATAAAAAAGAAAGATAGATAGTAAAGATCGAGATGGTATAATCTAGGAATGTCTAGAGTGTATAATAATAGTGAAATGTACAATGTACAAATTTTAAAAATGTTTTTGCATGAGGAAGAACAAAGGAATGTCATTATTGCAGGGTGCTGAAAATAGATGATAATTAATACTTTAAAATGTCACTTTATGTGTGAGACTAAAGCAAAAAATGTTTATTTGTTACAAAATTTATATTTTGACTAGAGCATTTCCTAACATAACTCATGTAGATAGTTTGCTTGAATGTCATAAGTACTTGGAATCTCAGGTAGGACATGAGATTTTGTTGGTTTGTCCAGAGTGATGCCCCGATGAATCCCAGAGTGATTTGATCAGTGACTGGAATAGTATTTGCAAGCCCCCTTCAGGGAATGGTGAGAGTGGGGAGAAATTCAACTTCCCCAAGTTGAATTCTTGATATTCTCACAAGTAGTGTGGACAACTAAAGCTATAGGCTGAGCCCCCAGTCTTGGAGTTTGTTCACATGAAACTTAACCCCACAAAGGATAGGTCAAGTCTACTTAAAATTTAGGCCTAAGAATCACCCCAAAGAGAGCCTCTTTTGTTGCTCAGATGTGGCCTCTCTCTCCAGCCAACATGAAGAGCATTCTCACCACCCTCCCCCTCTCTGTGTGGGACACTACTCCCAGGGATGTGGATCTTCCTGGCAACGTGGGACAGAGATCCTGGAATGAGCTGAGACTCAGCATCAAGGGACTGAGAAAAACCCTAGAATGAGCTGAGAATTAACAACAAGGGATTGAGAGAACCTTCTCGACCAAAGGGAGAAGAGTGAATGAGACTAAGTGTCAATGGCTGAGAGATTTCAAACAGAGTCGAGAGGTTATCCTGGAGGTTATTCTTATGCATTAAGTAGATATCACCTTGTTGTTCAAGATGTAGCAGAGAGGCTGGAGGGAACTGCCTGAAAATGTAGAGCTGTGTTCCAGTAGCCATGTTTCTTGATGATGATTGAACAATGATATAGCTTTCACAATGAGACTCTGTGAATGTGAAAACCTTGTGTTTGATGTTCCTTTTAGCTACTATATCAACACAAGAGTAGAACATATGGAATAAAAATAAATAATAGGGGGAACAAATGTTAAAATAAATTTAGTTTGAAATGCTAGTGGTAAATGAAAGCGAGGGGTAAGGGGTATGGTATGTATAGTCTTTTTTTTCTCTGTTATCATTTTATTTCTTTTTCTGTTGTCTTTTTATTTCTTTTTCTAAATCGATGCAAATGTTCTAAGAAATGATGAATATGCAACTATGTGATGATATTAAGAATTACTGATTGCATATGTAGAATGGAATGATATCTTACTGTTTTGTTTGTTAATTTTTTCAAGTAATAAAAAAATTTTAAAAATTTGAAAAAATCTAAATATGAATGTAAATACAGAAATATAAATATGTGAAAGATTTATATGCTGTAAAGAAAAATAAATGACCTGGGTATATGCAGATTAACTTGAAGGGAGGCTCTTATTAGATTTAGTGGTCAGGAAGGCCACTCTGATGGACAAGGGGGTTTGAGCTGAGAAAAATGGTGAGCTTGCTGTCCATGCCATAGAAACTGCAGGCAAAGGGACTAGCATTAGCAGGTTCAAAGAACTAATGTGAAACTAGTGTGATTAGAGCAAAGGGAGTAATGTAGAGGAGAAAAATATGAGCCAAAGGCAAGTCATAGGCAGGGCCAGGCTATGTAGAGCTCATAGCTCTGTTTGAGACTTTTGATTTTTCCATGGTCATTGTGAAGCCTATTGAAGTACTTTAAGCAAGGTAGCACTATGAGCTCAGTAAGTTTTAGAAGATCACTCTGACAGCCCTGTGGTTGCTCCATTAGGAGGAAGAAGAGAGATATTTACCAGGCATTTGCAGTAATCCAGGTGAGAAGTGATAGTGACTTAGCCTAGAATGGTAACAGAGGAAATGGTGAGAAACAGATTGTTTTGTGGAACAAAAAGTTCTGTAAAACTATTAGCAAAATGCCTGCACTAATAATGATTATGATAATAATAGCAATTTAAATAATAACAATAATAATATAATTACCACTAGAATAGCATTTAATACTTCAACTATCCCTTTCAATTTCAAGCCTAAAGAAAATATGATTTGTAGTTCATTAATATCTTCTTGGGCCATTAATAAAGTTTTGCACTCCTAATTCAAGAGCAAATATTTTTATCTCTTATCCCTTGATGCCCATTAAAATAATGTTAAATGGATAAAAATGATAGAATTTTACACACACATACATAATATAAAGTGAGATGTCATCAGAGAAAAGTTTTTGCAACGTCTCTGGAAGATGAAACACAGATGAGAGGTTAATGAAACTTAATGAGGGAGTCTCAACCTACACTATGACCCAGAGAGGGCTACAGCCAAGGAGAAGACTAAGCTGTCCCTGGAAACAAGACAAGTAACATCCGATGATTCCTGTGGGTCTTAAAGAGAAGGAATGATTGAGACTCAACATATGCAGTAATCTTCCCTCATTTTTTTACCCAGCATTAGGCAGTAATTACTCACACAAATGTATTATAACAAAACAAACAACTAAAGGACAATTCTTCCCTTAATAAATGGGGTAACATTTATTTTGACATTTAGGAAATTTCTGGCACAATTATGACACTCTGCACTGTTCACCATTTGGCAAAAGTTACCAGCTAATAAGACCCATTTGTGAACAGGATGGTATCAGCCTAGCATTTTAATGTATACTTTTTTTATTAGAGAAGTTGTGAGTTACAGAAAAAGGATGTACAGAATGCGGGGTTCTCCAGTACCTTCCTATTATTAACACATTACAATAGTGTGGTGCATTTGTTACAATTGATGAAATTCATATTTTTTAATTGTACTATTAACTGCAGGGTTTAATTTAGGGTTCATTGTTTGGTTGTAAAGTCTCATGGATTTAAAAATTATTCTATATATATTTTATATAATATATATTATATATAATATATATTATATATAATATATATTATATATATTCTATATATATATTTAATATATATATTAAAATTTTCCCTGAATATATAATTCAGTGCTCTTATGTTCACAATGCTGTGCTACCACCACCATCATCCATTACCAAAACCCTTCCACCATCCCAAATAGAAACTATGTAAAATTTAAGAATTAACTCCCTATTCCCTACCTCCACTACACCTCTTGGTAATCTATATTTACCAGTATAGATTCTGACTCAAAGAGTTTGCTTATTCTAATTATTTCTTAGCAGTGAGATCATAAAATATTTCTTCTTTGGCATCTGGTTTATTTCACTCACTATGACATCTTCCAGGTTCATCCATGTTGTTACATGAATCAAAACTTGATTCCTTTTTAATTCTGAATAATATTCCATTGTGTGTATATATTACATTTTATTTATCTGTTTATTAGTTAATGGACCTTGGGTTCCTTCCATCTTTTGGCAATTGCGAACAATGCCAGTATGAACGTGGTATGCAAATATCCATTTGAGTCCCTGCAATCAATTCTTTTGGATATCTACCTAGACATGGGATTGCTGGGTCTTCTGGTAAATCTATACTCACCTTTCTGAGGAGCCACCAAATTTTTTCCGCAGCAGCTGCACCATTTCACATCCCCACCAACATTGAAAGACTGTTCCTATTTCTCCACATCCTCCCCAACACTTGCAATTTTCTGCATTTTTTTCAATAGTAGCCATTCAAATGGGTGTGAAATGATATCTCATTGTGATTTTGATTTGCATTTCCCTAATGGTTAATGATGCTGAGCATCTTTTCTTGTGCTTTTGGCTCTTTGAACATCTGGAGAAATGTCTATTCAAGTTCTCTGCTCATTTTTAAATTGGGTTTTTGTCTTTTTGTTATTGAGTTAAAGACTTTATATATTTTGGATATTAAACCCTTTTCAGATATGTGATTTGCAAAATTTTCTCCTATTGTGTACGCTATCATCTTTCTTTTGTGATAAAGTCCTTTGAGACAAAAAGTTTATTTGATCAGGTCGTATTTATCTTTCCTTTGTTGTTTGTGCTTTGGGTGTAAAGTCTAAAAAAACCGTAGCCTAATATAAGTTCCAGAAGATGCTGCTTTATGTTTTCTTCTAGAAGTTGCATAGTTCTGCCTTTTATATTTAAGTCTTTAATCAATTTTGAGTTCGTTTTGTATATGGTGTGAGGTAGGGGTTCACCTTAATTTTTTTTTGCATATGGATAACTAGATTTTCCAGCACAATTTGTTGGAGTCAATATTTCTTTTCCCAATTGAATGGTCTTCATCCCCTTGTCACAAATCATTTTGCCATAAATGTGATGGTTGATTTATGAACTCTCAGTTCAATTCCATTGGTCTGCACATCTGTTCTTGCACCATTACCTTGCTGTTTGTTTGCTGTAGTTTTGTAATAGATTTTAAGATCAGAAAGGATGAATGTGCTGATTTGAAGCTATTATGTGCCCCAGAAAATGTCACATTCTTTTAATCCATCCCTGTGGGTTTATATCTATTGTGGATGGTGAACTTTTGGTTAGGTAATTGAGATGTGACCCACTCCATTCAAGGTGACTCAATCCTTTTTACTGGAGTACTTTATGGGAGGAAAAAGTTGAGAGAGCTTAGAGAGAAAAGCCAAGGAGAAGCTAAGGGAGGACTCACAGATTCTCAGAGAGGAGGCCTCTGGAACCAGAACTGAGAGCAATGAAATTGAGGAGTTGAAGAGCCAGCAAATAGTGGTCACCTGCTTTCCCATGTGACAAAGATGTCCTGGATGCCAGCAGCCTGTTTTCAGAGTCCAAGTATCATCCTGTTGATGCCTTGAGTTGGATGTTTTCATGGCCCAAGAATTGGAATTTGTAATTTAATAAATTCCCATTCTGGAAGCCAGCCAATTTCTGGTTTATTGCATTTTGGTTTTAGCAAACCAAAACAGTGAGATCTCCAACTTTATTCTCTGTCAAGATGGCTTTGTCCATTTGGGGCCCCTTATCCTTCCATATACGTTTGATGATTGGCTTTGACATTTCTGCAAAAAATGCTGTTGGAATTTTGATTGAGAGTGCATGGAGTTTGTAAAAACTTTGGGTAGAATTGACATCTTAATATTTAGTATTCCAATACATGAACACAGAATGTTTGTCCACTTATTAGGTCTTCTTTGATTTATTTAAGCAATGTTTAGTAGTTTTCTGTGAACAAGTCCTTTACATCCCTGGTTAGATTTATTCCTAAATATTTAACTCTTTTAGCTGCTATTTTAAATGGACTTTTTTCTTGATTTCTACTTCAGATTGCTCATTAACAGTTTATAGAAACACTCTACTTGCCACTTAGCTAAGCTTATTTATTAGCTTAAGTATCTTTTTTGTGGATGTTTTGGGATCTTCTGTTTATAGGCTCCTGTCATCTGCAAGGAGGAAAAGTTTTACTTCTTCCTTTCCAATTTGCTTACCTTTTATTTCTATTCACAAATACATATACATATACATATGGGACTCATTCATGTTTATTTTACACTTCTGGCTACAATTCAGTAGTACCTCATGTATATGTTGATCAAATTGTTTTAGCTTTGACTAACAGATATTTTAGTTGGCTGCTGTATCCCTGTAACATATCACCATTAATTTTTGTTTCTTTGTTTGCCTTATGTGTATGGGCTGGAAATGGAACCCGGGTCTCCCCACATGGCAGGCAAGCATTCTACTACAAAACTGCTCATGTACCCGCCATTATTTTATTTTTTGAGCACTCCGCTACTCTGACATGATAAGGTGTTCCAAGCTTATAGTGCATATACCCTGCCCCAGCAATTTGTGCTGTGTATTCTGTGAGTTTTGACAATTGAATAGTGCCATACTATATTATATTGTATCATACAGAAGAGTCTCTGAGCCCTGAAATCTCTTATGCCCTACACTTTAGTTGAATATACTCACTTCCCAAACACCTGGCACTATTGATCTGCTTTACATCTTTACAGTTTTCCCTTTTCCAGAACTTCACATAAATGCAATCCTACAGTATGTTGGTTTATAACACTGCTTTCTTTCACTTAGGAATATTGCTCAGATTTTTTTAGAATATTTCTAAATGACATACTTCAATATATCATGTTGATGTGTAGATTAACACCCTGTTCATTTTGATCACTGACTGGCATTCCATAGAATAGATGTACCACCATTTGTTTGTCCATTCTGCTATTAAATGATGTTTTGTTTATTTCCAGTTCTTGACATCTGTCTTTTTTTTTCAAATTAGCCTCAGATGTAACACAGCATCACTTATATTCTATTCATCAGAAATGAGTCACTAATATAAACCAATATTTAAGTGAACAGGAATTCAACTCCATCTTTTGTGAGAGGATTAATACTTTGAGGTTATGATTTAAAACTACCACAAAAGACTGACAGTCTCAAGGTAAAAAAGACAAGCGATGTAAAAAACAAATCCCTTCAAATATCTTGGGAATCTTCCTGGTATTAGATGTCTCATCAGTAATAAAGAATGCTGGAAAATAATGGAGGATTATGTCAGTCAGTTTTGGCAGTCTGCTGCACTAAGCAACAACAACCACCACAAAAAAAAGACTCAGCAACTCAAAACAAAAGGTCCAATGTGGAATGGAGGGAAGAGTCTCTGTTCACTGCAGTCATCCAGGGCTTCAGTATTCTTTCTTCTAGTCGCTCTGCTGTCCCACAGGGCTGCAGAGTTCTTTACTGGGTCATCTGCAATCCAGTAAGCAATGAGGAGATGGATAGTGAGTGAGTGTGTATGCGTGTGTGTAGAAGGAACACAAATATTATCTGCCTGGGTACAGCAGGCATATACTTCACTTTTATTCTAAGGGGTTGGCAAATGCTGTCGAGCTTGTACTAAGACAGAAGAAGTAAACATGGGTATTGGTGAGAACTTACAATATCCTTCACACATGCTTTCAATTGTTTACCCAGATTTTTTATCAATCAAGTGCGAAATGGGAATCAAATATCCTCGTTCATGAAAAAAATCATAGTTTCCTTCACACCATACTTTTTGAGGATAGTGTTTGAGAATATAATCCATAAAAGCTCTAGTATAAACCAAAAATTAGAAGATAAAAATAACTAAAAACTTTAGATCAAATTCAGGAGTGAAATAAAGGGACTTCCTAGAATGAAATCACTGTAGCAAGTCGAGAAAATAAGCAGACCACATTAGAGCAGTAGTATATAAAGCTCTTAGAAGGAAGTCTTCAAAAAAGAATATTTTAATAGATTCTGTGGGATAATTGCAATATTGAAGATGTGAAAAAGGCACAAAAAAGATGGCTGGGGGTTGGGAAGCACCGAAAAAAAACTGTATTAGTTTTCTATTGCTGTGTAACAAATTATCATAAACTTAGCCACATATAACGGCACCCATTTATTAGCTCACAGTTCTGTATGTGATAATTCTGCCATGGCATGACAAGAGTCTCTGTTCAGGATATTACAAGGCTGAGATCAAGGTGTCAGCAAGATTGAGTTCTTGTCTGGAGCTCTGGGGAAGAATATCAAGTTCATTCAGGTTTTTGGCTATATTCAGTTCCTGGCATCTATAAGACTGAGATCCTTATTTATTGGTATCAGTCAGTAAGGTATTGGTCTCATTTCCTAAAGGATGTCCTCTTCAGACAGTGTACCTATATGCTATTTGCTCTCTTTTAGGTCATCGCCTCTCTGACTTCTTTCTCTGTGTCTGAAATCTCTACCCAGATTTAAAGGGCTCTTATGATGAGGTAAGACCAAACCAAGGTCATTTCCCTGTCTTAAAATCAACTGCACCAGATAAAATAACCTAACTACATATTCAAAGTCTCAAGGATTATGCAAAGCATGTGCATCAGGAGGAAGGATCTTTGGAGTCATTTAGAATTCTGCCTACCACAATAATGGCCCAAATATAAAGTAAATGATATACTTTGGAATAGCTGTTGGCATGTCATAAGGAGACTCCATTTGAGCATGCCTTCTTTTGTGGCAGAGAAATCTAATTGAAGCAAACCACTGAGGTATGCATGGAGCACTATGCACATAATCATAATAATTTGAAAACTTTTATACTCAATTTCAACCTTTAATCTCAATTCAAAGATAAAGGATGAAAGCTCAGTCATCATGACAGAGGAGAATTTAAGTGCCATCAATCTTGACATTATGAATGTCAAAGTATAGCTCATTTAAGTTGGTGGTGGAAGAAGGATAAGAGGTGAAGGAAAGTTAGTGGGTTTTGATGTACTTAGCTAGCAATAAACCATTCAATACCTTCACGCTATGGTTGAAGAACAGAGACAACAATAAAACAGAAAAGCAGACCAGGAATTAGCAATTTGTTTAAGGGGCACATAGTAAATATTTTAGACTTTTTGAGCCATTTGGTCTTTGTTGCTACTCCTCAACTTGGCCATTGTAGTCTGAAAGCAATCACAGACAATGTGTAAATGGATGAATACAGCTGTGATCTGATAAAACTATTTGCAAAAACAAGTATCAAACTGGGTTTGCCACACAGGCCACAGTGTGTCAACCTGGTTTAAAGAGCATTCTTTAAATATATGAAAAGAAAAGTAGTCATATAACTTTACTGAAAAGAGGTGGGAATGGAGAAAGTTTGTAATTGAGTAAAATTATTAAATCATAATATAATGACAACAGTACCAAAAGTCAATAAGTGAAGAAATAGTAATATATGAACAGGTCATTTGGATAAAATGGAAGTAACTAAGAGTACATCTAAGCACGGAGACCATAACTGATTGCTTCCAGGAAGTGTGAATGGGATGGGAGGAGATAGGCTAGGAACAACAGCTACTCAGTGTAAACTGCTTTGTACAATAAGATATTTAAACATTTGCATAGATTATATTGATGAAAATTTTAAAGAATAAACACAGTGAAGCAGATTTGTAATTTGGCTCTCCATGGCTAAGTTGATTAAGACTTTAATTATTATCTTTATTATTATTATTCAAATCTTACATAAGCTTTCCAAACTAGATTTCTAAAGGTATATTTCATATTATTCATAAAGCTATACCATGGGATTTTTAAAACATTCTGTACTAAAATTTATAGATAATATAAAACAATACCAGTAGAATTTCCCTGAATGACCAGCTTTACATTAGCTAAAAAAAAATTTTTTTTAAAGATTTATGGGCAAGGACATGTTCTTAGTGAATCTGTGTCGATTTCTCTTCCAAGAATTTAAAACCATCCTGTGAACACATTATTGTAGAAAATTAACTGAGGTTTATTTCACTTTCATAGTTAAAAATTCCAGGTATGTTTATGTATTTTCTACATTTATGGTGATTTTCCTGTTCTATGCTTTCCTTAGAGATTTTTAGCAGTGGTTTATCTATCTCATTCTCAAATCTCCCTGGGGACGCAGGAACCCGTGACAGCTTTCATCCTGTTCACAGATTACATCTTAGTCCAATAACCTGTTCTCTTTAATATACTTATTTTTAAGGACTTCCATTTCTTCTGAGTAATACTATTTTCCACTATTTAATATGAAGACCATTCCACTTAATAGAGGAAATGGAATAAAAATATGAGAGAAGGACTTTAAATTTCACTTTGACATTTATTAATAATATTCACTGTCGGCAATGAATTAGCACTTTCTTTGTTGCACCTCCAGACATACATGGAACAATAATTCCACACAGTTATTTCGTTTAGTTAGAGGGTATCAGATGATTTATAATCAAAAGAAAATGCAAGTGTATTTTTTGAAACATTTCAGTACTTTTTATAAAATTATGGGCTAGGAGTTAGTATTCAATGGATGATATTGTTTAAAAACCATTAGTAATAAAGTTAATTTATCATCAAATTAACAATTTTTATGAGTACCATTAATTTATTTAATACTCAAATTATACTCTCTATGACTGTATGATTATGAGAAATAAAAACATAACAGAAGTACTCATGAGAATTAGAAAACTGGTCCAAATTAACCTAATACAACTTTGTTTTTACAAGTGTTTTCACTATTCAGAGAACTATATGTCAGTTATTTTGAGCTGACTTAAATAAATGTTAATTCTCAAATGGAAACTTAAAAATGTTCTCTCTTAAGGATGCCAGTTTTAAACTTGTCTTAAGTATTATAAGCTGAAGTTTTCCTAACAAATTGACTTGAGCTGCTCAGTAGTATTAACAACAGTAATTTTAATAAAATATCAAATGTGGCATGCATAACATTTGTTAGGCACTATGCTAGGTGCTTGACATATGCTGTTTCCTCTAATCCTTTCAACATCTTATGAATTGATGTTATTATCCCTGTATCATACATTAGAAAACTTGGGTCTTAGCTATTAAATATCTTGCCATACAAGATAAATGTTTGATCAAGAAATGTTTATTGACTAAACATTTGAATCAAAAAGTTCAATTTCAGTCCTTCATTATATATATTTTCCTGTATAAAATAACAGAGAGGAAGGGCATACCTCTAGAATATATTTCTTAAGAAAAGGGGAGGGAAGGGGGAAGTCATTAAAGAAAGCTACTAAAGATTTGCATAACGAATAGAGAGGTCTGTCAGTGTTACACATAACTGAAAGTTTAAATATCATAAGAAAAGATCCATATTCTTTTTACTAATATTGTTTGATAATCAAGTAAGATGTATCAGGATAAATTTGAAATACAGGAATTTGAAGCTCTATCCTTTCGAAGAATTTAGAGATTAGATTCAGCAGCAATTAAATTGGTGATAGGGAAGGAGTATGTAAAAGCACAGAGGAATTTCTGCGTAGAGAGGATCAGAAATTTAAGAACTTTACCAAAATTAGATGGTCCTGGATTACGATGAGTGGGGGCTGTCTTAGATACAGGGGTGAAATAACGAGAGCTGGGGTGGAAATTTAGGGGTGTGTTTTATTTGAAGCTGTAAGTCTATCAAAATCATGTATACTGTAGGAGAAAAAAGAAAATGAAATTATGAAACCCATTTAACAGCAATTTAATATTGAGTCATGTATTATCTCTACACCTTCATACACAAGAACACACCGAAGCACCCACAAATGCCTCTAGATCTGCATTCCTGATCTCTGTACCCAGTTTTTTAACACTTAAATCTAGGAATCATCTCACTTCTTCCCTTTCATTTTCTATCCACATCTAAGTAATCACCAAGCCATTTCAATCCTTTTCTAAACATTTCCATCGGTTATACCCTTATAGTTACTCTCCTGGACAATTAGAATAGCTTCAATATGCCTCACACTCTCCCACCCCACGCTCCCCTGACCCACCTTCCAAACTTCCACCATGGTGATACGTCTGAAACTTACACAAACTGGATATCTTATTTCTATATTTAAAGGTCTTTAATAATTACTTATCACCTATAAGATCAATTCTTTAAAATATAAAGCTCTTTACGATCTGGTGCCATTAGCACCTTTCCCAGCCTGATTTCGTACCACCACCACCTCATCCATATTGAACTTTATAACTTCAGCAAAGTTGAACTCGTTTCAGAGCTTTTACCCCAAGACAGGTTGAGACGCTATTTTAGTTTCTTAGGCTGCTTAAGTGAATACCATGAAATGGTTTATCTTAAACAATGGGAATTTATTTGTTCGTACTTTTGAGGCTGGGAAAATGTCTAAATGAAGGCATCATCAAGGCAGTGCTTTCTCCCCAAAGACTGTGACATTCTGAGGCTGACTGCCAGTGAGCTTTGGTTCCTCTGTCACATGACAAGGCACATGAAGCATCTTCTGGTCTCTTCCTTCTTTTCTGGGGTTCCACCTGCAGGTTTTACTTTCTCTGTCTGAATTTCATTCTCTTATAAAGAACTCCAGTAATAGGATTAAGACCCATTCTGATTGATGTGAAGTGGGACACACCTTAACCGAATTAACCTCATTAGAAGGTCCCACTGCACCACTGGCATGGATAAGTTTTAAGAACATGTATTTTTGAGGTATGTACCTCTTCAAACCACCACAGATGTCCATTCTTCCTCTGTGTTCTCTCCATGTGCTCTAGATATAGCTCCACTCTTGTAGTCATACTGGGTTGTGATTTGTTTTCTTGCATATCTGCTTTTCCTACTATACCTTACTCTCAATGAAAGAAGGGCTGTTTTTAAATTTTGCAATCTCTATGTCTAGCATCTTATCTGGATCATAGTAATAGTTTTACACTCATTTGTTATGATTAGATGAATGAGAGCAATTTATTTCTAATTAAAACTTCTTTCATCTGATGATGGTCTCTAGCTCTGGCACTAGGTACTTGATACTTTGTGTGTGTGTATGCATATTTTGGAAAGAGTTAGACTATTTTACATTACAAATACATTTGAAAATATAAGTAGTGAAAGCTTTTGCATTTACATTCACCCAACACCTGAAATGAAATGGGCTTTGCAAGATTAATTTTTTATCTTGCCCCTGGCAATCACATAAAAAGCCATAAGGAAATACAAATAGAACCCGCATTTGATGCCTTGGGGAATGGAAGCCAGAATAGGTGCTGAAAGAATGATTTCTTCATACTACAGGCATTTTTTTTTAAGTAAAAATATTTAGGGCTGAAAAGAATCCACCTCCTCTTTCTGCCTAGAACAATGCTTTCATATGGGAGGAAGTGTTCCAGATACAATGCCTCTTTGGATATGTGTTTTTAAATACTGCTATTAAGCAGAGAACAAAGTCTATCACTACTTTATGACCAGTCGGTCAATAAATTGAGCTGTTTAATAAGCTTATCATGCAGCTGTTATAAGAGTATATATTCTAAAGTAATTTTATTTTATGCAGAGTACAGTTTTGGAAATAGGAAAAAATGCAGCCCAAGGATTTAGGGAAATTGAAACAATCATGACAATTTTGCTCAGTTTAAAAACTGCTGAGTGCACACTTAGGAGAAACACCATTTTCTTTAAAAAACAGTGTATCACACCCCTTTGCTGAATGCATATTATGTAAATATGTGTTATGGATGCTAACATCAGAGGAAACTGTATCAATATAAATTTAAACACATAAGTAAATGTGAAGAGGATATGAATCAAAGCAATTTTGTTTTTCACATATTATTTTAAATCTCTACATGTTAAATGCTTTCTCTCCTATGCTTGTATAACTGACACTAAAGGGAATAGAAATCTTGGTGGCCAAAAAGAGAAGATGAGTAAAATTTGAAGACTGCCCTTTGGAAGGGAGAGGGCCTTCCCACTTCTACCTGGAGAAATTTAGCTGTAGATTTCTTTTTTAATATAGCTGGTTGAGCTGACTGGGGGTGAGAGGGATATGTAGGAAATGGGTGAAAAAGAAGCCCCTAACAGCAGAAGATGAATGGTTCTTAAAAATATATTATTATTGAAATGTTTGTATGGGATTTTCCCCCATTCCTACCTAGTCTTCGAAAAGAAAACAGAGCACCTAAAAGGAATATGAGCTTGGAATTTGAAATGTATACCCATGCGGACAATCCTTTTAAGGATATTTGTGTTAACGAACTATTAATCAATGGAAACATCAATGAACTGAATAGTAAGGAGAGTTTCCAAAGGCAAGTTTTGAAGAGAAGATTGATAGGAAAAGCAAGGGACCTTTTTTAAGAAACTGGGGAAAAGTATAAAATTTAATCTACATGTTATTCATAGTCTGGTAATTTCAAAATTGTGAAATAATTTTTGTCTGTGTGTGTTTAAATCTCAAAATTAAAACCTCACTATGAATTAAATTTTCACTGTATTATTAAGATGCTGTTGAGATAATTAATCAACTTACAATCCTTCTGTAGATAACATTCACTGATTTACAAGTGCCTTTAAGATTATTTGCAGATGTTTCTAATACAAAATAATTATAATATGGTATACACAAATGCAATTGTTTGGGATCTATGTGTTTGTTTCCAGAAAAATAATTATTTATTAATCATATCATCTCAGACAAAACAAAGTTCTGATTTTCTTTAATTATTTTATAAACAACAAACAAGCAGTGAAGCTTAACTTCATTTCATTCATGGATTCCTTTCCTCATACTCCTTAACCAAATGTACATAAATTAACGTGGTATTTGATCACTAAACCTAGGTTGCACTACCAGCAATTTTCCAAGTGGGAAAAGTTATTATTATTACATTAACCATAGAGTTGAACAAAAAATCAAATACTATAAATTTATCAAAGCAGTCACAGTTAAACAAAGAACTTTCAGTTTTGCATTCCAATATATTCCACTATTGTATTATTATTATTATTTTCTGTTTTACAATTGGGGCTAACTGCTAAGGTCACAGATGCAACTCAGACTTTTCTGATCATCAGTATTAGTGGCTCCTTGGAGACATGAGTAGTTCAAAACCACTTGTTTCTCTTCCTGTATACCAAGGTTGGAGTTTGACTGAATTCATTCATTCAACAAATATTTATTGAATACCCATTATGTGCCACATACAGTTCTAGGTCTTTGGAAGGCACAGTAAAGAAATACAGCCAAAATATCTTGCCTTATGGTGCAAACTTCCAGACTCATGTCTGGTATATGGAGATAAATTTATTAATTACCAGAAATTCATTAAGCAGATATTTTTAAGCACCAAGTAATCTTCAGTTAATGCAACACATCCAGGAAGGTCCCATCTATGATATCTGAGGTAAACAAACATTGGCTTAGGAAATATAAAATTACATTCTCTGTACTCAAGGACCATGCAGTCTCTTCAGGAAAATAAGTCACATATACACACAATTTGTATAAGACTCCATTATTTACCACCTGAAATACTCTTGGCAATACCTCTTTCTGGGACTATTGCCATCTTTTGATTCCCAACAGCCACTGAGTTGACCAGCTGTGAATGGGTTCAGACCAAACCTATGTGGACAGAACCTGACAGTGCTTTCCTCATGTCTTCACTGCTCTCTCCTCACCCATCCCATTGCAGGACCTTCCTGTGGTTGCTGAAACTTAATCTGCTAGAAGACCTGCTTCAGCATAATCGAGAGAAGATGGGAAGTTAACATGCCACGGAACACAATTTTGGCAAATGCAAGACAGGAGCCAACAGATAATGATTTCTGTCTCCTCCACACTGGACAGAGTGTTCTGTACTGAAGTTGTTCCTATGAACTCTGTGATGATGAACTTTCAAGAATAACCAATTAGTTGTCAATGATTTTAAGCAGTATTCAACTCAGGAATGCACCCTATTATATTTAATTTCCCTTTTTCTGTGACTTCCTATCTTTAATCCTTCCTTCTGCTTCTCTGTGATGGCACTAATTAATTTATAACATAAATTTTTATCTCATTTTCTGTTTTCAAAGAATATTCAGTTAGTACACATGGCAGAATATGGCACAGATTACTGGAGAGCTGTGATCCATGTGATAAAGTAGAGAAAAGGAAGAGATATTTTTCTAGGTGTGGTTTCTCAGGGAAGTGACAAAGAGGAGATGGGTTTTTGGTTTTTACCCTGAAGGAGTAATGTGAAAACAAAAGTGTGAAAGCAATTAATTATGGATTACGTCCAGGAGTAGTGATCCAGGAGAGATTATTTAGGAGAAAGTACGAGATAAGGCTAAAAAATCAAGTTACTGAAAATCTTGAACACTACACAATGCTGAAGACCACACCACTCATCTTTCAGGTTGTTATACTTGATACCAATTCAACAGGAAGCCAGAACACATGGAGGAGTGCAGAGAATAAGAGCAAATCATAGTTGGGAAGTATGATTCTCTACTTTTATGCTGCATAAGAAATTGCCTGGAGAGGATTCCAGAGACCATCCTCAGAGATTCTGATTTAATAGGTCTGGAATGAGGACTGAAGTCTGCATTTCCAACAAATTCCCAGGTCCTGCTGAGGTGTCTATTGAGAGACCACACTTTGAGTGGCACTGGTTTAGAAAAGACCTGTCCTTTTTACATACACACACACCAATCCTAAATATGGACAGCTCAGACCTGTGCATTTCCAAATATGGAACATGGCCCTCTAGCCATCCTTTAACTGTTTTCTGGGTACTTGTGTATTTAAGATATAAGAAATTTATCTTAAACAATTTATGAAAACCTCTGTGGTTGATGCTGAAGGAAAAAATATTGTCAGTTAAGTCTGAGATAGCTTTTCTAATTAATTCATTGTGAATCTGCTTTCTACAGTTAAGATCAGATTCTTTGCTAGGACACAGAAAAGTAAGTTTTAATGGCCAGGAAGCTTCCAGATACACATGGAAAAGAGTGGGTGCTCTCCAGAAGTAGTAAGGATCCCCCAAATAAGGAAGATTAAGAGAATTAAGATGTAAACATGATTTTACCTTCATATTGTAATTTTCCTGTCTCTTTACCTTTGGGGATTGATTAGCCAAGGCAATAAGCAGCTTTGAATAGATTGCAAATAAAAAAGAGGCAGAGTGTAGGTGACATGATCTAGAATTCATTCACTGAACTCATAGATTCCTAACACTGAGAACAGTAAGCCAAAATTCTTCTGTATTAAACCCAACTGGATCAATTCTGGGTACCACTTCTCAAGAGAAAACAGGATGGAAGAAAGCAAAGCATGTAGAATGAGGTACCACTGAGGGAGCTGAGGATGCTTGCATTGGAGCAGAGCTTCATTAGGCTAAGGGGTGTTGGATATGATGGGTCATTTTCTAAAAGGTCATCCTATAAGACTTTAGGAAGAAAACAAAACAAAACAAAATAGAGTAATGGATGGTAATTAGAACGAAACAATCTGGATCCAACATAATGAACAGTTTTCGAATAATGAGATCGGTCCATAAGGAATGTGTCTCTTGGCGAGACAGAGCATTTTTCATTAATGGAGCTTTTTAAAATAATTAAGGTTGGCAGACTATTAGCTAGAAATATGCCTTATAAAGGTTTGTTCTATAGAAAATCTCTGATACAGCCCCCAATTCAAATATCCCTTGCTACTAATTCGAAGGTGACTTGGAGAATGAATCAATTCACACACACATATATTTTCTATCTGTGTATTTGCACAAATTTCAAGAAGACCTGTACTCATGGGCAAGAATTCATAGTTCATAGTATTAAAAGCCCCACAGATGAGTGTTCCACAAGTTAATACTGGATAAAAAAAAAAAACAACAAAAAAAACATCCTCCCAATGAGGTACTGGATCCCATTAAACACAGCAGGGCCTTAGTGACCACTTAAAGCCCTTAGTGGGAAGTGATCATTTCACTGCTCTCAGGGTTTTCTTGAAATTACCTTGTCTTTCCCGTGCTGTGTCTTGGAGTGTAAAGGGGAATTAATTGATTGTCTAATAAGTGAGAACAGAAATGGAGTCTTTCTCTGCTGTACTAAGTTCAGAATAAATACTGTTTAATTTTCTTGTAATGCTCATTATTAACTATTCAAAAAAGACACTGATACGTATATATATCAATGATAGTGGTTTATAGAGTTAATTTTTACAATTTGAACACCATAAAAGACTAGGGTTGCAAAACATTACAATAAGTAATTGTATTACAAAAGATAATTCATTCTCTGATACTTCCAGACCTCTATCTTTCAAAGATCGAAGGTCAGCATGCCCAGGACCCTAGTTTCCTCTCCTCCAGTCTTCTATGTATCACCCAGAGCACACTTACACTCTCTTTCCCACCCACATGTAAACTTACCCTGAGCATAATGTGGTAATATAAGAACTAAATGGTGGAAGTGACGTGAGACCAATTTTAACGAAAGTTCTTCCTAACCGTCAGGTCCATTCAAGGATCAAACACTAAGTTGCTTGTTGATTGTATACGCCTCCTGCTCCAAGAGTAGATTCTGAGGAACAGCTTGTCAGGGTTGTGATAGCAAATATCCAAGTATTTTCCAGGTAAGATTTGATTAAAGGACCCCTAAGATCCCTTACAACACTGAGTTCAATGGACAAATGCAAATAAAGCATATGGAGCTTAACTTTCTTTGAAGATTTTTGCCATTAAGTTTATAGGTCTTTGTGTCCATTATGATCTGTATTTTCTCCACAAAAATGTCAGTAGTTATCTGAGATAAAGGACAAATATATTACTATAGCCAAAGTTGTATTTTTGAAATGCAATCTCAGTGGATCGCTGTATTCAGTTTAAATAATTCAAAGGCTTCCCATTGTCTCTAAACAATCTTAGTAAGGCCTTTAGCTCTGCTAAAGTAAGCCCTACTTACCTCTCCAGCTTCTTATCATATGAAGTTCTTTAATCTCTGTGTTCAAATCATTCCATACCACTTTCCCACTGTGTAGATATATGACACACTTCCTCCCACTGCAGGTCCTTTGCATATGCATTTACTTCTACCTAGAACATATTTTTCTACCATCTTCCTCAAAATTATTATGACTCATCCTTCAGATCTGAATCCGATGATCACTGTTTCAATGGCAAATCCATTAATTGCATTCTCACATAGTGCCTGTAAAAACCTTGATAGTTCTTATCAAAATTGTACTGTCATGTAATAGTGGTGCAATCACTTAATAATTGCCTGACTTTCCATTGAATCATAACTTTCCCAAGGTCAAGGACAGAATCTGTTTTTATTACCCTAATTCTAATTACCTTGTATCTTATTACCTAATTCTTCTTACCTCATTACCATAACACAGGACTATATAAAAATATTGACCAAAAATTTTTGAAACAATGAATGACTAGTAAATAATTTCTAAGAAAAGACCCCACTTGAAATTCTTTAGATTGGTGTTTTCCTCTGTTACAAGAGAAATTTCATTTACCTCTGTATTAACTGGAGGTTAGTAAATAACTGTTTGCCTGGTAACATTTCAACAATGTCCTAAATATTTTTTCTCTACTCCCAGCTTGTTGCTAGAAATGTTAATCAGATAGATCCTCTTTACTTAAGCTTAAGGCTGTGATCTTCATTAGACTGAAAGTTCCTCTAAGATAAGAAGTTTAGCTGCTACTGTAGATTGATTTTAGCCAGGGACAGCCACACTGGAAGGTTTTAAATCAGTATCTTATTGTTGTTATCTTTAAACTGTTAATTTGTAGCACATATATCAGTGTTTAGAATAATCTTACTTTGTCATTTCTCTATATGTCTTACTATCCCACAAAATTTGAGATGGCTTGGGCATCTCTTGAGCTCTGAAATGCTCTTTCTGGAAATTAAGGCTGAACCACAGGGCAGAAAAGGCACTGAGCCCCTGGGCAGCCAGAGGTTGCTTGGTGTATAAGGAAAAACACAAAGACATATTTTGCCCTGTTCAAATTTTGCTAGGGGTCTTGGATCACTCATGCTTCATTAGGCAAAGTACTTGTGGAATTAGGTACCTCAATTTAGACATGGCCTTCATTATAATCTGCATTCCATGGGCGTGAACTCATTGTTAGTAAGAACTCTTGAAGATGTTCATTTCAGTTATCGTGAGACTCATCTGAATGAGAGTGGGCATTAATTTGGATTACTGGGGGCTTTATAGATAGAAACACAAGAGAAGGCCACAGAAGAAGAAGCTGAAAGCAGAAATTGGAAGGGGAGAAATGAGAGGTCATCACCATGTGGTGAGAGGTAGAAATACAAGGAATCCCAAGGATTGCCAACAGCCAGCAGCATACTACAGTCTTCAGGGAGAAAGCAAGCCTTGAAGGTATCTTGATTTTGAACTTCTTCTAGACTGAACAGTGAGCCAATAAATTCCTGTTATTTAAGCCAATCCATTGTGTAGAATTAAAACTGTTTTGATTTGTCTGGCTGCTATGACAGTACTCCTTTTTCCTTCAAAGTTGAATCTCTTCTAGAGTGAGACTAAAAGAAAGGAAAGACTTAGAAAATTCTGTGTTGGAAATTTATACATAACATCGTAGATTTCATGTGGATAGCAACTACTTTAACAAATGAACAATTGAAATAAATCATGAAATAATTGTGATAAGATTCAAATATTTAATCTATTCATATTTGCTTCCTACAATTTTATAATATTTCTTGGAACAGTTATATTTTTTAGTATAAAAGATGATAAACATGTATAGTTATTAGATATCTTCATATTTAAAAGAACTGAGGATGCAGAAGAATAAAATAAACTAGTTTCTAATGTCTTTTATTACAGTACATCATAGATTGCAGATATCAAAAATCAGTATTTGCAGAGGTATGCATTCCTTTAATCTTGAAAGTTCAAAGTAAATAATGTAGGTTATTTGCTCTATCATGTTTCTTATTTGAAGGTTAGATGGTAACATACACCTTTCTCTTCCTATGCAGTTGATGAAGGAGCTATGATGGAGTCATTTGGAAACTTGCCCTTAATGGTATATTATATATATATATGATTAATATATAATATATTATATAATAATATATATAATAATAATATATAATTAATAATATAGAATTGATCTTATATGGATGTCTGGTTCCTGACTCCTCACCTCATTTGCTGCATGTCTCTCTTGGCCAATGGCCTTTTATAGGAAGTGTGGAGATTGGGTGGCTCTTCTACCTGCATTGTAACAATCAATTTGTTTCCATCAATAATTGTAAATTAATTCTCATAAAGTAAATTCAAGGGATCACAGGCAATTAATAAAATGGATCTCTTATTAGGTTGCATTGGGTTACATATCATGGCAAAGTTATACTTTGGGACTGATTATATCTTTTTGCTGAGACATGATAGGAAATATCCTTCCCTCCCTCCAATTCAGTTTGGAGGATAACCTCTTCATTCTCAATTCTTCAAATGCTACTTGTCCGTGCCGTCAAGTTCTAAGACAAATCTAATTAAATGATATCAGATTATAGGCAAGCCCTGTTAGAAAATTTGGTGGCAATTCAACCTCATTAAGCAGAAGAACAGACATTTTTATAATCTCTTCAAGTTCTACCCTTTCAAATCTCCCACTAATAATCCATATAGTATTTATAGAGAAAAGAGAATTAAACAAAAAATCCAAATGACAGTATGCTATAAACAGTATTACACTCATTTTGCATGTACAGTTTAGTAATAATAGCTAACATTTATATGGATAGCACTCATTGTGTGCCAGGCAGTTCTTAAACTTTACCTATTTTGACACTTTTAACCCCTACAGAAACCTTGTAAGAAGGGGGATCATATGTTATTTTTCCAGTACCCCACCTGGGTAAGCATTTGCCCCAGATTTTTTTCATAATTTAATGAAGACTAATTATAACTTTCATTAAAAGAATATGGGGTGTGTTTGGAACACTTATACTCTATATTCTCAGCACCTGCTATGATCTCACCAAATAGTGAAAGCCATATTCAGGGAGCAGAGTTCTTGTCTGATTTAATGCTAGGTTAAATCTGAAATAATGCAATTTATCTTTTTTTAATGCTTTCCAGATGAAACGCAATTAACACCTTTCAAGATTTGCAAATGATGCTTGTTAAGAAAACAAAATAGGTGAAAACTGAAAAGTTTGGAACAGTTAATTCCCTTTGGGTTAGATGGTAACAGTCACTGGTCTATCACCAGTCAGGCAGACCCATTCCGTGTCCTGTCCTGCAGCCTGTGTGATGTGTGATATCCCCATGTTGCAGGTTATCAGAGTTGGTGGGGAACTCGGGAAATTACAGGTTAAATGCTCATGAAATAGGTGTGGGCAACAGTGCATGTGCAGTCCTGTTGTCACATGTGCAGTCCTGTTGTCACATGTGAAATCCTGTCGTCAAGAGTTCAGGTAGTCATCTAAGGCTTTTGGTAGCAGTTTTATAATTTAATGTATGCTGCAAACCTACAGCAATTTCTTTCTTTCTTTTCTTTTTAAACAATATTTTTGTTTGTTTCTAGAGTGTTTTTCTGATTATTTTGCAATAAACTCATTTTACAGCAACACACTAAAAAAACTTGCACTTCCAATGAAAAAATAAATAATAAATTTTCAAGAAAGTAGAAAAAACCTTGTAATTTGCACAAAATGTTTGTCAACACTTAAAGCTTGCCACGAAAGTTGTAATATCACCGAGCATACTACCAGAAAACACAAAGCTAATGAGAAAGCATCAGCATCTTCCTAAAAAATAATATTTTACGAAAGCTGTCCCTGAAGTTAATGACTAGATTTAATAAATGACTTAATTTTATTTCACTTATTTTTTAATCTAAATGTTCTTGGAGTCATAAAGAAAAAATGAAGCAATAGCTGTAAACATGGCTCCATTACCAGAAGGAGAAATTTGTAAACAGATAAATGATGCCAGTTTTCTGTTGATGACCTCAGATGTTCGAAATAAAAAATCAATTAAGTTCATTTCAATTAGGATCTGATATTTTTCATCAAAATTTTGGAATCAAAGGAAATTTTTGGAAGTTCATTCTGTTGGTGAAATAGCCAATGTGAATTATATTTGAATATCAATTCAAAAGTTCAACAATGAGCTTAAATTGATTTGTTTTGCTATGATATCACAAATACAAATTGTGGTACAGTATACTAATAAATTGCTTATTAAATTAAGAAATATATGAAGTACAATCATTCTTGGATTTGGTCATGGTGCACACGTAATTACTAATTGAGCATCTAAATAAGTTGCAACATTTTACTAACCTAAATGTAAGCTGGGGTTTTTCAAATAAATAAAGATTTTAAAATATAGAGTAACAACTATTCAATTTCATGATGAAATTTGTTGAATAAAAAATAAACCCTTTAACATAATATTACAAACTTTCTCCTTTGTTTTTCATCATCATTCAGATTTTGGAAGCATTTGAATCATATTGAAGGATTATTTTATAAATTAACCTGTGTGCTACAATAATATTGACTTTTTAATGTTATTTTTTAAAAATAAGTTGGAAATCTTTAATCAATGTATCCTATAAATGGGGTGCCAAAAATCTTCAGGTTTTGAATCTCTTAGCAAATTGCTCTTTAAACAAAGTTACATTGAGTTGTGTGTAGACAAAAACAAGGGAGAGCCTGAACAGAGTTAACAATGGGAGCTCAGATAGTGCAAAAGATTTATTTTGAAATTCTATAATTGCTTGGTATATCTTAATTTTGGGGCAGACTCTTTTGATGGAGCTCCTATTTTTAATTGGATAAGTTTATGGATGTACTGAAATGGAAAAAAAAATTAAAAGTTCTAAAAAGTATAGCATTTAAACTGGGTAAAAATACTCAAAATTTTATAAATGGAGACAATTTATCTAATGGAATTTTTTCCTCATAAAAATATTTGTTTAAGAGAGTTACTATGAATTAAGACTAAAGTCGGCAGAAATATCTGTCCTAAAAAAATTACAAACTTTGATATGAAAACAAACGCATTCTGATATCCTCAAAAAAGTATTTTAAGTGGATACAAACTGTAGCGCAGCGGGATTTTTTCGGGTAGTTCACTGGTTAGAATACCCACCTTTCATGCAGGAGATCTAGGTTCAATTCCTGGGCCACGCACCACAAAAAATATATATATATAGTATTTTGAGCTTATCCTCCATTAAACAGATTTTGCACTGAGCCTATCAGATACTTCAACATCTACAGAGAGAAAACTTTATGGATTACAGAGAAGAATGAATTGAAAGCATAAACAATTTTACACTTGCTAACCATAAATGTAGGTTTGAAAAATAGTCAATTAAAAATTAAAACAATAATACCCTGTTGAATAAATCATATCATTCAAATAATACAAGTGACACTATATTAGATAAAATGTGAATGTCCCAATACAGAATAATTATTTTGCTTATTGTAAGCATAGTGTTTAGATAATAAACGTAAAAAGGTTTTAAATTTTGATATAATAGACATGAGTAGGTGCAACCTTATATCTTTCTAGAAACAATTTTACTTTTGAACGTAATTTTGAATAAAACTATGAATCATTTTATAGGGCCCCGCAAAAATAGTGAAATAATTTTGTTTGTCAGTAACTATTTCAAAATTGTTAAATAATTTATATAATTTAGCTAACTTTTACTTTTAAAAGTATTTTAAATGGTGTTCTAATTTGCTAGCTGCTGGAATGCAATATACCAGAAATTCAACAGCTTTTAAAAAGGGGAATTTAATAAGTTGCAAGTTAACAGTTTAGGCCAAGAAAATGTCCCAATTAAAACAAGTTTATAGAAATGTCCAATTTAAGGCATTCTGAGAAAGACATTTTGATTCAAGAAGGCCAATGACGTTCAGAGTTTCTCTCTCAAGTAGAAAGGCACATGGCGAACGTGGTCAGGATTTCTCTCTCGGCTGGAAGGGCACATGGCCAACATGGCATCATCGGCTAGTTTCCGCTCCAGCTCCTTGGGAGGCATTTTTCTTCTTCATTTCCAAAGTCACTGCCCAGTGGACTCTCTGCTTCATGGTTCTACAGCATTCTGTCATCCTTCTCTGCTCTCTCTGAATCTCCGTTTACTCACAAATGTTTCCCCTTTTATAGGATTCCAGTAAAGTAATCAAGACCCACTTAGACGTGTCTCCAACTAATCTAATTTAATAGCCACTCTTGATTGAGTCTCATCTCCAGGGAAACATACAGTACTGAATAGGGATTAGAAGAAATGCCTGCCTTTACAAAATCAGATTAGGATTAAAACATGGCCTTTCTAGGGTACATATATACCTTCAAACCAGCACAAATGGTAAAAAAATAAGCTCTTTCTACCTATTAGGTAGGTAATATTATTAACACTGCTACTTTACACATGAGATGACTCAGGCACAGACACATTATTTGATTTGTCCAAAGTCAAACATCTACTCAGTGGGTAAGTGCCTTGGTACCTGGTATTCAACTACTGATCTGGTAAATGTTTTTTTCTTAATAGCTGTTAGTAAGGACCACCAGCAACATTTTGCATTCAGCTGGCAAGGCAGCAGTTTATCTTCACTGTTCTACCTCAGGGGTATATCTATTCTATAGCCCTATGTCATAATCTTGTCCTGGGGATCTTGATTATTTCTCCCTCTCAAAATATGTTGATTGGACCTAGTGAGCAAGAAGTAACAACTACTCTAGACTTATAGGTGAGGCACTTGAATGTCAGGTGAAAGGAGATAAATCCGACAAAATTAGTGTGGCCTTCCATCTCAGTGAAAATTCTAGGTGTTCAGTGGTATGGCACATGTTGAGATATCCCTTCTAAGCTGGAGGATAAGTTATTGGATCTGGCCCCTTCTATGCCAAAACAGAGGTACAATGCCTAGTTCTCCTCTCTGGAGTTTGGATACAACATATCCTCATTTGGGTGTGCTACACTGGCCCATTTACCGAGTGAGCAAGAACGCTGCTAGTTTTGAGAGGGGACCAGAACAAGAGGAGGTTCTGTGACAGGTCCAAGCTGCTATGCAAACTGCTCTGCCACTTGGGCCAACTGCTCTGCCACTTGGGCCATATGATCTAGCAGGTACAACGGTGTTGGAAGTGTCAGTGACAAATAGGGATGCTGTCTGGAGTCTTTGGCAGGCCCCTATAGGAGAATCACAAGGCAGGCCTTTAGGATTTTGGAGTAAAGCCTTACCATTCTCTGCAGATGACTACTCTTTTGAGAAACAGTTTTTGGGCCTTAGTAAAAACTGAATACTTAACTATGGGCCACCAAATTACCATAATACCTGAGATATCATGAACTGGGTGTTGACTGATCCATGAAGCCTTAAAATTGGGCATGCACAGCAGCACTCCATCATAAAATGGAAATGATATATTAGAACTAGGGCTCAAACAGTCCTGAAGGCACAATTAAGTTACATGAGGAAGTCGCCTAAATGATCATGGCCCCCACTCCTGCCACATTACCACCTCTATTCCAGCCCAGAGCTATGGCTTCTTGGGGAGTTCCTTACACTCAGTGGACTGAGGAAGAGGAAACTCAGTCCTGGTTTACAGATGGTTCTATATCATATGCAGGTACCACCCAAAAATGGAAAGTTGCTGCCCTATAGCCCCTTTCTGGGATGTCCTAGAAGGAGAGTGGTGGGGAGTAATTTTCCCAGGGGATGGTACATCAACCAATATACTGATTGTTCATTTTGCTTGGAAGCAGAACTAGCCAGAGTTGCATTTGTATACTGACTTATGGGCTGTTGCTAATAGTTTGGCTGGATAGTCAGAGACTTGGAAGTACTTGATTGAAAAATTGGTGACAAAGAGGTCTGAGGAAAAAGTATGTGGATAGACTTTTCTGAGGGGGTAAAAAGCATGTGAATGCTTCCCAGAGGGCGATCAGCAAAGGAAGGTTCTAATAATCAAGTGAATAAGATGACCCATTCTGTGAGTACAAATCATCCTCTTTCCCCAACCATTCCTGCCATTGTCAAATGGGCTCATCAACAAAGTGGGCATGGCAGTAGTAATGGAAGTTATGCATGGGCTCAGCATCATGGACTTCCACTGAGTGAGGCTAACCTGGGTATGGCCACTGCTAAGTGTTCAATCTGCCAGCAGCAGAGACCCACACTCAGTCCCTGATAAGCACTATTCCTCAAGATAATCAGCCTACTTCTTGGTGGCTGATTGGTTACATTGAACCACTTTATGGAAGGGTAGCAATTTTTGCTAACTGAAAGAGACACACACTCCAGATATGGGTTTGCCTTCTCTGCACACAAGGCTTCCACCACAACTACCATCCTTGGACTTACGGAATGGCTTATCTACCATCATGCTTTTCCACATAGCATTGCTTCTGATCGAGGAACCCACTTCACAGCAAATGAAGTGGGAATGGGCTCATGCTTATGGAATTTCCTGGTCTATCCATGCCCCCCATCATCTAGAGACACCTGGATTGATAGGACAGTGGAATGGCTTTCAAAAACCCAATTACAGTGCCAACTAGGTGGCAATCTCTTGCAGGGCTGGGGTAGTGTTCTCTAGGAGGCTGTGTATGCCCTGAATTGCATCTACTTCATGGTGCTGTTTCTCCCATAAACAGATCCATGGGTCCAGAAATCCCGAGGTGGAAATGGGAGTGGAACCACTCACTCTCATCCCTAGTGATCCAGTAGAAAAAATGTTTGCTTCCTGTCCCTGAAACCTTAAGCTCTGCTGGTCTTCAGGTCTTAGTTTCAAAAGGAGAAGGGCTCTATCAGGAGACACAACAATGATTCCACTGAACTAGAAGTTAAGACTGCTACCTGGCCACTTTGGGCTTCTCATGCCTCCAAATCAACAGGCAAGGAAGGGGATTACTGTATTAGCTGGGGTGATTGATCCTGACTATCAAGGGGAAATAGAACTACAACTGCACAATGGAGGTAAAGAAGAGTTTTCCTGGAATATAGGAGATCCCCTAGGGTGTCTTTTAATATTACCATGCTCTGTGATTAAAGTCAATGGAAAATTGAAACAATCCAACCCACGCAGGACTGCCAATGACCCAGAACCTTCAGGAATGAAGGTTTGTGTCACCCCTCTAGGGAAAGGGCCATGGTCAGCTGAATTCTTTTTTTAATTGAGGTTAAAGGGGGCATGGAATGGGTAATGGAATAAAGTAGTGATATATATGAACTACAACCATGTGACCAGTTACAGAAATGAGGGCTGTGATATGAACATTTCCTCCTTATTTTAAGTGTGTTTGTATTTGTACATAGAGCAAATGTCTTGTTTTCTTCTTATTATATGTCTTAAGTTGTATCGTTCATGTCTTAGTACTTAAATTATAGATTATCAAGTTTGAGTGAATGTTACCTAAGAACTTACACCCTATTCTGGAGAGATTTGGCATGTTTCTTGTGTAAGGTATGATAATTAAGTAATGTAGGGTGAAACATATGTCTGCAATTGATTTTGTTTAGAAATTAAGCAGGGGTGCATGGGTGGTTCAGTGGTAGAATACTCTCTTTCCATGTGGGGGTGGGGTTCAATTCCTGGACCATACAACAACAACAACAAAAAATTAAGCATGCTTCAAGGTGATGTGTATAGCTCTCAAGTTGACAAGGGGTGAACAGTGATGGTTAGGTTCCTGTGTCAGCTTGGCCAGGTGATGGTGCCCAGTTGTCTGGTCAGGCAAGCATTGGTCTCTGTGCTATTGCAAGGATATTTCCTGGCTGGCTGATAGACCAGAAGGCTTCTTTATTAAGTCATCAGTCATTTGATTGCATCTGTGACCGACTACATCAACAGTCAACTAAGGGTATGCCTCCTGCAAATGAGATAATCCAATCTTTGTGGTTGATCTAATTGGTTCAAGAGAATTTTCACTGCTTCTTCAGCCAGCAAGCCTCTCCTGTGACATTCAATGAGACTCTTCATTGAAGTTGACAGCTTCGCAGCCTGTCCTACAGATTTTGAACTTTTGCATCCCCACAGTTTCATGAGATACCTTCATAAATCTTATTTTTACAGGTATCTTCTGTTGGTTCTGATTCTCTGGAGAACCCTAATACGGTTCTTTATTGTTTTTAATTCTTTCAACTTTCTATTTAGATTTAATTTTAGTGCTATCTTCCTGAGATGATGTTTAAATCACTGATTTTCGTCTTCCTTTTTTTCAGTATATACATGAAGCCTCTTAATTCCTTTATGCATTACTTTAGGTGAATCTCACGTTTTTTTTAGTATGAAATATCCTTATTGCCATTCAATTCAAGATACTTTTTAATGTTCTTTATTGCTTATTTCTGATCCATGGATTATTTAAATATACAATGAGTTTTAATTTCAAATTTTCATTAGCTTATTTTTGTTATAGCCAAAGAATGTGAGCTGATGGTTTCAATATTTTGAGATTTATGGAAACTTACTTTAAGACCCAATTACTTTAAGGCAAATATTCATAAGTATTCCATGTGAGCCTGGAAAGTATGAAGAATTTTCTATGTGAATTTCTGTATTTGGATGCAATGGTCTATATATATCAATTATTTTGATACTAACTTTTTGTTTAATTCTTTTATAATCTTAGTGACATTTTTCTGTTTGTTCTATCAGTTACTGTGAGAAGTATAATGGGATCTCCCACTATTATTATAGATTTTCCAATTTCCTCTTTTATTCCATTTTATTTCATTTAATATAAATTGTAATTTAAATCTAGCATTTTAAATCTAATATCTTACCATTTTGATTTCTAGCTGTACACTCTATACATTTATATCTCCATTTCCTCCTTCCTCTGGATTGATTAAACTTTTATTTTCCATCATTTTCCTACTGTTAGCTTGGTAGTTATTCACAGTTTTTATTATTTCAGTATTGTTCTACTGAATTGTAGAATAATCATTGCTAACTGATTGCTGACTGTTCTAGTTTGCTAGCTGCTGGAATGCAACACACCATAAATAGATTGGCTTTTAATAAAAGGGGATTTATTTTGTGAGTTCTTCAGAGAAAAGGCAGCTAACTTTCCACTGAGGTTCTTTCTTATGTGGGAAGGCACAGGATGGTCTCTGCTGGCCTTCTCTCCAGGCCCCTGGGTTCCAACAACTTTTCCCGGGGTGACTTCTTTCTGCATCTCCAAAGACCTGGGCTGAGCTGCGAGTGCTGAGATGAAGAATGCTGAGCTGCTTAGGCTGTGCTATGTTGTGCTCTCTCATTTAAGCACCAGCCAATTAAGTCAAACGTCATTCATTGCAGCAGGCACGCCCCCTAGCGGACTGCAGATGTAATTAGCAACAGATGAGGTTCACCTACCATTGGCTCATGTCCGCAACAACAAAACTAGGTATGTTCACCTGGCCAAGTTGACAACTGAATCTAACTACCATGTTAACTAATCAATATCTAATGTGAAGCAGTAGTTTTAGCTACTTTTTTTTTTTTGAAAGTTTGGATACTTTACATCAATTTGCTCCATTTTGGTAGTGCATATTAATTTGATGTCATGATGGACAGGCACTATGATACATCATCCAGATCCCCATTACTGAAGGATTTTTTTTTTTTGCCCCAGTTGCTGTAAGTTGTGTCAGAGGGCATCTTTTTTATTTTACTATAATATAAGCATTTATTATTAAAGTTGTAGGTTTTGATGTCACCCATTTCAAGGATTGCCTCAGCTGTGTAAAGCAACACACCCAGGAACACATCCTTTACTCAGGCAGTCCCCCATGCAATAACTGATGCAGAAAAGAAGGCCTGGACAAGTAGGGGCATCTCTGAAGTCTCCCCATTGCCCAAGTCTGCCTTTTTCCTGCTTTTGCAAAGATGTTCATCCCAAAGTTCACTAAATAAACATCCTTCATGCACAACTCAACATATTTTGTCTCCAAGTCTTCTTCTGGGGAACCTGATATGGAAAGTTAATCCCAAAGTGATCCACAAAAGGAGTTGCTAAAGTGGATTTTGAAGCTAAATTATTCAACCCTGCCTGTAAGCAAGGATCCCATCACTGCTGGTAAATAGGACACAGCCCTTGATAGAACATGATGATCCAATTGGTAAACTTTCAGCAGCACTGAATTGGGATGGTATACTTGTGGAAGAGAAGAAATTAGTGAGATTTAATTAGCAATTGAGAAATAAGGGGTAAATAGTAACTATAAGAACAATAGAGTGCGGTAGATATCATGAAACTGGATTGACACTCTGGAGAAAGATAGCAAAATCCTGAGAGCAATTAATTGTCTATTGAAAGTTAAGTGCAAATGTTAAAAGACCTCCTTGGTAACATAAAAAGAGACTCCTTTCTTGCAGTAGGAGGGTAGAAAAGTTGAGAACTGTTCACTGGACTTAAACATCAGAGAAATTGATTTCTGGGAAAGATGAACCATGGTAAGTTTACTTTTCTAAAGTCAGGGCTCTGTTTGGGAAAGAATGGGATACTGACCCATAGAATGGTCTGGACTGATAAACCCCAAATTCTTGAATTTCTAAATCATACTGAATCATCTGGGCTGGAAAAGTGGCCTCCCTCTCCCTATTACCACAAAATAATGTGCTTTCCCCCTTGTTTAGAAGTGATGCCAAGGTCTCTCCTGTAGCATGCAAGAGATCAACCATCTGTCCCTGGCTCCCTGATAGCCACTTGGTATTTAACCAGAATTATATCACAACATAATCCATGTGTCATTAAGTTGGGCCTGATAAGTGAACAAAGGCCTTATGCCTTGAATCAGCTGCAAGACCTAGCATACTCCAGTAAATACGTGAAGGGTAAGCATGGCATTAAACTCTGAGGTTGCTTGATCAAGGAAACTGGAACACACAATTAAATAAGGAAATATGGACTGGTTTTTGAGTTCTCTCCTGGAATACAGGATTTAATATGGTCGCAAGCAAACAGGAGATGGTGTTAACTCACTATAGGATAGCCCATAGAAGCATGGAAAAAATGATGGTGCATGTTAACTGACATTGAAATGCCAGAGGTGCTATGATAGAGATTGGAAGGAGAGACTAAAACATTCAGAGAAGTGGCCTGATGGAAGATTATATGATGTAAGGTGGAAATCTCACCAGATGATTGTGTTCCATGAGAGGGCCATATTTACCAGTCATAAACAATGTGCTGATGAAAAAGTTAAGATCACCACTAAGAGGATTAGTGGTGTAGCTCAGGACTGAAGGTAAGAGAAGGCATTACAGAACAATGAGGATGTTCTATAATGGTAACAATGAGGATGATAAACCCCCAAAGCAACCGAGTTCATATGATATCACTTAATCAGAAGCATGTAGATACAAAATTATTTGAAAGAGTGGTAAAGGTGGGAGGGGCAGGCAAGCTCCCTACTGCATCTCACCAAGATAGTAAATAAAAATGAATGCAAGTGTGGTGCATGGGTGGTTCCGTGGTAGAATGCTCACTTTTCATGCAGGAGAACCAGGTTCGATTCTCAGAGCATGAGCATCCCCCCCAAAAAAGAAAGAATGCCAGTGTCCATTATAGGGGTTCATAGAAATTAGTGTCACTGTTAAAAATCTAGAAGGTATAAGTGTGGTGATCATCATGGTTGCTCAATTTAATTCCCCCGTCCATATCTTACAAAAAACAGGTGGATCCTGGATAATGACAATAAACTACTGCAGAATTACTACTTAGTAACCCCAACTGTAACCTCCATTCTAGATGTGCTATTTTTGCTAGATGCAGAGTAACATTGATTGGGCACATAGGATGCCTTGATCGATGTGATTCATGTTTTTTGTTGTTGTTGTTTGTTTTCTTATTCCTAGCGTTCTTGCAAGTAGTGTATAAACCTAAATAGCAACAATATAAGGAAGGATAACATACTTTTAGACATCAAAAATATTAAAATACCATTCAGAAGTGTTCATCAATGCAGGACTAATGAATAAAACAATTTCCTCTATCACCTCCACATTACATTTTCTAATAGGAAATAAGACTCTTAGTTTTTTTGTTTTGGTTTGGTTTGGCTTTGCTTGTTTGTTTTTGGCCAAACCCTGGACAATATTCACCATTGCAGAGACTTCTGTGCTTTAAATTATTGATCATAAAAGAAAGAGGGAAAAACATATAATGAACTAAAATGGGACAGGTTTTTAATTTATCAATGTCTGCACTATGAGCAAGATAATATGGGACTGTGGTTTGTAATAGTGGATGCCATGTTGGATGAAATGAATATTTGAGCTGCATTGATTTTAAAAATTAAACTCATTGCCATTATGCCAAAGGGTCACACTCATCCATCTGCTTAAAGTTAGTAAGCCAAGTGTGTCAACTGGGCACTGTGGGTGTCTGGCTGCAGCCTGCCACTCCACCGCTTTCCAGCAAGCCTCAGACAAATTTTACCTCCCACCTGACAGTGTTTTTTTTTTTTTTGTCATTACTAACTATATTCTTCATTTCTCTCTGGTTGCTTCCACTTTTATTGGAAATTATCATTTCCTCTCTTTCACTTTCATGCTTTCTTATGAAGCTCTATTTCCTTTTGTATTACAACTAAATATTTCATTTAAATAAAAATAGCAAAAAAAAAAGCTTGGACAGTTCTCTACAGAAGAAGTGAGGCAGTTAGTTTGAAAATATTAGATGTTTTATATTAGGAGTAATATTTTGAGTTAAAGATTTAAATCTTCCAATTTTAAAACTTGTTGGTAAGAAATCAGTTGTAATGAAGGTACTAGAAGACATTTCTAATACTTCTTAATCAGAATATCCATTAGCAAAATTAAACCGAACAGGGTTTATCATTAAAATTTTGTGATGTTTTATTTTTAAACAGTACAGTGAAACAAGAATAATTTACCATGACTTAATAATGAGGAGGTTATCATCAAAGATAGTCGATCGAATGTTGCTGGATGATACTGATGAAAATATGTGATTGTATTTATAAGGAGAAAGTAAAAGGTTTAGAAAGAACTGAGAGCTTCTTTCAATTTTTCCTTTAGGCATTCAAGTGCTTGATAAGATAACCATTGCTTTTTAGAATATAGAAATACTTTCCAAAGTTCCAATTGGAAAGTTTAATTCATATTGTTCATTTCTGTCCAGAATTTTATTCACTTTAGAAAATAGGCTTTTTAGCAGTCTAGCATTTGCATTTGACTGTCCAAGTAGGATTTAAGGACTGTTAATTGGAAATAGAGAATAATTATGCACTACAGAGCAAACCAAAAATAAAAAATAGAAACAAAAAGCAAACAGTGGGGGTGGGGTGGACAGAGAGGGTTGGAGGAAGAGAAAAGTGCACAGCAAGTGGTTGTGTTCTCATTCTGTAGTGAGGGTTCAGGTTTATTGGGAAGCACAACGAGGGAATCTGATGAGGCATAGAGGATCTGTGGTCAGTCAGGGCTGAGCAAAGGATTGGCCAGGGGTGTGACCCACAAGCTGATTGGCACTTTTTCACTTGGATCTGTAATTCAAAAAATACTCGCCAGTTGATATTTTTGAGTTAGAAAAATAGCGAAAGTGAGCCATTGAACTTTAACAAAAATATATTATTTCTTATATTTGAATGTATTTCCAGTTTTCCTGGTAAAATATAAGATCTATATCAAGAAAAATAAACAGCAATGATCTCTACCATCATAATTTTGCGCAGAATTCTACTATGGAATATTTCCATGGCTAGCACAGCTATGCAACTAAGGGTTGTAACTATTTTAATACTAAGATAATAAACACGAAATGTGATCTAGCAACCTAACGCTGCATATTTAAATAGTATTGACTTTCGAACTGATCCAAATGGAACTAAATACACAGTTTTGATCAGGCAAAGTGGGGAATTAAACATATATATATATATAAATGCAGATTTAAGATTGCCAATCTAAATATCTTAGCATGAACTCACCTAAAATTGTCTTTCTAAATATTATTATTTATCATTAAGCTTTCAGTATTAATAATCCTGTGCCATTGAGTAAATTGTTAGTACTTTTGTTCAAACATAGAGAAACACATTTTTATTTTATTGACCAAATGAAACTGTATCCCTTGTGACACTGTGTATTAAGCAGGATGTTTCATTCAAATTCAAATTCTCCCCAATTTAGGCATGGAGTCACTCTTGGCAAGATATCATTGAAGCTAATACACCGAGCAACAATAAGTACAGCAGGATGACCTAAGATAACTTGGTTGGAGATTTTAGAATTTGATGTCACCTAAATTTTGTTATTACTTTTCTTCCTAAGCCTAACATTTTTTCTAAGTGTATGCAAGCACCATCCCTAGAAAAGGTTCAATGTATCAGCAAAATCATTGCACTCCAGATGATTTTCATGTAAGCACATCTGGCATCTGTACATACATTAGAGCATATTCACAATTGCCAGTTAGAGCACATTTCTATCTCCAGAATGGTCAAGTCAGGAGTGCTGATTGTAGCCAATCTCAGATCAACTATTTCAGTCCCTTAATTTCCTGCTTAGACAACACTCACCTGATCATTTCTATGCTCTTGTTTAAGCTTTTGAGCCATTTAAAAATGTTTTCCCTATTCCACTATTCTTGTAAAAGTTCCTGCAGTCTTGTTTTTAATTTTGCATTTCTTACAACGAAAAACTCATCTAATGTCCCAACCTGTGCTTATTACCAGGTATTCTCTGTTCTTACAATGTACAACATTCCAAGGAATCTGACAATTAGAGAAAGTGGACCTAAAATTTTAGTCAACTCCAGAATAATCAGAGTATGACAATATTCTAAATCACCATTTTTGGTGGCCTTTTGCTTTGCCATCTGATAGTAAGAACTGACAGCCTCCCTATAATATATTTGACAATTTTCTAGTGGGTAAACTTCCCAAAGGCATGAGGGCTCTTCTTTCTTACTGAAAGCAGAAATTTGATTACTGTTTGAGAAAACTCAGTCGTTCTCATGGAGAAACAGCAGTGTGACTGAACTGTGGGGCCAGTGGTCTATGTAATTTCCCTGTCCTGCAAAATCTACTCTTGCAAAGGGAAGGTGTATATTATTTTTTAGTTTTTTACATGTTACTTAAACTAAAAAACAATTTTATCAGAGTTCCTCCTAAAATTTATTGGCTATTCAAGAAGGTCCTGGCATTGTATAACATGCCAAGGACTCTATATGACAAGCATCCTTGTGCCTCTCTTGCCCGATAGATTTATACTGACTGCCTCTCTGGACAGTTCAGAAAATATGTTCCTCCCCACTCATTTGAAAAGTATTTTTGAAAGGGTAGGAGATCTGCGTTTCACTAGCTGAAACTGTGACTCGGCCTCAACTGCCAAGGCTGAAATGCCTTCTGATTCCAGATAAATACTGTGGCTTTTGTTTTACTGACAGGACTGAAACCTTGTTGCCATGGTACTAACTAGGATACTATGGCAACCATGAACTCCTAACTTTAAATCTCCCTAAAACCAGCTGCCATTGAGGTACAGAGTATTTTCCTAAGACTTCAAAGCATTGACATTTCAAGGAATACTCAACATTCTTGGCACTGTAGTGTTCACTGAAGTAATACGTCTCATATAAACCATTTGCACGCATGAAGACCTCAATAAATGTTATGAAACATATTATTGTAAATGAGTCATCTTTCAAAAATGATATACTTTGATATAGCATGGTGCCTACCAGAGACTATGATCCCCAATAAAGGGCCAGTGCCTTATGCAGAATATTTAAAAATTTATGATATAAGACTAATTGGCCCTATGGTATTGACTCCATAAAAAAAAATGGCCATGGTCGTATTTGCTGGGATATTCAGCCAAAACTATAAAAGAAAGAGTGCTGGTCTTAGAGTCAAAATCACTGGGCTATGGCAATGGTTCTGCTTTAACAATAGTGCTGTCTTGGGCAGGTCCTATTGATTGGTTTCTTTTTATGATGATGGTTTTCCAATGTGGGTAATAATGTTACAAAACAAAAATTCTCATTTCAGTCTCTCTGGGGACTATTCTGTAACTGAACTACATACACAAACTTCCAAGTGATATTCAAGGGTTGTGTAAAGAAGACAGAATTCAGGAAAATTATTAAATAATTCTAATGAATATTCATGGAAATATTTGAGAAGATATTGCATCAATAAAACAAGCTCTTTAAAGACCCAATGGGACAGGAATTCTCAGAACTAGAAATGAGATTGCTGCATAAAACATTCAAAACAGGGGCTGGAAAACAAAACTGAGGAAAATTTAGACAAATAGTTAAAGAGAGGGAAATAATTAAAAATGTAAGTGATATGGCAGGATCATTGCAGTAGGTGCAATGTTCAACAAATAGGAAATTTAGAAAAATGAGGCAATAGAGGGGAATATAATCAAGATAAAAAAGAAATAGATGAATAATTAGCATAACTGAAGAAAGGCACAGATTTTCAATAGGATCAATGAAGACAGATTCTTATCTTGATACATACTCATGAAAGCCCACTAAGTATAAGGAAAAGATCCTTAAAGATTCTGATTGAGGAAAAACAAATCATCTACAAAGAAAGAAATATGAGAATGGCATTGGGTTCTCATTTACAGTGATTTGATGATAGAAGGCAGTAAAGCAACATCTTAAGGTTTCAAGGGAAAGTTATTCTAAACCTTTAATTATATAACCAACTAAACTATAATCAAATAGACAAAAATGTTTTGAGACACATAAATACTCATAAAATCTACTTGATATGTAATGTTTCTAAAACTGTTACTGAGGACATATCCAGGAAAATTACGGGTTCTAAGAATGCATAGAGCAAACCCAATAGTTCAATGAAAGGAACTCTTAGAATAGTAATCAGCCAGTAGGTCTAGAACAGCTTGTACATACTGAGTCACAATCTTTTAACCTTTTTATGGAGATAAATTTAGCTTCTGTCAGCTTATGCTTCAAGCCTACATTTCATATCTAAAAATGAAAACAAAAATAAATTCACCAGGCCTATATTATTTCTGTGAAGAGTAGCAACTGATATTTTACTTTATACAAAGAGCCTAGATGAAAATTTTTTTTTTTCAGGAATAAATCTCAGCAGAGGATCCACGTGCCACTGGGCCAGATGAAATTTTTAGACAAAACTCCTACAGGCAGGTTTACAGACCTTATTCCAGGCATCATGAATGTATTAATGCCTCCTAATTAAATTGTCTACTCAACTCAAACATCATCAACAGAATGAAACTTAAACACATTAATAAAGAATTTTTCATTTGTCATAATTGTTATAATTAAGAAACTTCAGAGAGAAGTTCCAGGAAGGTGGAAGAATAGGATAGGTCAAGTTCACCCCCACTCCAAGGAGCAGACAGAGAAGGGATGGGAAGGTGACTAAGACAGCAATTCCAGGGTGTAAGTGACCTGGGAGGGTCTTCTACAACACAGAAGGAGGCCCTGGTTGCAAAAGCTGAAAAACTGAGATGCAGAGAACCAGAGACCATCAGGCAAGTGCAAACAACCTAATGTGTCCCTTTCCAAATGGAAGCCTGGAGCCCTCAAGAGTACACCAATGGGGAGATGGGAACTAGGAAGTACCAGCATAGCATCCCCAACCTGTGCCTATACCTGTGCTGCAACCCATCACCTCACTGTTGTGCCCCACCCTGCACATTGCATCCTAAATAGAAGAATAGAAATAACAAAGATTAAAGCAGAGAGAAATGAATGGCAGAATAAAAGAACAATAGAAAGAATGAACAAAACCTAAAGTTGGTTCTTTGAGAAAATCAATAAAATTGATGGAGCACTAGCTGACAAATTTAAAAAGGGAGAGGATGCAAATAAACAAAATCAGAAATGAGATGGGGCCATTACCACAGACCCTGAAGAAATAAAAGATATCATAAAAGGATACTATGAACAACTACATGCCAACAAACTAGACAATGTAGATAAAATTAATAAATTCCCAGAAACACACTAACAAGCCACACTGACTCAGGAAGAAATAGAAGATCTTAACAAACCAAACATGAGTAAAGATATTCAATCACTCATCAAAAATCTTCCCACAAAGAAAAGCCCAGGACCAGAAGGTTTCACAAGGGAAACTCATCAAACATTTCAAAAAGCACAAATATCAATGCTGCTTAAATTCTTAAAAAAAAAAACCTGAATAAAAAGGAACACTACCTAACTCATTTTATGAAGCTAGCATCACTATAGTATGAAAAAAAGATGCTACAAGTAGAAAGGAAAACTACAGACCAATCTCCCTAATGAACATAGATGCAAAAATTCTCAATAAAAAACTAGCAAATCAAATCCAACAACACATTAAAATAATTATGCACCATGACCAAGTGGGGTTTATACTCAGAATGTAAGGAAGTTTCAACACAAGAAAATGATTTAATGTAATACAGCACAATAACAAATTGAAAGGGAAAAATCACATGATCATCTCAATTGGTAATGAAAAAACATTTGACAAAGTTCAACATCCTTTTCTGATAAAAACACTTTAGAAGATAGGAATCAAATATAACTTCCCCAATATGATAAGGGGCATATATGAAAAACCCATAGCCAGCTTCATACTCAATGGAGAGATTCTGAAAGCTTTCCCCCTAAGATTGGGAATGAAACAAGGATATTCTCTGCCACCACTACTATTCTACATATACTAAAAGTTCTAGCAAGAGAAATCAGGCAGAAAAAAGAAATAAAAGGCATCCAGATTGGAAAGGAAGAAGTAAAACTTTCATTATTTGCAGATGACATGACACTATACTTGGAAAATCCTGAGAAATCTACCACAAAATTACCTGAGCTAGTAAACAAATTCAGCAAAGTGGCAGGATATAAAATAAATGTGTAAAAATTAGTAACATTTCTCTACACAAGCGATGATGTAACTGAGGAGTCAGTTAAGGAAAAATATCCATTGGAAATAGCAACTAAAAGAATCGAATCAAGTACCTAGAAATGTACTTAACTAGGGATGTAAAGGGCTTGTACACTGAAAACTACATAACATTGCTAAAAGAAATCAAAGAAGATCTAAATAGGTGGAAAGACATTCCCTGCTCATAGATAGGAAGGTTAAATGTAAAGAGGTCAATTCTACCCAAATAGATTCATTGCAGTACCAATCAAAATTCCAAAATCTTACTTTGAAAACTTGGAAAAACTAATTACCAAATTCATCTGGAGGGGAATGAGACCCTAAATAGCTAAAATCATCCTAAAAAAAAAGAAGAATGAAGTGGAAGAATTAACAATTCCTGACTTTAAAACTTATCATAAATCCACAGTAGTCAAAACAGCATTGTACTGGCACAAAGATAGAAGTATTGATGAATGGAATTGAATTGAGAGTGCAAAAATAGACCACCAAATCTATGGTCAACTGATTTTTGACAGGCCTCAAATCCACCGAACCAGGACAAAATAGTCTTTTCAATAATTGGGCATGGAAGAACTGGAGATCAATAGCCAAAAGAATGAAAGAGGACCCTTACCTTACACCCTATTCAAAAATTAACTCAAAGTGGATCAAACACCTAAATAAAAGAAGTAGTATCATAAAGCTTCTAGAAGAAAGTGTAGGGAAACATCTTCAAGACCAAGTAATAGGAGGTAGGTTCCTAAACTTTATACCCAAAGAATAAGCAACAAAAGAAAAAATAGATAAATGGGAAGTGCTCAAAATCAAATATTTCTGCACCTCAAAAGACTTTGTCAAAAAGGTGAAGAGGTAGCCATTCAATGGAAGAAAATATTTGAAAATCACACTTCAGACAAAGGTTTGATAGCCTGTATACATAAGAACCATACAACTCAACAACAAAAGAACAAACAACCCAATTATAAAATGGGTTAAAGATATGAATAGGTATTTTTCTGAATAGCAAATACAGATGGCTCAAAAGCACATGAAGGGATGCTCATTTTCATTAGCTATAAGGGAAATGAAAATCAAGGCTGTGAGATACCACCTCTAACCTATAAGAAGGGCCGCTATTAAACAAACAGGAAACTACAAATGTTGGAAAAGATGTGGAGAAATTGGGACCCTTATGCTCTGCTGGTGGGAATGTATAATGGTACAGACGCTATGGAAGACTGTTTGGCCATTCCTTAGGAAACTAAATATGGACTTGCCCTATGACCCAGCAATAGCACTACTCTGTATATACACAGAAGAGCTGAAAGCGGTGACACAAAGAGACATTTTTGCACCAATGTTCATAGCAGCATTATTCACGATTGCCAAAATATGGAAACAATCCAAGTGCCCATCAAAAGACAGAATATTATGCAGTAGTAAGACAAAATGACATCCTACAGCATATGGAAAGATGGATGAGCCATGAGGACATAATGCTGAGTGAAATAAGCCAGACACAAAAGTATAGAAACTGTATGACTCCACTTTTATGACAATGGTAAGGGTAAAATCAGAGGCTTATAATACAGAATATAGGGGACCCAGAGATACATGAAAGCTAGAGATGGGTGAAGAGTTAGCTAATGAGGTTGACCTCAAATGTAAGGAAATAGATAGAAGTGAAGATGGCTCACTAGTGGGTCTATAAGTAATATTACCATATTGAAGGTGACCATGTATAAAAGGGGTTGTATAGACCCATGTGTCCCTGCCGCGTCCTCTTTTTCCTCCCCGGTTTGACACGGTTCCCTGGAAGGAAGGGCGGTGGCAAGGCCTTCAACGCCCCAAAAGAGGACGAGGCATAAAATGGTGTAATAGAAAAATACTGGGATTAACGACACTAATTGTGTGTTTCTTGTTGCTGGTTGTGCTCCAAGCATTATATCAAAACAAATCAGAAAGCAAAAGAATTGGAAAAAATGATACAAATTGTACAAATTGCAAAACCTTGTTAATAACTGTTTGGAAAAAATTAGGTTGGGACGCCCCCATTAAGCAAGTCATGCTGCAGATACAGCAGTCAGAAGTGCTTTTAGAACAAGTCACAGAAAAGTACCCCATAGAAAGTAAACACTTACAATTAAAAAACCCTGCATTGAGCCATCCTAGAAATTTACTCCCCACCACGGCACCGGTCCATTGCTATAAAACAATAAAAAATCTAAGTAAACAATGTAACCTTTTAATCAAAACAAGCTAACCTTTAACCAGACTAAAATAGGTCTTGACATATTGCCTCACCTGTAGAATAATAGGAAAAGAAAGTCTAAACTCAGAAAACTGCAAACACAATGTCTGTGGTTTAAGCCAATATCCTGCTGCTATTAAAATCTTGTGTAAGTGTTCCTAAGAAAATCAAAACGTGTACTTTCGCTTTGCTTCCCTGAACCTGTAACTTTACCTAAAACGTAAGCCATGACACAACCATGATTCTGTGATACCTGTTTCCTTGCCAAAAATAAGGGTATAAAATCAGTTAAGCAAAAATAAATCTAAGCAACTCTTCTCAGAAAAAAATTCTCTAAGCTGTCTCTTGGTGTTCTTCTCGCGCCGACGACCCTCCACACCTTCAAGCCCGTTCCCTCTGCTGCGGCTGGACCGCGGCAAGTGGCACCCGAACAGGGACTTGAAGGTAAGCTTTCTCTTTTACGGGAGGGTATAAAGCTCTCGCTATAAGGCACTGCAGGCCTCTGGCTACGGTCAAGTACTTGGGAAGTACGGATAGAGCGAGTAATCATGGGACATACGGAGTCTAAGGAACGCTCCTTGTTTGTAGATATAACAAAGCATATGTTGAAAAAAAGAAGTATAAATGTTACCAGCAGACAGCTTAGAGAATTTTTTTCTTTTGTGCAAAATGTTTCTCCCTGGTTCCCAGAAGAAGGGACTGTTAACTTAGATACTTGGCAAAAAGTAGGAAAGCAAATGAAAGAATATTATACTAAAAATGGGCCAGATGGAGTCCCTATTGATGCTTTTGCCCTATGGAATGTCCTTAAAGATAGTTTTGACCCCACACATGAGGCTATTTGCATGGCCAGGGAAGTGGCGACTGAAGAAGAGCAACCATTAGTTACAGCTATGGCTAAAACAGGCAGTTATACCAGTATAGAGAGGCCTCCTGCTTATAATATACAGAAAGACCATTCTAGCTCCTCAGAAAGTGAAAGTGAAGCAGAGTCAGAAAGAGAGGATAAACTTAATCCTTTTGAAGTAGATGAATTGGAAAGAGTAGCGGCTCAATATGAACATAACAATGTCAGTTCCTTCTTCAGTGCTTCGGCACCTGAAATAAAAAAGAAAAAGAAACCTAGGCCACGTTTAAAGCCGCAAGCTCATATCACGCCTTTGTGTGTAGGCTTTATGGGTGCAGTTAAAGAGGCTAAAGCTCAGGGCAACACAGAGTTAAAGTGTTATCCTGTGATATGGGGAGATGATAATTCGCCCCCTCAATGGGAACCACTCCCTTTTAAACTAATAAAAGAATTAAAAATGGCTGTCAAAGATCTTGGCCCGACTTCCCCGTATACATTACAACTACTTGATAATGTAGCCAGTGAATGGCTCTCTCCTTTTGATTGGTTTTCTACTGCGCGATCTTGTCTAGCCCCCGGGAGTTTTTTGTTATGGAAAGCAGATTATGAGGAGAAGGCAAAAGGGCTAGTGCAGAAAAATTTATTAAAGAGACCCCAAAACCGGATCACGCTTTCCATGTTAATAGGGGAAGGTCCATATGCCGACCCAAAAACCCAGCTTGAGCTCACTCGGGAAACTTTACAGGAAGTCTCTAGAATTGCAGTTTTGGCTTGGAGGCAGCTGCCAGCTGGAGATTTAAAGTCCTCCTTTCTTAGCACTATTAAACAAGCTGCTCAGGAACCGTATGAAGATTTTGTAGCTAGACTGGAACTAAATGTAGAAAAATTAACAGGAAGTCAAGAAGCCAAAGACATTGTTTTGAAACAATTAGCTTTTGAAAACGCCAACAGCACTTGTCAGGCGTTGCTCAGGCCAATCAGAAAATCTGGTTCTCTAACTGATTATATAAAAATGTGCGCGGACGCCTCCCCCGCATATGTTCAGGGCCTAGCAATGGCAGCTGCCCTTCAAGGACTGCCTTATCAACAACTCTTAAAAAATATGCAGCAGAATTCACAAAACCCTCATAGAGGTAAGGGATGTTTTAAGTGTGGAGAGTTTGGACACCTTAGTAGGGAGTGCCCTGTGAGGAACACCCAAGGGAGCCTCCCCCTTCCGGGTGGAATGCCTCCCCAAATTTCGCCTCAAAATTTGAGGCCTACCTCCTTGTGCAGTAGATGCGCTAAAGGTTTTCATTGGACTAAAGATTGCAGGTCAAAATACCACAAGGATGGCACTCCATTGGCGCCTGGACCTATGTCTACACCTTTCCAAAAAGGGCCAATAGTTCCTCATGAGCAAAAAAACGAATTTCTGGGGTGTCCTCCGGCCCCGAATCAGAACAGGGGGAAAGAAGCAATGAAAAGCACTGCCTTTCCATCTATGACTTGGTCCGAGCAACTCCTGGAAGCGCTGGATTAGACTTGCCAGTTAGAGAACATTGTATCATTTCACCAGATATGTCAGTCCAAATACTTAATACTGGAGTTAAAGGTCCTCTACCCGAGGGAACGGTGGGACTAATTATAAGGCGTAGCTCAGCTTCGAAGACTGGCATTTTTACCTTACCTGGGGTAATAGATTCAGATTATACTGGGGAAATAAAGCTTATGGTACAAGCTGTTGGACAAACTATTCAATTACATCCTGGGCAGAGAATAGCACAGCTCCTTCTTGTTCCTTACTATAATACACCTAATTCTACATTATTACAAAAAAGAGACAAAGGGTCTTTTGGATCCAGCAATGTTGTAGCCTGAGTTCAAAAAATTCAGCAAGCCAGGCCTATGAAAAAATTATTAATTAATGGAAAGCCTATAGAAGGGTTATTGGATACCGGTGCAGATGTTTCATGTATAGCTAGAAAAGACTGGCCCTCTTCATGGCCAATATCCCAGTCATCTGCCCCATTAGTTAGAGTAAGTTTGGCCCATAATATAGCTAAAAGCACTCAGATACTAAAGTGGCAGGATGACTGCAATCAAGGAACTTTTCAGCCATATATAGTACCCGCCTTGCCTTTCTCTTTGTGGGGAAGAGATATCCTACAGCAAATGGAGGTACAGTTAGTTACATCATCCGAGACTTTTTTAGCTTAAAGGCCACTGTTGTTCCTACTGCGGATCGTATACAATGGAAGTCAAATGATCCGGTATGGATCGAACAGTGGCCGTTAAATATAGAGAAATTAGAAGCGGTGCAAAACCTGGTTAAGGAACAATTAGAAAAGGGGCATATAGAACCCTCTACTAGCCCCTGGAATACTCCTATATTTGCAATAAAAAAGAAATCAGGAAAGTGGAGGCTATTACATGACTTAAGAGCAGTAAATAAAACTATGGAGACTATGGGAGCTTTACAGCCAGGTTTACCATCACCTACTGGAATCCCAATCAATACAAATATTGTAGTGATCGATTTGCAAGATTGTTTTTTTACCATCCCCCTGCATCCAATGGATTGTAAGCGCTTTGCTTTCAGTGTTCCTTCAACAAATTTTAAGCGACCGTATCAAAGGTATCAATGGAAAGTTTTACCTCAAGGAATGAAAAATAGCCCCACATTATGTCAAAAATATGTAAACAATGCAATCAAGAATATTAGGGAAAAATACCCTGAAGTATATTTAATCCATTACATGGATGATATACTATTAGCACATTCAAACTACCATTACTTACATTACATTTTGGAACAGCTAATTCTCAACCTCCAACAACAAGGACTTATAGTAGCACCAGAAAAAATTCAAAAACAGCCTCCATACAATTACTTAAGAAGAGTAATTAAACAAGACAAAGTAATCCCACAAAAAATAGAAATTCGAGTTGATCAATTAAAAACCTTAAATGATTTTCAAAAACTACTGGGAGATATAAATTGGATTAGACCTTACATAAAGTTAACTACTATAGAATTAAAACCCCTATTCGATATTTTAAAAGGTGATTCTCAACCTACATCAAAACGAGGGATTACAGCTGAAGCCTATCAAGCACTTCAATTAGTAAATCAAGCTTTAAGTCAAAGTCATTTAAGAAGAATAAACATAGCACAAGAGTGGGCTCTAATAATATTAGATACCCCTTTTTTACCTACTGCTTGTCTATGGCAGACAGGTCCAATAGAATGGATACACCTCCGAATAAATCAGCATAAAAATTTAAAACCATATCCAGACTTAGTGGCAGAATTAATCATTCAAGGAAGAAATCGAAGTAAACAATTGTTAAGGGCTAATCCCTCCTGTATAATAGTTCCTTATACTAAAAATCAATTAGAACATTTATTACAATATAATGATGAGTGGATGATAAATTTAACTGCATTTAAAGGGGAAATTAAACATCATTTTCCCTCAGATCCTATACTGCAATTTATACAAAAACACCCTGTTATATTTCCACAAAGGTGTTGTGTTCAACCCCTACCCCCCCCCAGCAGAATTAATTTTCACTGACGGGTCTGCTAAAAGGACGGCTGCTATATATTCCAAAAAACTTCAAAAACAAATACAGACAAAAGAAAAATCAGCCCAAAAAGTTGAATTATTAGCAGTAATAAAAGTCTTTAATTTGTTCCCTCAGGCCTTTAATTTATACACAGACTCTCTTTATGTGGCAAATTTATTTCCTGTTATTGAGACAGCTTATATTTCTGAAAATTCTACTGTTAGTCACTATCTTTTAACATTACAGCAACTCATCCACCAGAGACAGTTTCCCTTTTTTGTAGCACATATCAGAAGTCATAGTAATTTGCCAGGACCATTAGCAGAAGGTAATGCTAAAGCTGACCAACTTACTAACTATGTTGCCTTTCCAGTACAAACTCCTGTTAGTCAAGCTCAAGATGCACATAAACTGCATCATCAAAATGCTACAGCATTAAGGTTACAATTTAAAATCACTCGGGAACAGGCTAGACAAATCATTAAACAGTGTCCTATTTGTATAACTCACCTGCCACAGTTGCATACTGGAGTAAACCCTAAAGGTTTAAAACCCAATGCTTTATAGCAAATGGATGTAACTCATATTAAAAAATTTGGAAAGTTAGCTTTTGTACATGTTACTATTGATACTTACTCACATGTTCTGTTTGCCTCCGCACGAACAGGAGAGGCTTTAAAAGATGTAAAACAACATGTTATACAATCTATGGCTTATATAGGAAAACCTCAACATATAAAAACAGACAATGCCCCTGCATATGTCTCAAAAGGCTTTGAACAATTTTGTCATCAGTTTCATATCAAACATACTACTGGAATACCCTATAATCCCCAAGGTCAAGCGGTAGTGGAAAGAGCCCACCAAACATTAAAGCACCAAATTACTAAACTGCAAGATAGTGAAAGTAAGTACTTATCGCCTCATCACATCATTAATCACAGTCTTTTTGTCATTAATCACTTAAATGCAAATGAAAAAGGTGAGACTCCAATGAGTAGACATTGGAATAAAGTTATACAGCCTCAAATTTTAGTAAAATGGAAGGATGTGCTAACTGGACAATGGAAAGGTCCTGATGTGTTACTAACATCCGGACGAGGATATGCTTGTATTTTCCCACAAGATGCAGAAACCCCAGTCTGGATTCCCGATAGGCTCATTCGGCCCATATCGGCGCCCATCCCGGAGAGGGAACAAGAGGAGAGCCCCTCTTCCTCCGCAGTGGAAGAACCCATCATCTTACCCCCAGGAGAATATGGATGAAGATCTTGTGCCTGGAATGGAAGATTTATCTCTCTCTTCTACCCCGCAGGCTCAATCTACCAGACAAGCTAGTCTGCCCACTTGGGGGCAGATAAAAAGGCTTACTGCTGACGCAGAAAGGGTAGTCCTAATAACCGGAAAAACTCCTACTCCTATTCACCTGTTTCTGGCTATGATTGCACTTCTTTCCTGTCAGGTATCTGGTTCTTCTGTAAATAAATCATATTGGGCTTATATACCTAACCCACCACTTTTCCACCCCACTGCGTGGGGGGATAAAAACTTAAAGGTCTTTACTAATAATACCAATCTTATAGGAGGACTCCCTAGTTCACTTATTCCTTTTAAAAGTACTGATAATGTTAATTTTACCGGATATGCTGATGAAGCCCCTCTATGCTTTGTAATAACCGGGACTCCTCCTCCTGGCTGTTTGCCTATCAATTATCGGTCATATTATACTGATTCCCCAAGTCATAAAGGAACTAAAAGAAGCATCTGGGGGCTCAACATGATTTCTCTTGGGTACCATACCTACAATGAAAGTTATGTAAACCTTTCCTCAAATTTTAACTCTTTGATTGAGTCTTGTACAGAAAAATATCCTAAAAAAGACATCTATTGGAAAAATATTCACTCTACAGGCTATCCCCGATGGCTTAAGTGTGGCTTTTTGCATAAAGCAAACATATATCACCCTGTAAAAAGTAACCTTACTATTTATGATTTTTCAGTCTCCTCACCTAATTATAATTATACTGCATATATTATAAATAATACAGACAAATATACTTATAACAAGAGTCTACCTACAGATGGGGAACCCCTTACACGGTGGTTCACCCCAGGATTAGTGACCCCCATTTATCAAAGTAGTGCTTCATCCCATAATCGAACTTGTTTATATAATAACTTATTTCGTCTGCTTGCTGCTACTAATATGGTGTTGTTATATCGCCCATCTAGTTCAACCCCTGTTCCTTACGGCATTCGTGCATGTGTAAATGCACCTCATGCTATTCTAGTAGGAAAGACTCACATGTTTAATATCACACAAATGAATAATGCCTATCATATCACGTGCACTAACTGTCTCCTTACTAATTGTATTAATTCTGGCTTGCCAAAAAATTATACTACTTTTCTTATTGTGCATCAACCTTCTTATGTCTTATTACCTGTTAAGTTAAATGAACCATGGTTTGATGATGTTGGCTATCAAGTTATGGAAAGGCTGAACAACTTAATGAGACCTAAGCGTTTTGTAGCTACGTTAATTTTAGGAATTACCGCTCTAATTAGCATTATTGCTTCTTTAGCTATATCAACTACAGCCCTCATTCAAAATCAACAAACCGCTCATCATGTAAATACTCTAACTCATAATATTTCTTTAGCTTTAACCCTACAAGAAAAATTAGATAGAAACTTAGAGACTAGAGTAGACGCCTTAAAAGATACAGTTATTTATTTAGGAAACCAGATTCAAAATCTAAAAACCCAACTTACCACCCGGTGTCATGTTAATTATAAATGGATATGTATTACCCCAGCGCCCTATAATGAAACAGAGCAGTCATGGGAAAAAGTAAAAACCCATTTACAAAGAATATGGCATAACACTCAACTAGCACCAGATATTCTAGCTTTACAACAACAAATAACTGACATAAGTAAGGCACATATAACAGAACATGAAACCCTAGCAAATAGTCTTTGGTCCTCCTTACAAAATCTTAACCCAATTATTGGATGGCCCAATGTAGTAAACTTCGGCCTTACTGTAACTATAATATTAATTATTATTTTTTGCTTTCCCACAGCAATCAAAACCATAAAGGCATCTATCAAGCAAATCGAGAGAGTCCAGCAAAAAGAAATTTTAAAAAATAAAGGGGGAAATGCCGCGTCCTCTTTTTCCTCCCCGGTTTGACACGGTTCCCTGGAAGGAAGGGCGGTGGCAAGGCCTTCAACGCCCCAAAAGAGGACGAGGCATAAAATGGTGTAATAGAAAAATACTGGGATTAACGACACTAATTGTGTGTTTCTTGTTGCTGGTTGTGCTCCAAGCATTATATCAAAACAAATCAGAAAGCAAAAGAATTGGAAAAAATGATACAAATTGTACAAATTGCAAAACCTTGTTAATAACTGTTTGGAAAAAATTAGGTTGGGACGCCCCCATTAAGCAAGTCATGCTGCAGATACAGCAGTCAGAAGTGCTTTTAGAACAAGTCACAGAAAAGTACCCCATAGAAAGTAAACACTTACAATTAAAAAACCCTGCATTGAGCCATCCTAGAAATTTACTCCCCACCACGGCACCGGTCCATTGCTATAAAACAATAAAAAATCTAAGTAAACAATGTAACCTTTTAATCAAAACAAGCTAACCTTTAACCAGACTAAAATAGGTCTTGACATATTGCCTCACCTGTAGAATAATAGGAAAAGAAAGTCTAAACTCAGAAAACTGCAAACACAATGTCTGTGGTTTAAGCCAATATCCTGCTGCTATTAAAATCTTGTGTAAGTGTTCCTAAGAAAATCAAAACGTGTACTTTCGCTTTGCTTCCCTGAACCTGTAACTTTACCTAAAACGTAAGCCATGACACAACCATGATTCTGTGATACCTGTTTCCTTGCCAAAAATAAGGGTATAAAATCAGTTAAGCAAAAATAAATCTAAGCAACTCTTCTCAGAAAAAAATTCTCTAAGCTGTCTCTTGGTGTTCTTCTCGCGCCGACGACCCTCCACACCTTCAAGCCCGTTCCCTCTGCTGCGGCTGGACCGCGGCATGTCCCACTGATTAACACTACAAATATAAATAAGTTCTTGCATGAACTACTCAAAAGGTATGATTCTTGTACAAAGAGTGTATAAATTCATGGTATAGGGAGAAAACTACTATTGCATGGTATGGGCTATGTTTAACAGGAAAACATCAGTAGCACCACGGCAAAAGCAAGAGTAAATAATGGGGGGAGAGACAAGAGTTAAGGTTTAGATTTTCTACTTGGTGAGGGTGTGTTTATTGGTTATTTGTCTTTGGGAACAGTGTAATTACCTAAAATTGAGAGTGTTGATGGACTATTGACTTTGGGTATTATACATGGTGTCTGATGAATGGAGGTGGCTGAAGGATACACCGACTGAGAAGTAGGTTGGCAAACTATGGTTTATACATATGATCACATATTGTCCTGCTAGTGAAAGGAACAAAGGTGTGAGGTATACAACATTGTGAATAAACCTATGGGACATTTGGTGAGGCAAAATAAGCCAGAAACAAAAGAGCAACTATTGTATGGTCTCCTTTAGAAAATGCTTATAAGAAAACAGGAGCCTACATTGAAAGCTCTTATAGCAGTCACATTTAGTCCGGAGTGGTAATTATTATCCCTGGATTTTGAGAGGCTGTTTCATAATGTGTAACCTGGTATTTACAGATAAGAACTAAGGCAATCAGGTTGGGATTAAGGTAATTCAGAACACAGGGGTAAGGAAGACATTGTCTATATTTTAAAACCTCACCTACTATTTGAGACCAAAGGAAGAAAGGTTTATTTTGTCCAGAACCTACATTTTCTTTTGCAGATAGTCTAACTCAACCTGTCTGGACAGCTCATTTAAACAATTGAAATAGCAGGTAGCCCAGAACAACGATGAGGGCCTTTAATCCTGTATAGCTTAATGTAATACTTGAATAGAAGCAGATAATCAAAAAGTGTTGAAAAAGTTGCTTGAGAAATGGGATAAAAAATATGGAACTATTAAACTTTACCATCAGGGAATTCCCTGATACTGTATCAAACATTAGAGACACTCATATCAATAGGCCAAGCCCTTGATCTTGAGGCTTGCTCTTGTGAAGCTTATATATGTACAGGAGAAGCTTAGCCTACCTATAGGTATGTCTAAGAGTTACTTCTGGAAGACCTCTGAGATACGGCCTTACTCTCTCTAAGCCCAACTCTATCAAGTGAAATCATTGCCTTCTCCCCTAGGTGGGACATGACCTCCAGGGGTTAAAGTCTCCCTAGCAGCATGGGAGATGACTCCCAATATGAATCTGGCCCTGGCACTGTGGGATCAACAATGCTATCCTGACCAAAAGGGGGAAAAGAAGTATAATGAATAAGGTATCAGTGGCTGAGAGAGTTCACATAGAATCAAGAGGATGCTCTGAAGTTCACTCTTACACAAGATTCAGTTAGATATTGCTACCTGTCATAACTTGTCAACCCCCAACCAAAACTATTCCAACTAATCCTAAAGAACAGCTAGGGCAATATATAAGATTATACAAAAGTGCCATGCACTAAGGTAACTTTCCAAAAACCTACAACCTACAGATGGGTCGCTGGACCAGATAAATCCTGACTCTTAGAGGGGCCAGCCTTTCTAGAACATCAGCTAGTTCCATATTATTGACAGCCCCTTCCAGCATAAAAAAATTTAGAATGGGCTTAGTCCAAATACCCCTAAAAAGTTGGAGAAAGATCAAAGGTGGTGATGAAGCTATATAGAGAAGTAGGGGTTCAACAAATGAGTATGTTTGCTGAATCATTATATTGATATTTCTTTTAGTCTCCAGGATTTTAGAGCACCTAGAAATAACAACCTAAGTTTGTGGAATTGTAACCTATACCAAACTCTGAAATCTCTTCTAAAACTAATTGTTGCACTGTGCTTTTTTGTATGTATGTTATTTTTCACAAAAAAGGAAAAAAAGTCAATTGTGATGATAAAAAATATTATTATTCCTTCTAGCCTCCAATGTTCTGGAACAGCTAGAAGGAAAAATCTGAGATGATCCCATGACAAACTTTGGGATCTGTCCTGTAACTACTTCTTGAAGAGTGCTTTGAAAATTATTGCTTTTTTCTTTCTTTGCTTTGTATATATGTCATATTATAAAATAAAATTTAAAAAGTTATAAAAAAAGAAGTTCTAGGGTACAACCTTTCTGGTCAATGCTTTGAAGGTATACATTAAAATATAAAAATGTACATACTCTTTGACTAAAGATTTTTTATAAAAATAATTGAAACAATTTTTTAATAAAAATAATTGAACAAATTTTCAAAAATTAATTTAAAGAATTTTTATTGTAGTGTTCAGTGCATTCGTTCAACAAATATTTGAGGCATTGGGCATGTGTTATTTATAAACAGTAAGAACTAGAATGCAAACAGCCTACATGGATAACAGTAAGTTATAGGATGAAGAGAATTATAGTACATTCATACACTGAAGTAACATGAGTGATTAAGGTTAATGATAGTATAGAGATTTATTTATTTTAGATGAGATAGCCTTTCATAGCCTTGTAAATTCTCTCATAGATAGATAAATTGCAAGTAGAAAGACTGATAAGTACATTGATAGATAAACTATCTCCTTCCTGGTTTTCTGCAAGTTCTCCATGCTTCTGAAGTTGTCCTCTTGAGCCATCTTCCTGCGCTACAGTAAGGCGCCAGTACTCTTGCACAGTCTGGATTAAGATATTTACCACATGAATGTGCCCAAGTCACTCCATTCAACAACCTCACAACCCCTCCTCCCACGTCTCTGTGGGATTCTTCAGGCTGCTCCTCATTTGCTGCCAATAATTTTGGGGTTATCACCACTTCCTGCTCTCCTTCAAAGAGCATTAACATCAAGCTTTGATGTGTAACTAATCCAAGACTTGGTTACTAATCATTGATTTGAGAGTGATGGAGGGTAATTATAGCTCAGGAAACTATTTCAAATATGGCACCTTAATAATTGTTAGAAATTACTCTCCATTCTCTTCCATATGGAAGTCTTACTCCATATGTTCTTGTATCGGCTCCATCCTTCAGGGAATTATTAGGGACCCTCTCTTCTTAAATCAAGATGTCTAAACAATTATTTTAATGTGGATTTGGCATTCTGATGAAGCTGATGAACTCTTTGTAGGAATGAAGTTTTTCAACACATAACGTAAAATACAGAGACTTGCAGAGGAAACTGTTTATATTGAAACAGTTCTCACACAGACCCCTTGATTGCAGAATTAAGATCCCTGTATTTCCTCTTCCTAGTCTGTTCAGCTTCTCAAATTGTTAGAAACAATACCAAAAGGTTGTTTCTTTCTAAGTCTAGCCATGCAACGAATTGTACTTAGTAAATGCTACCATCCATTTAGGCTGAGGTTCAGGAGCTCCCTTTTTCTTTCACAGGTAAATAGCAAGTTAAACAAAGAACAACACTTTCCCTTAGAGGAATATTCCTTGTCCAGTTGGTCCAAACATTCATTTTCTATTTCTTCTTTATATGCACCTCTCGTTCTCTCTGTCTCTCTCTCTCATCTCTATCTCTGCCATTTCTTTCTTTTTTTCATTTTTATATTTTATTGCTTCAAATGGTTTAAACTGTGGGAAATCTTTATAAAAATAAGGACAATAAAATTTTCACAATAACTTTATGGCAAGCACTGCACAACAGCATTCATCAATGAACATGAAGGAATATAGGAATGTTCAGAGTCCTCAGTGAGGAAATTAACTGTACAGTCTTCATAGTTCTTCATCTTGAAACAAAACTATTTTTATAAATATTTAAAATGTTTCCTAGGTTCTTGTCACATATTAACACCTGTATTTAAGACAGTATCTTGAACTTTAAAGTATTACTGGAGGTAAGTAACTAAAATAAAAATTACTATGGTTCTCAGAAAGGCCCCCTGTGGAAAAAAAGGAAAATGCTTCATGTCTGTTACTGCACAGATATATCTCTGGGGGTCTATTTGCGCAGTCTCAAACTTGACTAGCTTTAAGTTGATTTCAATGGGTTCTCATCTCTGGACACAGTTCAATTAGCAGCTGTTCCATCAGCACATACAACAGATGCTTATTGGTACTTGTTTCTTGCAGTGCATTGAATATTTTTATTATACCAGGTCAGGCATTCTGCTGTCCAACAAGGCATTGAAGCATATCCGGAATGTTCTCAAGTAACTTTTGTGGTGCTCTCTGTTTGGTTTCCCGACTTTGTTCTTCCCTTCTCATTGCAGTTGGTGGTGCCAATTTCCCATTTGGCCAGAAGGCATCCCAGAAAACACTGATGTAGGTTGATCATAAAAAATCTAGTTCATTAGTTTTTGGTTAGACTCACTCAGCATAATGTTCTCTAGGTCCATCCATGTTATTACACGCTTCATAAGTTTATCCTGTCTTAAAGCTGCATATTATTCCATCGTATGTATATACCACAGTTTGTTTAGCCACTCGTCTGTTGATGGACATTTTGGCTGTTTCCATCTCTTTGCAATTGTAAATAACGCTGCTATAAACATTGGTGTGCAAATACTGTATGGTCCCACTGATGTGAACCGACATTCGAGAATAAACTTGTAATATGTCATTGGTAACAGAGACCAGCAGGAGTTAGAAACAGGGTAAGATAATGGGTAATTGGAGCTGAAGGGATACAGACTGTGCAACAGGACTAGATACAGAAACTCAAAAATGGACAGCACAATAATACCTAATTGTAAAGTAATCATGTTAAAACACTGAATGAAGCTGCATCTGAGCTATAGGTTTTTGTTTTGTTGTTTGTTTGTGTCTTTTTTAAATTAGTATTATTATTTTTATTTTTTCTCTATATTAACATTCTATATCTTTTTTCTGTTGTTTTGCTAGTTCTTTTCCTAAATCGATGCAAATGTACTAAGAAATGATGATCATGCATCTATGTGATGATGTTAAGAATTACTGAGTGCATATGTAGAATGGAATGATTTCTAAACAAACAAATAAAAAAAATGCCAAAAAAAAAATCTAGTTCGATGTTTCTTGGATTTATCTGTTGATGGTTCTTCCAAAAGTGACGTGTACAAGATAAATTGATGGTCTTCTCACCCATTTAAACAATCGTCAAAGTTCAAAACTCTCCCCAGCCAACATGAATCATGACTCAGCCAAAGCGTCTTTCTTCCCATCCGTGTCATCACCGTAATCTGACAGGTCACTGTCCTCTTCAGTCTCCTCCTCCTGGTGGCAGAAGAAATGATGAGGAAGTCTTTCCAAAAATGAGGCCAATGAAAAAGTAGATTTTTACCCCTGCACACCAATAACCTTGAGGTAGTCAGGAGACGGGCTCAAAAAGGCATAAAGTGCTTCATTCCAATGCAATCTTATTTGAAAGCAGATTCTGTAAAAATGTAGTTGATGCTTTGACTTGTCCATAAATTTTTGATCTATAGATTTGAAAGGCAGTTTGCTAAGAGAAGGCAACTGAACTTTTTTTAAAGAAGGGAATCACTCAGTTTCTGATGTAAATTCTTAAACTCACTAAGCTTTCTGGGGACTGTCCAGTGCTTAGTTTCAACTCCTCCAATCTCTCGTAAGCTTATGAGACGAAGTAGTAACAGGGCATTTCTTCACCATTCTCTTCCATAACCTCCCCGCTGGTGATGGAGCTTTCCACATGCTGAGGTTCTCACACCACCAGTCTCCTCTCACCACACGCTCTTTCTCCATTAGCATGATTTCATCCTTCAACTTGAAAACAATCTTCTTCTCAGGGTTTGGTGCATTTTGAATATTATTTAGAGCTTTTTTTTTTAAGTATAACAACTTTTTATTTGACATCTGCAAGATTTAGAGCTTACCTTTTATATTTAAATTTCTCATTTAGTTCTTGTAGTTTATTTGCAGCAAAACTGATTCGTTCATTAATTCAACTGGTAGTTTTGTCTACAGCTTCTTCAGGAGCTTCTCATGTCCCTGGCCCGTTTCATCCTTGTCAGAAACCAACTGTGAGACATGTTTTTCTTCCTTCTCTGGCATCAATTTCTCATACGGGGTCACTGACAGTAAATGAGGGATAATATTTATCCTTTAGGGTCTCATAAACATCTTCCCAGATTTTGCAGAACACCTCAATATCCTTATTTCTTACAAGACAATACTGGATTTCTTTGTAAAGTGATTTTTCCACAGATATTTCTTTGCTCTCCACAAAGAAATTCTGATAAATTTCACCAACTTTTTATGGAATTTCATTGTTGTTAGCATTCTTTATGTATTCCACAGACTCCCCAAAACTAGTCAGAATGCTTGTCCATCCTTTCCATGCATATTTGAAAGTGCTCTTGGTAGATTGTGTAGGCCAAGATATCTTCAAATTGAAGAATCTTCTGGGTTTCAGGTCCTTCCCCCTCATCTGAAGTCCCATCCTCTGGCTGGTCATAGGCAGTGCCTCCCAAGATTCTGATTCTCTTCTCATACTGCTTCTTTGCCACAGTCAGCTAGTTAATGCAACTTTTCATATTTTGGGCCCTCAGCATATCAGCTATCGTTGAAGCAGTTTCTTTACCCTTGTGCCTCTTCAGCTGAGGAAAGCTGCTAATTGTAGCTGCTTGGATTATTTCCACCACAATTTGATACCTCTGCTCCATAAATGCAGTCCTGCCCCACCATCTATCTGTGCCTTTTCTAGCTCTATCTACTGCTATTGCAGGGTCTCTTTGAGTCAGATAAACAAATATTTTCAACAGGATGATAAAAGATTCAATTTTATTCTATACTTTCTTAAAAAAAGACATCTTTATAGTGAACAGATATTGCCCATAAAGTTAAAAAAAAAAAAGCAAAAACAAATCCTACAGCTACCTCTAAGACTAGGCTTTTATCACTTATGATCATTAGCTTCATTGGGAACATTTTGCACAGTGCCATGAACCATACATCTGTTTACAACTGCAGAATACTGTTGGATTTTGAAGCCCCAGGTTATCTTTCTTTGAAGACCCTCAATTGTGTTGTGTCACTTCTATATCCCAAATTCAATAAATATACTCATAACATCATATCTCAAGGTTGTATAGAGGGTAACGCCATTTGCAAAGGATCATGGTTATTTAAAATTAGATGTAGAGAGGATATGCAAGAGAAATTTCTAGAAGATTCACATGTCATTTGCATGAGTTAATCTAATATATAAAAATATTTTTCCTATTTAATGAGAGCAATATTATGTTGTCTTGGCCATGGTGCAGCAGCGCATCTGGGAATTATTCATACAGAACTGTTAAATAACAGTCATGCTGGAATGGGTTCCAAAACTGAAATGGATTAAAAATAGAGTAGTTTGAGTCTTTTTACTTTTTTTTTTTTTTTTTTTTTTTGCATGGGCAGGCACCGGGTATTGAACCCGGGTCTCTGGCATGGCAGGCAAGAACTCAGCCTGATGAGCCACCATGGACTGCTCTTTTTACTTTTTTTGACTTGGCCAATGGCATCTAACTTGCTTATAGATGGCTGCAAGAACCTATGGCCAAAAATCAATATTGAATGTTTATGCTTGTTATAGGAGAAGGTTTTTGATTCAGTTTGACTTCTGAAATGATTTAATACTTTTGTTGCTAGTTTAAACCTTATGTTTCATGCCCAAAGAACTACATAATTATTTGTCATTGTGATTTTCCAATTAAAAATTTGAAAATTTGGATGGCAAGTATATTACCTGCTCTGTCATCATTAAACTTCAGCACCATTAAGAAAACATGCACTACTGAGGAAGTCATCAAGTCAATGTTGGAGGGGTTATCCACAGAGATTTGGCAAGTGTGTTATAGATTGGTGGTTTGCAAACTATCTTCACTAGAGCTGGAGGATTCATGAGGGTGCCTCAGCATGACTACCAGTGTGGTAGGAAGTAAAGGGGGACACTTTCTCTGCTATGATCCACCTATTTCCATGAAAGCATCCTCTCTGTTGTTGATTTTATCCTTGGCAGTACTGCATACATTTTTATTTAAATAAACAAAATTATTAAAATCTCTGTCTACTGATTTCTACCACCTATTTTCCCCCCAACCCACTCCATTTGGATTGTCATATTCACCGTACACTACAACCACTCATATAAAAGTCATTGCCCACTCAGCAATAAAAATCCAGTATTCAATTTTCTATTCTCAGATTTGCATCATTTAGCATAAGTAACCATTACTTCATTTTTGCAACTTGGGCTAGAAATTTGGTCTCTTCCCTCGGCTCCTGAGTACCACACATTCACCATTTCATCTAATCTTCTACTCCCTTCTTTTTCTCTTCCCGAGCTCTAAATAGATGAGCATCCCAAGCTCTCTCTTAGTATCCATTTTCTATCTGGACTCTTTATGGGTAATCTGATAAATTCCCATAACATTAGTTACAACAGGTGTTAATAACTCTCAAATTTATATTTCCAAATTGAACCTTCCTGTTAAACTCCAATCACATCAACCCAGCCTCCTACTCAATATCTCCTCTTGAATGATAAATTAACTTTTCAAATTTAACATCTATAAACATATATATATATTTTAACATCCAGATACACTGATCCATTTCTCCTCATTATGAATATTCCTAAATACTACCCCTCTCAGTTAGTGAGTATCCAGTTTTTCAGGCCAAAATTTATATGTCATGGTTATTTCTCACTTTTCCTCATCTGCTACAACCAATCCATCATTTCAGTATATCTACCCTAGACCAAACCACCATCAATCACTATGTGGACTCCTGATATAGCCACTTAATGTGGTTTTATTCTACTCTTGCTTTAAAGATTGCACTCCACAGAACTGTCAGAATATCTTTAAAAAAATAAATTATATTATATCACTTCCTACTAAAGATCCCAATTGTTTCCTCTTAATCTTAGGTAATAAAACCTAAAACTCTATCCTGACCTGCCAGACCCTATGCCATCTGAGTATGGCCTACCTCTCAGATATCAGCTATTATAACCCTTTATTCTCTGGGTTTCAGGCATACTCTTTTTTCTATATATGCTTAGCTCATTTTAGACGTTCTCTGCTCCTTCTGCTTAAAACACCCATTTCTCTTATCTCTATAATGGTAGCTTCATCCTGCTGTAGGTTTTAGTACAACCTTCCTGCCTATCCATGCTAAAGTCACCACCCTCCATTTCTCTCCAGCATAGACTGTTTTTCTCAGAACAATTCATGGTTCAATTATGTGGTCATTTGAAGCTCTATGTGCCTCCTAATCATGTTGTTAAAGTTAATTCATTCCTGTGAATGTATACCTATTGTAAGTAGGCAAACCTATTGTAACTTCAGTTAAGGTATGGCCCAGTGTGGGTCTTAATCTTCTTAGTGCAGTCTTTTAAAATTGGGATGAATACAGGGAGAGGAAGCCACAGAAGCAACAAGCTGAAATCAGTGATACCCAGAAGAGAAGTCAGAGACCACCAACAGATGCACCCATGTGCCTTGTCATGATACAGAGGAGTCCAGCCCCTCCAGCAGCTGGTCTTCACGAAGAAAGCATCACCTGGATGATGCCTTGATTTGGACATTTTTATGGTCTCAAAATTGTAAGTTTGTAAGCTAATATATTCCCATTGTTAAAAGCCAAAAACTTATTTCATAATATTTTCCTTTCAGCAGTATGGAAAACTACAACACATTATCTGTTTCCCTTGTTTGTCAATGTGTTTGTTTTTGGCTTCTTTGCTAACATGTAAATTTAATGAGATCAGTGGTTGTATTTATCTTGTCCTCCTATACCTAGGATAGAGGACATTCTCAAACATTTGCTGAAGGAATACACAAAAGGTAACAGTTGACTATAAGCTCTTCCTTTCCCTGATTTAATTCAGTATAGACAGAAATTCTCTCCTTATTCCACATTGTTTGAACAGGGATGGGACCCTTCATTTAATTTTTATAGAAACCCCAACACTAACCCAAGCCATTGCTGGTGTGGCAGGGACTTCCTTCATTGTCTAGCAAGCAATGTAAAACTGTGAACAATTCCTATTATTAAAATTTCCCTTAACCATATTTGCTTCTAGGGATTCCACACCCTTAAGTTTGGTAGTTTGAAGGTGTATATCAGCAAATCACGTTCTTAAGTTTAATCCAATCTTGTGGGTGTGGATCAATTGTAAGTAGGCCCTTTGGCTAAGGTTATTCAGTTAAGGTGTTTCTACCTTATTTGGGATGGGTCTTAATTCTATTGTTGGAGTTCTTTATAAGAGAATAAAATTCTCACAAAGAAAGAGAATTCCATGAAAGCTAGAAGTTGAAATTAGTGAAACCATGAAGAGAAGGGAAGACCAGCAGATACCACCATGTGCTGGCTATGTGACAAAGGAGCCAAGAATCGCCAGCAAATGGTGTTTAGAAAGAAAGCATTGTCTTGATGATGCCTTGATTTGGATATTTTCCTGGTCTCAAAACCAAGAGTGAATAAATTTCCATTATTTAACCTCACCCAATTCATCGCATTTTCTTTGAGCAGCCTACGTAAATAAGACATGCAGCATTAGGAAGCTTTTCTCTTTTTTTTTCTGTTTTTATCACCCACATTTGGCATTTCTATGCTTCTTCATCTGAGAAATAGAAAACTAAATTCCTCCTAATTGCTAAAGCAGAGTAATTTTGCTCTCTTTAGCTTACACCCTGACTCAGGACTCCTAACATTTTATAATTACGTTTATAAGAAGCCTGTTCCTTCTTAGACAAAGGTCTTTTCTTTTCTTCTACCACTTTAGTATACAAGAACTTTTTCCACCTATCATGCTGGATTATTGAGAGTAGCAAACTAGGTGAAGAGTCTCTTCTTAACACTGTGCTGTGTTTTACTTGCTGTTCCCTTTGACTCTCACACCATTCCATTATTATATTATCTTATTATTATTATCTAATCTTATATTGTATTATCATATTATAATATCTTATATTATCATATTATAATCATCTTATTACAGATAAGGAAATTGAGTTGAGACAAAGGTAATGAATTTTCCATGGCCAGCCAGTTGGTAGGTGGTAAAGCAAGTATTCAGACCCAACTGCGTACACTGCACACTGTGTTGCCTCACCTTCCTCACGATGCCCCTTGCTCCTCAATCTCTTAGTTTCTCTGATTTAGCAGTAAAAACATGTGATGGTGACGTCTGGTATCAACTTGGCCAAGTGATGGTCCCAGTTGTCTGGTCACAAACAAGCACTGGTCTGACTGCTGCTGCAAGGATATTTCATGGCTGGTTGATGAACTGGAAGACTGGTGCATTAAGTCATCAGTCAGTTGATTGCAGCAGTGGCTGATGACATCTGTGACCAACTAAGGCATGCCTCCCATCAACAAGGTAATCCAATCAGCTGGAGGCTTTTAAGGACGAAGGTAGACTTTTTCACTGCTTCTTCAGCCAGTGAGCTTCTCCTGCAGAGTTATTGAAACTTTTCATTGGAGTTGCTAGCTTCACAGCCTGCCCTGTGGTTTCGGACTCTTCCATTCCCACGGTTGTATGAGACACCTTTAGAAATCTCATTTATAGATATCTCCTGTTGGTTCTGTTTCTCTAGATGATCCTGACTAACACAGAAGGTATCTAGATATCTGAATGTCTAGGCTTAGGCTTCAAAAGAATAATTTAATTTTAAGTAGCGTGCCCTTTAAGAAGAGGACTTTACTTTGTCTACTCCATTCTGACTGACCCAGAGTCTTACATAACATACTTCCATTTTGATATACTCCCATTTCCAAGAGAATTAGAATGAGAAAACTGACGCCCTACTCTGAAAGACTCAAAACATTCAAAAGAGTTATCTATTCCTTTATTAAATCAAGTATAAATCCACCTCTTATTCTACACACTTTGGAGAAAGTGAAAAGTATAACAAAATAACTTTCATGAATAATAACATTGATTAATTTTGCATTGAATAACCACCATGCAATATCATTTTTTTCTAATTAAAAATCATTCTTGATTCAAAACTTTTTCAGAATCCTATCTTATTCTTATGCTCTGTTTACTTTATTAAATTAATTACTTATTCACTTGAGGTCAGAGAGCTTGTTGGACTATTTCTCAGTTCTGTTAATTACATCTAAGTCCATATGGAAACAAAATGGTTTTGTAATTTATATATTATTAATGTTACATTTCTTAAGCAGAATGGACTTTAAACTGGCTGAAATTCTTATTAGAAATATCTTAGAAGCAAAAAGTGAATTAAATAATAAAGATATAACTAACATTCCATCAAATTCTATACCTTAAATAGCTTCACCAATAGGTTCTTAAATATTGGCTGATGAATACATGAATGATGACAGTTGACCCTCAGCTCCTCTTTGCAGTCATTTAATTTTTTTTTTCTAGAAATCTTCTTTCGTTTACTACTAGTAGCCATCATACTACATCTTGTTTATGACAGGGACACAATAGGCATAATTAATTGTGCTGATATGAAAATGTATATGTATATGTGCAATTTTATAATAGCTGCTTAACTGATCTTCTATCAAAAGTGAAAAGGTCTTTCATTGTTTCTGATAAACAATAAGAAAAATGTGAGAAAATATTATCCCTTACTCCCCCTCTTTTCTCTCCCACACTAACTTCCCTCTCCTGTGAGCCAACCCCTTGAGCTTTGATCTAAGCTTTGAACTGAGTAGCCGTTCCTAAAGGTCAGCAATTGTTGTTTCAGGAATGTTGATGGTGGCAGCAGAAGTAGTCTGAAATGTCAGGGCTTTGTACTAGATCCCACGAAAAGACTCTGCATAGAGATGGGACTGGGGTCTCTCTGTCAATATGTCCATAAACTTGCAACAACTCAGAATACAAGCTAGACCACTGTCTCCAAGTACTTCAGGCAATTGGGAATGAAAGAAAATACTATCTACAGCAGTCAAGGCAGTCAGAAGCAATGGCTTCTGACTCTAAATAACTTGGGGAAGGTCTGAGCTGTCAAATATAACCAGATTCTCCTGGATTCCTGACTCTGCTTTGGGATATATTTAGCACACTGACTGGAATATGGTAGGCTTTTAAAGATGCTTCTAGACTGATTTAGACACCTATCTGCATGATTTCTTTTTACGGACAGAGTGGTTCTTAAAATTATTTATGAGTGAAGGAATGAGACTGAGAAGATGAAAATAGTGATTAGCTTAGAAGGTATTTTTGATCTTCACTGAACTTAACTGAATTCTTCAGACATTAGATATTCTAGTGACACTTTTTTGGAATGAGGGAATTAGGATAGGTCTTCAAAATCATCAGGGTGGTTTTGTGTGCCTGGGCTTGCCTAGGCAATTTGGTAGTTGCCCTGGAATGTGAGCAACTTCAAAACACCTGTACTTAACAGTCTTGTGAGCTCATATGCAAAATCAGCTGGTTAGCATCAGACATAGATTGCATTTAGAACCCAGTGGTAAATTTCATAGAAATCCCCATTGAGAATTCCCAGAAACATAATTAAAGCAAAGAAAAGCTGGGTATTCAAGGCAGCATCTCTTAAATGGAACAGCCTTTAAAATACAAAAGTTGAATTATAGATGAGCTTTGGTTCTGGCTCTGTCCCCAATCCCTTTATTCTGTTGATGAAGACTCTTACCTCTAGGGGGGCTCAGTTTCTTCAACACTACAGGAAGGTGGTTAAATTCAATATCCTTCAGGATTTCTTCTACCTCCAGTATGTGATCCATCCTAAAAATTGGATTTGAAAGCTCCTAATAAAGTGACTTTACATAGGGAATAAAAATACTCTATGTCTCTGCAGCTGTGTAGTGCAGAAATTATCCTGAGTTTATGTTTTGTGCTCTAGCCTGACCCCATCAGAAAATACCTTTTAAGATAGATATCTCTAATGCTGGAAAAGACTTTGGAGAAATTTCTGTTTTTATTTTTAATTTTAATATACCTATTCTCTGACATTCATTGTGTCAAGTTGATTACAATTACCGTATTAACCAAAAGGATAGCATGGTGTTTCTTATACTTGCCTCAATTTCTCTTTCTCCTTCCACCTCCCTCATTGGATTTCCTGACCCAGCTCTGTTTCTCTGTTTGGTAAGCTGATAGCAATGTAACTGAATTATCAGTGATTTTTCTGTCTTTCAGAAAGAAATAACTAAAGCAGCTTCAAGGAACTAGAGGTTACTTAAGCAACAAGGGAGGAAAAGGTGAATATAACTCCAATAATAGGCAAACTGATATTGCTCAGAAAAGGGAAAGAAAGAGCAGATTTTTTTGTCTAAATTTCTATCATTGAAATGTAATATTTGCTACACAGCATTTCCTATCATCACTAATTCTACCATCTTAGAAATAGTTGTAGCCACTCGATGGGTGGTTATAGTTTCTTCTGGCCCCATGACAAGATGAGCACTGCAGAAACACAGTTCATTTCTAATTATTTAAATCCTAAAATGAATTCCTAAAAGATAATTTTAGATTGAAAATGCCATAGGAAGGTTTGGAATAATTAACAATGGAATCCTATGTAATGAGTCAACATATGGTAATGATGCTCCTTCTGTCTTTTTTATTCCAGTATATATTGTAAATATAAATTTAGATAATTATTTTTAAAACTATGCATTAAGGATATAGATTAAGGAATTAGGAATATTTTGTTTACTTGTTTTCAGTTCCTCCCACTCCCTCAAAAGTACAATTGAAACTCTCTGTATTCACTACCCCCATTTCTTTCTTTCTTCCCCAGAGGTAAGAACTCTAAATTTGCTCTTTAATCTGACCTCCATGTTTTTCTTCTTTAACTGCTATATTCATATACATAAACAGTGGAATTTTATATGTTTATATATATATTAAAATATTCGTACATGTTTAATATTTTCATAAGTGATTCAATAAATGGACCAGTTTGCAACTTTTTTCCTCTCAAAATTACTGTGTGTATTTATGATGATGAAATCTATAAGCTAAGGTCTGTGAAGCAAAAAATCACAATGATCCTGTCTCTCCAAACTCTGATTGCTTGCATCAGCTCTGGACTGCTTATTTCCTCATCTTCTCCTTACATAATTCAAAGTAACCCATAGCTGGTTAAAGACATAGAGTTTTGTTGTTGCTGTTTCATTTTGAAGGGAGTATTATGTTTATATCCAGCTGAATGAATCTCTAACTGATAAAAAAAATCCATGTGCATTTATATGTTGAAGTGTAATTCATTTGTTATGATTACTATATAGTAAAGCTTGAATAAATATACTACAATTTAGCACTTACCTTATTAATAAATATTTATGTTATTTCCAAATTTAGGTTATTAAAGAACAATGACTGCAATAAAATCCTTATAATGGTCTAACTATGGGCAAGATGTTCTCTATGGTATATACCTAGAAGTGGGAATGCTGTTCAGCTTAAGCTCATCTACTTTTTACTGATTTTTGCCAAATTGTTCCAAGGTGTTCATACCAAATTTTTTTCACCATCAGTAATGTATAAAAGTCCCTATTGCTCCAAATGTGAACCAATTTGACTGATATGCAGTGATAACATGTTTTAATTTTCATTTATTTGCTTACAAATGAATTTAACTTTATATGTATATATATATTAGTATGAATATTTGTGGTATTGGCAGAGGGATAGATACACAGATTAATGGAACTAAATAGAGAGCCTAGAAATATGCTCACACAAATATTCCCAACTGAGTTTTGACAAAGGTGCAAAAGCAATTCAATGGAGGAAAGATTGTTTTTCTAATAAATGGTGCCAGGAAATTGGACATCTATTGGCAATAAACGAACCTAAGTCTTAAATCTTATATAATAATTAACTCAGAATGGATCATGGATTTAAATGTAAAATATAAAAGTGGTTAGAATGTAAAATGGCACAGCTATTATCAAAACAGTTTGACAGTTTCTTTAAAAATTAAATGTGCAACTACCATACAACCCTAGCAATTGCACCCCTGGGTTTTTATCCCAGAAAAAGAAAACTTAAGCTCACACAAAAATACCAGTGCATGAATGTTTGAGACAGCTTCATTTGGATTAATTAGGGAATCCGAGATATCCTTCAGTTGGTGGCTTGTTAAAAAAAGCTATGGTACATTCATATCATGGAATACTGTTCAACAATAAAATAGAATAAATATTGATACATGCAAAAACATGGGAAAATTACCAAAGTATTATTAGTGAAGAAAGCCAATTCCAAATTGTTACCTACTATATGATTCCATGCATATAATATTCTTAAAAAGTAGGAAAGGAGAATGGATAAATGAATGCAAGTATAGTAAAGGAGGTTGTGGGGGCAGGAGGGAACTGGTTATGACTATAAAAGGACAAGAGACTCTGTGTGGTGATGTAATTGTTCTGTTTGGTGACTGGTCAATGTCATTCTCTTGGCTGTGATGTTGTACTTTAATTATAAAACATGTTACCATGGTGGTAAACTGGTTAAAGAGCACATGGAATCTTTCTGAATTATTTCTTAAAACCACATGCAAATTTACGATTATTTCAAAATAAAACGTGTAATTCTAAAAACTGCATTTAAAAAACTAAGAAAATTCATCACCAGCAGACTAGCAGGAAATATTGAAAGTTCTTCAAGCTGAAAGGAAATGATATCAGATGAAAACGTGAATCTTTAAGAAGGAATGAAAAACATCAGAGATAAATATATGAGCAAATATAAAAAGCTTGCTTTGGGGCATTTATATGTATTTTGTAATACATATGACAATGACAGTATAAAGGATGGAGATGGGGGAGTAAATGGAGCTGGGTGTTTGCAAAGTATCTACATGTTATGTGAAGTAATACAATATTAATTCTAAGCAGACTGTGAAAACTTAAGATATATTGTAATCACTCAAAAAAAACATAAAATGGGGTAAAAATGTATAGTTAATGGAATTACAAGAATTATTCCAACAATTATCAAAATAGGACAAGAAAGAAGAGTTGTGGGACCAAGTAAGCAGAAGGAACAAATAGAAAATAAATAATAAAATGGTAGATCTAAATCCAACTATATCGATACTTACATTAAATGTTAATAGACTAAACGTTCTTATTTAATGGCAGATATTGTAAAAAATGATTTAAAAGAGCAAGACCCAACCATATACTATCTACAAAGATAATTTTTAAATAAAATATGCAAATGTGGTAAAGGTAAATAAACCCAAAAATATATGCCATACAAGCAGTAAAGTAACTATATTAATATTAGGTAAAGTTATTTAATTGATGATAAACCTGAAATATTCATATTATTCATGAGTGACATCCCTGAGGTCAATATTCTTTTTGTATCTGATATTACAACCTATCTAGTATTTATCTACTTGTGATATGCTACATACTCTTTTCCTAGTTGGAAGCTTAATAAAAGACAAATTATGCTATATCTTGTTACATGGAAGTAGAGTTCACTTCCATTGCTTTTATGATATTCTAAGAAATTAATACAGACTTTTAAATCAATCTTAGACTTTTTTGAAGCCAGCTAAGAAACCATATCCCCTTTTTAAGTAGTGGGTATTTTAAATAATGTGTCAGGATGCAGTATATTAGCCATCGTTTTAAAAATCATTTGAATTAATCTTTAACAAGGACATACCCACAGATATATAAAAAAAACTCATACAGATTATAAATAGATACCAAATAAAAATTTAAGTAAATGGGTAATTCTGGGATGAAGAAAGATAATAGAGAAGAAGATTGGAAAGTATTATATAAAAGGTGAAAGGATGAGTATTTTTTTATGTTTTTGAATAATGAATTGGAGTTTATCCATTATTTTGCGAACTCATTGCTATTCCACTTTTATTTTCTTCCTAAACAGTTTAACATGAATTTAGGACTACTGAATGCTAATAGATTAATAGTCTTAGAAAAGCATCTTTCAAGTTTATCTAGAAATATTTATGAAAGCCTTGTAAATAGAGATGATTAGACTAGATGGTTAACAATTTAATTTACAGAATCTGATTTCAAATTATACTTCATAAAGCAGAGTGATAGGAAAAATAAATGAGATGAAACTAACATAATACAGAGCCTATATTTAATTGAAGCATTTAGTCTTTTTATATTCAACAGAAATATTAATATAGTTAGGTTTAAATTATATTGTTTATTTCTTATTTTTTCCATCTCTTTTTTGTTCCTTTTCTTCTCATTACTTTTGTTTGGCTTAACAAAGAATTTTTATTCTTCCATTTTCCTCTGCCATGAGGTTTTATTGTTATACTTTATTTCATTATTTTTAGTGTTTACCCTTGATACTTCAGTGTATGTTGTCCAATTATTTGATCTAATTTAACAATAGAATCAACTATAATTTATTATTTTATCTTTTCCAAGATTATTTAAGGAATTCAAAACATTAGGCCCTTTTACTATCTCCAGATTTTATACTCATTGTCATTCTTTTTAGCCATATATATATATATATGCTTTAAAATTTGTGAGACAATATTATTATTGCTTAACTCAATATTCATTTACTTTTACCCACATATTTACCTTTTCTAAGGATTTGAACTGTTCTTTGTTTCCCTGTACTACCAACAAAGATAATTTTTCTTCCATCTGAATAATTACCTTAGTGTTTCTTTCAGTATGTGTCTACTAGTGACGATTTCTCTGTTTGCCTGAGATATACATATTTTACCTTTATATTTGAAGAATATTTTCATTGACTATAGGATTCCAGGTTGCTACTATTTTTCTTTCAGCATTTCAAAACACTATTTCATTATTTTCTGGCTTGCGTTACTACTTTTGAGAAGTCAGCTGCCAGTTTTTTGTTGAGCCTTTGGTAGTTATGCATTTTTTCTTTTTCTTTTTTTTTTTTTTCTCAAGGGTGGATGGGAGCTAGTGAGGCTGATTTTATGAAATTTCTCTTTATCTTTGGTGTTTATCAGTGTGACCATGTTGTGCCTAGGTATACATTCAATGCTTGACATTCATAGATTTCTTGAATGCACTGCTTGAAATTTTAGAACGTTCTCATTCAGATGATTCAAGTATTACCTTTCTACATTTTCTCTCTTCTGTTCTTTTGGTTCCAATAATGTATTTGTCATATCTTTTCACTTTCACTCTGTTGCACGTATCTATTATGCTTCCTTCTACATTTTCATTCTTCCTTATCACATGCTCCAGTCTGGTTTGCTACTGCGCTGTCTTTAATATACCAATTCCCTCTTGTTCTGTATCTAACATGCTGTTAAAACTATCTTTTAATATAGTCATTCATATGTATATGTATTTTTTGTTGTTTGTTTTAGAATTTTCATTAATTTTTTAAATATGTTCTAGTTTGTATGAAATTCTCCATGCTGTTGTTTATTTCTTTGACCTATTAATTACAGCTATTTTAAAATCTGTATTTTATAACTCAAACATCTGGACTACTGCCCATGTTCATTGCCTGGTTTTTCCTCATTTGATCCCATCATTTGGCACCTGCACACCTAATTTTTTTAACTAAGATATATCATTTTGCTTAAAAATTGTACAGGTACTGCACAACCTTATCTTCCTCTAGAATTTTTTTTTTTTCCAGCTAGCAGTTAGGGTGGAAATAGATCACCTTGAACCAATCAGGATTGAGGTTATCAGTTCCTGGGTTGCAAGCTCTCTGCAGATTGATCTATTTCTGGTTTGCATTTACTTGCAGGCCATAGCCCTTCAGGGATCTTAAGTGAAAGCCTGAGGTATTTACCAAGGCCACTCCTCTTGGCAAACACAAACAACAGGGTTTGTTTTCTTTATTTTTCTTCCCATATCTGTAAAATGACAAAGACTATGTGGCTTTTTTGACCTCTCAGTAGTCATTTTACTCATCATTTCTTCCCTTCTCAACCCTTTCAAGCTTTGATCTAGGCAAATATTTTGAGGGAAAGACATATCAAACGTGAGGCTTGCTTCACTCTGGTTCCCTTGTCAAATCTGCCTACTTTGGTAGCTCTGAAATCCAATTTTTGTTCCCGCAATCCTGCGGGACTGCTAGAAATTCCAGATTGCTACTCTCAGATAGGGTAAAGGCAGTGGAGAATATTTCCACTCATCTCAGAGCCTTTTCCTTCTCTTAGTGATGGTGAGCCTAGAGTCATGGCTCTGTTGTTCGAGAACGAATGTTTTAACTACCTGAGATGTTTGGATTGTTTCCCTCGTTGCTTTTGCTGTTTCTGTTGTTTTCTCCAGCTGTTATAGGTTTTCCTAGCCAGTGGGTTGGTCTGATACAAGATTTTCAGTCATTGTTAAAAACAGAAGTCCTAGAGCCTATATTTGCACTAAGGAATCAGTACTATAAAGAAAGAATGATGAGAGGTCTGATTTACAACAATTTATTCTGAAAAAGACTAAGGCATTTGAGTTGACCACAGACAAAATAAGCTACAGTGTTACACAGTATCAACATAAGTAAGTGGCCATGTCAGGCAAGGTAATATACCTGCTGGGCTCAGGGACAATAGAACTGTGGTGGATGGAACATGTCCCCCTTTGAATCAAAGACATGCTCAATCACCACCCCAGTCCTGTGGTGTGCGCTCCTTTGTAAATAGGATCTTTGTAAATAGATGTTAAGGCCAAACTGAATCAATAGGACGGCTGTCAGTCAGGAAAGACGAGAGAGATCACTGCGTGACAGAGAACTGTCGGCAAGCTGCCCCAGTACGCCACAGACTTCGGAGAAAGCACGGTCTCACTGACACCTTGATTTTGTACTTTCAGCCTCCAAAACTGTGAGCCAAAAATATATGCATTTTAAGCCAAACAGTTTGTGGTATTTTCATAGCACCTTTGCAAATAAGTCAAGAACTGAGAGCTTTCAAACTTGGATACCATGATGGCGATGAAACTAGAGTCTTATCTAGGAGAAATATCTGAGTGAACTGAATATGTTTGACCTGAAAGAAAACAGTAGAGGCTGAGTGGGATTAAAGGAAGCTTTAAAGATTGGATCGTTTGAATGGGAAGGAGTAGAAATGTTCTGAGTTGATGCAAATCTTTGTAAAATTCAGGAAGGCAGATTTTTCCTTAATTGAAAAAGGACACTTTTGGTCCTAGGGCTATACAACAACTCCGTGGAATCTTCCAGGAAGGAGCAAGTCACTTCTTATAATCAAGCTTATGTTAGATGACCACAGAACTTGACCTTAGAGTGAAACTTTCTTCTTTAGAGTTCAATTGCATTAAGACAGATGAGTGACAATAATAATATTTGTAATTTTTATTGTGAGCTTATTACATGTCTGATGTTGTGCTAAACTCCTTAAAATGAACATCTCATTTAATTCTGACAAGCTTATAAACTATATTCCATTCTTAATCTCATTTTATAAATGAGGAAACTAATGCATAATGAAAATAAGTTAATTTGCCTAAAGTTTAACAGCTAGCAAGGAGTTGAAGACGGTATGTAAACTCAGGCAACCTTTCTACTGAGACCAAATTCTTACACAACACATTCTACTGCTAAAGCTAAGATTAACAAAAAATCTTAGCGGCCTTCCAATAGTCCCAGAATAGGTGGCGTATAACCAACCACAATCCTATTAATCATGTGTATTTTATTTGTTTACCTTGAAAATAATATTGCAAACCTGGTCATAGATTCCAGTTGCTTCAAATTAGTTAAACTGCATTTGAAATTTGGGTCCTAGTGGAGGTCAGGTGTGCTACAATGGGAAATTGAAGCCATCTGCATGAGAGAAGATAGTTTTTTCTCATATGTCCCAGAGAGAGAGAAAGATGCCATGATGTGTGGAGGGAAAGAGGCATCAACTCTGTGGCTCAGTCAGCAGACCACTAGAATAGAAGAAAAATGAGAGTGATGCAGAGGCTTGTACTTTTATGGTGCTAGTTCACGGGAGGGGGTTAATAGATTTCCTGTGGGAGTCAGGGATTGATTGGTTTAAATCAAATACATGCACAAAGAGAAAGGGACTGGGGATCTGAGCAGGCAAGGCATAGTTAGCTTGTCATTTGGGAGCAGCTGTAGGTTTCAGGTGAGGTGTGTAGGTGGTGTGGGTGGTGGCTCTAGGTACAGGTTTGGCTCTAGGGAATTTTATGCTCCGGAGTTGGAAGATTGCTTATCAACTAGGGAAAAGTTCAAGGCTGGGGCAAGTGGTTTAGCTAAAGTTAAGATGGAGGCAGGCAATAGCACACAGAAAATGCTGATGATAGTTTCAACACCAGTTGTTCCAGCACAGCACAATCCAGAGACCAAAGAACAAGCCAGACAGAAGATCAGACATGGATTTTAATTAGAGACTTATGAATAGGAGAATAATTTTTCCCAGAGATGGCCAATTGGGAAATGGTAGCCTGCACTCTGCCCAAAACCAAGAGAAAAGAGGTGTACCAAGTGGGTGGCTTATGAACTTTAGCAGAGTTCGGGGAGATTTGGTTACAATGAGGTTTCAGCAGAGTCTCGTGAGAGACGGTTACCATCAGTGATCAGGGGAGGGGAGTTTTACATTTTGGGGCCTTTACATCTGTCGCCATCATGCGGTGTCTGTGCGCAGTGACTTGTTCTCAAAACGGAGGAGGCGGCGGGCCCGGGGCCTGGGTCGTTACCGTCCACCCTGCACAGCGGAGAACGGTGATCGTGGGGCAGACACTGCATCCAGTAACAGTGCAAGAGACTAGAACATCAGGAGGTCCCCACCCAGAGATAACAGCTCCACATGTTGAGGCCACATGGCCAAGAAAGGGAATTAAATCATTCTACTGATAGTTGATAAAACCTGAGATTTCAGCCCTAAATGGGAAGATTCTTTTCTAGACTTTCTGATGTGCTGAATTCTGCCAGGCCAGTAGAACATTCCAAGTAGTCCAAGTCACAAAGGTCCAAGGCAGGCCAGTGGCACCTGACGACGGCTAGAGCCTATTGCAGAAAGGTATTTGCTATGACACCAAGGGCAGAAAGAGAGATGTTTATGGGGAACTATGAAAGGAAAATCTTGTTTATTTAATAGAATACAAGCTAAATTTCCACTAGTAGACAGAAGTGTTCCCGGAGAAAAGGTGCTATGAGAAAGTTTTAGATGCTACACCTTTTCCTCCAAGCAATTGCAGGGAGCTTTCTGGAGTCAAATCCACAGTTAGCCTGGGCGTAATAAGTATCCACAGAGCTATGCCTTGGGGTATGGGGATCTCAGGTTGGCTACATATATATCTTTCTGCATTTTGTGTATAATCTGTGGTCTAATACTTAATTTTGGGTGTCCTTGATACCCCATGGGCTTAAGATTCCCAACCAGCATGGGTGCATCAACCAGGATCACAGCCAACAGCCTTTATTTCCCCCCAATTCTAATGCTTGTGGCACAGGCAAGAGCAAGTTATTTTCATTACCTTGTTGTGGCTGTAGAGTTGTTGGTCTTTTACCTGAATTCACAGTGCCTGCAAGGGCCTCACCATTACCAGTGCAGTAGGGGTGGGAGCAGCTGCTAGGGGCCATGAATTAAGAGCTGAAGGCAACTGGTGTGTCCACTGCTATAGAGATTGCTTATTATCTTTTAATTGCTCTTTTAAAAGCCCATTCATCCTTTCAGTTTACCCCACAGCTGTGGGACTGTAAGGCAAATGAAATGTCCATAAGAAGTCATGTTCAGTAGCCCAGGCTTGGGTAAGTTCTCTGTAAAGGGGGTCCCCCAATCATTGTCTACATGTTTGAGGACCCTGAAGAATGCATTGAGCTTTCCTAAGCTGTGTATTACAGCTCTTTGGTTAGCTTTCTGTACTGGGAAGTCCAGCATCAGTCCAGTATTCATATCTATGACTATAAAGGCACTTTTAGATAAAGAAAGGGACCCAATATAATTTATCTGCCACTTGATGACTGGAACCTGGCTCATGGTCAATGTGACTCAGTTGATGAGGAAGCTTCCTTGCGTATTGCAGTGAACAGGAGGGGCAAGCGTCCATGACTTCTTTCAGTTGTTGCCTCATAATGGCTAGCTGGAACTGCTATGCCACTCTCCACAAAGTTTTGCATTCTTGGTATCCTGTCTTTCTATGCAAACTATCAGAAGCTTTGTGCAATGTTAACTTTAGACTATGAATTTTTGCTAAAGCACCTGCTTCAATATTTCCAGGTAAAGAATCAGTGTTATGAACAGAGACATAAAGCACAGCTACCTTTTACTTGTGAATGGTAGTCCTGATATGTTCCCACATGTCTGTTCCCCATGAGGGGCGGCAATCAACAATCCATTGCTCTTGTTTCCACATGACTATTCACACTGCCAGGCTCAGGTACCCTGCCAGTTGTTGGCACAAATAGTTAATGTATCTCCTGGTTTGTGAACAATCATCATTCATACAGCCCTTAATTCAGCCAGTCGGCTGCTTTGCACAGTTCCCACCACACAGAGTCTGTACTAGGTTGCACTGCTACTGCCATCCAGGTGGCAGACTGCCCAAGTGCTGATCCATCGGTATGCCAGGTAGACTTAGGTATACTACCACATCCATTAAGGGTGGGCACAGAGACAGCCACCTCTGGAGTATCAGCAGGGAGGGACAAGAATTATTCTTCCACATAGAAAACTGATATCATGAATTTTTGCACTTAAGGGGCTGTTGTTGAAAATGCAAAACTGCAGCAGTTAAACTTTCTATTTTGTTAATGTGCTCAATTGTGCATTGCTGGATTGAGGCTTAGTTGCAGTGTGCCATATCCACCCCTGTATAGGAATGGCTGTTCTTAATTTCACAGGGTATTTCTGAGATATTTCTACAACTTGCAGTAAGGCATTATAGGTAGCACACTGTTGTTTTCCTAAGGGATTATACTGCAATTCAGCGGAGTTCTTGCCTGCCATGCCAGAGACCTGGGTACAATTCCCGGTGTCTGCCCGTGCAAAAAATAAATAGATAAATAAATAAATAAATAAATAAATAAATAAATAAATAAATAAGTAAATAAAATACCATACTTCACCTCTTTTAACTCACTTTGCCTGTTGAAGCCCCACACAAAGCCAATATCAGTACTGGCCATATCTAATTCACAGGACACATCTGGATCCATACCCCACTAAGGCCTGAGCCAGTGCAATTGTCCATTTGGCATTTTCAAAAGCAGCCTACTGGGAGGTATTCCATTCCCAGGTATAGCTTCTTTTAATCAAAACATATGCAGGTTTTAACATTTGGACTGAGTAAGTAATGAAAAGCTTTCAATACTCCAGTAATCCCAAGAAAGCCATTAGTCATTTTGGCATATGTGGCTTAGGAAAACATTGTACCTTATCAATTACTACAAGAGAAATAAATTTTGCCTCTCCCAACCATTCAATACCCAAGAAATTGACAGGGCAGCCAAAGAATTGTAGTCTACCATGATTAATTGTCCATCCCCAAGTGTTAAAATGGGATAGAAATGAACTGAAGCTTCATTTAGTTCTGGAAAAGAATTATTGGTTGACATGACATCATAGATATAATGAAAGAGAGTTAAACTTTTCCACTTATCTAAATTCTTTGCTACAGGCTGTAGCAGATGGTCAGGCTATGTAAATAGTCTCCTCTGAGCATTATGAAAATCCTTTGTTCTCCTTCCCAGGTGAGGATGAAAATGGGTTGACTGGCCCTATTTAAGGGAATACTAAATAATTGAATTAATTTCTTGTGGTAAAAAGGCAACCTTTGAAACCACAGCATACAAAAGTGGCATCACTCCACCTTTTGTCTTCCAAACTTCTTAATGTTTTCTTCTTTTCATCAGATAAATATTTTATGGGATTGCAAGCCTTTGGATCGTAGTCAGGGAAGTCTGGATATGTTTCACATGTCCCTTGGGCAGTCTATGCCTTCTTTCTCTAGCATCCCAGTGTGCTAATATTTCTAAACTCCTATCTACATGGTGTAGTCCTTCATTCAATGCATTCTTCAAATTTACTAATTCCTCTGTCTTCCTTGAGACAGTCTGCTGTGTTTGGCCATACTGCACACAACAATGACCAACTGACTGTAGTGCAGTCAAGCAAGTAAGTGACTGTATCAAGGAAGCAGGCCACCTGGGATTACCCTACATCAAGGAAGCAGGCCACCTGGGATTACCCTACATCAAGGAAGCAGGCCACCTGGGATTACCCTACATCAAGGAAGCAGGCCACAGGGATTACCTTAGCAGAGTCACCTTTCCCTAGACTCGTGCTCTCTACTGCCAGTGACTCTTTGATCTCCTGGCTGGCTTACCAAATATTACAGCCCACCACAACCCAAGCACAAATAACATTTCAGACAGAAGATTAGACATGGGTTTTAGTTAGGGACTTATGAAGAGGAGAATAATTCTTCCCAAGGGCAGCCAGTTGGGAAACAGAAGCCTGCACTCCCATGAAAATCAAGAAGAGATAAGTGTGCCAGAGGGTGGCTTATAAAGCTTAACAGAGTCTCATAATATTTGGTTACAGAGGAGTTTCAGCAGACTTCCATGAGATTTGGTTCAGCAGAGTCTTGTGAAGATGGTTATCAACAATGATTAGGGGAGGAGAATTTTATATTCTTTGATCTTTAATGTCTGTTCCTGTCATGTAGGTGGCTGCATGCATGACTTGCTGTCAGAATGGGGAGGAAGGATCAGGGCCTGGGTCCTTATACCAGTTTATATGTCATATTCTGTTTAAACAATATAAGAGATAAGGGCCATGTCTTGATAGAATTTACTTTCTAAATAATGCATACATAGGGGCATATACAATACTCCAATACTCCAGTGATATATAAAAATTACCAGCCTATATGCATGTATATATAAAATAAATTTACCATATGCTATAGTCATTTTATGTCTTAGTGTACCCTTCTATAAATATCATGGTGGTGGAATTTATACAACTGTGAAATGTCATTTAATACTACTTCTTTTTATCCTAGACAAAAGGAACCTTGAGTATACTTGGAAAACTTATGAAAATAGTTTAAAAAGGCAAACTTTTAGAACTTTCCAGGCAATAAATTCTAAGGTCCCTTTTGTTATCCAAGTTATTGTCTCATAACCTTTATCAAAATGTTCTCTCTTAAACATAACTGAAATTGTTTAGTAGAAACTAAAGCCATATTCCCCTTCTTCAATCCCGAATGAAAGCCATTGTGTATTTGTGCCCATCTGATTCCAGCCAGTCAACAAAAATGGACCATTAATGCCATCTTTGCTTGCAACCCCTCAGATATTGAAGAATCAATTTTTAATTTGTGTTTTATGACTAATATGAGGATACTAAATGAAAAGTATTTTAACTTAAAGTAAGCATTAGACTTATAGTTCTTGAGAGATTATCAAAACAACATTAAGGCATGCTATTCTACTTCAATGCAATTATGACAACTGACTCCCTTTATCAACTCTGTAACCACATTTCAAATTTCTTCATAACATCTTTGACAAGAAAAATCTCAGGGTTTACTTTAAAGTCTCTTTTTCTCTTTACTTCTTGAACTCTGAAAAAGACGTAGAGCTGGGTATTTCAGAAAACCATCAGAGTGTGTTGAAAAATATTTAAAAGAATGCACATTTTCTAGGTTGGCACGCTTTGTAAAATTGTTCTTTTTTTCAGGTTCTCAGCTGTAAAGAAGGCCAAGGATTTTGTGTGGGGGAAATTCCATGGCTGTCACAGGGCAAAGGGAACTCTCCTGTGTTTTTGGCTTTTTTCCAGAAGAAATTAAGAGAAGAATTCATCAAATGTTAATGTTAAGAACTTTGAAACTATAGAATGTTTGTCCTGAGTCCCAAACCTCAGAGCAAATGCTCTCACGCTGCTGGGCTCCAGGGGAAAACTGCAGCCAAAGTCAACATGCACAGAAACTCCATCTGACTGATGCTGTGGAAACAGCTGTAACCACTTAGGCAGAAAACCGCCTCAGATTCCTCTCCCAGAAAACACTGATGACATGGGAGATGCGGAGCAGGAGAGCTCTGTTAGGTTCTCCCTTCAGCGGTGGTCAGAAAAAATATTTCCTTTCCCTGAAAATTGTAAATAAATGGGTTCAGCTTTGGTCACAATAAACTACCAACAAAGTATTTTATTTTCCATAAATTAGCCTGTCTCATATTCTTCATGTATGTTAATCAGTATTTGGTTAAATTCATCTTTTATGTGGATTTCTTCAGTAAGATCAGCTTGGTCTTAAAACCATCTTCTAAATTGAAATTGGATAGTATTCAGATTAGTGTTAGTTACCAAGTTGGCCAATATAGTACAATTTTGACAAGTATCCAATTTGTGAAAATACCATAATTCCTTTGGTTGAGATTTTATTTCACTCTTATTGTTCTGCAATGATGGCTTCTTATCAATATTTCGTTGGAGAAAATAGAAAATGCTACAAGAAACGGATTGTTTTGGTCCCATTTGGGGAAAGTGGATTTTGCCTTCGTGATCACAGCTTTAAAAATTACCCACTGTTTTCTAATGGAGAGCTATGGGTAGGAAGGAGGAAGAAACCTTAGAAATACGGGACTACTAAGAGGAAAAGAAAGTTGAGACAGAATTGCTTCTCGTATGAACAGTCTCAATATTATAAGATGTTATATGACTAAGATATGGAATGCTGATCTTGGGTTATTGAACAGAAAAAAAATCAAGGGATATTTATACATATTGAAACCAAGGTTGGTTGGTTGGTTTGTTATATAGGTTTTCAAAAAGTTAATTTGCCTACCTTTTAATTTTTTTTTTTTTGGTATGTTGCTTGGCTGGGGCCACACTTCATTCTTTTTCCATGTGAGTATCCCATTTTTGCAGCACCATTTGTTGAATTTTTGTTTGTTTGGTTTTTGTTTTTTTATTTGTTTTGTTTTGGGGAAGTGCATGGGCTAGGAATCAAACCTGGGACTCCTGCATAGCAGGCAAGAATTCTATCACCGAACTACCCTTGCACCCCCCAATTTTCCTACCTTCATTTTAGTTACTTATTTGTTTATTTGAATTAAATGTTATTTTTAAAATAGCCTGTATTATTGAATACTTTCCAAGGTCTAAAATAATGATACAGTGCACCCCAATGTGAATTTAATTTGTTCTACGTGCTGACTGAGTGCCAGGCACCACTCCTCTGGTCTGGTCCTGCAGTGGTGAACTAAACAGTCTCTGGCCATCATGGAGGTTGTATTCTTATAGGATGGTTGGAGACACACCATATGCAACTAGAGAAATACATGTGTTCTGCATCAGTTTTTAAAAAAAATTTTTTTTTATTGTGAAATATATACAAAAAAGCAGTAAATTTCAGCATACATTTTAGCAAGTAGTTATGGAACACATTTTACAGTTTGGTACGGTTTGCAGTTCCACAATTTCAGGTTTTTCCTTCTAGTGCCTCCAAGACACTGGAGACTGGCAGAACTGTCAATATACTGATTGAGCAGTCATACTCATTAGTTAAATCGTATCTTCTCTGTTATACACCTTCTCTTTAAATAGCATATATACCTAAAAGCAATACATTTCAAAGTACATCACAACAAATAGTTGTAGAACAGATTTCACAGTTTGGTATGAGTTACAATTCCTCAATATTAGGTTTTTATTTCTAGCTGCTCAAAGGTACCGGAAGCTAAAAGATATATCAGTAAAATGATTCGGCACCCATTGTTAAACCCAACTTTCTCTGTATAAGTCCACCATCACTGCTGTTCTTTCTCACACTCTGTAGGGGTGTTTGGGCTATGCCCACTCTTTTTTTTTTTTTTTTAACTTTTTTATTGTATAGTACAACATGCATACAAAGCAAAGACATTAAAAAGCAATAATTTTCAAAGCTCTTTTCAAAAAGCGGTTACAGGACAGATCCCAGAGTTTGTCATGAGCTACCATATGATCCTTTCATATTTTTCCTTCTAGTTGCTCCAGAATATAGGGGACTAGCGGGCTTAAATACTTTATATCATCACAATCATCTTTTTTCTCCTTCTTTTTTTTTTGAACAATAACATATATGCAAAAAAGCTATAAGTTTCCAAGAACAGCACCACAATTAATTGTAGAACACATTTCAGACTTTGACATGGGTTACAATTTCACAGTTTCAGGTTTTTACTTCTAGCTGCTCTAAAATACTGGAGACTAAAAGAGATATCAATTTAATGATTTAGCATTCGTATTCATTTAAGTCCTATCTTCTATGTATAATTCCACCATCACCTTTAATCTTTCTGTATCTCTCATTGGGGTTGTTTGGGCTATGGCAATTCAAAACTTTTGATATTTTGGAAGGGTCCGTCACTAATACAGGATAGGGAGATGGAACTGTCTGATGTTCTGGAGAGGCTGGGCTTATCTTTCAGGACTTATCTGGACCAGAGACCCGTTTGGAGGTTGTAGGTTTCTGGAAAGTTATTCTAGTGCCTGGAACCCTTGTGGAATTTTTATATATTGCCCTAGGTGTTCTTTAGGATTGGCTGGAATGATCCTGGTTGGGGGTTGGCAGGTTATGATAGGTAGCAAGGTCTACCTGAAGTTTGCATAAGAGCAACCTCCAGAGTAGCCTCTTGACTTTATTTGAACTCTCTCTGCCACTGATACTTTATTAATTACACTTCTTTGCCCCTTTTGGTCAGGATGGAATTGTTGATCCTGTGGTGTCAGGTCTGAATTCATCCCTGGTATTTGTCTCCTATGTAGTCAGTGACACTTTTGTCCCTGGATGTCATATCCCATGTAGGGGGGAGGGCAATGATTTCACTTACAGAGTTGGGCTTAGAGAGACTAAGGCTACATCTGAACAACAACAAAGGTCCTCAAGAAGTAACTCTTAAACATCACTGTAGGTAGTCTAAGCTTCTCCATTACCAACATAAGCTTCACAAGAGTAAGCCTCATGATCAAGGGCATCACCTATTGATTTGGGTGTCCCTAAAGTATGACATAGTATCAGGGGATTCCCTGATGGTAAAGTTTAGTAGTTCCATAGTCTTTCTCCCCTCCCTCTGGGGACTTTGCCTATGCTTTTTGATTATCTACTTAATATACTCTAGGATGTTTCCAGGCCTTACAATGATCCATACAAGATTAAAGGGCCTCTTTCTTATTCTGTGGTTCTTGTATTTCATTTGTTCAAATGAGCTATACAGATAGGTTGGATTAGATTATGCACTACAGAAAATTTCATTTCCATATCAAGCAAATCTTTCTTCCATTGGTCTCAAAGAGTATGTGTGGTTCTAAAATATAGACACTGTCTTCCTTACCCCAGTGTTCTGAATTACTTTAACCCCAACCTGTTCGGCTTCATTCTTATCTCTAAATATCAGGTTATATATATAAAACAGCCTTTCAAAATCCAAAAATAATAATTACCATTCCAGACTTAATGTACCTGCTCTAAAAGCTTACAATCTAGGCCCCTGTTTTCTTATAAGCATTTTCTAAAGTTGACCATATCCTTGTTCTTTTGTTTCTGGCTTATTTTGTTTCACCAGATGTCCCACATGTTCATCGTTGCATGCCTCACGACATTGTTCCTTTTTGTAGCAGCCTTCTTTGTCTCTTATGATGCCTTTACATTTAAAGTCTATTTTTCTTGATATTAGTATAGCTACTCCAGCTTTCTTTTTATTACAATTTATGTGGAAAATCTTTTCCATCCTTTCACTCTCAATCTATTTGTATTCTTGTGTCTAAGATGAGTCTCTTGTAAGCAGCATATAGCTAGATTATGTTTCTTATTCCATTCTATCAATCTGTATCTTTTAATTGGTAAGTTTAGTCCATTACCATTCAAAGTTATTACTGAAAAGGCATTTCTTGATTCTACTATGTTATCTTTTTTATTTTATTTGTCAGATCTATATATTCTTTTTCCTCCTTCTCTTTGTATTATTTAAATTACCCTTAGTGGTACTCTTCAATTCTGTGCCATCCTCCAGATCTTTCTCACCTGTCTTTTTTTTTTTTTTTTCAGCTGGCAGAATCCTTTTAGTATTTCTTGTAGGGCCAGTCTCTTGTTGACAAATTCTTTCAGGACTTCTTTGTTTGTAAAAACTTTAACCTCTCTCAATTTTGAAGGACAATTTGGCTGGGTACAGAATTCTTGACAGGAAGTCTTTTTCTTTCAGGAGCCTGAATATATCATACCACTGCCTTCTCACCTCCAGGGTGCTAATTGAGTGTCCTGAAGTCAGTCTTATTTGATTTTCCTTGCATGTAGTAGATTGTTTTTCTCTTGCTGCTTTCAGAATTTTCTGCTTCTCTTCAACATTTGATAGACTGGTTAGTATGTGTCTTGGGGAAGGTCTATTTGGATTTATTCTGTTTGGAGTTGGTTGGGCTTCCTTGACTTGTATATTTATGTCCTTTGCGAGGGTTGGGAAGTTTTCCCCCATTATACCCTCAACCACTCTTCCTAGCCCTTTACTCCTCTCTTCTCCTTCTTGGACACCAATAATTCTTATATTTATGCTCTTTGTTTTGTCTATCACTTCCCTGAGTTCCCATTCAATTTTTTCCATCTTTTTTGCCATTTGCTGCTTTGAGTCTTTGAAGTCAATTATCTTGTCTTCTTATTCTTTGTTTTGTCTCTTCAAATCTGATTTTGTTCTGTCTCTTCAAATCTGATGTTGTGTGCCTCAGTATGTTTTTTATTTGATCAACGGAGTCTTTAATCTCTGTGATTTCTGCTATTTTTATATTTATTCTTTCAAATTTCTCTTTGTGCTCTTCTAACTCTTCTTGATCTCCTTTATGTCATTTGCTATCCCACCTATTTTATTAAGTAGAGTTGTATGAACATCTTTGGTTAGTTGTTCCAACATCTGTCTCTCCTGTGGTGTTTAATTTGGTCATTAGTCAGGGCTATTTCTGTCTGTATAGTAACATGCTTAGTGATCTTCTGCTGTCTTCATTGCATGTAAATATCTTGATTAACTTACTTTGGGAATTGATTTTTCTCAATAGTCTAAGGTGGGATGGTTGTACAGCAGGGATCAGGGAATGGGGTGGAGCACTCAGCAGGGTGATTTGTTTCAGGGAAGGTATGGGTGCAGGTTGGGGGTGTTGCACTGGTCCTTGTGAATGTGGGCTGCGTAGCGGCCAGGAAGGATGTAGCTGTGAGGGTGCACCAGTCTGTGGGGTATAACCCTGGTGTGTGCTGGTCTAAGGCACAAGGCCCTTTATGTGCACATGTAGAGCTGTGGCAGCAGGTCAGGGTAGATGTGACCTGGCTGCACAGGTCAGCACTTCTCAGAGCTGAGGCTGAGAGCTGCGCACCTATGCAGTTCTAGGACTGCTGTAAAGTGCAGTTACCAGAGCTGAATGATGTGATTGGGGGCCCATGCACATGTGTGGGCCTGGGAGTGCTGTAAATGGATGTGCTAAGCTCAGGGAGGGCAGGGTGAGGCTGTGCGACACTATGGGCAGGGGACAGGGGTAGCCTAGATATGGAGGTCAGTGCCCGCAACCCACATGCTCTGGCAACAGCCTGCAAGGAACAGGGAGGGGAGGTAGTGCTCAGGAGGCATGCAGGAGAGGTGGGTTGGGCTGCACTTGGGGTGTGGGTGTGGGGCAGGTATGTATACTGGGGGCTGGTGGGCTGGGGTCACTTGGAGCATGCGGAATGGGAGACGGTGATGGGGTTCAGGTGCATGGGGTGTGGGGTGAGTCGCTGGACATGGGGCTGCGTTGGTGAAGGTAGCACACCAAAGAACATGGCCTGGCTTACTTCCTAGTCCATGTTCCTGTCCGTGTACTCCTGCGGGCTCCATGAGTCTGCACCTCCTTGCCAAGCTCCAGCTTTCTGCCTCTCAGTTCCTTGGCCTCTGCAAGCACAGCTATCACATGTGGTGCAGAAGTGTCTCCCAGGTCAGCCACACTCCTGAATCACAGCCTCAATCACCCACCTGTCCTTTCTCTAACTTTTCCACGGAGCAGGGCTAATCTGGAGCTACTCTAGTCGGCCATCTTCCCGGAAGTCTATATCAGGTTTTGATGGCTTCCATGGAGGAAAGTAAAACAGGAGAAAGGAAAGTAGTATATAGGGAGGTTGGGACTTATAACTTAATAAAGGGTCATCAGCCACAATATCTTTTTAAAAAGTGACTTGTGAGTAAAGACATAAAATATGAGCTATAATCAAGCCATGGGGCTCTTAGTGAGGAAAATATCCCAGGTTAAGGGTAAGGCAGTTGTGAATCCCTTGAAGTAAAAAAGGCATTTGGCTTATTTGAAAGAGTATCAGGCGGCCTGGTAGACTGGAACAGAGAAGAGGGAGACTGGTAGGGCAGTAGATAATGTAAGTCAGATCATGTTGTCCCTGTAGGTGTTTGGCTATTACTGTGAGTGAGATGGGAAGTTATTGGAGACTTTAGAGGAGGCTTGTGCAATCTCAACGGAAGCTTCAATCAGATACTCTCACGTCCGTGAAGATAATAGAATAGGGGGCAGAGCAAGGATGGAAATGGGAGAGGGATGGTGGCTTTTCTCGTGGTCATGCCAATAGCAAATGTAAGAATTTGTTGTACTCTGAAAATATTTTGAAAGTAAACCTGTGGTATTAGATGATGGTTTGGATGTGAGATGGGAGAGAAAGAGAAGATTTGGAGTTGACTCCAAAGAGTCTAGCCTGAGAAACTGAAAAGCTATATGAAGGGTTTTGGGAAACTTGAATTGCTTTGGAAATTTCAGCATATCCTTCAGAGGCTTATTGCTCAAAGACTAAGAAATAACAAATGGAGAATTACATGTAAGATGATTTAGGAGGAGGCACAAAACTTATAGATCTGGGGGAAAGGGATGAAGAGGTAGAAATGCATAATGATTGATTCTGCACGAGGAATTAATGTAAGGAACTCAGCCAAGGAATGAGAAGAAATTGCCACAGGAGCAGTATGTCAAGCGTTCTCAAGAGTAAACTGACTTTTTTTTAAGACTAGGCCATCTTCTGAAAACCAGAAAGAAGCATTTATCCTAAGACATCAAGAAACTGATAGGACATAGAGGTCTGAAGTAGAAGGCCTACTAACCTCTAATCACCTTGGTATGCAGCTACACTGGGGTGGGGGAGTTAACACAGTGCTTGTGATCTTGGCATCAAGAAGGTGAAAACTCCTGGCTCTGTTCTTTAGTATTTGTGTGACCCTGGGCAAAATACGTGCCCTCTCTAAGCTTCAGTTCCTGCATCCTTAAAATGGTGGTCAGAAACTTCAATGAGGAGATGAGTGTAAAAGGCGTAGCACGGTGCTTGTTAAAGAATAAATCTCAATAAATATTAGCTATATTATCACTAACCCTCAAAGATACAATGAGCTAGGGTGAAATTTTAATGATCAGGAATCCAGTGGGCTGGCTAGAGCAGAGAACACACAAATATCCTTTTACTAGCCTGAAGAACAGATGCTTCCCATATGGAAATAAGATGTTTGGGATTTTTATGCTATTACTATTTTTTTCCTTGGCAACTAGTTGTCACCTGCAAAATGTCAAAATGTGTCTGATGTAAACGTCATGGTTTTTCACCTCTTGAATGAATTGGAGTAAATATATATAAAAAGAGTTGCTTTACAGAAATAGAAATGCAGTTATAATTTTCTTATCAAAGTAGTTAATGAAGTGTGAATTCTATGATTGTAACTAAGAAATATGAATACATATCAGTAGGTAAAATTAAAAATGAAAGCGTTTTAGTAATATGGAAGAATTATAATTGTTTTCATTTCAAAAAGTGTTATATTTTATATTATACATGTAATGCCTTACTATTTTTATAGACTCACAATTTATATACTATAATGCATATGGATATATATTCATATGTACACAACAAAATGCCTGAGTGGCTATAAACCAAAATAGTAAGAGCACTTATTCCTTGGTGGTTATGGGTATTTTTCATTTAATTACATTTTCAATTTTTCTAGAATTATTTATAATCTAAATTTATTAGAGTTAAGAGCTGTGCTCGGAATTAGTAAGGAGAGATATACTCTTATGACTGATCTTATTCATAAATGGTGAAATATTAAGTTCTCAATCAAAGGTCTACAGATGAAGTTCTATTTCTTACAGTAAAGATGACCAAGCCATTTTCTCTGAGATGGGACGAGAAGTCTTATTGATAAGTATGGCAAGATGCTTGTTAGAAAAATATTGATAAAGGCCAGTAATGAAATATAGAATTCATTAAATACTCATTTGTTCATTTGCACGTTAAATAGGAGCCAAAATTGCATCTAGTAGTCCAAAAGGAAGAAGCAAATGAGGTCAGAATATAAAATAAGAAAATTAAATTGACTAATTAAATATTGAACTATTTGGCATGATCTCAGTTATTTCATTTATTTCTTCTACAATAAAAAAAAACTCTAACTTCCTTTGAAAAAATAATTTAAAGATGATTAAACGTTAAATTACATGATTAAGTCATGGTTATTCCTTATATTCTTTAATAATCTTATTAACTTTCACTTGTTCCTATAAAACTTGCTCTCACCTCCATCTAAAGATTCCCACATGATCAAGTCAATTTCTAGAGCAATTTCCGGCAGTTTTTAGATAGGGCCAATTAACAGACAGTATATGGCTACTGCAATTCATGGATTTCTCGTTCTCTTCTTTTCAGGAAAAATGTAAACCTCACAAAAACTTAGGTGCATATCAACCTTCAGATAGTGACTATCTGAAAACCTTGCCCACTTATGCCAACTAAAACTACTTAGCCTTTTGAAACTGTCATCAGCTATAAATGTCTGTGAAAACACAAGAACTTTCTAATGTTGGATTTTACTCAGATTGATTACCTCAGGTTGCCTCTGGCTAGCAAGAAAACTTCTCATTTAATAATCTCTCATTTTCATGGATTGCTGTTGTTCTTTGTATTCTGAGAAAATATGATACCACTCTGTGAAGCCTTCGGAAGAAGATGCTATCAAGGTTTTCCACACAGGCCCTGAGCATATTAAAGTGTTGTGCGAATGCCAATAAGCATGACATGAAACAAAAAAGGAGGGACCATTATGTCCCAGGGAAGTTTATTCTCACAAATTTTAGTGAGAGTTATGCATGCTAATTAAAGCCAACTCTGAAGGCCAAGTGTAGTTGGCTTTCACGAATCCACCTGACTCAGGACATCTGTTTCCAAAGGGGAAAAAGAGGCATGTAATCTGTTCTCACAGGATTTGAATGCTGCCTTATTTATTTATGATAGATCTTTGGATTTAGAAGTCACATAACCACATGTTTATAATATCAGTTAATTGCCCACATTATTTATCTATTACTGATCATGCAAATTATTTCAAGGACTATTTCCACATAAACTTTTTAAAAGAACTCTTCAAGATGTAAGGCCACTCCAAGGAACACTTTCAACTGGGTGATGCAGGAAACAACAGAAATCACATTATTTTTTCATTTCTAGCTTTGGAGCCAAGTCACATTTTAAGAATATTCAGGAGAGAAATTAGCAAAGCAGACCAGGTCATAAACAGCACAATCCAAACAGCTATTTCCTGATATAATTTAAAATTGTTTGGTGAGGAAGAGGGCAGGTTGGCAAAGCTTACTGTCCAAGAGGACAGCTTACTGTGAAGGGTGAGAAATAACCTTGAAAGAAAAGTGGATAATTTTAGTATTTGAACCTAGAAACTGCATTGAGCTAATGCAAGCTTATGGAAGGCTGTACCTTACAAACAAGATGTTTTGGTTCTAAGATGATGTAAAGCTTAAATAATAATAAGAAAATTCCACTGTTATTAAAACTATTCCCTTTCCACAGCTGTAGTTGGATCAGAGCCCAAAAGTTCAGAGCAGTGGTCCCCTGGAGGTATATAGTATGCAGAAATCAGTCATTTGACTACTTAAAAAATCAATAAAGAGGACAGAGGCCCAGGTTTGAATGGAATCCACATTTCTAACAAATTCCTTTCTTTTCTCATGCTGCTATTCCCTATAGAGGTTTGTTTTAATCTTTTGTATTTTTGACTCAGTGCCTATAAAAATTGGTAAAATAATAAAATAAAGTTTAAAAACATTTTTCTCAGTGATTTAAAAATATGAGTGCTGCCTTTCTGTGAAGGTTAGGTATAAATTCCAGTGAATACAAAACAACTCAATACTACTCAAAATATTCTTGGAAATTCCTTCTCAGAATTGCTTTCTGGAGGATCTATTATAATAATACAGAGAAGATATTTCTTTGCTTCTTTTTTTTTTTTTTCGCTATAGCATCTAAATATTCTTTCTCACCATACTTCTGTTTAAATGTTTTTTTGGCTCCTTCCAAAATATTAACCCCCTTCCTTCAGCATATGACCCTCAACCACCATAATTAAAAAGAAAACCAAAGAAATGCGCTTCAGATTTAAATGGCAATTTCAAAAGAGAAGTGTTGACATCTTAGTGGTAACCACATGTCCCCACCTTGCTATCCCAAAACTGAAGGGTAGAGAACTCATTTTGGATGTGTGTTAAAATGTTTTGCCGTTACTTTGTGGTATAAACTCATTGCTCTAGATGTTTGGGATCCAGACATTCTTTAAACTGACTTTCTGACCATGGAGCATTCATTTCTGGTCAAGAAGGAAATCGTACACAGGTATCACTCAATCTTTATGTTTATGAACAGTTGTCATCCTCTCATATAGTAAGAAAGAAAGCACACATTTAGAAAGAAATTAGGACAGAGAAAAATGGAGCTCTGCAGCAAATAACTGAACAGATTACTGAGAGTTGGTCAATCAAGCCAAAAGGACAAGAATGATTGGCAGGGGGTGAGGGGGGCATAGAACTTTGTCCCATTTCTGGACAGCTGGCTTGCGAGGTGGTAAGGTAAGTGCCTCAGACACACTCCTAAGGGTCAGACAGACTTGAGTTTCAGTTCCAGATCTTTCTGTTACTAGCTATGCCATCTGGAAGAAGTTCCTTACATTCTCTGCAGCAGTTTCCTTATCTGTAAAATGTGGTTACTACAGAATGATTTCTAAATGTTGTGTTAGTTAATTATTTTTTTAATTAATAAAAAATGTGGTTACTACAATAACAATGCCTTATAGAGTTTCTTTTTGAAGGTCTTAGGGGTTAATATTTATGGATCACTCACAACAGTGTTGGGCTTTCATGTGTGCTCTACATATATTACCTTTTCTCATATCATTACTATTATTTATGCATATCAGTTACGCTTTATTGGTTCAAGAGCAAAGAGATGTAAGAAAGTATGCAAATTGAAAGGAGTGGAAAATCATATGGCAGCTAAAATCTTTCTTGGGTGATTTTTAAGTAAAATTTGTTGTACTTATAAAGCACAGGACTCTTTCTCATTTTATGTTTCTGCCGTTTCTCTGTTAGCACCTTGTATATGGAAAAAAAACCTTTATGAATACAATTGAAGCAAAATGTAGAAACTGTATTCTTGTTGAATAATGTTTAAATATCCAAGAACATTTTATTATTGTTTAAGAAAATTTAAGCCTTTTCCTTGGAAATTGAAGTTAGTTCTAATGAAACACTCAAGCACTTTGGTACTCGTGGAATCCATGTGATTTGATGAATGCTGGTACCTGAAAGGCAGAGAAAGCTTCAGATGATGTGCTAAAGTAAAATTCAGAAATACAATAATACTATTATTAAAACAATACTATTACTATTTACTGAGTTCTTACAATATGCCAGACACTTTTCTTTGCATTTCATATGAAATTTACTATTTAGTCTTGACAACGTTATTACTACTGCAATTATTTTATGTGGTGAGGAAACTTGGGCACAGAGAAATTAAAGAATTGGTCAAGATTACATGGATATTAATTGGCAGAGCCTGGAATTGAAGTGAGGGGGTCTGACTCACAAAGCATGAATTTCCATACCTCTCCAACAGTGCTCTTGGTCTAAATGCATGCTTGGCTCCAGTGTCCTACCTGTTCAAGTTGGCTGAAGGAAATCAAACAATCTGCTGTATGACAAAAGACTGACAGCATTCACTAATGATGAGTTCCCTTTATTTATTGGCGTTCTGGCTCAGAAAGCTGTGGCAGAGGCATTCATCATTACTGTAAGCATTGATGCCTGCAGCAGAAGCAATTGCCTCACGAAGAAAGAATCCTCCTTTGCATATTCATTACACACACTTATACATTAGTCTCAGCATAACTAGGGAGAGAGGCATTACCTTATTTGTGGTCTTTCTTGTAGCTTCCCAGGGTCCTTTCCTAAATTGAGGAGGGCCTCTAAGCATCAGCTTTGGAATTGCCATGGCTAATTGTCTAGGAGATTTTTGTATTCAAGCAAACACCAGGACTGACATTCTGAAACAGACCATCATAACCTTTGTTGGCTGGTTCCCCTGGGAGATGATTAATGGAGACATGACTAAATATACTTACTGAATATAAAAAGCAAAACGGGGCAAAAAATGGCTATTGGGCACGGATACCAGCAAACCCCCAGGGCAACCTGCTTTGTGGGTTGCACCAAGAGTGTTGTTCGAGCGCTCATGAACAATTTTAAAAATCACTGCATAGCAGTTCTATAATTTTGTAAGTGAAGCTTTATAAGGTGCTCACAGAAGTCTCTCTCTCAGTCTTATCAGTGCACTTTTAGTTCATGATTTGGCTCCTCCACTAACTCTCATCACAATGAGGAGAAATAAATAACAAAACGTAGAAACTGCACAAACAGCATGTAGCTATTATATCTAGTGAGATCGATATCTATATATCAGGTCACGGCTGACAAGAGATAGAGACTTATTGAAACAAGATTTTAAGGGGTCTACTACTACTACTGCTTTCAGCTGCTATAATTTGCAAAAATATATAAGATAGATACAGTAACCGTATGGACAAATTTATATGGAACATAGCCATTGTTTTTTTTTGTACAGAAGATTGGCATGTTTATTTTATTTTATTTTTTAGGGGGGGCATGTTTATTTTTAAAAGTGCTGAGAAATTAATGAAATAAAATCATTCCTCATTTTTTACTCTTCTTACAATTGAGAGAATGAAAAATGTATAAAAAGGGAATACTTTGCTGGACATACTCATTTGTTTTGGTGACATTTTACAAATTTGGGTATAAGGAATTTAATTTTGGACATGTTATAGAGGGTGATATAAGATTTAGTCTTTGTTCATCTCATCTTCAATGTAGGAATAATAATTGTGAGAACTAAATGAGAAGATGCGAGGAAAGTATCAGACTGGAAACAATGTAGTCAGTGCTCAATGAATGTTAACTTTTTTTTTTTTCTGGATTCATATGACTTTTGCTTAGGAAGGTGTCATAAATTTTGCTGAAATACTTGAACTTTACTCTGGAGAAGAGTTCATCTTGGTCAATTTTCTAACTCATTAAGGATACATATTTCAAGTAGAAAAATATATTTTGGGAAATAATCTAAAATAATTAGAATAATATGTTCATTCCTATTGGAAAGGGTACATATATTGCCTAAAGAAGAAGGGACGACTATAATGAAAGACAATATGACTGGTTATAAATACTTAGAACTTTTTGCATCAGTGTGTTAGATTAGCCGATAGAAGGCAAGCTTACCCAATTTGTAGCATCATAAACTCAACACCATAGCACGTCTATTAATTCATGGAGTTAGGGCAAAATACATCTTGGCAGTCACTGTAGTGTACCCACTCTGACAAAATAGAATTTAAGTGGATGGGTTATTGACAGGGATTTTAGGCTTACTTGTTTGAATGAACTCACTGCTGATGAAGTGTCTAGCATGAATCTTATGTCTGAATTCAATGCCTAATATTATCAATCGTAGGATGGATCAAACTGTTATATCAGCTAGAAAGAATTTGAAAACAGATTAAAAAATAGCTTAACGTTTTAAAATTGTCTCATCTTTCAATAAGTCCTACAGTAGGATGGCTTTGGAGCTGGACAAATCTGTGGCTGAATACCTTTAAGAACCAATGTGCCTGTTACACATACATGCACTGGAATAAAAAGGAATGAGATTATGTTAAATATTATAATTTGGATGAATCTCAAGTTATTTATGCTAAGTGAAAATATCCAGAGTCCAAATGCTATATACCTTATGATTCCATTAATATGACTTTCTGGAAAAGACAAAATTATAGATCAGAAAAGAAATTAGTGATTAGCAAGGGACATGAAAAGCAAGAGATGAGCAACTACAAAGAGACAAGGGAAATTTTTGGTTTGGGGGAACTATTCTATATCTTGACTGGAGGGAGATTTGTCACATGGCTATATGCAACCATAGAAATTCGTAGATTTTTACACTTGGATTTTTACTGTATTTAAATTATACTTCAATAAATTAAAAGAAAGAAAGAGAATAAAAATAACGATTTTGTCATCTTTCACGACCCTGCCTGTCTTCTGGAAAATTCACCTCATGCTCACAAGAACGCTGCTGCACTTTCAGGCATCATATTAAGAGACTGCTTAGCAGAAGAGAAGTTGTTTCTTTCTATGTTCTCTCTTTACCTGAGAAAAAAATTTCAGAAGTTTTTGCCCCTCCGTTATGGCAACACACATACTCATATGACTCATTAACACTAAAGGTCACATGCCCACTTCTTAACCAATTCCAAACAAGAACAAATACTTTTTGTAAGTGACAATGGACTTTTCAGGATTTTCTACTGAGCTTGGAGTAGGGTCACCTTCCCTAAGGTTGGATGACTAAACACAACTAGAATTCAACTGCTAAGGATAAATGAGAAAAAGAGTTGGATTTGGGGTAAACAATGAATAGCATCATTTCAACTGACTAGTATACTGGATATTTTGTTCAATGAAAATTTGATGCGAGAATGAGATAATGTCAAAAACTGAAAAGGCCTAGTTAAGCATCTACTAATAAATGCATCTGTCAGTGTAATTAGGAATATAATGTCCCTCCGTTTCATACACTCCAAGGAAGTTTCTTGATAAGAGATAGATTTGGAAACGACATCATATGCAGGAAATAGGGCTAATTATTTAGTACTGAAATGACATTAGTTTGACATTAGTTTGATCTTTACATTATCGAAGATTAAGAACAAAACCATAAGCAGAACTTACAGAAACATTTAGGGAGACGTTTCAAATATGTTTAAATTTATTCAAAGATTTTCACTATGGTGAGTTATCACTGTAGGTATTCAAATCTGACCTAGATGATGCCTATGGGGATGGAGTAGAAAGAAGACTAGTATCAGATGGATATTTGGGCTGGACATTCTAAGCATCTTTGCAATATTTAGAGGATTCTATGAAAAAATTTCCTAAATACAGAAGGAAATGTTTGTATTTGTGATTACAGCATACTCAAACACATGCATTATATACACATAAACACATTCACACACATATGCGCCTGTTAAATAAATCACTGATGCAATGATTAGAAAGGAATATACAATAAAATAAAAACACTTTACATGAGGTAGCCAGATGATGGATGAACTTTAAAAAAAGGAGGAAACCAGTGGGGATGGGGATAAAAAATGTGAGGCTATGGCTTAATCTAAGTACTGGGAAATTCTTGATCTGAGCGGCTCCCTTCACAAGGAAAATTATTAACCCCCTTTCTTTGAACTGGACCTCCTGCTAGAAAAACTCTAAACTGACACCAGCACTCTGAGCCTATTTTGATATTGATCCAAACCCCAAATGTTTGAAGTCCTCTCTATTTATGATTTATAAGCATGTGTTTTCAAAAAATATAACGGATTGGATGACATTCACTTCTGTCGAGACTTTTATGAATTTTTATAGGCTGTAGAAAAATATCTGACTGCCAACTTGTCTATAAAAAGGGAAAAAAAGCAAACGCTTGAAATAGAATTCCTCTATGCTTAGGCAAAGCACTGATTGTGTTTTGAATTATTATTATTTTACCTAACCCAGTTTCTCATTCTTTACTAGTTAGTGGAAGAAGAAATCCAAAATTGAAAATAATGAGCTATCACCAACAGAGCTAAATAGAGAGCTTTACTTCTCATGAGTTATTGTTGTTATAATAATGATGAAAAATGGTGCTAACTTGAAATCATTGTAGGGTGGTAGACAAATTTAAGCAATTGCCTAGCTACCTACCCTTAAGTGGGAGTACAGTACAGTCTAAACTCTATAATATAAAATATTACTTAATAACACAGGTGTGCCTGGGTTATTTTTAGCTGTGTGCAAAACCCAAAATTTAATAGCAAAAAAACTTGCATGTAAACCTCTTTTTTCATGGTCTGGTTGTATCTATCACCTTTTACCTCATGTTAAAATAACTTTTTTCTCATAATTATCGAGAGCTCCAATTATCTTACATATAACTTTAGAACTGCATCCTAAACTGAGCAGCTTGTTGGATGGATGATTTGTGTTGCACTGGGAAAACAGGAAACAAAAAGGCCTTAATTAGGGGAAAGAACTTACTGTAAGAGCTCAAATATGAGCAAACAAAAGGTCGTTAATTGGAAAGTAAAAGACAGGGATCATAAATTGGTTATGCTTTGTTTATTTCATACCCATACTGAACACCCACATGACAGAAAACTCTGCTAGGCACGTTATGATGACATGATCATGAATAAGACTATTTCATTTTCTGCCCTAGTGAGCTCAATATTGTTATAAAGAGAAAAAGTAACCCTAACAGTATGGATTTTCCCTAATGTCATTATTAATTTAAATGATTTTCAACTAGTTATGGAATTCTGGCACTGGTTTTATAGTAAAACATTTTTAGAAATTATTTATACTTCTCTCTGAAATTTAAAACGTGAAGAATGGAGAGTTTCCAGTTACCACTATTTCCTACCAGATTAAGGGCCTCCCTACTTTGTTGGTCAGATCGAAAAGCCTGGATTATTTTTGTTTTTAAAAGTAGCAAATTGTCCGTTAATTCACTCACTACAATTTAGGTTGTAGTTTCTGTACCACTTCTACCCCAGGTGTATATGAACAATATTACAAACACAGATAAAAGCTGGCCAACTTCAATAGTTCCATGTACTGTATGATTTCTTAGAGCTCCCAACATGAAACAGCCCTCATATCTTCTTTACTCATGATGATATTTTCCATGTTTGTGCTTTCTATCTATTCCTCTTCTGGAACCTAAAATTCTCTCTCCTCTTCTCAACCTTCATTCAGATTCTGCTTAATCTTTATAGCCCAACAAAACTCATGCCTGTTGCATAGAGACATTTTGCAGCCAGCTCCATCACTGTCTCCCTCTCTTTGTTGCTTATTATGTTCCTCTCGGGGTGCAGGGTTCATGACTACTGTTTTGCTTCCTTTGGGTCCCCCCCAGTTCAGCAGTTTCCAATCCTGTCTACTCATTAGATTCATGAGAGTTATGCCAAAACATATCATGATGCTCAGCCCATACCCCTGAATCACTGAATCGGAATCTCTGGGGATGGAATCTGGGCATTGCTATTTTAAAAAATCTCCTCAAGTGACTTGATCCATGGTGAAAAATAGAAAACTAGCTGATTTTCATTAGGATTAACCCCCAAACAGTTTTTACTCATAAGAGGCTGTAATTTGATACCTTTTTGTTTCTCTCTTTCTGTTTATTTTGCTGCCATACATGTGACACAAAGTAGGTAGCAGCACATTATGATTTCATAAATTCATATCTCCTTTGGTTCTGGAATAGGGAATTGATTTTACCTTGCACACTAGCTCCAATTAGTTGAAAATTCTTCCTGAAGACTATGCTAAGAAAGATTCTGCTGACCTCATGGGTTCATGAAGAAAGAAAAGTATGACCATTCAAGCCTGATGGTGTGATGGGTAGAGGAACAAGGAAGGCTCAGCATGCATGGCAGTTATTTTTAATCTCTGATCTAGCAGTTCCTCATTATATAGATGAAGTAACTGAAGTTCATATGGATTAAATTTGCCTAAAGGAATCCAGCATGTTCATTAGAAATGAAGTCAAACTTGAATCTAGACTCCAGCTTTCCCAAAGAGTTGACATCTTGTAGTTTACCTGATTTGATTTCAAACTCCCTTGTGTTCTAGCTAACTCCTAGCTGCCCTTTGTGCTTCTGTGCTCTAAGTACTTCAGTTGCATGGTTTCCAAAATAATGTAATAAGCATCATTTTGTTAATAAATATTATTTTCCCCACTTATCCACAATGCATAGAATAGATGTGACCAAAATTCCATTGACCTGATTGGTAGATGAGTCCTCTGCTCTTGTGTTTATAACTTTCACACATGCTATGTTCCTAGAAAAAGCTACATTAAAAAAGTTTTTGGGTGGTGCAACATGGCTCAGTGGCAGAATTCTCGCCTGCCATGCCTGAGACCCAGGTTTGATTCCCGGAGCCCACACAACTGAAAAAAAAAGAGTTTTCGAAGGAAATGAGGGCTGTGTTTGGGATATCTAAATCCCAGAGGGCTCCCTCATACAAATTGTCTTCATGTTTGGAAATTTTGTAAAATAAATATTCTATAAGAGTAACCTCCTAATCTCCTAATTTTGCAACCTCCTCATCTTTGATTTTCTCTCTCTCTTTCTCTTTCACACACACACAACTCAAATGCAAGGCATGCAAGCACACACCACAAACCTTCAGAATTTTTATTTTCTATCTGCAGAGTCACACTAACCAGGGCAAGTAACAGCAACTAATACTTTAAAAATCTAAAATATAATAGGAGAAAAGTTTATGAACCATCCAAATTAAATGAATGCTAACACTATTTTGTTAAAATCCTACTTTAGGGTGGGCCACGGTAGCTCAGCAGGCAGAGTTCTTGCCTGCCATGCCGGAGACCCGGGTTCGATTTCCAGTGTCTGCCTGTGCAAAAAAAAAAAAAAATTATGTTTTAGTGTGGATTTTATTATATTAGTGGCTGCTTGCCATCCAATTCACCTCTTTCTTTTTAAATTTTTAAAATTTCAACCCTCTTTGATGGTATCAAATGGAAAAGGCCTATCATTGCCAATAGCTAACAGTTGTTATTACATGCCTTGGCTTCTGCTCCTGAAAAACACACCTTGGGTTTTAAAATTTTTCAACTGTTTTAAAATTCTGTTTTCTTCAGAAAAGATTCAAAACTTTCCCTGAAATAAATAAACTAAATACTGTTCTTAATTTCTATAAATATTGGCGACAGAAATGCTAAATCCTAAAAGATTTTTATTTTCGAAAAACATACATTTAAAAAAATAAAACCAAACATTCAAAACTCAGTTCCCTTTTTAATTTTCCTTTCTGATAGAAATCTCGTGCTGTCTTCTACATTACCTTGGCAGTTTGTAACTTCCCTTGTTACAGTTGTGTAAACAACTGTCTTGTGAATTGTAAATGATGTCTTAAGGATTCTTTAAAGCAAAGTATCTGGATTGATGTGTCCACAATCCCTCCAAATTGTAAATGTCTCTGACTTGCAATTTTTAGTTAATCCAACTTAATAGCAAACATTCCCGTTTTTTTATGTGAAAACAATTTTTTAAAGAATAGTAATTCTTAATAATGTGTGAATGGATGAAAGTAAATGGCACCATGACAATTCTGCATTTGGAAGCAGAATTTCCCTAACCACAATTTCTCTAATTCCACTAGTCAATTATTAAGTGTGAAGTAGCAATGTTCTAAAATGATATGGCATTTTGTTTACCTAGGACTTAGAGAAAATAGGTAATGGGCTGGGTAAACAGAATACAAATAATGAGCATGCTCAGTATGGTAAGGCAAAAGGAAATTAGAATTTAATTATAGCAATTTCGATCCTTATCCTTTGAATTTACTTAGTTGGGGCTGAATTTCCTCTGGAGGTGTCTGTGTCACAAATGCTTTAACCTCCCCACCACAGATAGCTAGTCATAAATAAATGCTGCTCCTATCTAACAAACTTCTTCATGTTACAACCTATTTTGATGCAATTCAAGGAAAGTTTTCAAACGGATTTCCCCCAAAGCAATCAGTTTACTGTTTGAAGTGTGTGTGTGTGTATGTGTGAATAATTGATTTTGTTTTTCCTTTACAAAGAAAAGTTTCAATAATTTTAGTAATTTCCATGAACAAGAACTTCCAAGTTTACCTTTGTACAGAATTGAAGCATTCTGAATTTTGCTTTCTTCATTTTCATCATTTTTCTCTAAATTTCCTCTTTCTTTCATTTCTCTCATGTCTTTCTTGCTCCTGGAGATGCTATCCCCTTTAATCCTTCTATCCCTAGGAAAGATAACTCAACTCTCTATAGAACAGCTAAAAAAGGCTGAAAATTGTGAAATATTTTTCTAAATACTAAGGAGACACAATCTTCAGAGTAATTATTCTAAAAAAGTGTAAGAATTACAAGAAGTCCAACTTATAAAATACAGGTGTCTTTCTAGCTCCCTGCTGAGTGAGTGACGTCTGCTTTTTTCTAGCTCTTTCCTAAAGATGCCTCTACATCAAAGGACTGACACAATTTACCACCACACTTTGTCTGGAACTCTCATTTTTAAGGTCTCCATAATAGGTAATCGTGCCCTATCATGGGTTTTGATACTCTGGAGAGATCTACTCTAATCCTCCTGTCGCCTGCCCCTCACTCAAAGTGAGAAATCTGATGTACTCAAAGTCTATAGCCCCTGGCCACAATTTTTAAACTATGTTCAGAAATTAAGTGGCTATGGCATTAAGTACCCCAAGCCCACCTCCAGAGTCTATACCAACCTTTTTCTCAGGTCCATCACCAAGGGCAGATTTTGCCATTATTATGTGTACTTCTTGGCCTCAGGGGTAGCCACAGTTCATTTTTTTGCAGCAGCGTGGACAGAGCTTGGGCAAGTAGTCTGGGATGTTCACACACACGTACGTAAAGGCCTCTTGTGATACAGGACAAAGCTGGGATGGCAAAAGAAGATAGGAAAATATTAAATAAGAGCAGTTGGATTATCTTTATTATCAGGTATGAAACAAATATTAGACATTAAAAATAATCATTAAATGTTAGAAATTGTGAGAAAATAGAAAAGTTTACACTCAACTACACAAAATTTGTATTTGACCTTTTAATGGCCATATACCCCCACTGTCTAAATTATATGTTTATGTACCACCTAATATAAGGTTGTATACCACTCTGTATACAGAGTTCCACATATGTAAGGAAGTGACCTATATTCTAATTGGATGTTTAGGAGAGTAGAAATCTACATACAGATGTTTGGATGTTTTCCAAGAAAAAAATTAAGCCATTTGCTTTTATTTTCAGTATTGAAGGATGCACACACAAAAAAAGAAATTAAAAGACAAAGATAAATAGACCTTGCTGAATTGTCCAAGACAGACTCCATTTAGTTCAAGGTCATATTGTATATTGGCATGGCTTTAATTACATTTCTTTCTTGTGAGCATTATGGGTGTGTCCAATTCCAATTCCAACTATCTCATATAATTTTTCAACTGACTGCTCTACACTGAGCCACACTCTTCAGCATGATAGCAATCAGAACTCCACCTAATTTCAGTGGGAATATTTTGTGAGGATAAACTGAATATTTTTACCCAATATTTTAGAAGGCAACAACAATCTGTGGATTAAAGCATAGATTTTTGCATTTAGAAAAAATGTCCTTTGCTTTGTCATACAATTGCTAAAATAACACTTAGTTTATTCTATAATGGCAACTTGACTAAATTCCTCAGAATTGTGTATTTTTATTTTCTTACTATTTGTATTCATATAAATTACAAATTTGATGAAAAGCAGGACAACTATAATACTATTATAAGAATTACATAGATTACAGGGGAGTGTATCTCACTTTTCCAGGAAAAGAAAAAGCAGCAAAGCATATTTTTTACCAAGTTAATATTTCGGTCTTTATCTCTAACAGAAAACAATATGAAAAAGACAATAGATTTTCAATGAAATTCAACATTTCTCAGTAAACATTCAGTTTCAGTGAACTTTCATGCTATATGACCTTAAAATAGGAAAAGCAATGGGTTCTTATCAAAAATTTATAATCATATTGACTTCATACAGTGTATTAATTTATTTATAGTGACTGAAAGAGCTCTGAAAGATAGTGCTGGAATTGTCAACATTTTTCAAGTGTTTATTTAGGAAACTAAAATAAGAAGTGGTTTCTTTAATGTCCTGGGATATAATACTAATTTTGAAAGAGATTTTATTGACCCAATAGTGTCCAAGACTTATAGTTACAAGAAATTTCAGAAAGAAGTGACCAAGATACACTTAAAAAAAAAAGAAAAAGAAAAATTTTTGCATCAAATCATATAGTGAATGAATTAATTATCTGAATGCATTATACAGTATATTGTTTAGATATAATATATTAGTAAAACATGTTATTATCAGGAATAAAACTAAATTAGAATAAACCATGGAGAAGCTAAAGTTGTATTGAGAAGTCCTTTGTAATTTAAAAAATCTAATCTATTTGTGGCCATCTCCTCTTCAAAATGCTTAGAGAAGTAGAGAGAATATTAGATACTGATTTTAATTTACTAGTAACTTACTGGGATAGAACAGAATGCACTATATATTTTGCTTGTTTGGGAAAAGGATAGATCCTTACTGTATAGTTTTGCTAATGCTGCCGGAATGCAATATACGAAAATGGGCTGGCTTTTGGGGGTACACAAGTTTCAAACCAGCATACTTACCTAGATTATTTGGCTGAGTGTGATGATCAATGTATGAACTTCCAAATATCCACTTGTTTGAAGTCTTATAAGTAATCAATCTTATAATTGATTCAGATACAGAGATATCATATGGATGTTTCATTGTCAATACATTCTTTTCATGAACATATCCATACTGATTAGTATATACCTCAATACATAAGCCCCAAGATAGAGCAGAGATTGGTCTTGATTGTTGACTGATTTGTTTCTTTACAACCACATTACTCTACTGATTATTTTCTCACTTCATTTAAACTTAGAATATGGGTCTGATCTACACACACAGTTGTTAGTCACACTTTGTTAGCAGCAGCTAAATAAAGTTTCCAGTAATGTGATAAGAATATTTTATTAATTGTCCACTCTGGGCACCCACCCAAGGTAGAACCAATAGGATAAATGGCCTAATGCCATCACTTTCAAAAGAAGATCATAGCACTATTCTTTCCATTCTCACATTGGCTCAATTCCCATTTCTTAATTGATCTACAAGAGGTTGACACTATTATTTTTGTTAATTTTCTTGTTTGGGGGTTGCCTAATGGATTTCCTCCCTTCTCCTTCTACCCAGTTATTTCCCGCTATGCTATTGCATTTAGTTTATACAAATGCTTTGCTTCCCTGCCTCGTTTTCACATCCTTAATATCAAATCTTATGCTTAACTCATTCCTAGCTTCTTTCTTCTTCTCTGTTATTCTACCTTATAGATGTCAAGAGTTACATGTACCCAGACATGCACATACATGGAGAGAGAGAGAGAGAGAAACAGAGATATTTCAGGAATTTATATGTATTTTACTCAAGGATTAAAGCAATATATTTTTCTTCATCAGAAAGGAGTTGGGAAGCACAAGATAAAAAGATTTTACTAAGAACATGGAGTTGTATCTTACCTTGAAGAATTTTGCCAGCCAAAACAATGGGGAACAACATTATAATGTGTAATGATAAAGCACTGAAGTATGAAATTCTTCACAAATCTATTTTTCTGAAGTTTTTGATTATTACATGAACTCCATTTATGTTTCAGAGAACTTCAATGGAAGCTTTTAGGAATACTGTTTTCTTTTTTATCGAGCAACTTAAAACTAATTGCTAATTTATGCCTCTGCCAGTGGCTGTGCTATATTAAAGACAGTTCTTATTAATATTATGAGAACTGATTCCAAAAATTGTTATAGCAAAGCAAATCAGCCCAAGAATAAAATAATATGCAACCAATCCCACAATTATTAATTATTATGTAAATGAGCAGAATATTTAACTAAATGAAAAACTTTACCTATAAATGATACAGTTCAGTGATTGTCTTAATTGGTTAGTAAAGGAGCTAAATGTACTTATTATATAGCATTTTGTTAAGCATCCAATCTAAAGTTTTGACATGATTTAAATGTCCACATAGTGACCACATATTTTGAGACTTTAATTATAAACTCTTATAGGTGTGAATATATTCTAATGGAGGAGAAAAAAATTGCCCAGTCACATGTAACCCTCAAACTTGGTGGGATGTAAAGATACATATATATGTAGCAAAGTTTAAGTAAGATGATATTGCCAGTTTTTGAAAAATAGAATAATTTAACTTTACTAAAGAAAAATTTGGGATTGATAGCTTTGGCATAGAATATTTAGAAAAGAGGAACCAATTCTACTAATATATTGCTTTAATCAGTCATGGAATAAGTTCATTTTCTTTTTAAAACATCATAGTGACTAAGCTGCAATTTTCTCCCATAACCAAGCATTTTAGGGAATAATCAGAATAGCATCTTATTTTCTCTTGGCATCAAATCAGGAGTCCATGATCCGAAAGGAACAGAAATGTTCCTCATAATTAATTTAGTACCACTTGTGAACCAAAGTGTCAGCTGGCAATATGTATATTGGATAAGTTTCAGTAAATTTTATATTTTTTGGCATAAAATAAAGATATGATTCTTATGGTAATTTAGATCTTCCTGAAATAATATCATTACTTTAAAACTTTCAACTCTAAATTTATAATCCTAAAACAATTGGGAGTACATATAAGAGCATCACTCAACAGTGGAACATTTGAGTAAACACATTTCTATAAGTTAGTAAGATTTAGTCCATAAACCACATTTCTAAATATATCACATCATTCAATAGTCAAATTCATATATATAACTAATATGAGTTCCCCAAGTAATCTCATCACCTGAACATACAACACATATTTAAAAATTTCTTGTCACTAGCCAAGTTTCTTAACAATGGTCAAATGACCATACGTAGGAAAATCATTCACTTGGAAACCACTTATTATAAAGAATGTTTGTCTATTATAGGCAGCTGCATGGCCCCCAAACTGCCCATATTTAATGGTAGTAAACTCTGAAACATCAGCTAAATATCCCGTGGATGAGCTTGAGTGGATTTAAAGATAAATTTCAAGAAAAAAACCTGGTCCTCTGTGAAGGCAATCCTTCGAACCAGTTCCATACTAAGGTGAGATGATAACTTAAAGCAAAGGGTGCATGCATGACTGTGAAATCTTCATAACAGAATATCAGCAATGTTCTTCTCACAGCTGGGACCCCAAAATGAACAAAACTCACTTCGATATCTAATGTTTGAGAGCAAGAAGTTTACTAATTTGAAGAACTTGAGTATGTTTTTAAGCTTCCTCTTCAAGAAGCAACATACCTGTTTTTGTTGCTGTGTGTGTGTGTGTGTGTGTGTGTTTGTAAGTTTAGTAGCTGTGTCTTCACATTGTGAATATTTAGCACTATGGAGATCTTACTGATGAAAAAGACTTTGAGAAAACACTGGACATGTTGTTCAACTGTAGTTTTGTAAGAAATAGAAAAATGTCTTTTTCTATTTGGCCAATATATCCTTAAATTTTTGCTTTTGCTTTTGTTTTCCAATAAAAAACCCTGGAAAAATATCTCCTAGCTTTCAATGCTATGGGGAAAAATATCTCCTCAGATGAACTTGAATAAATTCTTTCTTATAAATGTGAATAATACAGCAATACCAGTTGGAGCTGTGTGCAAACGATAGATGTCAAATTCAGGCCAACTTTATCATAAAAGGAAATTGAATGGTTCAAGTAAGCCGAGAACACTGTGGCAGCTCACAGAATTGGAAGCCTACCCACAAGAACCAAACCCAGGGGGCTGGAATGAGGTCCTTACGTCCAGCCAGCACCCTTTCTTGTCCTTGTCTCTTCCTACTATATGTCTTTATCTCTCCTCTATATCTATGCATTTTCGCTTTTTTTTTTTTTTTAATGTTTACCTTTCTTGGTCTGTTGACATCGCATCTTCTTAAAGCAAACAGGTTTCTCCAGGTGTCTATGGACCTTGCATCTGGCAGCCTCAGTTTAACAACTTAATGGGGAAAATAAGTGCTGTAATTTCTCAGTGTCGATGTAGCAATTCCAAGAAAGAATTCTGATTTGCCTTACTTGCCCATTTCTTGGCCCGATTATTGTTATTGGAGGGATGGAATTCTGTGGTAAGCTAGAACTAGGCCACATGTGGCCAAAGGACAGGATCCATTGAGGGAACAAAAGATCAAAAGAGCAGTAGGTAGCATGTAGTATTATTATAAACCGGCAGGTGTCCCTTTGTTTTACATACCAGGAAACTCAAAATTAAATATGTACCTCCGCTGCAGTAATAACCTCATCCTAGATCTTCAGTGTATCTACTCTTCTGTTGTTTTTTACTTTTTTGAGTAAAATAATTAAATATTTGCTTTCTTAAACATTTTTTAGTAGTATAAATCACTTCAGAATCACTTTGGAGATAGGTAGTTTGTAGTTTACCTATAAAACAAAACAAAATGTAATAAATTACGAGTAACTGGGTTTCCAGTAGATCAAAGCAGAACCTATTTTCAAAAATGAAATGAAGCATAGTATTTTTGTTTTAACAATTGTGGATGGCTGTTCAAGCAAAGAATGTGACCTAAAAATATTGGAGACGCTCTACAGTCTTGCCGCTACCCACTGAGTAACTTAAGCAGTAGTCAAACAAGATTCAGTTGTGGCTTCAATTGTTAATGTCATATTAAAATAACTCCTTGATGTGATTTAATCTTCTTGCTTCTGGAAATGCTTGAGCTAATTTAAACTGTACCTGTGACTGAGCATAGCCAGTGAACTAATATTAAGAGATGCTGTTAAATCATAATTAGTTTCCTGAGAATGCAATGAGAAACAATGTATAATATTTTCCCAGTCACTATATTTAAAAAATAATAATTATGATTGGATTTTGACTGTCTTGTACTAGGTGGAGCTTTTCAGTGGATTACAAAGATGTTAAAGGTAAACAGTGAATAAAGTATCCTGGGGATGTGCTTTGGGGTATCAACTGAACGCTGATTTCTACCAAAATGTTTCTCCACTTAGCTTACCTTTGTCATAGAACTTTGTAATGTATGGAAGGGTAAAACCTGATGTTTAGGTTTTTTGCCGAGACATTCACTTAGGATTTGGAGAGAGGATCTAATAAATAAATCATTTGCTATCTACAGTGAAAAATAAATTCATTTGGTATCCCAGCAATACCAGGAAACAAGATACATTCCATGTTTCAGAGCCACCAGTGACATCCTAGAAAAGTTCTCAGAAATATCTTCATCTCTAAAATTGTTGTAAGCTTCTTAAATCCCCATTCCTTAAAAAACCTCTCGGTTTCCGAACTTTATGATTTCTTTCATATGATACCCACGAAAATAGAAACGTCCTCCCGAAATTCCATGCAAAATTCTTCATTACCTCTTAAGAATGAGTAGATAGCTAATTTTTAGCTTGAATGTGGCAGGGTGCTGATGGAGGGTCCCCTCAGGGGGATGTGCATACCCCTAAACCACCATGATCAGAAGGGATTTTCGTGTTCATCCTACTGTGCATATATATTTGTTGAGAATCAGGACATTTTTAACCTTCAACTATGGGCCTTTACTTGGGACTTGAGGAGTTTCCTGGGGCTATGAGATCTAGGTAGTGAGTTAGACCTTTTGCAACTGAATAGAATCTTAATACAGGTTATAAAACCCTTTCCAGTATGTAAAAATTCATGGAAAGTGAGAGAAAGTGACTGTGCTCCTGTCCTATAGGGATCTATAAATCTTCCTAATATTGTGGAAGATTCCTGCTTAATCCTTGGTAAGACTTTTTTTCCCCTGCTCTTGGTAGGGCTCTGGAGGTCCTCCCTCTTCGGGATTACATAGCATCCTTTGTCCACTGCAATCTTTGCCTGTAACATGTCGTGTTACAACATCTTCCTAAGTTGTTGGTCTCCCGTACCATATGGGGAGCTCTCTGAAGTCCACAATTTATTTATCTATGCATCCTAGCACAGGCTCTGCTGACATCTGGTAGGTGCCTGATAACTGTTTGATAACCAAATAAACTAAAGAATAAATGACATCTAGATTGAGGCTCTTTTTTTTTTTTTTTTAAGATTTGGATGCTCTGTCTTATAATGGTTCCTGAATCCTATAGAACTTTCAAGGATAATACAGCAGATTGTGATTCTTTAACAGATTTTTCCTGAAACATCTCTGGGAACTGATCATCTTCTTGATCTAACTCACTGAAGCCCCTACTCAGTCATCCAAAATGACTTCATCATCCAAATAAATGTAAAGATGTCTGGCCAGAGTTGCTTTGAAAGCAGAGTTGCTTTTGTAGGTAGATCTACCAGATCTGACTATGCAGTTGATGGTATTCTCATCCTTTCAATTCACTCTCCAACACTGTATTAAACCATGAGGATACCAGATGTAGGGCTCTGACCACAATTAAAAATGATTGTCTTTTGGCCACAGTGATTGAATTCTGTTTGTCTACAGCCAAGGTTTATGTCAACATAAATACTTTAGAAGAAGGAGGAGGAGGAGGTGGAGGAGGTGGCGAGAAGAAGAAGAAGGAGGAGGAGGAAGAGAGAGGTCAAGAAGGAGGGAGAGGAGAGGGCAGAAAGAAGAGGGAGAGGATGAAGAGAAGTTGTGTCTGAGGCAACTCTGGGTTGCTTTTCTGGTTTGCTGCGTTAGTGCAGCCGACTCTCCTACCGCACTCTGAACACATAGATAGACAAGAGTCTTTTGAACGAATGAATCGTTGTCTTTAGAAAATAAGAACAACGTATTTTGTTTACAAAACTTAATAAAAATGAGAAAGAGAAGATTTTATTTCCTTATGCAAGGTCATAACAATAACAAGATGCCAAGATAGGACCAGGGCCTAGATCCACATGCTGGGTGTTCCCATTCTTTCTATTACACTTCTCTGTACTATTTATTATATAGCTTGGTTGTTAAAATACAAACATAATTATAATTAAAAACTCACATATTACACAAAGGTACAGGCAAAAATATGACGCTTATATGAAATCTTAGCATCCCCAAATAAAACTTTTAGATCTTTCTCTCTGCATATACTAATCTGTATGCAATTTTACCCAAATGTGACAATATTCTACTACCTATTCTGTAACCTGGTTTTTCCCCTCAACAGTATCAGATGATTTCTGTCCATGTCAGTGATATGTCTACTTAGTTATTCTTAATAGTTATATAGTCATAGTTATATAGTACTTCATTGAATAAGTATTTGTATGTTCAGTCCCTATGTTAATTAACTATCGCTATTTTGGGAGATTTGGGTTTTTCTGTAATTTTGGTCTTACAAATAATGAAACGATTATAATCCCATTCTATGTTCTGAAACAATTTAAATGACTGTCCTGTTTACTATTTATGATAGTGAAAAGCTGTTTGATTAATTTCCTTTCTTCTGTGTGTATACATGGTCTGAGGTCGCATTCTCTGCTTTGTGGCCTTGGGCCAGTCACTGCCCTACTCCTTGTCTCAGTTTCCTCATCTGTAAATGAGGATAATAACACTTACCTAATAAGGGTAGTGAATGAGTAAACAAGCTAACATACAATATATTGTACTTAGCACAAGATCTATATGCTATCTAAGAGTCTCTGATCTCAACTCCAAAGGGCCAACTGAGAACTGTGTAACCAGTCCCTTCATGATAAAATGAAACACATCAAATCAGATATGAGTTGCAAAAATGGACTGAAAGTATGCAAATATGATCTTGTTTATCTCAAATTCTTTAAAACTGATTTATCTTTCTCTTTCATGATGGCAGAAACTATGTTATAGTAGATTGAATTCCATCCCCTACAAAGACATTTTCAAGACCTAACCCCATGTCTGGTGGGTGTGAATTTATTTATAAACAAGATCTTCACAAATCCTACTTAGATGAAGCCAAATTGAATCAGGGCAGGATTTGATCCATAAGGCTAGAGTCCTTACAAACAGAGGAAATTCAGATTCAGTCAGGAAATTCCAGAGAATCAGACAGACAGCCAGGTGATGGAAAATTTCTGGCAAGCCAATACTAGAAAACTCTGAAAAAATATAGCCTAGCAATACCTTGACTTTTGACTTCAGCCTCTGTGATGGTTAGGTTTTGGTGTCAACTTGGTCAAGTGATGATGCCCAGCTGTCTGATCAGATAAGCACTGGCCTGACCATTGCTGGAAGGATATTTCATGGCAGGTTGATAAACTGGAAGCCGGTGTAGTAAATCATCAGTCAGTTGATTGCATCCGTGGCTTGTTGCATCAATTAAGGTGAGACTCCCACCAATAAAATAATCCAATCAGTTGTGAACATTTAATGGATATGAGAGACTTTATTTTACTGCTTCTTCAGCAGTGAGCTTCTCCTGTGGAGTTCATCCAGACCCTTCATCACTGCTCCCAGCATCACAGCCTGCCCTATGGATTTTGAGCTCTTCCATTCCCACGGTTGTGTGAGATATCTTTATAAATCTCACATTTACTGATATCTCCTGTTGGTTCTGTTTCTCTATACAAGTCTGACTAATACAGTCTCTAAATCTTTGAGACAATAAATTCCTGTGGTTTAAGCCAATCTACTGTGTGGTATTTGTCGCAATGATATACCTAGTACCTAATAGATTGCATGGCTAATAATAACAACAATAACAGTGACAAAAAAGAATTGCTAAATTGTATTGAATAGAAATTTATAAAGCTTCTGCAAGTTCTGTGAAAATGTATCAAACATAGTCAGAAGCAGGTCAAAGTGGTCAAGACTTTTGACCTCTGGGTCTTAAAATTACACAGTAACATCTGGGAGCCCCCATTAAGAACTCGGTATGGAAGGTCCAAGAAGATCTTCTCTCTACCTGGTAGCGCTGCCATAACCTCTCTATTTCCCCAGGACTTTCCATGTAAAATGATAGAAGCCCACTATTGGACTGCCAGAACTCACTCAAATAACCAGAAAAACCAGAAGAATCCTCAATTCCTTTAACGGAAAGAATATTCTGTTTGGTAACAGTGCCCAGGTGAGACTATTCTTCTTCTAAAAATCCTACCATTATTATTGCTAAAAACAAACAAACAAAAAACTGATTGGGATTAACTTTACCCCAAATCCCTGCTAAATACAACTATAGAGCTCTAGAGAAACACAAAATTTAAAACGAAAACATGGCACTTCAAACTAGATTCAGGGGTGTTAATCTTTTGAAAATATTTTGTCATAGATTTAATCTTCATGGGCTTTATTGCAATACTGAACCAATGAGGATTAAGTAGAAAATAGCATTACCAAATTGAAACAAAATATTAAATTAAAATGGAAACCTCTGTCTTTAAAGCTCCTTTTTCAATTTGACTAGTTTTGCTTGTACTACAGTTTAGAGAAATGCTTCTTTGTGGCTCATTTTTCAATTGATATATTTTTGTGGATACAGGAAATGTGACATTACATTGTTACCTGATGTTAATTTAACTTCAAAAATCTATATGATGGGCAGGCCTAAATCTGCCCAAAGAGAAATCAAAGGCTTTTGGTAAAAATACATTTTCCACTTTCATATTATTGTTTGTGTCCCAAAGTTCTTTCATTTACTTCTTTATTTTTGCTCAATTTTTAATGAATATTTTTATCTTACATTTTTATCCATAGTTACCAAAACATGCAAAGCTATAGAATCCATTGAAGCTAACTGAGTAGCAGGTATTATTTCTAAGAAAAAATTTTCTTATTACTTGGGATTTACATGATTCTGTCAAAAATACATATGCCTAGTAATTTGTCATGTTAAAGACCTTATTTAATTTATTTGAGTTTATATTTATTGAGTTAATAATTTATAGGGATTGAAGAAAATTTTGTTAACAATCAGAAATGCACTTTTATAAAATTGCAGCTCACTCAAATCAAGGAGAATAATCACAAATAACATACATATGAGGTTAAATCATATAAAATTGCCAAAATTTTTTCCAAATGGCAATTTCATGCAGTTCAGCCTACTCTGCATAATATGCCCTATTAAAAATAAATTCTTTTATAAAATATTTGTATTTCATTATATTTGAATATGCAAAATAAAATCAGGGCAAACTTTTAAATGAATTGCTTGCTTATTTATGTGAAAATTGTTGTCCATAAGACCCCAAATATTTTTAAACCTCAACTTTCCAAATGCTTAAATATAAATGATTATTACTAAAGATAATTAAATTGGACATTTACTTTCATTTTCATAAACAAATGTTTAATATACCATTAGTTGCATCAATAATGATTTAAAGTTCTTCCTTCTTTAAAAATACTTCAAAGATATTGCAAAAATTATTTTTCTGAAATGCTTCATTTTAATAAACCACTGTTTAATATTAGGGGTAACTCTGCTTAGACTATAAAAGTAAATTAATTTTTATAATATCATTTAAGCGTTATCAAGAAAACAAGTTCTTTAAACTGTCATTGATATCCCAATTTTTAGAATATCCACATCAAACAAAAATGTGAGAGGGAACAGTAGAATTGAACAAATGCCTAGATGAAGAGGGAAAATTTGGATTGTCAGATAAGCATTAATTAATTCAATTCAAGTCTCAGTAATTGGACATATATTAAATCTAGGCGGAAAAATTACCTTTACTTTCAAGACAATTCTTTTCCCCCAAGTTATTCTATATTAAACTTCAGAAAAGACTCAGATATTAAGTAAGGCTCTCTCGTTTCTCAAAGCCAAGCTTACTCTTGTTGAGGGTAATTTAATTTAAAAATAAATTTTAAATATATTTTAAATATTTTGAACTGGTCAGGACAGATTAAGCACTTATTTTAAGCTTTTTTTTCTTTATTACTCAGAGTGGAGTTGGATCAGTGCATAACCTAATTGTTAAATGAAACACAAACCATACATACACAGAGTCACACCCACACTCTGTGTACACACACACACACACACACACACATATATATGGAAAGTATTTGAAAAGGATTTAGTTGACAATCTAAATTCAGGAAAAAAATGAATCATCAAAGTTATTTATTTTGAGACATATTTAATTGATTAAATGTGAATTTAAGTGATAAATATACATATTACATCATTCACATTTTCTGATGATAATCACCCAGACTTAAAATTTTTCTCTCATTGGTCGTCCCGTAAAACTAACCATGACAAACTGTTTGCAAAAATCAATAATAATTCTTCTTGGCCCTATACTCACATCACTTTTCCATATAACTTGTCTGTTCCTCCTATCAGGAGGTAACATACTCATCCCTCTGGACTTATGTCTGGGCTGCCATTGTAGCTTCCTTTGACCAGTAGTATGTGGCAGAAATTACCTTGGGTGCATCCAAGTCGAGGCCTCAAGAGATCTTGCAGAGATCACTTTTTGCCTCTTGGAACACTGCAGCTACCATGTGAAGAAGTTCAGGCTCATTTATTGGAGATGCTGCAGATCTAGCTGACAGTCAATACAAACTTCCAGGCATGTGAGTGAAAAAAAGACCATCTCATCCCAGGTAAGCCATTAGAGGATGGTACCTGTATGCATGAACACAGATGAGTCCAACAGAAGAACCATTCAGCTGAGCTCAGCCAAAATTAAATTAGAATATCATAAGCAAGGGAACTAGTTGTTTGAGCCACTACACTTTTGGGTCATTTATTATAAGGTAATAGAAAACTGATGTTCTAGCATATTGATAAATTATTTAAAGAAAAAATAAAATTATTTTGCTAAAGTAACATTACTTCTTTAACTTACTCTGAAACTGTTCATCTTTACATGCTCAATTGCTTCATGGAAAAAACAGAGTCAAGGAACGTGCTTTTCACAGGAGCTCCCTTTTTAATGTGAAATGTTAATGTTTGTTTAAATTATAAGGACTTTCTACTAAAGAGAGGTTCTTTTTTATTCCTGAAATAGTCAAGAAAGGATTCTACTTTTATGTCCTTTATTATTTTAGGAGGCCCTTTTAATTTCCTTTTTTGTCACATACAAAAAAAATCACTTTCTCCAAACTTACTAAGCAAAATGTCCCATTTGGCAACTTTCCCAGAGCAGTGACTATAAATGCATGTTTAGGGAACAGACTGCAGTTTTCACTGTTCTAGATAATTGATCATACCCCCTTCACCAAAATTATTTCTTGCCAAGAATTAGGCAGATGTGTGTAAATAAATCACTAAATACAACTTTCCAAGGGACTGTATAAAAGGAGGGTAAGAGGTTAGAATTTCCATTTCTTCCTTTACAAGCATAGATTTACTTTAAAAAAAAAAACTAAGAAAGAGTTATTCACTATGTAATATACCCCCTACTTTATTTCTATTTATCATTATTTGGCTTAAGGGCCAAAATCTAGTTTTAAAATGATGGCTTTGATGGAGTGAGTTGCTATATGGTGCAACATGGGAACACAGGTTCAGGCACAACAAAGACTTTCAGCAGATATAACCGCTTTATTATTTATACAACATAAAAGGTCCAAAAGAGCAGGGAAAGAGATCCCATCATGGCTGGTCTCCTGGACAGGCCAACTGCTCAGGTCAGTGTCATTGGATGGCAGCTTGATACTACACTCCTTGCATGAGAAAGGAGAGACAAATCTGTGCTGCCCTAGGTTGGGTTTTTACACTCCATGGGGAAGGAGCCCTGCTACTGATCAAAAAGCATGTGTCAAGCAACTTTTGTGCAGAGTTCCCACCCCGATAAGCAGCTGAAATTGCTTGTTCCGGGTTCAAGGAATGGTCAGGACATTCCATTAGACCTAAAATTTCTGCTGGACCGTGAAATGGAAAAATATTGAAACATCTGCCCACATAGAAAAGGAGGGGGTTAGGTGAAAGCTGGGAGAAGGATGCTGTTAAATATATTCACTAAATGATGAAGTGGTTTCCTGTAGTCTTATATATATTTAAGGATTTGAGTAGAACCATAAAGAAAATTTATAGTCTTTCTTGTTACTTGATAATGAACAGATAAAAAACAAATCACAGTAACATTTAAATTTAGCAATTTTGGAACAAGATCATTAAAAAATAGATATATGAATGGTCAATTAGGCATGAGATGATAGATCATTTTACATAATAATTTTGTTTTCAGCTTTAAATGTATGGGCCTTATCCTGCTTATTACACTTAGAATTTAAAAAAATATACATTTAATATGAAATTAGAAAAACTTTATACCAGGAATATGTGTAATCATAGCAATGTAGAACCATCTCACTTATGGACATATAAGCAAATCCCAAATAAATGCTACTGAAATGAAATCAGTGGTTTATTCATGGAAATATTACCATCTAAAACTAAAAGTAAAAAAAATAAAAAATTACAATCTTAAATTGGTTTCTTACAAGAATGTAGAAATTAATATCGCAAACTATAATATGAATATGAAACATTATATCAATCATATCAATATACAGAAGTTAGTAAATAAAATTTAAACCCTAAACTTAGTCTTAAAAATTTATTAAATTAGAAACAGAATTATAGTAGTTTTATGATTTTTTCAAACTCTCAAACTAAATAAAAACATAAAAATTTCCTTTACCTCAGTGACAACAGAAGAAAATAACATCATCATTATTTTACATACTTTTTCTGAAACTTTTGGCAATTATGATTAAGTGTGAAATGGATTTGTGGTATAACTATTAGGAAGGAGGAAAAAGGTTTATTATTGTTTAGATGAAATGAAATTTTAAGGGAATTACCTGGGGAAAACCATGGTTGATCAAATATTTAAAAATCTTGGTGTCAAAATTGAGAATTAAAGATATGTTTGAAACAAAGACTCTAGTCATTTCCAATTGCAATAAAAATATATAATGCCTATGAATCAACTCAGCAAGACATGTAAAATCTATAAAGAAAGTACACACCTCTTTCTGTGATATATGAAGAAGCTTAAATAAACAGAGAGACATACCATGTTCCTAAATGGAAAGAGTGATATTATAAAGGCATCAACTAATCAAATTCATTTTCAGATTTATCAAAATTCTTTATCAAAGTACCAATAGTTTTTTGTGGAACTTAAGAAAAGATTATATATTTTAAATTAAATAACAAACTATTTAGAATAGTCAAAAGTTTATAAAAGGAAGACTAACAAAAGAGAACCAAATATTTAAAATACATAAAATATGGTGAGTAAAAAAGTGTAATATTTTGGTTGCCTCAAATAACAGATGTGTCAAGAAAAAATCTTGGAACATAAACCCTCATAAAAGTGACTCTCTGTGGAGGGAGAGACAAGGAGAAAGAGAAAGATGCTTATATATTCATGTTTGATTATATAAATATGAAATTAGTATACACAAAGGAAGCAAGCAATTGAACATGAAAACTGATAAACAATTTGGGGAAATTGGCAAAATTTTTGGAAAGAAAAAACTTCAGATATATTTTCCTGTACTTAATGTTAAAATAAATTTAAGATATAATTGACTGCCCAAAACAGTAAAGAAAATCTCAAAACAGTAGAAGAAGGAAAATATATCTGGAAAGAAATTTATCGCATAAAGTAGAAAATATAGAAAAATTAAAAAGATTTAACAATTCACAAACAGAATTTAAAGGCAAAATAAAGTTTATGGAGAATATTGCTTCTCAATAACTGAACCTATAATATATCTTAATATCTTTTATTTAGTATCAAAATTTATTGTTTTCAATTTTCCTACTATTCTAAATATAATATTTTATTATTTTTTCTATATAAACTTTCAAATCACCGTGTTTATAAATGAGATAAAAAACAAGGAATGAAAAAGAAAAAAAAACAATGGAAGAACTTGTTAGTTTTGGGGGCAGTCCATTAAATTTATTGCATTTACCAGACAAAATGACATTAAAAATGATGAATCTGTTTATAAAATCTCTCTGTTCAATTCATCTGTGCTCTTTAGTAAAGATTTCTTTTTTAATATAAACATTGCCATTTCCTATTGTATTTACTCCTGGATTTTTGTTTTTTTTTCCTTTGTATTGTAAATGTTATCTATAATTGATTTTATGTCCTAAGTGATTTTTCTTTCAGCTGTTCATTTGACAAGTAGTTATCAATAGTTGCTTCATTAATTATGTAAAATATGTTTTCAAAATCCTTATTCATTCTGTGTTGGACTGAGAGTTGTGAATTAACATTTTCTCCTACCAACTTTTTTCTTTTCCTCTCCTATCTCCTGGATTTCTGCCTTATAGAGGCCACTGCTATGATATTTGGGGCATAAATATCCATAACTGTGTATCTGCAAAGCAAATTGTCCCTTTTATTACTGTGACATGTCCTTGGGCCTGAATGATATTTTTCTTATATTAAGATTGCAATTTTTCTATTGGTTTGTATATTTGTGCATTTTGGTACACATTTACCCATTCTTTCAGTAGTGGTGTCAGTCACGTTTTGATTGACGTGTAGTTCATCCTTCAGAAGTTTCTTCATTGAAGGCTCACGGGAATAATATTTCTCAACTATTACATGTTCAGAATTGTCTGTCTGCCATCTTTATACAAGAATGAGAGCTTGATTGGATATAAATCCATGTTACACGCATTATTTCCTTGAGTACTTTGTAGATAATGCTACTCTGTCTCCTTGCAATGAAGAATGCTGTGGAAAAGTCTGTGGACAGCCTGTTTTTTCTCAGTTCAAAAATCTTATATGCTTGATCTGTCTGCCTGTCTGTCCAAAGTATTCGTTTTCTACTTTTAGTGGTCAATATATTTTACCGTTTTTTTGCCTCAGTGCCAAATTTGGCAGTAAAAATTGCAGGATATGGTACATGGTGCATTTCTTCAATACTGAGTTTCAAATTTTCTTGAATTGTACTTTAAAATATTTACTTGATTTATTCCTCTCTCTTATTTTTTATTACTTTTCTTTTTTCCATTGCCGATTTCAACTATAAGTATGGGGCATCTTCTTTGTTTCTCTTCTGTGGCTATCATTTTCATTCCAACTCTTCAACTTTTTCTTTTCGTCCATTTTATTTGTTGTTCCTTTCTTTCTTGACTGTATTGTCCATTCAACTTTTTCTTCTTCTACTTTAATCTTATTCCTGTGGTGACTTTTCCTACTTTTTCCTGAATTCTACTTCTACCACTTTTTCCCTAAGCATGAGATATTTTTTGCCTGAGTTCTACTTTTTTCCTGAATTCTGCCTGCTCATATTTTACAGTCTCCTCTGTCTTATCATCTTTCCTGATTTCTTGTATTACTACTTTCTGCTCTTCCATCTGAGACATGATTGCTTGTGCTTGCTTAGACTTAACAGTTGACAATCTTCATGCACCAATCATAAAGTTTTGCTAAAAAAGGGAAACTGTGATAATATTCATTTTTATTTGCTTTTTATTTTCCTGCTACTTTGGTATGATTTCTAGACAGAGGAGAAAGGGATTAAGCCCATGCCATCATGTTCTTAATGAAAGTCTTTGTGTGTTATTTTGGGTAGATGAAGGGTACACTGGGTAACTTTGGATATTTTCTAATTTCGTGGAGGTATAATAAATGTTCAGAATAGTGCAGAAATAAGTGTACAACTCAATGTTTTTCATTAAGTGAATCTCAACACCTGTTGAGATTATACACTATCATGATTTTTAACACTATAGACTTGTTTTTTCTGTTTCCGAACTTTATACAAATGAAATTCTACAGTGTACTCTCTTTTTTTCTTTGGCATCTTTTCTGGGCATTATGTTTGTGAGATTGATTCATGATCTTATTTGGTGTGTTTATTCTCATTTCTCTATTCTACTCCACTGTCTGAATCCATCTTTCCATGGTGGATTCATAAGTGGTTTGTTTTGAATTTTAGGCTATGAAAGTTCTGCTATGACTCTCTAGTACAGGCTTATAGGTGAGAAAATATATTAATTTATTTGTGCACATCTAGGAGTAGAATTGTCATTGTATGGTGTCCTGAACAGTTTTCCAAAGTGATTATAATAATTTACATTTTCGCTAGCCAAATCAGACTTTGGTTGGCCCACATCTTATCCAAGATGAGGTATTTTTTTTAAAAGCTGGTCATTCTCAGTGGGTGGGCCACTAAGAATTTGCATTTACTTGGTGCATTTACCTGGTGACTGGTGATATTCAACAGTTTTACTTATATATTATATATTATTATATATTATGTCATATATATTATGTATTCTAATAGATTTTTATATATATATATATATATAATTGGCCTTTTAGATATCCTCTTTTGTCAAGTGCCCAATCAAATATTTTGCCAATTTTTCTATTGGATTATCTATTATTTTATTATTTTGATTATTTACCTGAAGTTCCCTGCAAATTCTGTATATGAGTCCTTTGCCAGTTATATGTATTGTAAATACACTCTCCCTCCTAGTTGCTCACCTTTGGACTTCCTTAAGAAATATTGATAAACAGACATTAAGTTTAATGTAGACAAACTGACCAAATAGTTCCTTATAACTAACACTTTTTGTATCCTGTTTAGGATCTTTTTTCTACTCCAATTTCATGACGATATTGTCCTAATTTCTTTTAAGTGTTATATTGTTGTATCACATGTAAATCTGTGATCCATCTAGAATTAGTTTGTATATGGTATAAATTATAGGTCAATATTTATTTTTCCCATAAGAATATTCAACTGAGCCTCATGATTTTAATTTTTATACATTTATAAATTTTACACTGACTCTCAATTTAATAGGCTGAATAAAATGAAAAAAATATACATTATAGACAAAACTTTTAAAACACACTTTTTGTTTTTTCTTTTCCTCTTTAAACAAAATCTTTTCAATTAAGAGTAGTTATTACTTTGCCAAACTTAAACCCTGCTGCAGCTACTATATTTAGTTGAATTTTAGTTGTAAGTCTGGGCTAACAAAACACCCAGTCATTTCAGAGATGACACGATACTGTCAAATTTATCAGACACACTAGTTAACTCTGGATCTATTATGATTTATGTATGCTCTGTATTTAGGCATTGCTCCTAGAAGACTATATTAAACTTATATCTAAAAGAAATAGCAACATGAATTCCTTTTACTTGAGTTAGAGGAAGGTTAGCGTGGGTGCTGATTGAGTAGGTGTAGTTAGTTGTTACATTTTGAAGAATGAGACTTATCCTGATATGTAGGAATCCATTATGATTGGGTGGGTTAACTTAAGGCCTCACCCCTTTCTTTTTTGATGCTGACAGCAGTGTTATGGACTCAAGTCAATCTGAAGGCATAAACATTATAATATGCTATTTCCTAAATGTGGTGCCTTTTAGTTTTACCAAGGACAGACCCTCCCACTCCCAAGAAGTCAAAGAACTGGGTTTTAATAACAAAATGAAGAGTCAGGAAAGGAGGTCTGTTTGAAACTATCAATGAGGCACCGCTGCATTACAAAGGGGTAGTTATGGCATAGCACATTCACAGGCTAGGTCTTAACTTGGCTTTCTTCTCCAATCCTATCCATTTTCCTTTGCCCTCCCTTTCCCCTGGGAACTGAGCTTTATGAGTTGGAGTTCAGCACCGCATATATCTCAACAGCCCACAGGTCACTCTCTTGCTTCTTGGAAAGAGAAGGCAGGCCTGTCTAACTGTTTGTCAAGTTGGTGAACTCCCACGGTTCCCAGTGTAAGCTGAAAGGAAATCGCTTGGTGACAGCCATCCCAAGCCAACACTAACATAATGGAGATCATGTAAACAGTTGGCTGGACTGATTGTTACAAGGGTTGAGGCAAAGCAAGAGCAGCTTTCACTCCTACAATGGAATCTTCACTCTATATGCAAATTTCCTGGCTTCCATTCTAGGAGCTTTTCACACTTCAGGGTGTGCATTCTTAGAATGTGCTAACACTTCCCACCAGGCCAAGAGGGTGGAGCTCACAGGTCACTACCAGAAGATTTCACTTTCATTGACTTTGGGTGACTTTTTCTTCAAGCAAAAGCCAAATTCCAGAGCTGGAGTTTTTCTAAGAGTACTTTATTTGTCTTTCACTCCCTTTCTAGACTCTCTCAAGTGAATTTAATTCTAGTTCTACCAAGGCTTTTGGTATAACAAGTGAACACTAGGGATCTAGAAAATATGTGGTAATTATATATTACCACAAGCTCTGTTCCAGGGAATGATTATATTGCCTTACAGAGTATGCACTGTTTGAATAGTAACAATAGAAAACACATAAAAGCAGAAGGAGGGAAGCGGATGATGCCAGATTTTGCTTTTGTGTTGTCGATCTTTTGGTAACTAAAAATGTTACCTAAAAACCTGTGATCAGAACTTTTAAATTTCATGATTTGCTTCCCTGAAGTACTAAACTGTCAATATTAGAAACTATCCAATTTTGTTCCCACATGAACTACAAAAAAAGTAGCAGCAAATTCAAATTCTAATTCTGTCATTTTCTTTAAAGGCAGAAGTCTGAATTCCAAATGATGGCATGTTTCTTTTCCGCCTTTTGGTTGTGTTTGCAAGTGATGAGAGCCTAACACTACCTTTATTAGAGTGTCCATAGGTGCATTTTCATTAGTTCTTTGGCAATGAAAATATTTGTAGCTTAATTCCAAGAATTTCATAAATATTTATATAAAAGTGTTAGATTTATTTTTGTATTTCATTAGATAAATCCTGAAGTGGTGTTTATATAATAGAAAAGATCATATTATAAAAGAAATATTTCAGTCGATCAATGCTTCTAAGTTTATAGTTATGGAAAAAATATCCAGATGACAGGATAGATTTTAATAATCCCATGTAGAGTTTATTATGAGAAAGAGAATTTTTTGAATATTGTATTTGTGTCACTTAAATATACTGAATGTAAAACCGATTTTTAAATAGTTCCATCAAAATTAATCAAGATTTTCCCATGTGCCAAATACTGCTGAATCAATGTCCTGCACTACAATATATCCTGAGTACTTATTATCATATGAGAACTCTTGTAAGAGAGCACAGTACTCTAGATACTGTGGGGAATAGAAAGATGAGACTTCGCCCTCTCCCTGAGTTGTATTTATGATTGGTTGGAGAGGCGGAGCATGCACATAAGCAGTTAAAATACAACACAGAGCTTGGTGGTGCCAAAGAGATGTAAAGTGCTCAAAGAATTTAGAGAATTTAGAAGGAAAATTCTGCCTTTAGGGACAGAGTCAACTTCCTAGAAAATATCACAGTTGAAGTAGATATTTGAAGGACCAGGAAAGGATTCCAACAGGAGATGGATTAAAGAAGAGTATTTCTGGCAGATGGAATAGCATAATTACTCCTAGATGGCCAAACCACACATAGCATATTATACTCAATTGTGGGCACTGATTGTTTGAAAAATATTAAAAATTGAAACATTTATGGAAGAGAGCTGCCAGGGTGGCAAGGTGATTTAAAACCATGTAATGTGGTGACTGAACAAAGGTTCTGAGGACTTTTAGCTTAGAGTAGAAGAGAATTAATTAAGGGAGATGAGATAGCTGTCTTTACAGACTTAAAGGCAATAACATGAAAGAGGTAATAGCCATCCTCTGCATTCTTCTAGGAGCAGAGCTAGGGCAACAGTTGAAGCTACAGGGAGGAAAGAATTTAGCAAAAGAAACAACCTTCTAAAGCTATCTGAAAATAGAAGAGGCTGCCACAGATGGAATATTTTCAAGCAAGGTAGTATGTGTACCTTGTAAAGCTGTATCTCCAGAGTTCATATTCAAACTCACTTATAAGTGTGTAGTCATTGAAAGCTATTTTTCCTCTCTAAGCTTCTGTCTCTTCAAATTTTAAAAAAGGAACATTAATTGATCAGCTACTTTATAGAGTTATTGCATTCAATGAGCATTTATCTATATAGTGCTTGCCATATCATAAAGCTTTATAAATGTAGCTACCCTAAGGCTAGGTGATATCTCAACAGAGTCATTATAGATGCAGATTGAAACATAAAATGAAGACTTAGACTGGATCAACATTGTTGTTCCCTCTAACTCTTTGATTATAAAGCAAATAAAAATAAGGCAGAGGTATTTGGAGATAGTGATGTTATCCAAATAACGAAAATAGTAATAGGATTTAAAGCTGATGGTTGCAAAAATAGGAAAGTAATCAGAGTCCATAGAATGAACCTGGATAGTCAAGTGCTACCAAATCCAAGAGAGGGATGAATATTCACTACAAGGAATGGTATTAAACCAAGTTAGAGGTCAAGAAGTACAATGGTCTCTGCAAAAAAAAAAAAAAAGCAGCTCATGATTGATTTTTCAAAGAACTTTGTTTGGAAGCCAGATTGTAATTGATTAAGTGAGTGGATTGAGGATATAGATATAATCAGTGGATTTAACGTTTGCTCTTTTAAGCAAGGAGTATAGTAGCTGAGGGAAGGACAGGAACGCCATCTGGGAGCAAGGTTAAGGAAAGTTAGAAGCATTGTTTTATAAAAACAAAAAAAAGATAAGGAATCATTGGATGGGGAGAGATGGAGCTTCCAGAGAGGGAATAGTCAGTGGACAATTGATAAATAAGAATAAATTCTGAAATCAGTTCTCCAAGAGACTCTGATTCATCTTTTTTTTTTTTTTAACATGGGCAGGCACCGGGAATCAAACCCGGGCCCCAGCATGGCAGTCGAGAACTCTGACTGCTGAGCCCCTGTGGCCCACCGTCTGATTCATTTTAATGGGCATGATATGTAGAAACCAAGATCTGGGCACTGGGTAGGATCTTTACTACTGGCTTTACTTCTAGACCCTTTCAGTGAACTGAATTTACAAAATATAAATGTAAATATAAAGATATTATGCATGAGTATATATAGTTCAAGATATATCTCTATATCTCTATCTATCTATCTATCTATCTATCTATCTATCTATCATCTATCTATCTATTATCTTTCTGCCATCTTTCTAATCTACTAAAATCTCTGAGTTCATACCAGGGATTAATTAATTACACTCAATTTAACATAGAGGTGTCAGTCTGGCTTACCCCCTTCTATTTGTGCAATTCCTTTCTCCAACACTGCAAGCAGTGTCCAGTCAGAAGGCAGAAACAATAACAAATTTTGTGAACAAGAAATGTATAATATGAAGAACTATCAACTAATAGCAGGGAATTAACCACTAAGATCTAATGAGAATTCTTAACAAATACAGGAATCACAGAAATAAGGAGGAGCCATTACATCTAGAGCTGAGTCAGAGAACTCCTAGGAAGGAAGAGAGTCGGAAGAGCCCCCTGACTCCAGTACCTCATCCAAGGCGGAGATTCAGACCTCCTTGGTGAGGGTGTGACTGCAGTCTACTGGCTGGTGAATAAGTTTGCTGAGCTGCCACAGGCTGAGGCTGCCATGCAGAAAACTGCCTCCTGGGCTACCAACAAACACTTCAAGAGGTGAATGAAGCTCCTGAAGTGAAGAGAGTTAGTCAGCAGAACTCACTGGAAAGGTACCAGTCAGAGTAACTGCAGGACTCTTTGGGAATCTGCAAGGGTTTCCAGTGGAACTCTCAGGGAAAGAAGACTACAGGCTTCTGCTAAAATTCATTGAGAAACTGGCTGAAGAGCTGGTAGAAGTTGCTGGAAGCCACCTGTGGCGACACTGCTGAAACTTACTAGAGGCATGAACCCCACTGGTGTGTCACATACCCCCAATTACCCCAAGAGTATGAAGAGAGGAAAGTACTTCAGATATAGGAAGAGAAGTTCCTTCCTCCTTCAGTGTCCCTTCATACCTCTACTGACAAACTTTAATGTAACACTAATTGACAAAGATGGATATTTACAGAATATACTCCATTGTAACAAAGAAGGGCAATGAAAAGTAAATTTGGTGGTGAAAATAAATTGACAACTAAGAATCGATAATTGGCTCCAAATATCTTCAATATATTTGCTTATTTGCTCCATCCAACAGTACATAGCAAATACTTCCATAATTGCCACCCAATACCACTGCAGAGAACACACCTTTCACTAGAGATCAATATTTTCTTAAAATTGTTTTTTTTATTTTGTTTTTGTCTTTAGACCGAGGTATTTTAAAAAAAATTTATTTATAAACAATCTGTATCCACCAAGTAAAACTCCCCTCTCCCACCTCCCCCATCCCATGGTAACCTCAACTTGCTTTTTGTATCCGCCAATTTACTATTTCTATATATTTTTTACAAGTGACAACTTGCAATATTTGTCCTTATGAGCTTTGCTTATTTCACTAACTATAATGTTTTCAAGGTTCATCCATGTTGCTGCATCCATATTGCTGCATGTTTCAGAATTTCATTCCTTCTTAATGGCTGAATAATATTCTATGGTATATCACATTTTGTTTATCCATTCATTTGTTGATGAACATGGGTTGTTTACACATTTTGGCTATTATGAGCAATGCTGCCATGATCATTGGTGAACAAATATCTGTTTGAGACTTTGTTTTCACTTTCTTCATGTATAGACCTAGGAGCAGAATTAGCAGGTTTGGTAGGTTGAACTGTATACCCCAGAAGACCATGGTCTTAATCTCAATCCAGTCCTGTGGCTATGAACCCACTGTAAATAGGACTTTTTGAAGATTCTATTATTAGTTAAACTGTGGATATCAAAGTGAGTCTTAATCTTATGCTGGAGGATTTATAGAAAAGGCCTTAGAGAGAAAGTTACCAGGAAGTAGTAGAAGCTGGAAGTCAATGGAAACCGGAAGAGAAAGAAGATGACATTATTACATGTATTGCCTTATGGCAGAAGAGCCAAGGAACTTCAAGGATTACCAGAAGTCAGTTCAGAATGCCACAGTTTTGGGGGAGGAAGCATCACCTTCCTGACACCTCAGTTTTGGACTTCTCCTAACTTCAAAACTGTAAACTAATAAGCTCCCATTATTTAAGTCATTCCATTGTGTGGTATTTTTTTTAGAAAGGAAGAAAGGAAGACATCATGTCATACGATAATTCTATATTTAACTTTTTAGGATCCAACATAGTGTATTTCATAGTGGCTTCAGTACTTTACATTCCCTACAACAATGCACCAGAGTTCCATTTTCTCCTTATCCACTCCAACATTTGATATTTTCTGTTTTTGCTTTGCTGTGTGTATGTGTGTGTGTGTGTTTATAATATCCATCCTTGTGGGAGTGAAGTGTAGTATCTCATTGTGTTTTTGATTTGTGTGTCCCTAATGGCTAATGGTATCAAGAATTTTTATGCTAATTGGCCATTTGGATAACCTGTTTGGAAAAACATCTGTCCCAGTCCTTTGCTGATTTTAAAAATTAAGTTGATTTTCTTCTTCTTGTTGCATTGTCGAAGTTTTTTCTGCATTCTTGATATTAAGCCCTTAAAGGATATATGGTTTGCCACTATTTTCATCCATTTCATATCTTGTCTTTTCACTTCCTTAATGATGTCCTTTATGGACAAAAGTTTTAAGTTCAATGGAATCCAGTGTATTTATTGTTTCTTTTGTTGCTTGGGTTTTTGGTGTCATATCTAAGAATCAATTGCCAAATCTCAGGTCATGAAGTCTTGCCCCTATGTTAACTTAGAAGAGGTTTATGGTTTGATCTCTTGTATTAGGTCATTTGTATATAGTGTGAGGTAGGGATCCAACTTCATTCTTTTGCATGTGGATATACAGTTTCCCCAATAACATTTGTTGGCGAGACATTCAACATTTCCTCATTGCAAGTACTTGGCATGTTTGTAAAAAAATCAATTAGCCACTGATTTGTGGATCTATTTCTGGACTTTCAATTCTATTCCATTGGTCTATTTATCTATCCCAATGCCAGTACCACCATGTTTTCATTACTTTACCTTTGTAGTACATTTGTAAGTTGAGGAATGTGAGTCCCTCCACTTTGTTTTTCACTTACAAAATTGTTTTGGTTATTTGGAGTTTTTGTCAATTCCATATGAATTTAAAGATCAGTTTTTCCATTTCTGCAAAAAAAGACTGCTGGCATGTTGATAGAATTGTATTTAATCTACAGATCACTTTGATCAGCATTGATATCTTAACATTTTTAAATTTTTAAATCTGTGAGGCTGAGATGTCTTGCCATTAATTGAGGACCTTATGAATTTCTTTCAGGAGAGTTTTGTAATTTTAAAAATGTCTTTCATATACTTAGTTAAATTTATTAATATTTTCTTCTTTTAGATTAATTGTAAATGGAACTGTTGTTTTCCTTTCAGATTGGTTATTGTTAGTGTACAGAACCAAAAATGATTTTTTTTCCATTTTCACTTCATTGTTGATTTATTCCTACTTGGTCACTGTGATACTATAAACTCAGAGAATTATATGAGCATGGCATTTCAAAAAATATCAAAAAATGTTTTTTTCTTGTTTTACCTTTTATCTCCCCCTATTATTTATTTATTTATTTATTTATTTATTTATTTATTTACTTATCTGTCCATATCCTGGGTAAAAGGTGCATCAGAAACAAGGTTTCCACAATTACACAGTCACATTGTAAAAGCTATATCATTATACAATCATCTTCAAGAATCAAGGCTACTGGAACACAGTTCAACAGCTTCAGGTACATCCCTCTAGCCACTCAAATATGCCATAAACTAAAATAGGATATCTATATAATGCATAAGAATAACCTCCCGGATAACCTTTCAACTCTGTTTGCTCTGTCAGCCACTGAGACTTTATTTTGTCTCATTTCTCTCTTCCTCCTTTTTGTAAAGAAGGCTTTCTCATCCCACAATTGTTTTTTTGCATTTTGATCTTATATGCTGACACTTTGCTGGATTTGTTTATTAGCTCAATTAATTTTCTTACGGATTCCATTGGATATTCCTAATATAAGATCATGTCCTACATGAATAGAGATAGTTTTTTCTTCCTTTCTTTTCCATTTGGATGCCACTTATTACTTTTTCTTGCCTAATTGTTTTGGCTAGAATTTCAAGTACAATATGAATAACAGCAGTGAAAGCAGGCATCCTTGTTTTGTTCCTGATCTTAGGCAGAAAGCTTTCAGGCTTTCTACACTGACTAATTTCTATATGTTGAACCTCCTTTTCATTCCTGAGATAAATCCCACTTGGTCATGGTGTGTATCTATTTAACATGTTGTTGGATTTACTTTGCTAGTACTTTGCTAAGGAGTTTTGCAAGCATATTCTAAAGGAAATTGGTCTGTAATTTCCTTTTCTTGTGATGTCTTGATAAGACTTTGTCATCAGGGCAATGCTGGCCTCACAGAATAAATTAGGAAGTGTTCCTTCCTCTTAAATTATGTTGAAGAGTTTCAGAAGTATTGCTGTTAAATCTTAAAATGTTTCGTAGAATTCAGCAGTGACACCATATAGTCCTGGACTTTTCTTTGGTGAAAGATCTTTAATTATTCATTCAACATCTGCACTCATTATAGATTTGTTGAGGTTTTCTATTTCTTCTCAAGTTTGTTTAGTTAGTTTGAGTGCTTCTAGGAATTTTATATTTCATGTAGATGATCAAATTTGCTGCTGTATCCTACCTCAAAGCTCATACAAAAATCAAGGCCAAATGGATCAAAGACCTAAATGTAAAAACCAGCACTATCAAACTCATAGAGGAAGATTTAGGGAAGCATCTTCAGGACCTTGTGTTGAGAAGTGGTTTCTTAGGCTTTCCAACCAAAGCAAAAAATAGATAAAAGGGGCCTCATAAAAATTAAAACTTTTGGGCCTCAAAGGACTTTATCATGAAAGTAAAATACAGCTTACACAATACTTGGAAATACTTGGAAACCAAATATCAAAAAAAAGTTTTAATATCTAGAATATATAAGGGAAATCCCTCAACTTATTAACAAAAAAGATAAAAAACTATTAAAAAATTAGCAAAAAACTTGAATAGACATCTCTCCAAAGTATATATATATATTCGTGAATATATATATGAAAAGATGCTAAACATCATTAGAGGTAAAATACCTTTTGTCTCTTTAAGATGAACTGTTGTTACCAGGGGAAACTACTAGGCAGTTATATGTATTGCTTCGAAATATTCACTTAGAAAAATTTAAAAGTCCATTATAAGAATTTTGATATTTCAAAAAAAGTCTACTGAAGAAATATGAAACTGCTATGGATTGAATAATGTCTCCCACAAAAGTGTCTTTAACCCTAATCCCAGGTCCTGAGGGTACAAACTCATTTGTAAATAGGATCTTTGAAGATGTTATAAGTTAAGATGAGGTCAAAATGAGCCAGAATGGACCTTAATGCTTTTGTATACATTAGAAGGAGAAAGACAGGGAGCGAGATGGCTTTGTGATGAGGCAAGGATGAAATGCTGGCAAGTCAGTACCACAATTCTCCAGACTTCAGAGAAAGCAAGCTCCTGCTGACCCCATGTTGCTATGAATTGGGAGAGACAGCATACAGTATAAAATCTAATGTATTCAACTAAAAATTTTATGTTTTTTTCTTTCTGGTGATCTTTTCTTACATCTTTGACAGTCATCTGCTCTACCTTTTACTGGCTTAAACAAAAATTATTGATCTTTTTTACCATGAAGAGAAATTTAAGGCCTATTCAACTGTCTATTGTATTTAATTTTGCTTGGTTAACAATCCACTGGGATGTATCCTTTTCAAATTACTAAATAATATACAACTCTAAGATAATATTTTCTGCTTAAAAACTTTGTATTTTGAATATAATAATTGGCTTGCATGCAAAGTATAACATGTATTAGCTTAAATTCCTTGGGAGCGACATCTGTGGTAGCAGTATTCCTCTCTTCCTCCTCTGATGACCTGGGGTGTGAAAGCCAGAGACAACATGGCCAAAAGGGAATTTCTTGGCAGGATAAAACTCCCAGGGGATAAATATAGGGGAAAAAAGAAGGAAAAGAAGGATGGAGGATGGGAAGGTAAAGACGGCATAAAGGAAGGGAAACTAGGAAATTGGCTTTGAGCCTCTCCTACTCGGTGTCTCAGGAATAAATGTCTTCTTGAGTCCTTAGTAGGAGTACAAGTCCATGCAGACTCTGTTTGCCCCATCAATTCACTAGTATCCCTTTGTCATAAAAGGGAGAGCTTGTCCCTATATTCTTTGCTATCTTTCCAATAAAAATTATTGGTTATAAATGTTGAAGCCCATAAGAATATATTTGAAAGTATATCTGATTTTTTCAACTTAGCTAAAACCATTGAAAATTGCCATTTTATATCAACATCAAAATTCAAAATTTCATATTTAAAATACAAAGTGTTTGTTCTTGTTTAAAAAAGCATGACAGTAACTATTTGATAAAATCAAATTTAAAGCATTAATAAACACACACATGCACACATATATATGAAGAGGACTCTGTTGAAAATAGGAAAAGCATAGCACAATTGTTGAAAACTGTTTGTAGAAAAATATTTTGTAAAATGTGGACATCTTAGATCGTTTAAATGAGTATCTCAAAGGAATCAGAGCCATTTGATATGGTTTAAGACGCCATTATTGTTTCTGAGTTCATTGATGTACCCACGCGGCCCTGGACTGGTCAGTGGTAATGGGACTGGGAAGGAGATGTTGAATTAAGGAGACATAACCAGGAGGCTTTGGTGGCTGGTGGAGGGATGAGAACAGTTCACTGATGGCAGTAAAAGTGACTTTAACTCAAGTGAAGAAAAATGAACGGCAGCTCCAGTGGCCTAAACTACATGAGAGTGAGAAACTGTGATTACATTTTTTATCAGTCTTTCACTTCCAAGTCCTATGCTTGCACTAGGAACAAGTTCTATGTTATATGAATCTATATAAACTGAAAGATAGAAGATATTTCATAAAAATTGCAATTATAGTGTGTATATTCTGTTATTTACATATGCTCTAGAATATGGAGCACTTAATAGGTCAATAAAACTAGTTTCTAGAGTTGGAGCTTCCTTGACAATGAAACGGAATTTTAAGAATCATTTTCCATAAAACCCTTCAAAAGTCATCCTCTATATCTATATCTGTCAAATGGGATGATATGCGGTGCTCTTGCTTCTGCTAGAATTCAGCGTAAATACATGTAAAGTAACAATGAAACTTCTGGGAACAGGCTGCTAAATACAGCAAATATCACAATTTGATTATTGTGATAATTCTTCTGCTTGTTATGATTTATTGTACTGTAAGAGTTATAAGAGTTCAGTTTTAAGAAATTGCCTCTTAGAGCCTGGATTACACAAACACACACACACATGCACACACACACGTTCTGATCCTAATACTCATTTATTGCTATTTCAAGAATTTATATAGCAATCCTCATATTTTATATCATCTAAATAAGTTTATCTTCTAATGTTTTGTCTATTATTTAATCTCAAATACCTTACTTGCTTATTCTTAATTCTATAATGTTAGAATTATATTGAAGAATTTCATCTGCAACCATTAATTTTTTCCTATTTTATATTCTTGCATTCTGAATAGATGAGTTGTAAGTCTGACTACTCTAAGAACAATATATATGCATAAGCATATTTCATATTCCTAACCCCTCATTTGTGAAACAAGACTTAAAGAGATGGTAGATGAATTAGGTAGTTAAGTATAAAAAGTTCCTTGTAAAGTTTTATAAAAATGTTTGACAATTTATCATCATTAAGTACTGTCTTTTCCAAGCATTTTAATTGACTCAAATTAAAATAACAGTTAAAATGTAGAAGTATCCATTTTTTTCCACTGTCACTGAAGAGAAAAAACTGCTCTGTAAGAAATGACAGAAAAGTTTTACAGTGTTTATATGATTTAATGGAAGCTTGCAGTCATTTTAGTGAAACCTGGTAGTTTCATTTAAAATTCATTCCAAAAGATGTCAGGTGTCACTGAATTAAGGTTTTAGTGCATTGTTTTCATCTACTATTTGGAGGAAAATAATAGTTTGGTTATAATCTTCTGCTTAATTTCCACTGAACTAATTATCATCATCTTCAACATTTATTTGTGTATTTAACAAACATTTATTTAGCTCCTACTATGTGTCAGGCAATGTTCCAGGCACCAAAAACATGGTCTGCAAAAGACAAATTCCAAGGTAGACAACAAGTTCAGAAATAGATGACTAATAATACACCAGAAAAGGATTAGTACTCTGATAGGGAATAATCTAAGGTAAAAGGAGGACAGCTGTGAGTGATAGGATACGATGAGGGAGAAATGGGCTAAAGTCAGGTTCTGTAAAGACCTGGGGCACGAAAAGGAATCTGGATTTTAGGCTGATCCCATTGAGAAGCCCCCGGAGGGATATGATGATTGGAATACAAACATTTGTTTTTATTTAGAATCCAGAGCCAATTTATAGCTCTAAGAGTCAATTTGCAAAAAAGTGAACCCTGATAGTATAGCAATCCACAGATCATGCTATTCCAGATCAGAAATGGTATTTTCTGTGTTACATTATATAAAAATTCCTCTGGCTTTTCTTGATCAGTAGGAAGAGAGTTAAGAGAGAAAGACCAATCAGGGATTGAATTAGGGTGGAACTGGTGAAGTAATAAAAATAATAAATAATAGTAAATAATACAAAGTGGGTGTGGAATATGTTTTTAACAGAGTCAGCTGGGCTAGTTGATATGTTGTTACATGTGGCCAGCTTTCATGTGGATTGTATGTGAAGTGTGGAGGAAGAAAGATCATCAGTTCAGGACACCCTGAAGGCTTCTGGTCCGAGTGACTGGTGCTTGGTGGCACCATTGGATGAGAAGGGGATGACTGTGGGAAGAGGAAATTTGGGGTTATCAGTATCATAATGGGACGTCATGTGTGCACAGCCCCCTTGTAGAGCTGGTTTTCAAGGCCAGGACTAAGGTGAGCTGAGTACAGCATGCACCTTGGGAACAAAATTTAAAGGAGCACCAAAAGCTTCAGTAATGAAGACAAGTGATATTTTTAGCATAATATTTCTAAAAAGTAATCAAAATTAATGCAAAAATTCCTTGATGAACACAGTGTAAAAACTCAAAGACAGGATCAGTAGCAGTGCTGTACAGAGCCATATTAGAACTTGAGGCCAAAGGAAAAATATGCAGTCTCAATATGTTTTAAAAATACAATACATATTTAATATTTTAAGATTAAAAATCCCATTTAGCATTTTAATTTCATCAATCACCCCATCCTAGTCCTGGCCATGATGAATGTACACTTCAAAATACAGAGGGCATCAACCTGTTGTAGTCTGTGTGGATGGTGCCCAAGGAATTGGGTTGTGCAAAACCTGTTCGCCCCCCCACCCCACTTTGTGTAGACCAGAACCCACCTGGAACCAAAGCAACATTCATATATTATATCCATTGGGTGAATCTTCTCACATGACATATATTTTACCAAATATATATATGCGGTTATGGTAATAATTCTCTAACTCTGTATCAGTTTTAATTACTTTATCTAAATTTATCAGTATGCCAAATACTTCACACATCTTTACTCTGCATGACATCACTAAAATGGATGCTTTCCTCTTCATAGATGAGGAAGCTGATATTCGGTGGACGTGTCTTTTTTCCAAGGTTCCTCATCCAGTTACTGGTAGAAGTGAGATACCCAGTTAAATGTTGCTGAATCCACAATCTGTGATCGAAACCACAATAGAACTTTGATGTGTTTTTCAATGTTTTCACTATAAGGCCATTGAGAAATACAACCCAAATAGGAATCCGTGTTTTGTATATCAATTCGGCATCTGTAGATTTAAATTAAGAAATGCTTAAATAAACAAAGGATTTTATAATTTTAAATATGAGTAAATTATCCATCACCAAATGATGTTTCAAAGCTAGTTAATAATATAGCCAAGAAAATATAATCTTTCAAAAGTGTATATATAACCCATTTGCAAACACTGGGGCTCAATAATCATGAGCATTAAAGAAAAATACTAGCATGTTTGATGTGTAATCAATATTTCAAATTTTTATAACATAAATGTACACAAACAAGTGGTGTTCACATGTATAATATCAAGTGAAACATAGAAGGAATCAGCATAAAGTGCCTCAAAATCTTTTAACAAGTCTACCATGGGTAAAACCAGGAGTTCTACAGAGGAACATGAAAGAACATGTAAAATTGGAAATACTAATTATCTTAGATGAGAAGCTTTGATATTGTAAGTTCAAACTTCCTTATATTAATATAGAAATCAACCCAATCACAATTTGATATTTGGGAAATGTGGTAAAGAGAGTATATTATTTAACCTAGAATAAAAGTTTGCAAGAGTAGGAAGAAAAGTTATAGAGAAAAGGTGATGAGGGGCATATGCCAGCAGACATTAAACTGCATTAGATTTCTAAAATTTTGTAATATCAGAAAAAACAAATTCTTATATATATATTTTTTGTGTGAATGTAAGTTTTCATTTATCTAGGATAAGTGACTCAGAGCGAAATTGCTGGGCCTTATGGCAATTGCACGTGTTACAGAGTAAAGATACCATTTTATATTCCCACCAGCAAAGCGTGATTGATCCGTTTCTCCACGTCCTCACTAGCGTTCTAGGAGCGGAGACAAATACTACTGCAAGGGTAGGATGGGGGTGGAGGGAGAGAAATGGGTGTGATTACAAAAGGACAAAGTGCGGGATCCTGATGAATCTGTTCTACATCTCGACCATGGTGGTGGAAATATGAAACTGTGCATGTGATAAAATTCTATTGAACTAAATACACATGCACATACTAATGGATACAAGTAAAACTGAGGCACCGTGAATAGGTTTTTTGGATTGTATCCATTTCAGCAACCTGTTTTTGATATTGCATTATAGTTTTGCAAGCTGTTACTATTGGGAGAAAACTGGGTAGAGTTCTATTTATTACAACTCCATGTGAATATGCAATTACTTCAAAAATTTCAGTTGACTATGCAACACGAAGCTACATTGATTAAAGAAGTATGGCATTATTACAAAGGTAAATATAGCACATTGGGGCAGAATAGTCAGTCTGAATTTAGTATATGGTGGAGATAACAGTTCAAATAATTGAGGAAAGGATGGAGTAACAGGAAAAGAAGCTAACTACTTGGATAGAGTCAGTTTTCATTACAAATTAAATGATCTCATCATTATATAGAATGAATTCCTTATGAATTTATCATTTGTACCATAATATATATTACATATTTAATTAATTCTGTTCATATATTTTATTTCTGCATTAAAGATTTACGCAGTAAAATATGCTAAGAAAATTCAGATAATGACTTTTATAATTGTAGGGTGTGGAATGACTTCATTAACATGACACCGATTCAAGAAATCAGAAAGCAGGTAACATTTTATGTTTTTATATATAAAAGTTAACCATTTATGGGTGGGCCACGATGGCTCAGCAGGCAGAGTTCTAGCCTGCCATGCCAGAGACCCAGGTTTGATTCCTGGTGCCTGCCCATGCAAAAAAAAAAAAGAAAAAAGAAAAGCAGATCTTTATTTGACAAATAGAGTCTACAAAGCACTATATTATTTATGTAGAGATGGAGAATATTGTAATAAATCCTATTTTGGGCAGCTTAAAATGGAACCAAGAAAATAAAATATAACTGTTGGATGTCATTTGAGGATCTGGTTATGTTACAACCTCTTCCCAACTTTCAAAGACTTACAGTGTTTAGAAGGAGGAGTATAGGAAAGAGAGTACACACAAATATCCTTAGTAATTTCTTTATAGCAGTGTGGGCTCATCCCAGCCAGGTTTGCATCAGGAGAGTCAGAAGCACAGAGGGCAAGTGGGAACTTAGATAGATAAGGGACAAGATAAGGAAGTAAGAATGGAATCCCACAGAGACAGAAATTGAACCCTCTGCTTAGAGTCATTTTTGCATCTGGGAACACATTATATCAAAGGAGATCGTCTGTCTTGGGAGAAAATAGAAATGACTCATCAAACAGAAAGTTCTCCATCACTGTGGCATTACACAGCTCTCTTACCCACCTAAAGAGCTGAGGTGGGGGAGCAAACTAGCATCAAAGATAATGCCTCACTATCCATTGGAAAAGCTAACTCATTGATTCAGTGCTGCAAAAAATACATTCAACACGGTGATTTTTAACAAGTTCTAGACACATACTGTTCTAGTTTGCTAGCTGCCGGAATGTAACACACCAGAGACGGCTTGGCTTTTAATAAAAGGGGATTTATTTTGTTAGTTCTTCAGAGGAAAGACAGCTAACTTTCCACTGAGGTTCTTTGTTATGTGGGAAGGCACAGGATGGTCTCTGCTGGTCTTCTCTCCAGGGCCCTGGGTTCCAACAACTTTCCCCAGGGTGACTTCTTTCTGCATCTCCAAAGGCCTGGGCTGAGCTGTGAGTGCTGAGATGAGGAATGCCGAGCTGCTAGGCTGTGCTACGTTGCATTCTCTCCTTTAAGCACCAGCCAATTAAGTCAAACGTCACTCATTGCAGCAGACATGCCTCCTAGCCCACTGCAGATGTAATTAGCAACAGATGAGGTTCATGTACCATTGGCTTATGTCCGCAGCAACAAAACTAGGTATGCTCACATGGCCAAGTTGACAACTGAATCTAACTAACACACATAGATTATCATAGGTTACCTGAAAACTCAATTATTTTGTCTAGATTTTGATGCTGATAACTTTTTATTCATTTTGCTTAAAATATGATGCGTCTTTTAATCTATAAATTCAAATCTTCTTTGTGTCCTTCTATTATAACTTTGAGAAACTTTTTCTGTTCTACAGTTCTAGTGTCTTATTCAGCTCAAAATCATTTTAATTTTATAATGATAATATTATCCACCATTCTGCTAGCATCGTTTTTCTGAATGCTGTAATCTCTATGTTCTCTGCCTCGATATTTGGTGACCTCTTTCATTTGTCTTGTAGGTTACTGATTTTATCTTCTATTCTGATTAATCTTTTGAAAGTCTGTGATGAAATTGTTTGTTTACTTGAATTCTTTACTTCCTCTTCCAGTTGCTTTTTATTTCACCCTACTTTGTTTTCATCTCCTTTGTGGTCCATGTTTTCTTTAACTGCTTGTAAAGGACAAAGAAGTTATCAAAGTTTTTCTTCTCTTTCCTGGGGCATGAAATAAAAATATTCTCCTTCTTCATCTATCCTTTCCATGCTCTATGTAATTTCTACTTTTTTTCGTGGCAAAAAAGTTGCACTTTTACATTTAAATCTATTTTTTTGTATTTATCTATCTTTGAATAGATTCAATCCAGGTATGTTAACTGCCAAAAGTTAATACCAGTAAAATCTTCTTGGGGGAACCAGTGGACGTCTAGCTGCAGTGCTAAATTACCTACAGATGAACAAAGATAGGAAGTACAGTAGACTTTTATCAGAAACTATGCAAGCCAAAATTTAGTGTAGTAATGTCTCTAAAATTCTGAAAGAAAAAATAAGCTGTCAACCGAGAATTCTGTAACCAGACAAGTAAAAGCAGAGAAGTATTACCAGAAGACTTACTCAACAAGAAATTTTAAACCAAATTATTTAGGCAAAAGTAATATGATACTAGACAGAAATTTCAGTATGCACAAAGAAATGATAATCTCTAGAAATTGCTAAATTGAAGGTAATTATAATAGACTGTAAAATTATTTTTAATTCTCCAAAATAAAATTCTGTGCCAAAAAGAAAAATATTAGCAGCATATATTGGGTTATAGCATAAGTAAAAATAAAATCTATGACAATAATAGTAAAAGATAGGAGGAGAGAATGGGCAGTCTATTGTTGTAAGAGTCTTACTTTCCATCTGCAGAGCTGTGATATTAGAAACTGTTTTCTGTGCTAAATGATACAGCTTCATTCAGAATTTTAAAAGGTACAGAAAGAACTGAGCATTTAATATTATAAATGCTAGTGATTACACTTCACTTGGAGGAGTTCTCTTTTACCACTAAACTATTAATCATTCATTCAAAATAAAACAATGATAGTTACAGTCAATTGCAGTAAAGAATACTAAATTCCAGAAATTATAGCAACTCACCTGTAGAATCAATTTAAATTTTGATTGCTAATGAGGATTTAAAATTTTCATCTATGACTTTCCATGCTTTTTTGGTGATTTTGCGAAGTTCTGTAGGGACCTAAGGCAGCAAATTCTTATCAGAAAAGTAATTAAAAACGTGTTCCAAAATATAATGAAAGTAGTACTGAAAAAAAGCCAGTCATAATTTGTACTAAAAAATAAAACCTAAGACCACAAAAGTGAAAATAAAGGAGAACTGAAAAATTCAGAAAGATATAAAAGAGTACTTTTAGCGATGTCTACACATCATAAAAAACAGATTCGTCAATTTAGCCAATTTGAGACAAAGTAAGTTTGGGGCCAAGTTAACAGAACATACTTGATTAATTAAATCACTATGGGTCTACACACTTAGTTATCTTTTATTGACTATAAGTATCATTGTTTTATTTTGAATGAAAGATTAATAGTCCTTTATTGGATGAATGAATCTTAAATGAATGAATGAATCCACCCTTTTATATTGATATCAAAAGTTCAGAGAGGATGCCGTTATCTTGTTGAGCCGTTTTGGAGCCATATTGACCAAAGGTAAAATCAGTAATAACGATCTTATTTATTTTTTAAATTCTATTTAAAATTTTACTATTTTGTTCATAATGGATTGTTTGAATTAATTTTGATTTTCATTATAAATTATGTATTTTGATTACTGAGTTTCTTGGCACTCCCTCACATTTTGTGCCCAGGAGAAATTGTTCATTTACCTCACCCCTCCTGGGATGACTCCCAGAATATTCCAACTGCTAGAATCTTTGTTAGTGTGGTACTCTAACTGCAAAATAAAAGCAAAAAAAAAAAAAGTCAATATTTGAAAAATGAGAATCCAAATCATATCTACTTTATATTTAGCTAATTGTCTGAACCTTCTCATACTGAAACTAGAATAGTTAGAAAGTATTTGAGGTATGAGCTTTTGTTTGATTATGAAAGAGCAGAATGTTTCTTCCCCTTGAATAGCATAAGGAAATAAGACCTATTAGCAGCCCCGGGTTAGGCATTTCCCTGTTCCCAGGGAACAGAGGTCATTGACTGAAAATGATGCAGAGCAGAATTTTTATTTCTCCTCCCCCTGTTACTAATGCCCTTGGGAGAAAGAAGCTGGAGGACTGCCAGCCCAGAACATTTGTCATTGTCTAAGAGGCTTTGTGGAGAGGTTCCATCTAGCAGTGCTGGCGACACAGGCTTCAACCAAATGAGGTTACCACAGTGGGAGAAAAGATCCTGCATACACAGCAGAGATTCTTTCACAGCCTTTCAACGAGTCTGTTCTATTAAATGCATCATTGTCTGTTTTCTAATAGAGTTGTGAAAAAACATATGTCTCCCTTCATAAAGTGTCTGATTCTTCTTTGTACTAGCCACAGTATTCTAATTGAGAGGTAGGTTTTCAGTAAATATTAATTGATCATTAATTAATGAACGGAATTTTTCACTAACCTACCCTAAACTCACAAAATGCATTTAGAAAAGCATTTCCAAGGAAAACTATGATAAAATTTATTCTAATTGGTGTCAAGTTAGCACATAATCGTCTTAGTTCATTATGATGAGAAATTAACCTCTTTATTCCCATAGAAGTTCACAGCCCAAAGAAAGAGATAGTGAAGTGAATGTTGGCGAAAACAAAGCAAAAAAGAGGAAAGAATTAATCAACTTGAGAAATTCCAGGGCTGAGCTACTGAAAATGTGAAAAACAGTATTACTTAATAATACCTATTTGGTGGGAGTGCCTGAGGAACTGGGAGCAAGCTTCTGAATAGGAGGTCTTTAATTTAGATAAAGTGTTAAGAGGAAAGGTATCATTATTTCAGTCATGAATTTTTAAAATATTCAAAACCTCAAATTACAATGAAAACATATATTATTGAAATAAAATTTGCCAAAGATAGAACTGCTGACTCTCAAATATTGTCAAACTCATTTCAATCATTGGTAAAATTTTCTTTGACTTTAACATTGTTTATTTTCATTTATTTCTGAATTATCTTCTTCCATTTAGCTTGGGCTTATTTTTATAATAGATATTCAAAGTTGTTTGAATTGTAAATTTAATTCAAGTTCCTCCCACTGGATCAAACATGTTCCTCTTTATCCTAAAGTATTTTTTTTCTTGACATATTTATATTCTAATCCCTTTGGGTTACTCTTATTTTACTCAAATAAACTTTTCCAACATTCGAAAATGAACCAGGGAGCTACGATGGTGGCTTAGCAGCAGATTTCTTCCCTGCCATGCTGGAGACCTGGGTTCAATTTTCTGTGCCTGCCCATGTAAAAAAATAGGGAACCAATTGTAATATTTTCACAAAGTTGGGCAGCTTTTCAGGTAATTTAAAAATACTTGCTCCTAATTTGGATCTTATCTAAATATTTGAACACTTTTTATTTAATTTCTCAGGGCAGAAGTGATGCTTTTACTTTTCACATTGAAATGCACTAATGTTGAAAAATGAAAGCATGTGAATGTCATGTGTTAGACATGAGATAACCCACCCTCTCTGATTTGGGAGCCCTACTTGTTTATGGTCTAGGACTAATATTCTAGAATGTGATACAGTGTTTTGAGAAATTCCTATACCTTACTTATTTCTATTAGTTTCCTAGGGCTGCATAACAAAGTACTACATACTGGGTGACTTGAGACAACAGAAATTTATTCCCTCACAATTCTTGAGGGTAGAAATCTGAAATCAAGGAGTCAGCAGGGCCATGTTTCCTCAAAAACTTGAAGGGGAGATATCTTCCTTGCCTTTTCTAGATTCTAGTGTTTTTGTTGGAAATCTTGGCTTTCCTTGGCTTATAGATGCTTCACTCTAGTTTCTGATTTCATATGGCCTTCTTCTTTCTGTGCCAGCCTGATCTTGTGTCCAAATTTCCCTCACTTTATAAGAATATCAGTCATATTGGATTAGGGTTAATCCTAATCCAGTGTGGTTTTACCTTAACTTTGAATCATATCTTCAAAGACCCTATTTCAAAATAAGGTCATGTAAAACCTGGGGTAATGTATTTGACGTATTTTTTGGAGGGAGACACAATTCAACCCATAACACCATTTGAGCAACCTTTCTTCTTTGCCTTGGGTATTTATGTGAGTGTGAGTATATAATATTGATTGAGACTGTTTGTATCTGGTATTATACAATGTTACATGTGAAAATAGTTAGAAATCATATTATTTGTCTCTACTACCCAAAAATTTACAGAAGAAACATTACAAATCATCATTGGCATTTTGTCTAAATGAATTTGTTTGTTAAAAGGAATCATAACTAATTAAACACATAAGTACATGGAACCTTGAATAGGGCATGAGATTTTGTAGTTTTGTCCAGACTGATGCCCCGATATGTCCCAGAGTGATTTGAACAGTGAATAAAAAAGTATTTGCAAAGTCCCCTTGGGGGAATGCCAAGAAAAAAGGGGGAAAATTCAACTTCCCCATTTGGAAAAGGCCTGATATTCTCGTAAGCATTGAAGACAACCAATTCAATAGGCCAAGCCCTCAATCTTGGGGTTTGTTCATTTGAAACTTATTCCCACAAAGGATATTCAAATTAGGCCTAAGAGTCACCCCAAGAGAACCTCTTTTGTTGCTAAGATGTGGCCTATCTCTCAGCCAACAAGGCAAGCAAACTCACTGCCTTCCCCCTTTCTGTGTGGGACATGATTCTCAGGGGTGTAAACTTCCCTGGCAACGTGGGACAGAAATCCTAGAATGAGCTGGGACTCAGCATCAAGGGACTAAGGAAACCTTCTCAAGAGGGGGAAAAGAAGAGAGAAATGAGACAAAATTAAGTGTCAGTAGCTGAGAGATTTCAGAGTCAAGAATTTATCTTGGAGGTTATTCTTACACATTATATAGATAACTCCTTTTTAGTTTAAGGTGTATTAGAGTGGCTAGAGGGAAGTGACTGAAAGTGTAGAGCTGTGTTCCAGTAGCCATGTTTCTTGAAGATAATTGTATAAGGATACAGCTTTCACAATGTGACTGTGTGATTGTGAAAACCTTGTGTCTGATGCTCCTTTTATCTACTGTATAGACAGATGAGTAAAAAATATGGATTAAAAATAAATAATAGGGGGAACAAATGTTAAAATAAATTGGGTAGAGGGTAATACTAGTGGTCAATGAGAGGGAGGGGTAAGGGGTGTGGTATGTATGATTTTCTTCTTTTTTTCTTTTTATTTATTTTTCCGAACTGATGCAAATATTCTAATAAATAATCATGGTGATGAATATACAACTGTGTGATGATATTGTGAACCACTGATTGCACACCAAGTATGGAATGTTTATACGTTAAGTATGTTCATGTTTGTATGTTGTTTGATTTTATTAATTAAAAAAATCTTTAAAAAAAGAAATCATAACTGAGAAAAATATTCTTTGCATCAGCATATGGCCAATGCTTAAATGCTGTATAATGAATAAATAAGTTATATCTTAACATAGCTGGCCTTAGGTGCACTGCTGATGGTGCCCATGCAATATTTTGACCATGCATTCTGCTTTCCTCATCTGTTCATGAATTGGCAGTACCTTTTGGCCAATATAAAGGTATTATGCGAGATATTAAGTAGAACTCTTTATTGGCAGGCACTGCATAAGCAAAGTGCCAAAAAATAGAAACTGTTTACAATAAACCAAAGACTTTCTATTTCCCAAAGTCTTTATAGATTAGTTTTTTGACCTTTCTGGTCCTCACACTCATTTGAAAAATGTGAACACTGGCCTGGGTCACTGGTGTTAAACTGTGTCTTGTAAAGTCTTAGGAATGGATAGACGTACTTTAAGGACTGCCTCAAAGCCTGTTTCAAGGACTCTGGACTTTCCTCCCATCAATCAAATTGGTATCATATCCTTGTTCTTATCTACTGTGGATTTTGGGGCTCCATATAAGATTTTGCTTGGGACAAGATTTTGACAACAAAAGACATTTGAAAATTATTGTTTTGTTTTCTAAACTGAAAAAAACAAATGCCATGGGATGGCTTAATGACAGGAATTTCTTGGCTCATGGTTCAGAGGCTGGAAGGATTGCTTCCTCCAGGTGTCTGTGTAAACTGGCTGACTTGCAACCTTCGGGATTCCTTGGCTTTTCTCTCACATGCTAAGGCATGTGGCAATGTCTTCTCCTTTCAACTCTGGACTCCATAGACTTCCAGCTTCTGGCTTTCTCTATCTATATCTGAATTTCATTCTACTTATAAAGGACTCCAGTAATCTAGGTTAAAGCCCAGCCTGACTTAAGATGGATCACACCTTAGCTGAAGTAACATCATGAAGAGATCCTAATTACAATAGGTCGGTAACCATTAAAATTCGAACCCAGGCCTTAGAACATGTCCAAACTAGGCTGCACAATTCAGTCCGCAAAAATTACCAAATGTCCTTTTCAATTTTTAAAACCAATATCTCTGTGGATTAAATAGAACATGTAAGACATAATAAATCATATTTTTTCATTGTATTTTTCAAGTTCTATAGGTTTCCACTTTTATCATCTCATTTAACCCTGTGTTAGGAGATCGGATGTGATGCCCACTTTTGAGTCGAGGAACTAAAGGCTCAGCAATGGGCAAACAGGGACTAGAATACAGACTCCTCTCCCACTGTCTGCCTGTCCCACCATCCCTATTCCTCATGTTGCACATTCTCTAGTTAAAACTGGACTTGTTCATCTAACCAAATAAAGTGAACTAATGTTCTTATGGTACATCTAAATTCAGTCTACATAAACTGTTTATGTAGTTTTATAGGAAGAATGTAAATAAATGAGTTCACCTCAAGGGAAGTTTTCACCCTGAATAAGAACAATTCATAGATTCTCATTCCCAAATAAAGCACTCATTCTTTCTATGTAACATGTATGAGTGTGCCCAAAGAGCACTGAATGCTTGTAAGCAACCTGCAAACTAAACTTTAATGGACCTACACCCATTTTTCTCCTATAAGTTGTGCTTAGCCAGTTGGGTTTATTCCCAAATTGATCATGTCAGTTTTTCTTGCTATTATAATCATGCAACTAATTATGGATTATTAAAAGCCTATGCTATATTGGCTTTTTTTTTTTCGCATGAGCAGGCTCCAAGAATCGAACCTGGGTTTCCAGCACAGCAGGTGGGAATTCTGCCACTGAACCACCGTTGCCCACCCTATACTATATGGCTTTGAAAGAAGATTTTTGTTGTTGTTGGAAGAGTGCTTAATGCTTTGGGAGAATTGATGAATGCAAGTCACTTAAAAATGCTACCAGGAAAATCATAATGAAGAAAAAAATTATAAATATAGAAGAAGTATTGCCCACAAAAGTAGTCATTAATTTGTTGGACTAATCTAAAAAGAATGCTAAATGAGCCTGCTATACTGCCCAATATTTACCTTATAGATATATAGATATGGTTTTAGCCAGGTTCAACACCAGATCAAGGATTTAAAAGATTTGAAGTTAGCATTTAAGGGATGAATCAACTATTTAGATACTAGAGGCTTTGAAAATAACCAATCTAGAATTAAAGAAGAATGTTTTCATTAACCAAATTGCATACTGAAATGGTCAAAAGATTGGTTTTATCATTATTTATGTCATCCTAAACCCTGCCATCTTAAACTCAAAACTTGCAGATAGTACTCCCCAAATTTCCTCACACAGCCCTTCCATACCACTCATTTCTTGTCTTCATTTTTTTTCTGTTTTGTAATCTCCACTTAGACTCAATTCAGATGTCTCCTCTGTAAATCATTACTGACCCTTCAGGAAGAGTTGAGGTCTCTCATTTGTGCTCATTGAATATATTATACACATTCCTTTAAATGCTTCTAATGTACATGCTCTATTGTTCTAATAAACATTAGTCAATTCCTCTTTAAATTTAAAGAGAAGGTCAGTCTAATGACAGCTTTTTATGTTTTAATCTCAGAAATATTAACATTTTCTCTGAAATAAGGAAAAGTCAAAGTTAATAAAAGATTTTCAAGTTGCAAAAATGACCAGTGCCAATTTTCTTCTTTACAAGATAATTACTTTATACCCAGTCCTATCTTTCATTTAGTATATCTAGCTTTTCTACTTGCCCAACTTAGTTTGGGGAGTTTCAAACTAGTTATCGATGTGCAACCACCCAGTGACTATACTCCACTGAATATAATGTGTTGAGGGGTAAAAGAAAAAGAAAATAACTCTCATTTCATTATTGCTTACTTAACTCCAGGTATGAAGCGAGGTATTGTTTATAACTTCATTTAATTATTATGATCCTACGAGATAGAGATGACAATGTTTTCATTAAAAAAAAATTAACTGAGTCTTAAAGATATTAATTGACCTCCTCCAACACTCCCTAAACAGTTAGTTTTAGAATGTCTAACCTTGGAGCCCACAATAAAATGCCACCAGCCAGCTAGGCTGTCCCCTACTCTCCTTCATATAAAGCCAAGAGCTGATGCAGTCAAAAATTTGCCCCACGTTATGGAAAAAGCTCTATGTATGGGATGGACAGAATGGGAATAGGCAGTGAAAGGGTAGCAAAGACTTTTTGCTGGGGTCCATATCAACAGAGGCCCAGGATGTGGTTGGGGAAGCTCAGAGAGGAGCCAAGTCCTAGACTGTGCTGGAGTCTTCATCCAGCTAGAGGTCTAACTGTCTTTCTGCCTGGCTGAGGAAGACTGGCCATGCTGGACTCAGATGGTCTGGACATACTGAACATTCAGGCTGCACTAATGGCCCCAGTACATGGATGATTCCAATCGCAGGTATCACCCTTGCCTGCTCTCCAGTCTAAATACATGAAGAATGGTGGACCAAACCAAAGCCTATGGGCCATACCAGACTCATCTTCTCAGGAAGACTAAGTTTCCCAGACACAACATCAACTCTAGGCTCAAGGACTACCATAATAGCACCTAAAAATTTTACGCCACCCCTCACCCACTTTGCCATGGTGGAAAGAAGTAAGGTCCCATCTAATATCACACAGGGTTCAGTGAACCATCTCCCTCCCATCCATCCATCTCATACGTATGAATACTAATGTACATTTTCTCAAGGTTCTGCTCAGATTTTACATGTGACCACTCATATATTCCAGAGAATAAATGAACAAATATGTGATGGGGTGTTAGATATACCTCTTATTTTTAAATATATTATTTAATATATGTGTGAAAGGAAGGCAGTGATTATATATGTAGATTATATCTGCTTCTGGACATTTATTTACTTAAACTTTTAAAAATTTTTAGCATTTCTATAAGAGGTAACACTGACCTCTTTAAACACAATACAATGCACGAAAAGGTTTTATAAGGGCTATGTACATTTTGAATTTGTGAGAGGGATACAATTCCAATGAAACATACATATACCTTTTAATCCTATGTTTAGTCATGAACTATATCTTCTCTCAAGTGTCTTATCATTGGACTTGTTATTCAGGCATCTGAGAAAAAAGAAATTGTTAATGCATTCACAATCAAATATATGAATAGCTCATTAATAGGCTTTATAATTGTATTAGAACTACTGAAATTTGCTATAAAATAGCATAACAAAAAATAGCATAAGTTTTGGGAAACTAGCAGAAGTTTTCATTGAGGGAGTGACTCTAATTCATCTTTGGTTTAATATTTTTGAAAAAACTAAAATCTACAAAAGCAATTATAATACTCTTTTTGTTTAATTTTCCCAAACAAATTATTGTAAACTTTAGGAAGTTTGACCACATTATTTTAAATGGTTTGGATTCTTCTTCCATAGAAGGAAAGAATAGTTTTCAAAAATTCTTAATTAAGTATGATGTCTTGAAGCATAAAATGCCTGGCTTGTCATGATGAGCTTATACAAACTAGAATATAAATCTAGTTCCTGGCAGAATGATTAATGCATTTACATCAACCCTTACAGAATGTTGAGGCAAAAAGGTTATAAGTGTCTTGAGTTTGTCATCCATGCAATAATTACTCTTTTGCTTTCACATTTCAGTCTTGAACCTTAGAGGAGCCTGGTCCAGGTGTCTCAGAGGACTCTCACAGCTAGTGTGGAAAATCAGACTCTCTGAAGCCACTGCTGCAGACTATAGCGGGACCAGCCTGATTATTCTGGGAACAGTGAAAAGGATTTGCATAATGTACTGAAGATTCCTTAATGGCCATTTGGAGCAAGTCCACTTGAGATGCATGAATCAGAAGGTGGAAATAATTAGCCATAGCCATTCTATATCCCCATTTGATTTTTGGGCTGGTGACATACCTTTGACTTACAGTGATAAGATGCATGCCTACAGTTTTCTTTTTGAAAATCTAAAAGCCCTTTCAGTGTCTTTAACAGAATCCTTAACATGCAAAACCTACCCTGTACATTTTGAAAGGGGACTCTCTTCTGGCATAACAAATTAGAAATTAGTGCTGATAATTAAAAAAAATAAACAAATAAAAATTAAAAGCAAAAACCAATTATTTCTAGCTAGAAAATTCAATCCATATCATCGTAAACTTTTTGTGAAACAGAAAAATTATCTTTTTTTTCCCTGAAAATGGAGGTCTCTGCCTTTGTCCAATAAATGTACGTTTGTCCACAATTTATCTTTTCTCTTTAGGTGATGGGGAGTTTTTAGAATTACAAGTGGTTATTGTTGGCCACAGTTTCATTTCAGTCAGTCATCAAGTGCATTCAGCATTTCCAATGGATTTTTTTCTCTTAATAATTTCCGTCCAAGTACAAAAGGTTTAGTGGAGTATTATCTGCAAAACCTCTTGTATAATTAAATTCATTAAGCACACAGTTGTTGTATGTTAAATTAAAGCTTGCTAACAGAGATTTTTTTCCAGGAGGATTAAGTTTATGAGAAAAATATGTGAATTGCACAGGAAGAAAATAGGCACACACTGAAATAGGTCACCAGCAGGAGGAAACACAGAGAAAATAAAATTACATTATTGTATTCGCACAAGTCCTTTTCTCTATTTTGTCCTTCAAAAGGCCTGAATAGAACTGGCAGGAACCACAGGCAACCATTTATCTCATCCACCTCTTTTCACACATCTGCAAACTGGGGCCTGGCAGGCTCAACTGACATACCCTATAACACACAAATAGTAACCCATGGAAATAGGAGTAGAACTCAAGCCTCCTGATGGCCACTAGCTTATTATTTAGCCTCCTCTGACCCTGGAAAGAATTTGATCTACAGGTCATCCACTTCAAGTTCCATTTTAAGTCATAGAAGAAGAAGAAATTTCTCAGAGAAAATGCATGGAGTTAGAAGAAAAATATCTCAAGACAGAATCCTGGACCACTCCAACATTTTAGGTGCAGGAACAGGTAGAGAGACAAATAAAGGAGATGACTAAGAAATGGCCAGGGGAGTCAGAAAAGTAGAAAATCACAGAAACCAAGAAGAAAGGAATTTTGAGGGGACAATGGATACCATTAACAAATGATTCAGAGGTCAAGTTAGATATGCTTCTCTTCCTGAGACCCATTCATCACTTTCGTGATACATGATGAAACTCATTCATCATTTTTTTTGTGATTTTTTGGCTTGTTTCTGTTTTTTAACCCTTATAGAAATTATTTAGACTTTTTTGCTGGCTTTCACTGTGAACTCTAACTTTTAGACATGCTCATGTCTCTATCTTGGGTGCCCTCCACTTTTCTATCTGATCTCTAATTGACCTACTTCAATCCCATGACCCTAATTAACCTCCACCTGTTGTTGACACTCAAATCTACATCTCCAACTCTGCTTCTTCTGACTTGTGTATACAAGTTCTTCCTCGACCTTTATATAGATTTTTCAAACTCAACATGATCATAATGGAATTCCTTATTTATAACCTAAGCAACACCATGATCCAATCAGTTGCTTAAACAAAATATCAAGCATTGTCTATGACTTCTATTGGCCCCTCCCACACTACCTGCAATCCAGCACTGTGTACTCTAATTACAAATCACATTCTAAATGTGACTACTTCCTCTTAACTCTATTATAATGACCTTAATTCTAGTACCATTTTCTCCCACCTAGATTCTAGCAATAACCTTCTGTTTTCTCTTTCCATTCTTGATCCTCTATAATATATTCCTTACTGAGAAGAAGAATGTAATTTAAAACAAATCAGACCTTGTTTTCTCCCTATTTAAAATCTACTTCATGTGCAAAAGTGTTCAGTTTCAAGAAGATCACATTTATCTATTTCTTTCATTCTTTGCCCTTTGGGTATAAGGTCTAGGAAACTTCCTTCTATTCCAAGGTCTTTAATATATTTCCCTAGATTTTCTTCTAAAAGTTTTATGGTTTTAGCTCTAATGTTTAGATCTTTGATACATTATGGGCTAATTTGTCTATGAGATGTGAGATAAGGTCCTCTTTCATTCTTTTGGATATGGTTAGCCAGTTCTTTAAGCACCATTTGAAGAGGCTGCTCTGTCCCTCTTGAGTCAATTTGACCACCTTATCAAAGTTCAATTGTCTGTAAATGAGAGGGTCCATTTCTGAACACTAAATTTTATTCCATTGATCATTATATCTATATTTATGCTATTACCAGGCTGTTTTGACCAATGTAGCTCTGTAATATGTTTTAAAGTCAAGCAGTGTGAGATATCTCCCACTTCATTCCTCCTTCTCTAGAGATTTTTAGCTGCCCTTCCAAATAAATTTGTTTATTGTTTTTTTTCTGTTTCTGCAAAGTCCATTGTTGGGATTTTAATTGGTATTGCATTGACTCTATAAACGACTTTGGGTAGAATTGACATCTTAACTGTATTTAGTCTTTGAATCCTGGGAAGCTTACCACATTATAACAACAGGGATCAATGAACATGCATTTACTCTAATCTATTAAATTTACACATTAATAAATATAATCTTGAAGCACTGGGGTAAATTTTGAAATCCAGTTCCAGAGATGGTGCCTAAAAAAAGACAAGAAATGGAAATATTAAACAGGAGTCAATAGTTTTTAAAGTACTATTTTATTTTGAGTTCTTTGTAAATGAGAAATAATCTATAGTAAATAAAGTCAAATTTATGTTATTAATAGCAACATTAAATATAATGCTTACAATTTAAAAGCAATCTAAATATCCATTCATGTAGGAATAGCTACAAAGTTATGGAATATCAACAGGATGAAATATCATTAATATATAGGTATTCTTTTTTAAAGATGTGAACCAAAATAGAGCGAAGTTGTTAAGAACTGACTGTTTGGATTACAAAAACCAGTGCCATCTTTTACAAACTGGGTAAACTGAGGAAGTTACTTAAATTCTCTGGGCCCTCTTTTCCTCATTTAAAAAATTAGATAATAATAGTAATTTTCTAAAAAGTTCATTGTGATTACTAACTTAAATGACACATACCAGATAATTAGTTCAATATCGGATTTAAGAGCTGACTTAATGTTAACTATAATTAGCGAATCATTTTTACTGTATCAACATCAGCTCCCTGCTAGATATCAGAGATGAAAAGATGAATAACAAAATAATCCCTTACTTTGAAAGGCTCATGTCCAAATGGAAACAAATATCTAAATTCTGAATTACATGTACTTTAGGATCATTTCTATATATACCATCCAGTTTCCTCATTACATCTGAAAATGGGTTTATGAAATAATGTTTAAAGTAAATGGCAACATATAAAATATAAGAGATACATACTGACTATAACTATGCAAACTACATATCAGACACACATTTGTAAACAGAAAGCAATAATAATATTTGCTAATTTTTTAATATGTAAAATTGTGTAAAGTCATTAAAGGATAAGAATATAATAATTAAAGTATGTAAAATTTAGTTTAATTATCCTTTGTTATAATAGACCAAAACTATGGGCCAATGAGTGGAAAATACCTAATCAGTACACAACCCATTTTTGAGCAGAAACATAAGCTGTTCTTGCTAGTAGGGCATTGGATATAATTTTATCCAAAACATTCTATGAATAGATGAGGAATCTGAAGTTTGGAGATGTTTAAAGACTTGTTCAAAATATTACAACAAATGAGAAGAGAAGCTAATCATGTCTGTATCTTAGGGTTCCTTCCCTAAACCATAACTTCACTTCTGAACAGTTTATAGGCAGCCTATTTTTAGTAAACTTCAATGTATTTTAATGAACACAAGACCATTTTACCCTCTTCTCTATCTCATGGAATATGTAGATCTTCTTGTAGGGGCTTCATTACACATTTTCAAAATTAACCTTCCTAACGATTTCATGAGAACATAGCCTTGAGCTTCCAGGAAGATGGCAGAATGAGGATAGGCAAAATTCACTCCTCTACCATAAAACAACTAAAGAATAGGCAGAAACTCTCCAAAGCAGTGGGTCCAGTGCTCCAGTTATCAGAGAATGACCACTGCAATATATAAGGAAGAACCTAATGAAAAAGTGGAGAAACCATGACTTAGAAATTGGGGCAAGTGTGCACAGGCTGGAAAAGGCAGCCAACAAAGACATACTCCTACTTTGGCTTTTAGCTGGGAGAGTTGATGTTCAGACCTGTAGCCTACAGTCTTTTACAGCAGAGACTGGGAGTCAGCAGAATCATTATATCCACATATAGATACTATCCTGCATTGCCCAGTGCTACCTCACCACCCAAGCCTGGCAGCTGTGGGCACTCAGAATTGTGGGAAGATGGGAAGCCCTCCCCTTGGAAAGAGAGGGGTCTACAGAGCAGTGCTGATCTGATGGATGGTGAGGAAGAGTCTCTGGATCCCACAGCCTGTATCCTCTGTGGATTGGGGACCAGAATGCTCACAACTTGGCTGCCTATGTGAGTGGAGAGGCAGGATGTGGAAGGAAGCTGAATTGCAACTTCAGGCATCCTTTCCCCAACCATAAGGCCTGGGTCTTGCCAGTCAGTGAAATGCAGCATACACCTGGTCAGGGTGCTAGCTGGTGAAGTTAACTTCTCAGTCCTGCAGCCTGAAATCATTCCCCACAGCAATCTCAGGACCACCAGACCCATTGTACCAGCAAATTGTCTTTACTGTGGTGAATAGTGCCCATGCCCCACAACTAGAGCTAGTGGCTTCAGTGTGTCCAGATCTGGGAGAGACAAGGAGTGTCTCTGATCAAGAACACAGGGAAGCTGGTGCTGCTTGTGTGCTCTTTCGGTGTGGACCTGGTACCTCTTTTGTGAAGTGGTAGCTGAGGAGACTCCGGCTTTCGCTATGCAGATGAAAAGCCCAAGGAAGGAATCAAGACTGAGAACAATGATCATATTAATTTGAAGGTGGCGGGGCAGGATGGTTCTGTGGTGCAGTTTAAGATTAAGAGGCATACACCACTTAGTAAACTAATGAAAGCCTATTGTGAACGACAGGGTTTGTCAATGAGGCAGATCAGATTCCGATTTGATGGGCAGCCAATCAATGAAACAGACACACCTGCACAGTTGGAAATGGAGGATGAAGATACCATTGATGTGTTCCAGCAGCAGACAGGAGGTGTCTATTAAAAAGGGAGCCTGCTACTTTACTCCAGAACTCTGTTCCTACAGACCAAGAATACATTCTCAATTAGAAAAACCGCAATTTGGTTCCACCACATCCCGACTAGTACAGTATAGTTTTCTCTATTCTTTCATTTTACCCTTCCCTGTTCCTTTATTGTACATAAAGTAACTGGTGTATGTGCACAAGCATATTGCTTTTTTTTTTTTTAACTAAATGGCCAATGGTATGTTTTAATCGACATCAAATGGAGATGGGATGGGGAAAAATACTGGTTCTGTGAAAATGCCCCCTTTCTCCATTAGTGACATGCTCATTCAACTCTTATCTTTATATTTCAGTAAGTTATTTTGCTCTCACTGTTTAACAAAAACCAACAACATAAAAAAATCCTTGCATATCTTGTTCGATTGGAGAATTTTAATGTTTTTCATTTATCATTGTAAAACCAAGGACAATTTTATAACTTTTTTGTACGTAGCTGTTACATGTAGGGCAATCTGTCTTTAAGTAGGGATAAATTACTCCAAAAGAAATGAATCCTAGATAGTTTTCCCTTCAAGTCAAGTGTCTTTGTTGTTTAAATAAAATTCTTGTTTAAAAAAAAAAAAAGAAGACATGGAAAACTGATTAGCCTTGAGCTAAGAGATGACTGGACTGGGTAACCTTCTGCAACCAACAGTCTGTTACTGGACTCTAACCTGATCTAGATCCAGACCAATGGGCCACTGCAGTAGAGGAAAGGCAGAATTGTGGGCAATAGGTGGCCCAAGAGTGCCAGCTGCAGGGAAAGTGCAATCTGACAAGCATCATTTCTTTCCACCTTCTAACAGCATTCTGAAAGGGGCTGACCCCTTGTGTGAGACCCTGGTCCTGGTTTGGCTGGGAATTACTAAAAATGCAAGTTCCAATGGAGACCTTCATCACAAATTCAAGCAACAACAAAACCTTAAGCAAGTAAAACCAACCTTCAATATAAGCTTATCAAGATAATCAGATGTCAAATAAGCACCAAAAAAAAAAAAAAAAAATCACAAGACACATGAAGAAAGAAGAAAATATGGCCAAGTCAAATGATCAAAGTAGAAAATCAGAGGACAGTCAGAATTTGGAACAATTCAGTGAAGTTGTTCAAACAAATTTCCTAAATAAATTCAATGAGATGGTCAAAAAGATAAAGGATATCAAGAAGAGCATAAAGAAGAATTTGAAAGAATAAATAGAAAAATAACAGATACTGTAGATCAAATTAAAAATATACTAAGACACATGAACAGATTTGAAGAGACAAAAGAAAGAATAGGCAAATTAGAGGACAGATCAAACAAATTTGAATGCAGGAAAAAAAAATGGAGAAAAAAGAGTGGAAAAATTTTAATTAGATCTCAGAGAAATGATTGACAGCAAAAAGCACACAAATATCAGAATCATCAGTGTTGTCAAAGGAGGAAAAAAAGGGTAAATGAACAGGAAGATAATTTGAGGAGATAATTTCAGAAACATTCCTAACCCTTATAAAAGACATAACTATGTAAATCAAAAGAAACCCAACAATCTCCAAATAGAATAAATCCAAATAAACCAACTCCAAGACGCATACTAATCAATCAGACTGTCAAATGCTGAAGAGAAGGAGAGAATCCTGAAAGCAGTAAGAGAAAAAAAAAATCACCATGTACAAGCAAAGCCATGTAAGACTGACTGCTGACTACTCATCAGGCACCATGGATGCAAGAAAGCAATGGTACAATATATTTAAGATTCTGAAAGAGAAAAATTGCCAGCCAAGAATCTTTTATCCAGCAAAGATGTCCTTCAAAAGTGAGGGAGAGTTTAAAATCTTCATGGGTAGACAAATGCTGAGAGTATCTGTGAACAAGAGACCTGCCTTGTAAGAAATACTAAAGAGAGTTTTGCTGGCTGAAAGAAGAAAAAGACAGGAAAGAGAGACCTGAGGCAGAGTATAGGAATGATGATTATCAGTAAGGGTAACTTAAAGGATATTTAAGTTATTATCTCTGACATATAAAAGCCAAGGGATAAAATGGTTGAAGTAAGGATCACTTTTAATGTAATAACATTGAATGTTGATGGATTAAACTCCTCAGTTAAAAGACACAGATTGACTGAATGGATAAAAATAATATGATCCATCCATATACCATTTATAAGAAACTCATTTTAGATCCCAAAATACAAATAAGTTGAAAGTGAATAGATGGAAAAAGATAGTCCATGCAATTGAAACAAAAAAAAAGAGTTGGAGTAGTTATGCTTGTATCAGATCCAAGAGATTTTAAATGCAAAAATTTTTTTAAAGATTAAGGACACTATATATTAATAAAAGGGGCAATTAGCTAAAAAGAAATGACAATAAAAATATTTATGCACCTAATCAGAGGGCTCCAAAGTACATGAGGCAAAAACTGGCTAAACTGAAGGGAGTAATAGACTTTTCTACACTAATAGTGGAGACTTCAACATACCACTCTCTTCAATAGCTGGTACATCTAGACAGAGGATCAGTAAAGAAATAGAGAATGCAAATAATCTGATAAATGAATTAGACCTAACAGACATATATAAATAGATACACCCCCTAAAACATCAGAATATGCATTCTTCTGAAGTGTTTATGGAACATTTTCCAACATACACCATATGCTGGGGCACAAAACAGGTCTTTAATAAATTTAAAAGATTGAAATTATTCGAAACATTTTTTTCTGATCATAAAGCAATGAATTTGGGAGTCAATCACCACAAGAGAATCAGAACTTTCAGAAATATATGGAGGTGAAACAAAACACTCTTGAACAATCAGTAGGTCAAAGGAAAAATTGCAAGAGAAATCAGTAAAGGCCCTGAGACAAATGAAAATAAGAATAATACATATTAAAACTTATGGGATACTGCTACGGCAGTGCTGAGATGGAAATTCATAGCCCTAAATGCCTACATTAAAAAGGAAGAAAAAGCTAAAACCAAAGACCTACCTGAACCACCAAAGAAACTAGAGAAAGAGCAACAAACTAATTCCAAAGCAAGCAGAAGAAAAGAAATAACAAAGATTAAAGCAGAAAGAAATGAAATAGAAAACAAAACAAAACAATAGAATCAATAAAATGAAAAGTTTATTCTTTGAGAAGACAAATAAGATCAATAACCCCTTAGCTAGATTGACAAAGTAAAAAAGAGAGAAGATGCAAATAAATAAAATCAGAAATGAGAAAGGGGCTGGTCATTACCGCAGACACAGAAGAAATAAAAAAAAAAGATCATAAGGGGATGCTATGAACTATATGCTAACAAACTAGACAACTTAGATGAAATGAACAATTTCTTAGAAAAATATATACAAACAATACTGACTCAAGAAGAAATAGAAGAATTCAACAAACCAATCACAAGTGAAGAGATTGAATCAGTCATCAAAAACTTTCCTACCAAAGTGGGGAGTACCAGATGGCTTCACAGGTATAATTATACCAAATATACTGAGAAAAATTAATACTATTTCTGTTCAAACTTTTCCAAAAAGAAATTGAAGAAAAGGGAACACTACCTAACTCATTCTAGGAAGCTAACATCACTCTAATAACAAATACTGATAAAGATACTACAAGAAAAGTAAAAATACAGACCATACTTCCTAATGAATACAGATGCAAAAATTCTCAACTTGCAAATCAAGTCTAGCAGCATATTAAAAGAATTACACACAACCAAGGAAGTTTGAGTCCAGGTATACAAGGGTGGTTCAACACAAGAAAATAAAAATTAATGTAATATACCACCTTAACAAATGAAAGAGGAAAATTACATGAAAGATGCAGAAAAGTCATTCAACAAAATTCAACATAATTTCTTGATAAAAGCACTTGAAAATGCAGGAATTGAGGGAAATTTCCTCAGTATGATGAAAGACATATATGAAAAATCCACTGCTAATATTGTACTCAACAGTAAGAGACTGAAAGTCTTCCCTTGAAGATCAGGAATGAGATGAGGATGCCCACTCTCACTACTGTTATTCAAGATTGTGCTAGAAGTTCTAGCTGAGCAATTAGGCATGAAAAAAGTCATCGAACGGGAGAGTAAAAAATAAAACTCTCATTGTTTGTAAATGTTATGACTTTTATAAAACTACAACAAAGCTACTTGAGCTAATTAACAAATTAAGCAATGTGGCAGGATACAAGATAAACATGCAAAAGTCAGTAGTGTTTCTATGCATTAGTGATGAGCCATCTGAGAAGTTAATTAAGAAAAAATTCCAATCACAATAGCAATTAAAAGAATACAATATCTAGAAATGAACTTAACCAAGGATGGTAATGACTTATATACAGAAAACTACACAACACTGCTGAAGTTAATCAAAGAAGACCCAAATAGGTGGAAAGGTATTCTCTGTTCATGGACAGGAAGGTTAAATGTTGTTAAGATTTCCGTTCTACCAAAAGTGATATTCAGATTCTTTGCAACACAAATAAAAATTCCAGCAACCTACTTTGCAGAGTTGGAAGCTAATTATCAAATTTATTTGAAAGGAAAAGAGATCTTGAATAGTCAAAAACATCCTGAAAAAGGAGGAAGAAGCAGAAGGACTCACAATTCCTGATTTTAAAACTTTTTATAAAACCACAGTGGTCAAAAACAACATGGTATTTGCATAAAGATAGAAATATTGATCAGTAGAATCAAATCGAAGGTTCGGAAGTAAAACCTCAGGCGCCGGAAATTGAACCCAGGTCTCTGACATGGCAGGTGAAACTCGGCCTGCTGAGCCACCGTGACCCGCCCTGGCCAATTGATTTTTGACAAGATGCCAAAATCCACCGAACTGGGAGAGAATGGTCTCTTCAATAAATGGGAAAATTAGGTATCTATATCCAAAGGAATGAAAGAGTACCCCTACCTCATGCTGTATACAAAAATTAACTCAAAGTGGATCAAAGACCAAAATATAAGAGCCAGTACTATAAAACTCCCAAAAGAAAATACAAGGAAACATCTTCAGGACCTAGAGATAGGGGGGTCTTACACCCAAAACATACACAACAATAACAACAAATAGATTAATGGAAATTCCTCAAGAATGACTAATTCTGCTCTTCAAAAGACTTTGTCAAAAGGGTGAAAAGGTAACCAACCCAATGGGAGAAAATATTTGGTAACTGTATATATTAAAGGTTTGATATGCAGCATTTATGAAGAAATCCTATACCTCAACAATAAAAAGACAAACAACTCAATTATAAAATGGGCAAAAGACATGAATATACATTTTTCACAAAAGGAAATACAAATGGCTAAAAAGCACATGAAAAGATGTTCATTTCCATTAGTTATTAGGGAAATGCAAGTCAAAACCACAATGAAATATCCTCTCACACCTATGAAAATGAGCACTATTTAACAAACAGGAAGCTAAAAGTATCGGAGAGGCTGTGGGGGAAATTGGAACACTTATTCACTGCTGCTGGAAGTGAAAAATGGCAAAGCCTTTGTGGAAAAAGCTTGGCAGTCCCTCAGAAAAATAAATATTGACCTGCCCTATGGCCCAGCAATTCCACAACGCGGTATATACCCAAAAGATCTGACATCAGGAACATGAACAGACTTTTGCACATCAATGTTCACAGCTAACATTTTCACAATTGCCAAAAGATGAAACAACCTGTGCCCATCAGTTGGTGAATGGATAAATAAAATGTGGTACATGCATACAATGGGATATTACTCAGCAGTAGCAATAAATGAAGTATTGAAGCACTCAACAACATGGATGAATCTTGAAGACATACTGCTGAATGAAATAAATCAACATAAAAGGACAAATATTGTATGATTTTACTAATATGGACTAACCTGGCTGTGTAAACTTATACTCACAAAACATAAAATATAGGCTACAAAGAGATTGACTGAAGCTAGAATATGGGGAGTGGTTGCCTATTATGTACAGAATTTTTAAAGAGGTCGAACTTAAATATTGGGAAATGGATAGAGGTAAGGGTAGCTTATTACTGGTATTATAGTAATAGTACTAACTTTAGATTAATTTGGTTTTGAATGGGGTTGTTTAGAATCATGTATGCCACTAGAAAGAAAGCTAGAGGTTTGAATATGACAGTATTTGACACAGTGAACCTTAAGGTAGACATTATTTAATGTTAACACCACAAATAAAAATAAGTTATTTCATAACTAGCACAAATGTATGACAATTGTACAAGGAATTAATAATAGATTGATATATGGGGGAAAAGTATCTATTGCAAGATACAGATTATAGTTAACAGTAATATCTTAACATCCTTTCATCAATAGTAACAATTGCACCACACCAATAGTAGGGGTCAGTATTAGGGGGAGGTAAGGGATATGGGGTGTTTGGGGTTTTTGGGTTTTATGCCTTTCTGGTATTTTTCTTTTTGGAGCAATGAAAATTGTTTAAAATTGAATGTGATGATGATTGTAGAACTATTTCTTGTGAATAAATCTGTATTGGTCTGTTAAAGCTTCCAGAATGCAATAATATATCAGAGAGGGAATGGCTTTTATAAAAGCAATTTATAAGTTGGAAGTGTACAGCTCTTAGGCTATAAACATGCCCCAACTAAGGCATTCAGGAAAAGATACCCTGACTCACAAAAGGCCAATGGGTCCAGAACACCTCTGTCAGCTGAGAAGGCACAGGGCTGGCATCTGCTGGGGTCTTTGGCTTCTGGTTTCAAACAGCCTCCCTGGAGGCATTTTCTTTTAGCATCTCTAAACATCTGGGTCTCTTGTGCATCTGCCCTCTGTTGGTACTGCAAGCATCTAAGCATCCTCCAAATTGTTTCTCCTTTTAAGGGCTTCAGTAAACTAATCAAGACCAATATTGAACAGGAGGAGTCACATCTCCATCTAATCAAAAGGTCACACCCACAATTGGATGGGCCAATCTCCATAGAAACTATCCAATCAAAGGTTTCCACTCTAAACAATAGATATGTCCCCACAAGACTGGATCAGGATTAAAACATGGATTTCTGGGGTATGTAATAGTTTTAAACTGGCACAATATCTCAATACAGTTTGCAGGGAAAAAGTACCCTTAACAGCTAAATATATGTTAAATTCACAATATTTATTATAATGCACAACACTAAAAGAGTAGCCTAAGTCTACAGAACAAGCATCTGAAGGCAATACAGTATCATTTTCAAAGTTCAACTTGGCAAAGACACATAAAACAAAATAGTAAATATTTTGAAAGCTGATAAAATATGACTAGATTAGCAGATGCTATACCTGTTGCTTGCTTAGTTTGCTATACAATTATACTGGCACCTTTTTTGATACCTACTGAAATGGAAATTTACCTTTTTAGTGGTTTGTCATTTGTCTTCTGCATTTGGGAATTGAACAAATAAACCATCGCTCTCACTTTGGAAATACGGGCTTAAAACCTATCGTTGTCTTTGTATGTTGACTATCTCTTATGGTGGAAAGATAATTCTTAGAGGTTGAGGGTACTTTTTTTCACTTGAAAGCATATTTCTTCCAAAAAACTAATGGAAAGCATTTGAATGATAATCCAAATATCACCCTGGCTTTAATTGAGAAGGACATACTCTTCTGGCTTAGGAAAAGCTTCTTATTTTGCCATACATTTAGAAAGCATCCAACATATTTTCGACATAGACAACACAATCTTTTAGACCATCTGCAGCCTGCAACAAATTTATAGTTTAGTAGCTTAAATTGATGGGAAAATGAGCTGCTGACAGACATATTTTGCCAAACTGATATTTGAAGATGGTGCAGCCAAACTACTTGGCACAAGATCGCAAAGGAAATGCAAATTGTGTATCTACCACACACAACTCTATACTAAAACATAACTCTCTACTAAGATGTTTAAAATCTAAAATTTTACTAGCACTCAAGTTCTATTTCAGAATTTTAATATGGTTGCATTAAACTTTCAAAATCTAGAGTATTTTTCCTCTTATCTATGTAGATACATTCAGTGTTTGCAAGTTCTCTTAAGAAATCAAATAATGTTTCAAACAGATACATTTGTGAGTGATTTACACATATTGATTCATTGAATCTTGAGATGCAAGACTTGTTTTTTCAACAACAAAAAAGTTCATCAGAAAATAATAAAAGTTATATAGTGATAGGGAAAATTTTAACTTCAAATTTCTTTTCAGGATTCAGGCTTTTACTGTTTTGAGGTCATGTTGCTAAATTTACTGAGCTCTCTCTATTAAAACACACACAAATGTATATGTAAACATGCACAGTATTTAGTTCTTAAAAAAATATTTTTCTTTGTAGAACAAAAAATGTTGATGTTCCCTTTTTAATTTTTGTTTTTATTTTCAGTCTTTAATTTCAGGCTAAGTAGTGATGGCATTTGTCTAAGGCTATGGGTAAAGACTTCTATATGACCTTCAATGCTATTTTTAAAAGATATTTTCAACAATTTTTTTTTGAATAACAAAAATTAAATTTCTGTTCTTGCTTTGCTTTCTGTAACCAATTCGTCATTTCTATTTGGGCATTCAACTAACTCAAAGAACAGACAGTAAGTTCTAATGTGTGAGGCATAATTGCCACTTTTGAGGGAGAATCTGCCTCCTGTCCCTCACATGGGAATGTTCTTTCCCTTTAGAAACCACATACTTTGCAGCTCAGGTCAAAGAGGAGACTCCACGGACAGCCAAAACTAACCCAAAAGGGGTCCTGGAGAGTTATCCTGGGTGCCAACACTAGAACTGCATTCATCTCAGACTAATGCCTGTCCGTCAGTCTGACCTTCCATTAATTAGACCTTTCAGAGTTATAACTCCATGGTACAAACATCACCGTTGTCGTTTGTGTTTACCTCTCCCACTAACCGGTTCTGTGATTCTAGCATGCCCAGTGAGCAAGGCCGTGTGGATTACATACAACATAAACAAATGCAAAGGATTTTCTATGTGAAAACACTTTGATTTAGCTTTTAATGGGATGTTTGTCAGAGAAAAAACAACTCCAAATCGTTCCCAGATTACTTAATGGAAATTAAAATATTGTAACAACCTAGAGATAAATTAAGTCTTTACTTAAACTGTGAAGAACATTTCTCTTTCACAGTTCTGATGCACAAAGACATAGACTTTGACACTTCAAGAATCCCATAACCCTGAGCTGTGATTCTTCATACCTCAGTACCCTTCCCAGGGCTGTGAAGTGTGGTCTGGGAGCACTGATCACCACTGAACACAGTATTTGCAAATACCACGCAAAGCACTCAGCTGGGCCTGAAGCCATGTAGATTTGTCCAATTTCAGTTTCATTAAAACTTAAACATCAAGTTTCTGTTAATGGCACAGCTGTTTACAAAGAGGCCAGGCATGTCAACAGGTGATTTTGGATTTGATTTCTTCAAAAGGATAAGGAGAGTGAGATTTTGATTGACAGTCAAGTATAGATCAGACAGAAAATGGAAATTTTTATTTCAAAAAACTAAATGAGTAAAGTCCCCCAGTCTACATGAATTTAAAGTTAACAAAGAGAATGAGAACTAGCTAGAGGTATAAATGGATTTTTCACAATAAAAGAGTAAGAGAGCATTCAACAAATGTTCATGGAACACCTATTATTTTATGGTACTGTTCCAGGCCCTTGAAGTACAGGTGTAAACAAAACAAGGAATATCTCTGATCTCATGGAGCTTTCATTCTAGTGAGAGAGAAGGACAGCTGAAAGGAATTATGTAACATAATATCCAGTAGCGATAAATGTCATGAAAAGGAGAGCACCGCAAGAGTACAGAGAGTCACACGAGGGGTGGGTAGGTAGTTCATGTGAAGGAACCGTGGTCAAGAGAGGCTTCTGGGAAAAACTGATGGATGAGCAGACACCTAAGTGAAGGGAAGGGTGAGACTTGGGAAAGAGGGAAAAGCAAATGTCCTGAGGTGAGATCCAGGACTATCAGTAGATAATGTGGATGGGTTGTTGTAAAAATAGGAAGAGTAGTAGAAAACGTCAAGGGACCTATGGCATGCTTTCAAAATGCTTCTATAGGAGGAAATGACAAATTACATGAAATTGTTTTTCTTCATTATCTATTAAAATGTGATACATATAGAAGAATGTATGTACTGTATAAGTAAGTGTGTTGAGTAACTGTTGTCTTCTCCCTCACACTCTCTATACTTTTTTTCCCTCAAGCCATTCCTGTCACAATCATCATACTTCAGCTGAGCTGCCATGTCTCACCTCCAGACTGAGGCTCCTCTGGAGGCCTGTGGGAACCCACCCTGCACTTAACTCGCTCATGCTCAGCCTGGAAATGGAGGGAGTTAATATCTCTAGGCAAACTTTAACTAACAGGGCCAGGAGCTAAGGCTCCTTGAGTCACGATCCTGAGGTAAATTTCGTCTCCACAGAAGTTCCCAGAAGATTTGCACCCTGGTTGTTTTCAATAACTTTGTACTGGCTTTCCCTTTTTCCCTGTTTCCTGTGTCCAAGTCAAGGCATCATCAGATGACAGCTGGACTCCTCTGTCCCCTGATGATGCACATGGCTGGCGTCTGCCAGGTCTTTTCTCCCAGGTTTCCTTGCCTCAGCTTCTTCTAGCTTCAGTGGCTTCCTCTCTCAGCTTCTCAGGGTTTTTTCTTGTCTTTTATCCTCTCCTAAAGGACTCTGGTAAGAGGATTAAGGTCCACCTTGAATGAGATGGGCCACCTCTCAATTGAAATAACGTAATCGAAAGATCCCATTTACAATAGGTCTATACCCAAAAAGGAACGGATTAAAACAACATGATCTTTCCTGGGGAACATACAGCTTCAAACCATCACACCCCAAATATAACCTGCAGTCACTTCCCAAACCAAACTACCTGCATGCTAGCCCTTGTCTCTGTCTCTACTTTCTGAAGAAATCTCAGCTAAGATAGTAAATAAATATGTTTAAAGAATGTATATAAAATTCGACACCCTTGACTCTATCTCCCAACCCAAGAACTAGTGTATTTGCCAATAACTTGCCGCCATCTATCTCTTTCCATCCCATTCCTCTTGTCTCCCACAATCTCCCACCCACAACTCATCCAAGGAACTATTGTCCTTTTTACTTTAAAATTTATTCACAGATGCATATATTCCAAAGGAATATATTGTTTAGGTATTTAAACTCTATAAGATGGTATCATAGTGATATTTTATGCAACTCACTGTTTTGATTCAAATTTTTTATTTCTAATATCCTTATTGTAGGAAGTTGAAGATTTTGTGACTCTATCATAATTTCTTCATTTATTCTTTTGCCAATAGCCATTTAAGTTTGTTTTCTTTTTTCACACTCTTCTGCTCTTTTGAGCTCATGCCTGTGAATATTTGGTACATGTGTCCCAGCGCCCAAACACACACATGCACACTCACACACACACACACACACACAAACACACACACAGGAGATCCTCCTGGGCCACTCTGTCCAATACAGCGACTGCTTTCCACATGTGGCTACCAAGCTTTTGAAATATGGCCAGTCAAAATTGAGGTGTGTTGTAAGTATAAATACATAGCAGATTTCAAATCTTTATTAAAAAAAAGAACAAAAATATCTTATAAGTAGGTTTTAAGCAGTGACTACATGCTGAAATGATACTTTTTCAGTTAGATCAAATTATATAAAATATATTATTAAAGTTAATTTTACTTGTTTTTTTTTCTTACTCTCTAATATGGTTACCAGAAACTTTAAACTTGCATAGTTGGCTTATATTATATTTCTATTGGATAACACTAGTATAAAAGGACAGAGAAGGAAAGGAAAAGACAGAGAATCCAGAAACAGAAAAGAAATACAGTGAACAGGGTTAATGATGCAGCTCAAAGCAGAATACAGAGTTCTGGGGGCAGGTCTCAGAAAAAAATGGAAATACTTGATTAGATAGAAAGGCTATTGAAAGAAGTAGAGGGTATATTTGTAATAAATAGTACATAAAAAGGAACAATTAGAAGCTTCAGGAAAAAGGAAGCAGCAGAAGAAGGAAAATGAATCATCCTGATTCCTGGCTCTTTAATGAACAATTTTTATGCATAATTATGGGCAGAATGCTGAGGTAAAGTACAGCATCAAGAGACCATTAATACTTGCGGAAACGTGAAATAAGATGTTAATTTATGTCCTACAGATACAAAGGGATGTTTCAAAATAGGGACTAAAAATATGAGAGAAACATATAACCACAATATGCGATGAAGAAAATTAGAGGTCTGACTTTTAAAGGGCATAAATTTTCATCCGTCATGGTCAAAAATAGTAAAAAATGACTAAAATGACTGTTACTTTCCAGAAGAAAGAGCTAAAAAGATAAAAGTACTTACTTCAGAGGAACAGGTCTGGAGTGGTAAAAGAGTGGGGAAGGGGAACCATTTCTTGCAATTGATGTGCACGGATTGCTTTCATAAAAAATAAAATAAGGAAAAACTATGCAAAGGCCGTTGTTTTAACTATCGAAATTGTCGTGTGCTGCCTCAGGGTCCTAAGCCACTTGCTTAAACAATAATTTCTACCTTTTTAATAAGCTGCTTACCAGTCCTGAGGCCTAAACTCCCTCAGAACACAAACCCTTCTCTGCAGCCACCTACCACACACTCACCTAAATGATAAGCCAATCATCCCTCTGCCCTCTGACCCCAGTACCTTTCCCTTTGCTCGGGCTTTAAACTGACCGATCCTTGACTCCCACAGGAAATCTAACCTCCACCCCTCGGACCAACCACCATAAAGGGTCCTAGGTCCCTCTTGCCAGTGCCTGCTGGGTGACCCACTAAGCTGAAGGTATTTCCCATGGATCCTTCATGACTGCTCCCCACCCACTCTCTATGGGACCTGCAAGTAACAACCTATCTCTTCTCATGCATCATGTCTTTGGTTTCCCATTGTGTCACATCTGACCTCCAACCAGACTCAAATTTAAAATCCTAGGTAACGAATTTAAATAGTCCACTGGTACGCAATTGCCATATTGACTTTTGTCTGTTCGCACTCATTTGTGGTTTTTCTCAGGTTGCTCCAAATTTTATTTTGTTAGAACTGTTTTATTTTTTTAAATGTACTTATCAATGAGCCATTTTCTTTCTTAAAAGTTTAAGGGTATTTTTAATATTCTTTGAGTACTGGCTATTGATCTTTAATGTGGCAAAACATTTCTCCATATTAATGTTATTTTATTCCACCAGAGGGACCCTGAAAGGGGGTTATGGTATATCTTGGATGAAAATCTAGAATTTAAGACAAAAGAGTGTTTAAAGGTAATAAAATGTCAGGTAATACAATACAGAGTAAATTTTAATGGAAAATAATAGATTCATATTTGAATGGATGTTATGAGGAAATGGATGTTTTACCAGTAAACTGATATAGTAATGCACTCCAAAGAAGAGAGGAATTATTTTAAAGATTAGAAATACTTGATAGCACCTACTATATTTTTAGTGAATATTTTTGTGGTTTCCATTCCCTCTTTATTTTCTGCAGTGATTGATGAATGCCAAGCTTCATCAGATGCATAACCCAAGGTCCTCATACATCATTGAGATTTGTAAAACTTTGCCAGCAGAATTTTTGCTATGAGATTTATGGTGCTGGATCATTGCTCTCCCTTGGGTTGCAAGTTATTTAAGCAGATTATTTTTGTTTGATCCTAGTCAAAACAGGAAAATGTGGTAAACTAGACTAAGAATGCAAACAGATCATTTCTTTTTGAGGTCTTTGTACCAAGAGGTCAACTTAACTTTAGCTCAAATATAAATGAAAGTTTTGATTGCACTCTATTTCATGAATGTAAATGATATAAATGATAGGAAATAAATGTGGCAAGTACATCACGGCCCAATTGCAAAATGCTGGTTCACAGTTTATGTATTTCAGGCTGTGCTAACACTGTGTTAAGGTTGGACCATTCCTGAAAACACTTGCAGCAATGGCATTCAAATAAATGAAGAGAGTGATTAATGATACAATACGTTAAATTATTCATCAATAATTCATAAATGGCTATAATTTCCACAAGACGTAGCAATGGTTATATTGATCAAATTGTGGATTGCCTTAATGTGTATAATAAAACTGGTATGAAATTGTAATTTCTCTTACTTCTTCTAATCACTAAGTGTAACAACTGTAAGTCAACCTAGACAGTTATGGATTGGGGATTATTTTTGTCTAAGACAACTTTTGATGTTACTGCTGATTCTTATTGAAAATTGATAGGTATACGTAGTTGAATCCCAATTTTATGTTCAGTCTATTCATGAAACATTTGAATTTTAGAGCAATATGTCTCAACCCAATTGTAAATTAACACGAATAATTCCAGTGACTTTTTTTGTTCAATGAGGTCCTTTGGTGGGTGGTACTATACAATTTTAGGAAATAAGAAATGTATGGTACAATTTTCACGTTTTCTCATTAGTTTTTAAAAGAATATATTAAGAGACATAAATTAAAGAAGTTGCCAGCAGTGACAGAATTAAAAATCTGAAATTTTAAATATACTTGCCCTATTGATAAAGTTTATACATTTATCTTTCCACTCAAAAGTTTTAGGCAATTTCTGAGTCTAACAGCTAGACACATCTATCAGTCGAGAAAATGTGTCCAGTTTTTGAACTCAAGGAACTTAGGGACTGCTGAATCATCAGTACATAATGCTGGGATTATTGAATAACCAATCACTGACTATCTGGTTATTTACATCCATGTAGCTGGCTCCAGACATTTCTGGTTTATAACAGTTGATTCCTTATTCTGGGGTAAACAGCTGCAATGGTAGCCGAAGTGTTGAGCAGCATTCTACTTTGTTTAAAACATTCAAATTTTATATGAGTGAAAAAATACTGTTTATATTAGTAATAAATTAAGGAACAATGCTGTTCTGGGACATCCTCTAATTGGAATCTATAGACAGTCCAAAGGGTTTTTAATTTATTAATTGGAGGCAGGATTTTGGCCATGGTGATTTATATTTCTTATTTATTATTTTGCATGGGTAGGCACCGGGAATCAAACCCCATTTGATGTATTTCTGAATTTGTTTTTAAATTGACTTGTACAGTCTTTGACTATAAATCTCTTCAGCTGAGTTCAGCATCCAGTTAGATGCATATTTTAATTTTATTTTTGAATGTCTTAAAATCATAGGCAAAGTGTGCTTTATTTTAATTTCAGAGCATGAAAAAACTTTAAATACCATTGTTATATTTGCCACCAGAAATTCAAAGAATAAGAAATCCACCTAAAATTAATTCACTTTAAATTTGTTTCCTTTGAATTAAAAATATATATAAGGCTTCAAACTAATACAGCATGATGCTGCATAATTTGTAGAGATGATTGAAAGCTTTCTTTCTCAACTCTTTCTAAATGCATGTTGAGATTAATATTTCATACTACAGGTTAAGGTGATTTTATATTTATAGTGATTTCTATATATTTTATCAACTAAGCTAAATATAAAGGAAAAAGAATATTGAGCCAAATGCTTCTGATAATCAAAAGAAAGTAAATAAACTTAAGAAATTGATCAAGTTTCATTTAAATTGTGATCCTGTCTCATAGAGAGAAAGAAACACAAACTCTTCCAACCAGATTATTTAGCTTTAGAAGGTTCTTCCAACTTACTCTCTTTCCTTTCTCCCTCTCCTCCTCCCTCCCTACCCTGTCTCTCTCCTTTTGGTTTGTTTTTTCACTGAATGTCTGATAAACCTGATTCAAGTTTTCTTCTTTCCCTTTTCTCCTAGCAGAGGCAGAGGCAGACTCTTCTCAGGCTGATTTTTCCACAAGGACAATTCCATGTTTCCAGATACATAATTGACTGCAGGCCTGTTCTAAAGTCTATTGCTGGATGGTTTCTATCCTGTGCCCTATGACCTTCCCTCTTCATCCTCTGTGACTAATTGGAAGTATCAGATCCGTTTCCTGAGAGCTGGTGTGCCCTGCACTTGGCTTATTCCCTCCAAAGTTTTGCTCTGTTTTCCTTTTATGTAACCAAAGCTGTAATAAAACACCCTGCTTTATTTTCTCTATAGGTGCTATTGCCTCTGGAACTTTAGGTATTGGAAAAGAAATATGTAGTAATAAGCTAAAAACTAAAACATGTTGGAGGTCTATCTCCTTTATAAAATATGATTTTCCAGAATAAACACACCAGGCTGATATGTGTCAACAGTAATGAACATGTATACTAAACAACTTGGTATTTCACAAATTCATTTTAACTTTTAGAAGCCATTTCAAAACTGAAATTGTAGCCACACTTCCTATTAAAAAATCTGAAACATCCTTTGAATCTGTGTCTGTGGCATTGTTAGGTATTTGATTATTTTTATTGAAACATCAAATCAAGGCTCTGTAGGATGAAGAACTTCAATATTTGAAAAGAACAGGGTGGAAAAAACTATTTTAAGGGATGAACCAAGCATGATTCTGGGTAGAAATGAAGAAATAATTAGAAGAGAAAATTACCTACATGCACAAACCTGTAGTCCAGGAGACTTTAGATATGTAAAACCACAATAGCAGTTGAACAAATGCAGTACAGAGTAGAAGAGAGAACTAAGTGATTGATGCTGGTCCCAAACCAGGCATTCAGCACAGGGGAAGGCATAGGAGAAATTAACAAAACTCAAAGGACCCACTGAACATCAAAAAAAAGACTTATGGGAGACCCTTGGAGGTTCTGTCTCTGGGTAGGAGATAAATAGAAGCCTGGATTGGGAGAAGGCTGAGGGCCACAGAATGACGACATGGAATATAAACTCAAGTAGGAAATTCTTCTTGTGCCTTATTCTGCCCCCTTCTCCTCTTCAATATTTCCCTGGTTGAGGCCAACTCAGAAGTTCCCAACAAATGGTCTGAGAAGTGTGCACTTTCTCCATTGTACTCACAATGTACTCACTTACCTGGGGTTTCTCAGTTAGGTCTGGACTTCAGGTTACTCAAAGACCCACAGACAAGCTCTCACGTAGGAAGTCCCCATTATTCTCCAAGAAAAGCACAGGCTCAAGATTAGGTTTTTGTTCCTTATGCTATGTAGACATTAAGAATCAAGGATGCTGTAATTGGCTATATGCTGGATCTCAACCCTGGCTGCACTGCACAATCACTGGTTGCAGGAAGAGGAAGGAAAAAAAACAGATTTTTAAAAAGTGCTAATTGTGATCTTATCTCACACCAATTAAATTAGATTCACTTAAAGTGACACTCTAGATTTAATATTTCATTCACTATGTGATTCTAATGTGCAGCCTGGGTAGAGAATAATTGGTTCTAATGCATTCACAGGGGAGTCCTGAAATACATTTGAGAAAAGCGGGGAAAGGAACAAGACCCCAGAAAGGAGGGAAATAGCCAACTACAGTGGACCAACTGGAGTGAGTTCTAGTGTGTTCAATTCTCTCTGCCACATTGCTCCAAGTATGGTCACTGCAGGGGCTGCCATCAGGATGGTCTGAGAAAGGTGTAGTGTTCTTCGCTATAGTCATAAACTTCAGTTGGCCTTTGTTGGCTACACATGGAATTCGGGGTGCCTAGAGGGCACCACCAAATACAGAAAATATAAAATAGGCAGACATAAGAATAAATAGAGTAAATATAAATAGGTAAAAGATAAAAAAACAGAGGTTCTCATTTTTTTATAAAAGTGATCCTACAGGATATTGTTTGTAAGATAAATATTTAAAACAAAAGGTAACAGAAAATTTGAAAATAAAAAATGAAAACATCTGTCAGAAATATAGGAATCAAAAAAGCCAATGTAACAATTTTAACATAAGACAAAAGACAATTTAAAGTGAAAAACAGCACTTTAAGATCCTTAAGAGGGTGCCTGAGTGGTTCAGTGGTAGAATGCTAGCCTTCTATGCAGGAGACCTGGTTCGATTTCCAGATGTATTAGTTAGGGTTCTCTAGAGAAACAGAATCAACAGGAAATCTTTGTAAATATAAAATTTATAAAAATGTCTCATGTAACCATGGGAACATACAGTCCAAAATCTGTAGGGCAGGCTATGAAGCTGATGATTTCAGTGGAGGGTCTGGAAGAACTCCACAGGAGAGGCTTGCCAGCTAAAGCAGGAAGGGAACCTGTCTGTTCTGAATCCTCCTGAAAAGGCTTCCAGTGATTAGATTAAGCATCACTCATTAAATAAGACACTCTCCTTGGTTGATTACAAATGGAATCAGATGTGGATATAGGCCACGTGATCATTATTTAATTCTATGAAATGTCTTCATAGCAAAAGACAGGTCAGCACTTGCCCAACCGGACAAACAGGTACCACCACCTGGCCAGGTGGACACATGAACCTGACTATGACAGTCCATCCCTTGTCAACTTGGCAGCTATACTCATCACCTTAAACCATATCTAGTTTCTAAATAGAAAACAATAAAAGACATTTTTTTTTCTCACCCAGCAATACTCAACTGTCCTGCATATAACCAGAAACACATTACATCTCTCCAGAATAAGGTGCAAGTTCTTCGGTAATATTCATTCTTAAACTTGGTATCTTACAACTTAAATAGTATAACATGAACAAAATAGCATTACAGTCCTTGTTTCTGTAACTGATCACATGGTCGTAGTTCATATTTATCACTATCTTCTTCTGCTACCCATTTCATGTTCCCTTTACCCTTAGCAAGCACTTCAGTTGACCATGGTTCTTTGCCTGGGGTGTGACCCAAACCTTCATTCCTGAAGTTCAGAGTCATTGGTAGCCCTGCCTGCATTGAATTGTTGCAGTTTTCCATTGATTTTAATCACAGGGCATGGTAGTACTAAAAGATGGCCTGGGGATCTGCCATGTTCTGGGAAAACTCTTCTATACCTTCATTGTGCAGTTACAGTCCTATTTCCCCCAAAAGTCAGGGTCAATCACCCCAGCCAGTAATGTAATCCTCTTCTTGGCTTATTGATCAAGGGGCATGAGTAGCCCAAAGCGAGCAGGTGGCAGTCTTAGATTCCAGTTCAGTGGAATCATTGTTGTTTCTCCTAGTGGAAGCACTCCCCCTTTTGGAACTAAAACCTGTAGACCAGCAGAGCTCAGGGTCACAAGGACAGGAAGCAAAAAATTTCCTAATGGATCACTAGGGGTAATACTGAGTGGTGCTATTGCCGTTTCCACCCCTTGGTTCCTGGACCCATGGATCCTGGCTATGGGAGAAACAGTACCATACAGTGGATGCTGATTCAGAGCATACACAGCTTCCTGGAAAACATTACCCCAGCCCTTCAAGGTATTACCACCTAGTTGGCACTGGTAATTGAGTTTTCAAAAGGCCATTCTACCATTCTATCAATCAAGCTGCTTCTGGATGATGGGGAAAATGGTAATACCAGAGAAATCCATGAGCATGTACCCATTTCCACACTTCATTTGCTATGAAGTGTGTTCCCTGATCAGAAGCAATGTTGCGTGGAATACCATGAAGATAGATAAGGCATTCTGTAAGCCCATGGATGATAGTGTTGGCAGAAACATTGCCTGCAAGGAAAGCAAACCCATATCCAGAGTATATGTCTATTCCAGTTAGAATAAATTGCTTCCCCTTCCATGAAGGGAGTGGTCCAATGTAATCAACCTGCCACCATGTAGCTGTCTAGTCACCTGGGGGAATGGTGTCGTATCGGGGGCTGAGTATGGGTCTCTGCTTCTGGCAGATTGGGCAGTCAGCAGTGGCTGTAGCCAGGTCAGCCTTGGTGAGTGAAAGTACACGCTGCTGAGCCCATGCATAACCTCCACCCTTACCACCATGACTACTATGTTCATGAGCCCATTGGGCAATGACAGGAGTTGCTAGGGAAAGAGACTGACTCATATCCACCTAACGGGTCATTTTATCCACTTGATTTGTTAAAATCTTCCTCTGCTGAAGTCACCCTTTGGTGCAAATTCACATGGTACACAAATATGTTCATGTTTTTAGCCCACTCAGAATGGTCTATCCACATACCTCCTCCCCAGACCTCTTTGTCACTAATTTTCCAACTATGCTCTTTCTAAGTCCCTGACCATCCAGCCAAACAATTAGCAACAGCCCATGAGTCAGTAAAGAAACATACCTCTTGGAAAGTTCTCTTTCCAAGCAAAATGAACAACCAGGTGCACTGCTCAAAGTTCTTCCCACTGAAAGGATTTTCCCTCACCACTGTTCTTCAAGGGCAGCCCAGAAAGGGGTTGTAGTGCTGCAACTGTCCACTTTTGGGTGGTACCTGCATATCGTGCTGAATCACCTGTAAACCAGGCTAAGTTTTCTCTTCCTCAGTTAATTCACTGTAAGGAACTCCCCAAGAGGCCATAGCTCTGCTCTGGGAAAGAGATGGTAATGTGGCAGGATTGGACACCATGGACATTTGGGCCACTTTCTCATATAACTTACTTGTGCCTTCAGGACCTGCTCTGGCCCTATCTCATATATACCATTTCCATTTTATGATAGAGTGCTGCTATACATGCCCAATTGAATAGCTTGGTGGGTCAACAACACTCAGCTCATGAGAGGCAACTCAGGTCTCATGGTAACTTGGTGGTCCAAGGTGAAACATTCGGTCTCTACTAAGCCCCAAGGGCAGGCCAAAAACTGTTTCTCAAAAGGAGAGTAGTTATCTGCAGCATATGGTAAGACTTTGCTCCAAATCCTAAGGGTCTGCATTGTGATTCTCCTATAGGGGGCTGCCAAAGGCTCCAAACAGCATCTCTATTTGCCACTGACACTTCCAGCACCATTGAATCTGCTGGATCATATGGTCCAAGTGGCAGAGCAGCTTGTACAGCAGGCTGGACCTGTCACAGAGCCACCTCTTGGTCAGGTCCCCACTCAAAATTAGCAGCTTTTCTGGTCACTTGATAAATGGGCCAGATTAGCACACCCAGATGAGGAATATGTTGTTACCAAAATCCAAAGAGACCAACTAGGTGTTGTGCCTCTTTTTTGGTTGTAGCAGGGACCAGATGCAGCAATTTATCCTTCACCTTAGAAGGGATATCTTGACATGCCCCACACCACTGGACACCTAGAAATTTCACTGAGGTGGAAGGCCCCTGTATTTTTGTTGGATTTATCACCCATCTTTTGAAATGCAAATGCTTTGCCAGTAAGTCTAGAGTAGTTGCTGCTTCTTGCTCACTAGGTCCAATCAACATGATATTATCAATATAAAGGACCAGTGAGAGGGAGAAAAAATCAAGGTCCCTGTAGACAAGATTATTACATAGGGCTGGAGAGTTGATATAGTCCTGAGGTAGGATGGTGAAAGTATATTTGCTGACCTTGCCAGCTGAAAGCAAACTGTTTCTGGTGGTCCTTACTAATAGCTATTGAGAAAAAAGCATTTGCCAGATCAGTAGTTGCATACCAGGTACCAGGGGATGTATTGATTTGTTCAAGCAATGATACCACAGCAGCTACAATTGGCGTCACCACCTGGTTGAGCTTACAATAATCCACTGTCATTCTCCAAGACCCATCTGTTTTCTGCACAGGCTAAATAGGAGAGTTGAACAGGGATGTGGTGGGAATCACCACCCCTGCATCCTTCAAGCCCCTAAGAGTGGCAATAATCTCTGAAATTCCTCCAGGAATCTGGTATTTCTTCTGATTTATTATTTTGCAATTCAAGTGGCTTCTACTTGGCTTTTTCCACCATAATAGCCCTCATTGCCTTAGTTATAGAGCCAATGTGGGGATTCTGCCAGTTGCTCAGTATGTCTATTCAAATTATGCATTCTGGAACTGGGGAAATAATTACAGAATGGGCCCAGGGCCCCACTGGACCCACTGTGAGACGGACCTGAGCTAAAACTCCATCGATCACCTGACCTCCATAAGCCCCCACTCTGACTGCTGGATCAGAGTGATGTTTTGGGGCCCCTGGAATTAATGTCACTTCTGAACCAGTGTCTAATAATCCCCAAAATATCTCATTTCCCTTTCCCCAATGCACAGTTACCCTGGTAAAAGTCCATTGATCTCCTTGGGGAAGGCTTGGAGGAAGATTAACAGTATAGATTTGTGGCAGTGTAACAAGGTTCTCCCCCATAGGGACCTGGCCTCCCCTTCATTCAAGGGATTCTGGGTCTGTAAACTGTCTCAGGTCTGGAAATTAATTATGGGGCCATGACTCTGTATTTTTGTAATTCAGGTTAGACTTCTGTTCACTTGACCTAGAACTCTTTTGTTTATACAGCTCAAATAAAAATTTAGTAGACTGTCTATCTATTATACTTCTAGGTACTCCATGATTTACTAGCCAATGCCACAAATCTCTGTGAGTCAGATTATTTTGACTTCTGCTTTGAGTTTGCTGTCTATTATAATAGCCACTTCCACTCTGTCTTTGGCAACTCGGGATCCAGTCATCCCCATTGTGTCTAAGGATCCCAGCTCAGTGACAGTAGTTCTCACAGTAGTATCTGACCTACAGAGAAATACAACTACAGAGCTCTACAGGAATGATGGTGCTAGTCTCACAAATTTATTTCTCACTGTTCTGGTAAAAGGTGCATCCTCCAGACATTCATGGGGTATAAGAGCCGGCTTTCCATAATAAATCCACTCTAACATTCCAATCTCTGGATCCCTTCATCTACATTATACCAGAGCAGTTCTGGTGTTTCAACCTCAGGTAATGCCAGCCACCTTTTGATCCATGTTTCAGTCAACCATCCAAACAAACTGTTTATGCCTTTTCTAACCCCTTGAGCTATAACATTGGATGCAGAATCTCTGCTTAGTGGGCCCATATCAATAAATTCAATGTGATCCAGCCTTATATTCCTCCCACCATTATCCCACACCCTTAAAATCTATTGCCACACATATTCCCCTGATTTCTGTCTATATAAATTGGAAAATTCACACAGTTCTTTTGGAGTATAATGTACCTCCTCATGCGTGATACTTTGCACCTCACCTTTAGGGGCCTGTTGGGAATTAAGTCTAGTTATAGGTCTGGAAGAAATGAGAGGTGGTGGGGGTATGTCTTGAAAAGAATCAGAAGTATCTTCCAAGCCATTTGTTTCAGGGCATTCATTTGCAGTTTCATTTGGTGAAATAGGATTAATCACTCTAGGGTTAATCCCTTCAGGAGGAGGTTGGATGGCCAACTCCTCAAGGCAGACTGGAGGTGGGTCAGCTATGTCCTCAGGGCAGACTATCACAGGGTTATCTAGAGAAGACTCAGCATGACCTAGAGTTTCAACCTCACCCCCAAAATCATTATCAATCCATATGTCACCATCCCATTTTTCAGGGTCCCACTTCTTTCCAATCAATGCCCTCACTTTAAGAGCAGACACCATGCAAGATTGAGAGTTCAGTTTACATTGTAAAGTTGCTGCTCTAACAATAAAATTCTAAGTCTGATTTTCAGAGATATCAAGTCTCTGGTTACAGGAAATAAGACTTTCCTTCATGACGCTCACAGAAACATCTACATCTGTCAGACAGCATGTAAGTTTCTTGTTTAAAGCCTCAAGCCCAATCCCTTTCACTCATTAATGTATACAGTGTATCTAACAACAACCAGCCAACATCTCTCTACCTTTTATTCCCACAAAACTCCGGAAAGGTTTCAAAACATTATCCCCCAGAGCCTGGCTTCATACAAGCGAAGTATTAGAAGAATCGAATGATGATATTTTGACTATCTCTTTTGCCAACTCACTCCATGGATTGGCCATGTCATTCTGATTATGGGAATCAGAGTCTTTAGTTCCTTTGAGTCCAGTTAGAGTAGAAAACCATTCACAAAAACCCAATTTTAAATTTCTGTTTCTTAAGAATCACTACTGGTACCAAGTTGTATTAGTTAGGGTTCTTTAAAGAAAAAGAATCAACAGGAAATTCGTAAATATAAAATTTATAAAATTGTCTCACGTAACTATGGGAACATAGAGTTCAAATCCGTAGGGCAGTCTGTGAAGCTGACAATTCTGATGGAGGGTCTGGATGAACTCCACAGGAGAGGCTTGCCAACTAAAGCAGGAAGGGAACCTGTCTCTTCTAAATCCTGCTTAAAAGGCTTCCAATGATTAGATTAAGCATTGCTCATTAAAGAAGACACTGTCTTTGGCTGATTACAAATGGAATAATCTGTGAATGTAGCTGGTGTGATCATGATTTAATTCTATGAAATGTCCTCATAGCAAAAGACAGGCCAGCACTTGCCCAACCAGACAAATAGGTACCACCACCTGGCCAGGTGGATACATAAACCTAACCATGACAGTGGATCACGCCCCCCCCAAAAAAAATCTTTAAGAGCCAATAAGTATATTATAAACTGTTAATTTTATAGGTACAACATAAAAGAGCTATAAAAATCACAAATATACACTTTATAATGTAGATTCAATTCTGATTGAATTGACAAGGGCTAGGATTTAAGCACTCCTATTTTTGTAAAAGCTCCCCAAGTGATTTACTTTGAAATAGATTAAGAATCTCTGCTCTGCACTATCATTGATTAATAAACAGAATAATAGTAGAAAACTCAGTACCATCTACAAAGTAATAGACACTCTGAAGTGTGTAGAAATTACCCTTACAAGAATGCATAGGACTTTATGGACAAAATTTAAAATTTCATTGGAAGGTCATTAAAGAAGATTCTAAAATATGAATATATTATGTTAATGAATGGGGCAGTTAAGCATTATAATATAATGCTGCCAATTTCCCCACAAATAAATTCAGTGAAATTCCAAAAAAATATCCAGCTAATCCTTTGGGGAATCTTGTCAAACTTATTCTAAAATATATGGCAGAATAACATTCTTCAGTAGATAACTGTCTCTATAGAGAAGAGCAGGGAAAAAGATGTTCCTACCAGAAACAAAAACATATTCAAAGTCACAGTTATTAAAACAGTGTTGTACTGGTGAAAGAACAAGGAAAAAAAATAATAGCCCAGTGGAAAAATTATATTACAGTACAGAAATCTAGCTAGTATATATAGAAGAAGTGACAGAATTTTAAAAAAAGTAATAATTTTGCAAGACTTAAAATATAATGTTCAGGAAATGGTCACTATTGAATGGTAAACCATTATGTAAAATGCAGATGTGAACTTTGCAATGAACAGATAAAGATGGTGAGAGAAGTAGACTTCATGTGCCATTTTGATGCAATGCAATTTGTCCACATTACCAATTTGATTGGTAATGTGAAAAAAAAAAATTGCTGGCCAAACAGCCAGTATCAACCCCAGGAAGAAGCAAGTCTTCTAGCCTCTGAAACCATGAACCGATAAATTATTGTTGTTAAACCAACTCATTGTATAATATTTGTTTTAGCAGCTGAAATGAAAATAGTTTCATTCCCTCATTCATTCCACAGAGTTTTTTAAGGGTACTTGATATTGTGTTAGACACTGTCCTAGATCCTAGCCTACCAATAAAAAATAAAATTGTTTTCAAGGGGCAAGAATATTTTAGCAGAGAAGACTTATAATTCTGACCCACAAGAAAATATTCAAGATCTCATATAAGCCAGGGAGATCTCTTTGATCTGATCTAGAGTGCATTGATGCACATACTTTTTCCTTATGGTGTTTGTATTTCTATCCTAATCCCTCCATATAATAGCCAAGTGAAAATATTTTACTTAGTCCTTATTCCTGGTCACTATTCTTAACTTCAGGCCTAGAGATTTCCATTTTAGCAATGCTTTCTAGCTTTAAAGACTTTCCATACACAAAAATTATATTTCCTCAGGGTTCCTGTGACTGCACAATGAGAAACAGAAGACATCCCTCTAGGTACGACTTAGGGACCCCAGGAAATCTGGCAGCATTTGTAAAGCAACAGGCCAAGTTTCCCTGTCTTGGGGCCACATATCAATACCGGAACCCAAATGAATTTCATTATTTTTCACGATATCATAGAGAAAAACTAGCTGATCAATTTAGATTTCTTTGGGAATTATTATACAAAGGTCAGTTTTATAGTAAGGTAGTATTTAAAGATTGCTGTAGTCATCAAGAAGGTAAAATATAGACATGGAATCAAATTCATGGAACTTGAGCTTAATGAAATCTTTAATTGATTATAAAATTTGAAGTCTGATTTTAATGGATATATTATATGATACACTAAATTGTTAAATGGATCTTAGCTGCCTGATCTGAAAAAGTGGTCAGTGTCGAGTAGCTATTGTGTTCTTTCTTTCCAAAGGATATAGCTGAGTTTTGCACAAAATGGGTTTGGCTTTAAAAATAAAATTTCAGCTCAGGACATCATGTGTCTGTTTCCTAAATTCCTTCAGCAGGCCCAAGTGGCATCATAAATTTAATGTACTGAAACTCAAGCTTCTTCCTGCAGGAAAGCAGGCCAGGCCATGTCAGCTCACCAAAATAACTTATTCTTGGAGGTATAAAGTATTTGTTTCGTAGCTACAATCATATTAAAATTTCCTTCAGCTTGAATTTTAAGTGCCCCTAGTGGGACATGTGATGAATCTCTCCAGTCTTGGCAGACACTAAGTAACCTCTTCTGGAATCTCTTTGACCTGAACGTTAGCCCAACTTAGTTCTGTTTTTCTTCACCTTTGATAGGTGTCTGGGGATGAGGTCATGACTCTACTTTCTTCTCTTGTGACTCACATATCTGGGCCTCTTTTCTAAAGAACAGATATCTGGTTGATATGATTGCGTGCATAAGTTCTTCAGTAATCTTAAGATATTTGGCAAAAACCTGATGGAGTGTTAAGAAACACTATTATCATTGGCATTTAAATACAACCTAGAAATATGTTCGGGATGAGTGCTTCACTGTTAGTGATTCCCAGCGAAAGATCAGAATGACGGCATTTGGAGGAGAAAGTAAAAGAAAGCAAGACTTTTGCAACAATAAAACAGAGACTTAGTCTCAGAGATCAGAAGTTTAAAAGAAGGATAACTCAAAATCTTTAAAGGAAAGAGATGTGTCCCAACACCCTTCCTGCTTAGTCTGCCAACTTAACACCCAGCAAGGTCTACCTTATCAAACCCTGATTGAGGCCAACTTCATCAACTTTTCGTTAAACTACACTGTTCTTAGAGCAGCAAGGATGGCCAAGTACTCCTCCCTGGATTATCAACAGTGTAATGGCTGAAAATGGAAAACTAGGGCAGAAGCACAAATGGCTTTAAGGATTGCTAAGGATCTGAGATTTGAAGGATTTTCATGCACCCACAAAAGAACCTACAGAGTTGACTGCTCAGAACGAAGAGTAGCTCACATTAATGGGCACACTGTGGCCATAGTTAACCTTGAGAGATGATCCCTGGAGTTCCTATTGATTTCTAAATGTAGGTGCAACGTCAAGATGATACCAGATGATTACAGAGGGCCCTTGTTTAAAATGTATAAGAGAGTTCATCTGTTTCCTTCAATTTTTTCTGATGCTAATTTATGAAGCATCACGTACCTGCAAGATTTATTATTCCAGAAGTATGACAAGTTTCTTCCAAATTTTAAAAAATGTTCAAGAGGGCAGACCTGAAAACCATCTAATCCAACTCTCCTGTACTAGGGAGAGGACACTGAACTCTAGAGAGATTCAGTTAAAACACTAGCTGATGTCCAGATTTCCTGTGTCCTAGTCCAGGACTAAATCTATTAGAGTAATGAAAATTATTTCCACCCTAATCAGAAAATTCAAAAATAGGTTTTTATGTTTCTTCAAGTTCAAAACTTGGCATATAAAGAGGAAATTTCCAGTAACCCTAACAGGCTTCACACTGCCCCCCTCGACTACCCCCAACCATCATTCATGAGAATGGTCTCATTTTCTTAATCCATCTTTTTGGTATGTTCTCTGATTGTAGAAGTAAAATATGTCCTAGCTCTGCAAGCTGGTTCAAAAAATGTCCCTAATTGTCAGTAAATCTGAAGCAATAAACAAAGGAATTTTGATATAATACAGCTGCCAGCACTATCATTCCATAAACGTCTTGGTTTCTTATTACATCTTTCTAGCTCCAGGAAGAAAAATGCCATCATGTGTCCAGAATTGGTAGCTACAACCTATAAAAAAATATTTACTCTGAAGAGCAAAAATATGCCTATTTTTCATGGATTAGAATTAATTCACTCGAAGAATTGCTTTCACAAGAACCAATGAGATTAGCTGAAAGCACTTAATTATTAGTTTGGAATTCATGTAGGTTACAACTGAACTTCCACAGCTCTAAATTTGTGTAAATAAAAGTAATGGCAATGAAGGCTCTGCAAAGGATTGGAAGGTTTCTAACAAAGGACTGAGGTCTGGAAAAGGGGCCACCAACCCCAGTGCTGGCCAGAACAAATTGAGCTGCTCGTCTCATCTATCCTTCAATAATCAACTTCATTCCCAGATGTCCCCTGGAGTCCTTAGAGAAGTGGTAGGTAGCTCTCCAACTCCACTTGCTCATGCCATCTTCTGGTTTCCACATTTTCTATCCTGGACAGTTTGGGATATATAAACAAAAAGATGTAAGATAGGGTGGTTGCATAGAAAGGCTAATTGCAACTATTGTAGGTAAAATGATTTCCATAGCAATAATTTAATAGCAACTAGGGTCACCATACATCATGATTTTCTCGAGGCAGTTCTATTTTCAGCCTCATATTCTGCTGGTGAACACTCGTCCCAAATAAAACTTCCGGGTTAGATGATAAATTGTAGGGTTGCTCTTATAATAGTTGAAATTATTTTAGAGTTTATTATGTGCTGTATAGTATGAAGATATGTATATCTCATTTAATCCTCACCAAACTATACAGCAGAAAATAGTATTATACCCATTTTACAAATGTGGAAACTTAGAAGTAGAGGACTGATATTACTTTATTAATGTCATCCAACTATTAAGAAATGGGTCCAGGACTGCTGACTCCAGGTTTTCTTATCATAACCTCTTGATTGCTTCACAAAAAATTCATAATTCCTGTCTTTGTAGAATTATGCAATTAAATCTCATATGCAGATAAGTGTCAATAGTCAAACTAGTAATTTAGTAAATTGCCTCTTTTTAGTGTAAGTGTCAACTAGGTTTTCTTTCTTTCTTTCTTTTTTCTTTTTTGCATAGACAGGCACCCAGAATCGAACCCGCATCTCTGGTATGGCAGGTGAGAATTCTGCTACTGAGCCACCATCACATTGCCTTCAGATAAGTTTTGATAGCTGCTTTTAAGCCCATGGAGAACTTGGAAAGAGCAGAAAGTCCTTTCTGCAAGTCTTAGAATTTGAGTGCTAGGGCCTGCACCTTGAATTTTTAAGAGATAAATTAAATAGAAATGATAAAAATGTACCTTTGTGATTGAAGAGTTATTTATAAATCTTTTTGCTGTCAGGTGTGGGTATAGACTGAAATTCAATGATGTTTGAGTAATAACCAGGGATGATAGGTCAAGAAAGTGATTGAAATAGGGAGTGCTGGGGTGGGGGCAGCTGCAATTTTTTAAAGATGATATTAGGGAGAAAATTGAAACTTCATCTGAGCACACTGGAACCTTAAGTAGCCTAAGCATGAGTCTGACTAGTTGAAAAATTTTTGCCTTTCCTTATGATAGTTGGGCAAAGATCCTTAAACCACATAAATCTTTTTAAATTGCAGCTGTAGCAAAGAACATTTTTAAAAAATTGTGCATTCTGATATCTGGTAATCTTTATCCTTCAAGCAGAATCCCTATTGACCCACATTGTATTTCCTCAGGTTTACAATGCAATATTCTTGCAATTCTTCATAAACAATAACTTAAAATACCTTCTAATTATTTAAAAATTATGTTGAAAGCAATGTCTTTGGTTCCTAATTCTTGGGAATTTGCTAAAATTTGAAAATATATTTAGAGTGACTATTACTAAGAATATTTGAATACTGTGGATTTCCCATTTGCTAATCTATTGATTACAAGTGATCACTCTATATGTGAATAATATTACTAATAGCATAAGAAATTCTGTTGGTGCTATTGCTGTTTCATTTTACTTTTTAAAGAGACATATACATACACAAATCAATAACTTTCAGTAGTCTTATATTTAAAAATAAAGGTTTGGAAAATGTTCTGCAAGGGAAAAATGAGTGATTTTTTTGCACATTGGATTGCTATATGCACTCTATGATTGAGTAAATTTCATTCATATCTATAGGAAACAAGGTCAAGTGAGCCTCAAAATTACAATTTTGCTAATGAGCCTATTTCTAGGAAGTCAATTATTGCACTTCGCTATTTCAATAAGAGTAGCTGAATTACGTTGTTTGCTGAAACAGTTAATATCCTTTTTTTGGCAGGAGGGGTTAGCAGCAAAGTTTATGCCTTATACAATTATTCATAATATGGAGTGGTAGTAGAAATTTGAACCATGTTTTAAGGGAAATGATATTATTTAACTAAACTGCAGTAATTGAAATTTGTGCATATCAGAATTGTGCAAAACAATGAATACCTGCAAATTCCTGATTTTTCCATTATTTTATCTTGGACTATGCCCTTAAATAAAATATTTAAATGTAATAAAATTTGAGGCAGCATGGTGCGATGGTGGCTCAGTGGCAGAATCCTCACCTGCCATGCCGGAGACCCAGGTTTTATTCCTGGTGCCTGCCCATGCAAAACCAAACAAAACAAAAAGTTGAGGCATATGAATTATGACTGTGATGTATATGAATTAATTTTGATTCAGACACAAATAAAGTACTAAATACTAAACAAATGTGGTTGATAGAAAGATCAGTTAGAGATGTCTGCTTTCCTGGTGTTGCTTAGAAACTACTTGGACAATTAAAATCCACACATGCATAACTGAGGCACAGCGTAAAATACAGTGACATGGTAAAAATACCTAGGCTATACAAAATCCATCCTTGGGCCATTTATGAGCTTGCAAATTTTGAGTAGATAAGGAAAAATCTTCATTGGGGCATTCTACATGAGATTGAATATGAGAGTGATGAACAAAATAGATGTCAAGTGTTGTGGAAAGATTTCTGCTACATTATTATTTTAGTAGGGCACTGTACTTCTGCAATGAGTTCTTGAGGCAATGCCATATTGTAAGAGAGAGCGAGAGAGCTGGACAGCTCTGTGGAGGTAAAAGAGCTAGAGATTGTTAGCTGGGGATAAATAGGGAGAATGTGGTCATTTGGACTCTAGGATTATCAAGCTCCAGTGACTTGCAGAAACCTAAAAGTGTACTCATTTTCATAATATACCAGAGATATTTAATGCCACTCATTTGAAACAAAGGAAAATATCACTAAGTTATCTTAAGTAGGAATAAAACCACATGCCATCTGCCATGATCATTCACATATATTATTGGGTAACTTAATTTATGCATTATCATTAAAATATAAAGAGCAGATGATAAGAGCTATTCCTTTAAGCTTTTTTCATCTATTGTATCTAGCACTTATCAGGCAACACAAGCTCTTCCCTTTATCAAAAACATGGGGCAAATTCTAAATATTTATAGAAAAAATATATATTCCAGAAAGAACACAAAAAGTAAACAGGTTTTACTTGTTCTAGAATTGTGTTTTGTCCACAAATATTTTAAATATTGTGAGGCTTAATTTATTTTCATTTTGATGAGGAAATTCTTTGTAATAAAAACAACAAATCAAGGCTTTCCAATCTTCCCACAGCACAGTTTTGGAAAATGAGAGACATGTTGTGCACAGTTTTAGCTTTCCTTAGTCTGCTTGGCATCAGGGTTCATATGGTGTTAATATTCTGAGCTGCACAAATACCGTAGGACTTCTTGTATTTGTCTCATAGCGTGTATTTGCCAACTTTTGTCTTCAAGGGAAAGCTTTCATAAATACCATAGCAGCTCAAATCCAGAGAATTTACAATTATATAAGCTGAACCATGGAAAAAAATGGATTTAAGAAGAATAAATACTTGGTAATATTAGAGCCAGACTGCCAATAGAAATTATTAATGCTGTTGTTACCACAATCCGGTTTGCCTGACAGCCAAATCATATTATTTTATAAATCAAGCATAGAAACATTATTCACACTTACCTTTCTTATACAGAAGTTCTGGTGCTATAACATATCCAACTGTGGCTTAGAAATGCTTATTGTTTGAGATGCTAGGGTGGACGATGCTTTTCTGCCAATACATATAATGAAATGACACTAAAACATGGTTTAGGCCATGTGGCACAACATGTTCAAAGATGTTGGGACTGAAAGTCCAGTTCTGATTTTGCCTTTCATTGGGCTGTGTGATCTAGGAAGGGTAATCATGCTAAGCTTCAGATTCTTCATTTGTACTAAGAAATAACAACAATTCTTCTTAAGTCAGTTGTCGTGAAAATTAAGAATAGAAATCCTACTACAAACTTATAAAGCACTATACAAATATAAAGTTTCATTGTTATTATTATTTACTTGTAAAGCTAATTTTAGATTGGAAAATATGCTATGCGTAACATCATCCCATCTATCATATGCTTTCATATACTTTTTGTTAACAGAGGCAAAATTGGGAGTAGGATCAACAGAGAGAGGAAATAAAGCATTAAAAAGTATCTAGGCTAGTATATCAACTCTCTATCTAACATTAAGTTCTTGAAGAATGATGGGCCATCTAAAATATATTGTAGTATTCATTACTGGCTGAGCTTCAAGACATAACCATGACATAATTTCTGAATGAAACACTAGAAGATTACCTCTAGTTTTTACTTCTCACACATGCCCAGGGACTAAGCATTAGTGGTTATGAAGCAGAGCCAAATTCTGCATTGACATTCAATAAAGCAGGTTATAAAGGTTTTTCATATATTTTTTCAATACGGCTCAAAATAGCAAATTTCCTATAGGAAGGAAAATGTGGCGCCCCAATTTTTTTCCCTCCTGGAAATTTCTGAGAAAGAACAAAAAGAAGGATTCATCTTACCACCATTTAATGCATGCTATCTCATAGTAATAAAATGTGTTGCCCTGGTACAGGAACAGATAAAACAAATCCAAAGAAAAACAGGAATGCCCAGTGTTGAAGTTGGCTAGCTGCTGGAATACAATATACCAGAAACAGAATGGCTTTTAAAAAAAGGGAATTTAATAAGTTGCCAGTTTACAGCTCTAAGGCCAAGAAAATGTACCGATTAAAACAAGTCTATAGAAATGTCCAATTTAAGGCATCCGGGGAAAGATACCTTGGTTTAAGAAGGCCGACGACGTTCAACGTTTCTCTCTCAGCTGGAAGGGCACATGGCGAACATGGTGGCGTCACTGGCTTCCCTGTGGCTCTACCAAAAAAAGGGGCTCTCTCCAAGATGTTTCCTCATTTATAGTATTCCAACAAGCAACTCCACCTTTAGTGGGTGGAGACATACCTCCATGGAAATCATCTAATCAAAAGTTACCACCCACAATTGGGTGGGTCACCTTTATGGAAACAATCAAAGTGCTCCCACCCAGCAATACTGAATGAGGATCACAGGGCATGGCTTTTCTGGGGTCCAACACAGATTCAGACCAACACACCCAGACACATTAACGTAGGACAGTGTTATGTGATAGTGGTATCTCCAAAAATCAGTGAGGAGATTGATGGAATTTTTAGCAGATTGAACTGGTAGTGTTGAGTTTTTGTAAAGGGAAAAATAAAGTTAAACCCCTCTTTCAAACCAAACAGAAAAGTAAAATCCAGAATAATTAAAAATTGAAATAGGGCAGGTAAAACTATAAGATAAATAGAAAAATTCAGAGGAGAATATCTTTGAGATCTTGGAATGGGAAGATTTTTGATAAAATGGATAAAATGAAAAAGGACAAACCAAAAGGCAAAAAAGTGAGTGTGATTTTGTCTATATCAAAATTAATGAGTTCTGGGCAGTCCAATGGTGGTTCAATGCCAAGAATTCTAGCCTGCTGAGCTGGAGACCTGTGTTCGATTCCCAGAGCTTGCTCACGTGAAAAAAAAAAGAATGGTTTCTGTTTAATCAAGAACATTAAAAAGTTGCCAAATTCTGACACAGTGGAAGAAGTTATTAGTAGTGCTGAAATCTGAGAAGGGAATAACATCTAAAATTAGCAAATGATTCTTATAAATTATCAGAATAATTATAGGTAATTCAGTAGAAAAATGGTCCAAGGACACACATAGGAATATCAAAGAATGGCTGTAAGTGGTTTTCAAGTGGAAAATGGCATGATCAAGCTGATATTGCAATCAGAGATATGCATGCAGGGGTCTTGCTTTCCTCCATAAAAACTAACAATTTTTAAAATGCCTGACAATTCTAAGTTTTAACATGTATTTGGGGGGATAGAAACCCCCATAAACGACCACTGGGATTATCACTTCTGAAAAGTACTGTGGTAGTGTATTCCCTCTCACCCAGCAATCCCATGTTTTAGTGCATACCATAGAGACACTCCCACAGGTCCAAAAGGAACGCACATATGATGCTCATTAGGACAGTGTCTGGAGAAGGCAATTATTATAGAAACATATCTCAGTATAAAATGCAGCAATCAGAGGCACTGAAGTGTGTGTGTGTATGTGAGTTTTATCTTAGTAGAAACAGGTTCTAAGTGCAGATGTTGGATAGAAAAAAGTGATAAACAAACCAAGAATACATATATGCATAAAGAACATGCAAAACAAGAATATAACCAGAATATATACTTATTTCAAGCAAATATATATTTTTCAAGATCATATCCATATGGGAGCCATTCATAAAGCACATTAGACAGGGTTCCTTTGGGATAATAGAAGGAGAGAGAGAAGTAAAAAACTTAATAGCCTTGCGGAAATGGAGCAATGTGATAGTCTGCCATAAATTAAGAGTTCTAATTACCTAAACCGTATAAAAATTATATTTATAAAACAAAACGTAAAAACTAAAATGCACAAAATAGGCTTCAACGACTTGATTAAAAAAGAATTGTACATTCAAATTTAGATTATGAATTTTTTTAAAAAAATTCCCTTAACACAAATATATCCAGAAAAGAAAGATCATTAATGTTGACAAGTGCAAAAACTGAAAGAGCAAAATACGAAGAAGTGATATACTGGTAATTTATCTGATAACAGAATTACATATATAAATATTTGAAGAGAGTACGTATTAATAGGAATATTTGAAATGACAGGAAGGAATCCAATACACAGTGGCAGAAAATGTTAAATCACAAGCAGAAATCACAGAGAATTTTTATTTTGAGTAGGCCTTGCACATATTCCCTAAGAAGACAAATGCAGAATTCCCATCTCATTAATATTTTTTAATTGGCCAAACCTCAAAATGTTATTCTGTGGATTACATCTAACATATATCATATTGTCTGTGATTATATATATGTATATAAAATAGATTACATATATAAAATATATAATAGGTACACTTTCTGATCTTCTAAAATTAAATTCTGATTTTTGTCTAACTCTTCATTGCCTCTAGTTCAGGGATTATTGGGGACACGAACCCCTTCACAGTCTGTGAAGCTTTTGGATCCCTTCTCAGAATAATGTTTTTAATTATACAAAAATAAAGTAGCAAGTGTTACAAAGAGAACTGCATGTGTTGACCTTTGGTTACCTTTATATCACAGGAGAAAATCATAATAATTTTGAGGAAAATGTATATGTCAGTATTTTTTGTGTGTAATCTTAAAAACTTGCCTTTTAATATACTACCAGGAGGCAAGATATACAAGAAATTTCATCAAAATTCAATATTCATTTGTTACTTCAAACTATCATGAATAAGTCTGGCTCTCAGTTATGTTTCTCTGCAGGAAGACAATGGTAGGTTCTAGGCGTTTGTAGACAAATATGGGTTTTCGTCAATACCTTTGCACAGCAGTGGCTCCTCGTGCCCATGAGTTGAACTGACAAGCTGTGTGTCACCGCTTTAACAGCAATAACCTGACAGCCAACTGAATTGGGAGAGTCAGAAGCTGAAGATGGAAAGTACAGTAGTTATCTGTCTGATTGAGATTATCTTGGTTCACTATAACTTGTGAAAAACACCTGTTGGTGGAGGAATTTTCTCTTGTTTATAACCCATCAACACACTAGAGGCAGGACCTCAGTAAACATTGCTGTACCCATCCTGACTATTTGCAGACAGGAATGATCTCTGGCAGCCTCAGGCAACTGCTGGGATGACTTTAACCTATGCAGGGTCAGGTAAAGATTCAAGGATAATCTTCTGCAAAGTGTTTCAAGAATGCAAGTTTCAAATTTTCTCTTCTATTATATAATGTGATTATATTTTGAAGCAATCTTCAAAAACCTACAAATCTAAGAGTGGGAGAAAGATTAAAGGTGTTGGAATAATACAGAGAAGGTTGGGTTTAGAAAATGAGTTTGATTGCTGAATAGTATATTGCTATTTCTTTTAGCCTCCAGTATTTTACAACAACTAGAAGTAAAAACCTAAAATTGTGGAACCATAATCCATACCAAACTCTGAAATCTGTTCTACAACTAATTGTTGCACTGTGCTTTGAATTTTTTTTGCTTTTTTTTTAGTATATATGTTATTTTTCACACACACACACAAAACCAGTCAATTGTGATGATAAACAATATATACTCCTTCTGACCTCCAATGTCCTGGAACAGCTAGAAGGAAAAATCTGAGAGGATTGCATGGCAGCCCACGACAAACTCTGGGATCTGTCCTATAACTACTTGTTGAAGAGTGCTTTGAAATTTACTGTTTTTTCTTTCTTTCTTTGCTTTGCATAATATGTTATATTGTACAATTAAAATGTAAAGAAAAAACCTATAAACAAGATATCAGAAAGAAATTTTCCTATTATTCCTTTAACAAATGTTGCTTCTCTAGTCAATCAATTAGCTGGTCAGTATTTAAGCCAGGCCTAATGTTAGACACAAAAATTGGGGAAAGAATTAATAACTATCCTTTCAGCCCTTTTCTTCATACTTACCTACCTATTCACTTTTCAAAATTAGCAAGAAGAGAGATGGAGATAGATGAATATTAAGACGTGCCCATGTGGCCAATTGAGTTAGCACATTGTTTTTGAGAAACACTTACATTGGGTTCTAATTTCAATAACACAATTTCCAGGAAGATCCACTTGAATATCCCAGGGCACTCTGTTTTCATTATGGTATTTTATACTAATCACCAGTACCTGACTGCCTTTTTCTCAAACCTCTCCTTCCAACAGCTCTTAGAAGTCTGTTACCCATGTACTTATACTGCTCTCATTCCTGACTTCCCTATAATTCTCTTACATATTAACCTCTTTATTAAATCTAAAAGACTTCTTGTTTTGTTTTTCTCTCATTGAATTCCTTTTTCCACTCACTGTGTTTTAAGTGAGTACATGAGATTTGGTTTCTCAGTATGAGGGTACATGAGATTTGCAGAACTGCTATACATAGGTTTTGCTTCATATGCACTTTGAAAGGCGACTGTAGATGGTCTACTATCCAAAAAGAGCATCCACCCCTAATATAGCATGCAATAAAGAGCTTGGAATTATAAAACAAAAGGTGTGATTTGATCCCTGGTCTGAGGAATATTTCATAATGAACTGGGCAATGCCAAGTGTTTACAGCACCACTAATCCACCACTTTGCGATGCTATACTTGGAAGAAAGCATGAAGAAACTCATAGAGTAGAGTTTGAGTTTTCGATTAAAATTCCATGGTTGTGTTACTATTGAGCTTGAAAGATCAACTTGAACTTGTTTTAAATCTTGCCACAAAACCTTATTAGTTGGTTTGCTTTCGATACTGAGTTCTGCTGATTCCCTCCCACCCCCTCCTCCTCTCCCCCCATCCTTTCTTTGTAACCTGCCCCTCCACACCAATTTTCTTTAAGCTATTCTAATTTTTTATTTGCTACCTTTATATTCCTTAACATACATATCCACTGCATTAGAATAAGTAGGAAAAATCAGTTTATAGAAATTTTGTAATTTGTATAGTTCCTCTCCAGGGACATCCTAATATGCATTTTAGTCTAAAAATAATAATGCAAGCATTATCTTTTAACATATTTGCATTCATATTTAAAATCTTAAATACTTTTGTATATTTATTTCCTAATGAGTGCTGGAGATGTTATGAATAAAAAAGGCTTTATCCTTATTTTTTTCTGCCTTTACATTTCTACGTGCCAAATATTTTCTGTTTCTTTTAGTTTTAAAATTTTATCCTCTTCACAAATTTCTATTTATTTTTGCTAGACTTTATTCAGATTGCAAAAATTATCTTTTTTACCTCAAAGATGAAGTCTTTAAAATAGTATGTATGTCCCCTATTAGGTCTTCATTCCATTTTAAAATGCAAGCCGTTGTAGTTTAATGAAAAGAACTCAACTTGGGGGACTTCTGGAGAAGATGGCGGCTTAGTAAAGTGCACACGTCTTAGTTCCTCCTCCAGAACAACTACTAAATAACTAGAAACAGTACAGAACAGCTCCCGGAGCCACGACAGAGACCAGACACACAGTATACCCCAGTCTGGACCGGCTGGACCGGCTACGAGACTCTGCTGCGGTGAGGTCCCCGAGCGGTGTGTGCTTCCCCGGGCTGCGGCGGCTGGCGGCCGGCCCCCCTCCCTCCCTCCTTCCCGGTTCGGCTGAGAGACTCGGATCAGCGGTTCCCCAAGCCGCAGCAGCGGGCAACCAGAGCCCCTCCCAAACATGCGGCTTCCCAGGCCGGCTGGGAGCCTCGGATCGGCAGTTCCCCAAGCTGCGGTGGCCAGTACCCGTCCCCCACACGCGGCTTCCCGGAGGGAAAGGAAAGAGTCTCCAACAGTAATAGAGACTGAGTCCAAACTAACACCAATAGTGGCATTAATGAACAACTTCTGACTACTAAAAATAGGCCCTCAGCTCAGGCAAAACTGATCAAGGCAGAAGTCGCCTATTGGGCTAACTGAAAAAGAAGAAAGGGGGCAAAACAGAGCCTTCTGCAGCTGTTTCTGCGGAAGCTTGGTTGCCTCTGGGCTCAGCGCTGGGATTACACAGGTTGCAACTGCCCCGAACGCAGAGGCGGGTTGCTTTCAGGGCTCTCTACCACCTGAACCTTCCCCACAGGAGTGGTGAAATGCAACTCGGGTGGAATCCCTCTCTCAAGGAATTCAGATCCCAGGACTTCACAATTTGAAGTCATTAAAACCAACCTACAATCTTTCCTCTGTCTCCACCACACACCCAGCAGTGAGAGTCTTCCAAAGTTAAAGGAGCCACAACATCTTTTGCTGGTGGGACCTGCAGACAGACAAACACCACATACTTGGCAGGATAAGAAAAAGAGAGCCCAGAGATTTCACAGGAAAGTCTTTCAACCTGCTGGATCCCACACTTAGGGAAATCTGATTAAATGTCCAGACGCCAGCAAAAAATAACAAATCACACCAGGAAAATTGAAGATATGGCCCAGTCAAAGGAACAAACCAATAGCTCAAATGAGATACAGGAGATGAGACAACTAATGCCGAATATACAAACAGAAATGGAAAACCTCTTCAAAAACCAAATCAATAAATTGAGGGAGGACATGAAGAAGGCATGGGATCAACAAAAAGAAGAAATGGAAAGTCTGAATAAACAAATCACAGAATTTATGGGATTGAAAGATACAGTAGAAGAGATGGAAAAAACAATGGAAACCTGAAATGGTAGATTTAAAGAGACAGAGGCTAGAATTAGAGAACTGGAGGATGGAACATCTGAAATCTAAAAAGAAACAGAAACCATAGGGAAAAGAATGGAAAAATTTGAGCAGGGGATCAGGGAATTGAATGATAATATGAAGCACACAAATATATGTGTTGTGGGTGTCCCAGAAGGAGAAGAGAAGGGAAAAGGAGGAGAAAAACTAATGGAAGAAATTATCACTGAAAATTTCCCAACTCTTATGAAAGACCTAAAATTACAGATCCAAGAAGTGCAGCGCACCCCAAAGAGATTAGACCCAAATAGGCGTTCTCCAAGACACTTACTAGTTAGAATGTCAGAGGTCAAAGAGAAAGAGAGGATCTTGAAAGCAGCAAGAGAAAAACAATCCATCACATACAAGGGAAACCCAATAAGACTATGTGTAGATTTCTCAGCAGAAACCATGGAAGCTAGAAGACAGTGGGATGACATATTTAAATTACTAAAACAGAAAAACTGCCAACCAAGACTTCTATATCCAGCAAAATTGTCCTTCAAAAATGAGGGAGAAATTAAAACATTTTCAAACAAAAAGTCACTGAGAGAATTTGTGACCAAGAGACCAGCTCTGCAAGAAATACTAAAGGGAGCACTAGAGTCAGATACGAAAAGACAGAACAGAGGGGTATGGAGAAGAGTGTAGAAAGAAGGAAAATCAGATATGATATATATAATACAAAAGGCAAAATGGTAGAGGAAAGTATTACCCAAACAGTAATAACACTAAATGTTAATGGACTGAATTCCCCAATCAAAAGACATAGACTGGCAGAATGGATTTAAAAACAGGATCCTTCTATATGCTGTCTACAGGAAACACATCTTAGACCCAAAGATAAGCATAGGTTGAAAGTGAAAGGTTGGGAAAAGATATTTCATGCAAATAACAACCAGAAAAGAGCAGGAGTAGCTATACTAATATCCAACAAATTAGACTTCAAATATAAAACAGTTAAAAGAGACAAAGAAGGATACTATCTTCTAATAAAAGGAACAATTAAACAAGAAGACATAACAATCATAAATATTTATGCACTGAACCAGAATGCCCCAAAATACGTGAGGAATACACTGCAATTACTGAAAAGGGAAATAGACACATCTACCATAATAGTTGGAGACTTCAATTCACCACTGTCATCAACAGACAGAACATCAAGACAGAGGATCAATAAAGAAACAGAGAATTTGAATATTACAATAAATGAGCTAGACTTAACAGACATTTATAGGACATTACACCCCACAAGAGCAGGATACACCTTATTCTCAAGTGCTCATGGATCATTCTCAAAGATAGACCATATGCTGGGTCACAAAGCAAGTCTCAACAAATTTAAAAAGATTGAAATCATACACAACACTTTCTCAGATCATAAAGGAATGAAGTTGGAAATCAATAATAGGCAGAGTGCCAGAAAATTCACAAATACGTGGAGGCTCAACAACACACTCTTAAACAACCAGTGGGTCAAGGAAGAAATTACAAGAGAAATTAGTAAATATCTCAAGGCAAATGAAAATGAAAACACAACATATCAAAACCTATGGGACGCAGCAAAGGCAGTGCTAAGAGGGAAATTTATTACCCTAAATGCCTATATCAGAAAAGAAGAAAGGGCAAAAATTCGGGAATTAACTGTCCACTTGGAAGAAATGGAGAAAGAACAGCAAACTAACCCCAAAGCAAGCAAAAGGAAAGAAATAACAAAGATTAGAGCAGAAATTAATGAAATTGAGAACATGAAAACAATAGAGAAAATCAATAAAACCAGAAGTTGGTTCTATGAGAAAATCAATAAGATTGATGGGCCCTTAGCAAGACTGACAAAAAGAAGAGAGAGGATGCAAATAAATAAGATCAGAAAAGGAAGAGGAGACATAACCACTGACCTCACAGAAATAAAGGAGGTAATAACAGGATACTATGAACAATTTTACGCTAATAAATACAACAATGTAGATGAAATGGACAAGTTCCTAGAAAGGCATGAACAACCAACTTTGACTCAAGAAGAAATAGATGACCTCAACAAACCAATCACAAGTAAAGAAATTGAATCAGTCATTCAATGGTTTCCCAAAAAGAAAAGTCCAGGACCAGACGGCTTCATATGTGAATTCTACCAAACATTCCAGAAAGAATTAGTACCAACTCTGCTCAAACTCTTCAAAAAAATTGAAGTGGAGGGAAAGCTACCTAATTCATTCTATGAAGCCAACATCACCCTCATACCAAAACCAGGCAAAGTTATTACAAAAAAAGAAAACTACAGACCAATCTCTCTAATGAATATAGATGCAAAAATCCTCAACAAAATTCTAGCAAATCAAATCCAGAAACACATTAAAAGAATTATACATCATGACCAAGTAGGATTCATCCCAGGTATGCAAGGATGGTTCAACATAAGAAAATCAATTAATGTAATACACCATATCAACAAATCAAAGCAGAAAAATCACATGATCATCTCAATTGATGCAGGAAGGCATTTGGCAAGATTCAACATCCTTTCCTATTGAAAACACTTCTAAGGATAGGAATACAAGGAAACTTCCTTAAAATGATAGAGGGAATATATGAAAAACCCACAGCTAATATCATCCTCAATGGGGAGAAATTGAAAACTTTCTCCCTAAGATCAGGAACAAGACAAGGATGTCCATTGTCACCACTATTATTCAACATCATGTTGGAGGTTCTAGCCAGAGAAATTAGACAAGAAAAAGAAATACAAGGCATCAAAATTGGAAAGGAAGAAGTAAAACTATCACTGTTTGCAGACGATATGATACTATACGTCAAAAACCCTGAAAAATCCACAGCAAAACTACTAGAGCTAATAAATGAGTACAGCAAAGTAGCAGGTTACAAGGTCAACATTCAAAAATCTGTAGTGTTTCTATACACTAGCAATGAACAAGCTGAGGGGGAAATCAAGAAACAAATTCCATTTACAATTGCAACTAAAAGACTAAAATACTTAGGAATAAATTTAACTAAAGAGACAAAAGACCTATACAAAGAAAACTACAAGAAAGTGTTAAAAGAAATCACAGAAGACCTAAATAGATGGAAGGGCATACCGTCTTCATGGATTGGAAGACTAAGATGCTAAGATGTCAATCCTACCTAAATTGATTTACAGATTCAATGCAATACCAATTGAAATCCCAAAAACTTATTTTTCAGAAATAGAAAAACCAATAAGCAAATTTATCTGGAAGGGCAGGGTGCCCCGAATTGCTAAAAGTATCTTGAGGAAAAAAAACGAAGCTGGAGGTCTCGCGCTGCCTGACTTTAAGGCATATTATGAAGCCACAGTGGTCAAAACAGCATGATATTGGCATAAAGATAGATATATCGACCAATGGAATCGAATAGAGTGCTCAGATATAGACCCTCTCATCTATGGACATTTGATCTTTGATAAGGCAGTCAAGCCAACTCACCTGGGACAGAACAGTCTCTTCAATAAATGGTGCCTAGAGAACTGGATATCCATATGCAAAAGAATGAAAGAGGACCCGTATCTCACACCCTATACAAAAGTTAACTCAAAATGGATCAAAGATCTAAACATTAGGTCTAAGATCATAAAACAATTAGAGGAAAATGTAGGGAGATATCTTATGAATCTTACAATTGGAGGCGGTTTTATGGACCTTAAATCTAAAGCAAGAGCACTGAAGAAAGAAATAAATAAATGGGAGCTCCTCAAAATTAAACACTTTTGTGCATCAAAGAACTTCATCAAGAAAGTAGAAAGACAGCCTACACAATGGGAGACAATATTTGGAAATGACATATCAGATAAAGGTCTAGTATCCAGAATTTATAAAGAGATTGTTCAACTCAACAACAAAAAGACAGTCATCCCAATTACAAAATGGGAAAAAGACTTGAATGACACCTCTCAGAAAAGGAAATACAAATGGCCAAAAGGCACATGAAGAGATGCTCAATGTCCCTGGCCATTAGAGAAATGCAAATCAAAACCACAATGAGATATCATCTCACACCCACCAGAATGGCCATTATCACCAAAACAACAAATGACAAGTGCTGGAGAGGATGTGGAGAAAGAGGAACACTTATCCACTGTTGGTGGGAATGTCAAATGGTGCAACCACCGTGGAAGGCAGTTTGGCGGTTCCTCAAAAAGCTGAATATAGAATTGCCATAAGACCCAGCAATACCATTGCTAGGTATCTACTCAAAGGACTTAAGGACAAAGACACAAACGGACATTTGCACACCAATGTTTATAGCAGCATTATTTACAATTGCAAAGAGATGGAAACAGCCAAAATGTCCATCAACAGACGAGTGGCTAAACAAACTGTGGTATATACATACAATGGAATATTATGCAGCTTTAAGACAGAATAAACTTATGAAGCATGTAATAACATGGATGGACCTAGAGAACATTATGCTGAGTGAGACTAGCCAAAAACTAAAGGACAAATACTGTATGGTCCCACTGATGTGATCCGACATTAGAGAATAAACTTGGAATATGTCATTGGTAACAGAGACCATCAGGAGTTAGAAATAGGGTAAGATAATGGGTAATTGGAGCTGAAGGGATACAGACTGCGCAACAGGACTGAATACGAAAACTCAAAAATGGACAGCACAATACTATCTAATTGTAATGTAATTATGTTAAAACACTGAATGAAGCTGCATCTGAGCTATAGTTTTTTTATATATATTTTTTGTATTTTTTATTTTTATTTTTTTCTCTATATTACCATTTTATTTCTTTTTCTCTTGTCTTGCTATTTCTTTTTCTAAATCGATGCAAATGTACTAAGAAATGATGATCATACATCTATGTGATGATATTAAGAATCACTGATTGCATATGTAGAATGGAATGATTTTTAAATGTTGTGTTAGTTAATTTTTTTTAATAAATAAAAAAAAAAGAACTCAACTTTAAGTCTACTACCAAGTAGACTTAAACATTGTCTAGAAAACCCACTCAGCCAGAAGGACTAATAACTGTAACATGTGCTAAATGTTTTAGAAACTTTGTTTTTTAATCGTGTCAAGATATATTTATCTGTTATTCTTGTATACAAAAAATAGACTAAGAAGACTCTTTATTGGTATAATTGTGTTGTTTAAAGATTTGTAATTGGTGGCTTATTGAGATAGATATCAAATTAGCTTTAGTCATGTCAAGTTTCCAATTTTACACTGTTGGTATTTTTTTTATTTTCTAATTCATTTTGGATATGGTTTGTGTAATAATTTATAAGAATCTTTGATCATTTTAGGGCATCTGTTTTCTTTGTAAGGTGTTGGATCAGATGCATCTTCACCTATTCTTTGCTTTTGATTCGTTTCTGGCTTCGTTCTCACCATTGGTTAGTGCACTGGGCTTCTGTGATAAACCTGAAGTCCTTTCATGCCCTTCATGTTACCACTAATTTTTTCCCATTTCATTATTTAAATTTTGCTCTTTGGAGAGTCATAGGTTTCTTTGGTTTCCAGACTCTGTCAAAAGTAGGTAAAAAACCTAATGCATGTATTTGAGATACATTGAGTTCTGCCAAAGGAGATGATAATTCCTAAAAATGTTTGAAGGATATAGTAACAATCTGGGTGATTCTAGGGCAGGCCAGGAAAGGTCTGTACCTCATCTCTCTCAGTATTAGATAGTCAATGATTTATTTTTGGTTTGTCTGCTCCCCTCTCCACTTCTTTTTCCTCTAAAGGAAACCTAGGCAAAGAGAACGAGACTGTGTTCCTTTTTACCTTGTCTTACCCCAAATTACAAAAATCACAGTGAAGCCTGGTGAATATGCTCATCAGTCCCGATGAGCTGAGTGTTCTGCTGGGTTCCTTCTCCATGTCAGTTCAGGCCACCCACTCCAACCAGGCTAATCTCTTTACCAATTAGGTGCCATAGACATTCCACTTAGACCCACAAATTTCATTTTTACAACCTAATTTTAAAAGTTAGAATTCTTGATTGCACCCTTATAGGAAATACCCAAAGAAGTCAGCAGTAATTACCACATAATCACCCTTGTCTCTGTGCATCTTTAGAGAGATCCAGCTATTTCTTCCTTTCTCAATTGTCTTTGATGTGCACCTCTGCTGGAATGAAACTATTTATTACCCTAACCATTCTCTGTTCCGTTCTTATGATGCAAAGTTATCACAAATTAGGAAAAAAAAATGCCATATCCCTTACATCCTTCACCCACTTGCAGTTCTTATCTACTTGGTCTGTTCAGTCCAGCAGCCCAGCAGCCCAGCAGCCCAACATGCAGTATCATCAGAAGACTTTATTTTTTTGTAGCAGCAGTAAATTCAACAAATTGTTCACAACTTTTTAGCACATGTATAAAATGTTCATGGTATTAGGTTTCAGCAACCTTTAAAGTCAGACATCCTCCCATACGATATTGTCTTCTGGCACCCCTTCCTCCCCCAATCCCTACCAGAAGGCAGACCCAACATTAAGAGTTTTACCAAGGCCGAGCCTCTCTCACTAAGGGACCCCTAGATCAGGCTGTATTGATCTCTCATTGCTCTGAAATACACAGTGAACTTATAGCCAATGACATCATTTTATTAACTGTTTCACATCTTTATATCTCTCTAACTGAATTACAGAAACACCTAGAAGTCAGAGAAAATGACTTAATTTTTGTGTCACCTCAATGAATACATATTATGAATGTCAGTAAATACTTTTGAATGATTACATGACTAAATAAGAATGCAATGCGAAGATCAATGAAATGGGAATTGGAAAAATCAGATTCTAGTCCAGATTTCTCCCAAATTATTTGGATTACCTAGGACAAATACATTAGTTTCTTTAGGTTTTTGTTTTCTCATAAACAAAAGGAAAGATTTAAGTCTCTTTGTACTCTATGATTTTAAAAAGAAATGAATGGAACACGTGAATGGGGGAAATGAGTAAGGTGAGAGGTTGTATATAGACAAAGATGATCATCTTAAACTCTAGTCTTCTGAATTTACTGTATCACCTAAGAGATATTGGTGTTAATATAACCTAAGAGTGATTTCCAACTTTAACCATTAAAACCAAGCATCACAACCCCTGCTCATGAGAGAGAGCTATGATATAGAAAATCCAAAAGTTAGGAGTTAAGTTATCTCTTCTACTAGCTGTTGGATCTTGGGCCATTGGTTTGCCTTCTTTGGGCCTCAATTTTTTCATATGTAAATGTATAATATCAAAATATATAAATAATATCTATCTAATAACTTTTTCATAATATTGAAAGAAATATTTATTAAATGAGTTTGTAAATATAAGGGAGTTGTACAAACAATAATATCAATATTTTACCATGTGACTGACATACATATGCAATTTCAGAAATTCTTCTTTTTTAAGCAGACTTATTATTTCGCCCCCAAGCCTGAATGGCCTAATTTTATTTTGGATGGCTTTGTAAAAGCTGGAACCATGAATTTTTGGGTCAAAATTTATCACCAAACAGATAAATATACCTTGCTTGTGTTTCGAAGCACATTTCTTGTGTTTATTTCTGTGTACTTCATTTAGCACAGGACGTTGGTGGTTATCATCTAAAATATGCCCATATATGTATGGAATCTTGTACATGAGAGGTAAGCCTCTCATTTCTGGGTTTTACCCTTCTGTAAACCTTTAACATTTCTGGGTTTTAATTGGAAAGGTATCAGAACAACCTGAAAGGTATCTGATACCTGAAAGGTATCAGAACATAGCCTGGTGTTAGGCTATGATTTATGTTTCATGTTCATATAGCATTTTGGCTTTTAATTGATAACTGACTTTTATTCCCTCTCTGTGGAATGCCTCTAAAAGTTCTTTTTGGTATTAGACAGTTAATAAATAACATGCGTTCTCATGTAGCTAGTTTTTTCAAAACAAACTCCAAAGAATTGAGAATAATATTTTCAGTTTATCAGTCCTTTTCAGCCAGGGTATATTTATAGATAACCTCATAGGATAAGTTCTATTTAGCTAGCCCTATGTTCCCCCAATTTTTAGCATTGATAGATTTTTCATTTGTTAATATAACATAGTTTCTTATTTTTGTCCATGCATATGTATAATCCCTACCTGCAGGATGATGAAAATGAGGCTAGGGGACAAAAAGAGTTTTGTACAGAGCAGTACACTCCTCTGTCAGGTCCAGTGAGCCTGTTGAATCAGATGAAGAAGATGTTTCACTGGAATTGACCATCCATATAAGAAACTTGAAAGTTAACAGATAACATTTCCAGCATCATAGCCAGCTAGTATGAATTTCCAGTGATACTAAAGTAAAAATGCAGGGACTAGGTGAAAGAGTTAGCAAATAGTAAAAGACAACACATACGTCTTTTAATGCACGATGCAGTTCTCTGGGGGGAATTAAGGCAGCTTCCTGCCCAGGAAAAGAAGTTATAAATAGAACAAGATGCTTCCTCCCCCAAAACACTGGCATTTACTTCCAAGCACTGAAAGTGAGGAAATGAATTTAAAGTATCAGTTGCCTTGGACATTAAAGAACAGAAAGCTCAAAAAGCTCACACTTCTTGCTTTTAACCCATTCCTGGTAAAGATTTGAATTTGACTTTGAATCCTACTCAATTCCTACATGGTCATCAAAAAATTCTGTAGGAGATTTATACCAACCAAAGGAGAATCTATACATAATCCATTGAAAAGTAGCAAAAACTAAGAAAATTTTTAACTGACGTTCATTCTTCATTTATCATTAATTGAGAAACCACTATACACATTCCCTGCATTTTTTAGGGTCCTAATCTAAGCTGAGTAAGACTTGCCTCTACCCTTCAGGAACTCATGAAGTAGAACAAGAGATAAGGACATAAAAATAACAAAACAATGAATATGATGAGTTATCTGGTAAGTACAAAGTACCCTACACATTTGTGTATCTGCATTTATTTTGATCATTGGTTATATACCAATAGATATAGCAAGACTCTGCATTTAACAAGAGCAGTTGTGGCTACATTTTGCAATTAGCAAGCTGGACATATAGCAAGGACATAGGAAGAAGAATAAAGTATCTCTTTTGACAGGCTGAAATGATTAAGAAGAGGGTTTAGAATAAAATAACTCAGTAATCTGAGTGAGGATGAGGAATAAAATAAGATTTGAGTCAGAAAATAGCACCAAAGATATAATTAAGGTAAATTTCAGTTGTTTTAGTAATCAAAGGTAATCTTTCATTATCTAAATTAGAGGGTTTTATTGATTTTTTCCTTAATCCAAATGCCCCTTCCAATTGTATTTACCTGGTTAACAAAATGATTTTTTTAAAAAAAATTCTAACATGCTAAGATGAATTCAACTTCTATATTGGCCCTGATTTTGCTCCAAGGTAAAATCAGGCTATTCTAATTATTTCTCCAAGAGTTGTCAAAGGAACAATGCCTGTTTAGATCTATCATACTTTCCAAATAATACTATCTTCAAAAAGGGGGAAATTGTTTGTCATTTTTAGAGGCCCTGATAAGAGATTAAATGATACAGAGTTTCTCTTTGGGGTGATGGAAAAGTTTTGATGATAGGCAGTGGTGATGGTACCACAACATTGCAAGTGTAACTAACACCACTGACTAGTTTACTAGAAAATAGATAAAGTGGGGAATTTTAGGGTGTAAACATGCTACCGGAATAAAAATTTTAAAAATTTTATAGGATATTTATAGCTCTAAAGGCTTACATTAAAAAACAAGAAAGATCTCAAGCAAGACACGGAGCCTCGAAATTGAAGTATCTAGAAAAAGAAGAGTAAAATAAACTCAAAACAAGCAGAAGGAAAGAAATAACAATGATTAAAGAGGAGATACATGAAATAGAAAATTAAAAAAAAAAACAATAGGATCAACAAAACCAAAAGTTGGTTCTTTGAAAAGTTCAATAAAATTGATCAACATTTAGCTAGACTGACAAAGAAGAGAAATGACACAAAAACTAAAATCAGAAATATAAAGAGGGACATTCCTATCAAACACACAAGAATAAAAAAGGACTATAACAATATTCTATGAACAGATATAAAAAAAATTTATCAAGAAATTTGATAAACTAGATGAAATGGACAAAATCCTAGAAACACAAAAATTACCTAAACTGGCCCAAAAGAGACAGAAAATCTCAACAAAACAATAACAGTAAAGAGATTGAATTAATAATTATAAACCTCCCAATATAGAAAAGCCCGGGTCTTAAAGCCACAGAGTATATTTTACCAAACACCCCAAGAAGAATTAACACCAATACTGTTCAAATGCTTCCAAAAATTGAAGAAAAGGGAACACTCCCTAACTCATTTTATGAGGTCAACATCACCTTCACATCAAAGCCAGATAGAGATACTGCAAGAAAAGACAATTACAGACTGGCATCCTTTGTGAATACAGATGCAAAATTCCTGAACAAAATGCTAGCAAACACTATCCAACAGCACATTAAAAGAACTATAAACTATGATCAAGTGATGTGAAAGGACGGCTCAACATGAGAAAATCAATTAATATAATATACTATATTACAGGATGAAGGTGTGGGGGTAGGGGAATAAAACAAAACATGATTATCTCAATGGATGCAGAAAAGGTATTTGAAAAAACAAAACAGAATCCCTTCCTGAGAAAAACACTTAGAAATATTGGAGTAGAAGGAAACTTCCTCCACATGATAAAGAGCACATATGAAAATCTCACAGCTAACATTGTATTCAATTTTAAAGACTGAATGCTTTTCTTCTAAGATCAGAAACAAGGCAAGAATGTCTGCTGTTACCACTGTTGGTCATTTTATTGGAAGTTTTTACTAAAGGAATCAGGCAAGAGGAAATGATAAAAAACACCCAAATTGAAAAAGAAGAAATGAAAGTATTTACAGAAAATCCTGAAAAATCCACAACAAAGCTTCTAGAACTAATTAATGAATTCAGCAAAGGATCAAAGAACAAGATGAACATGCAAAAGTCAGGACTGCTTCTAGACACTAGTAATGAACAATCAGAAGAAGAAATCAAGAAAAAAGTCCATTTACAGTAGCAACTAAAATAAATATCTAGGAATAAATTTAACTAAGGATGTAAAGGACTTGCACACAGAAAAATACAAACCATTGCTAAAAGAAATCAGAGAAGTTTTAAATAAATGGAAAAACATGCTGTGTTCACGGATTGAAAGCCTAAATATGTTTAAAATGCTAGTTCTGACCAAAGCAATTTACAGATTCAATGCAATACGAAAAAAAATTCCAATAGCCTTCTTTGCAGAAATGGAAAAGCCAATCCTCATATTTGTAAAGAGAGGTAAGGGATCTTCCTTTATAAGATTGCCAAAGCAATCTTGAAAAAGAAGATTGAAGTTGGAGGACTCACATTTCTCAGTTTTTAAACTTATTTCAAAGCTGCAGTAATCAAAATAAATGGTACTGGCACAAGGACAGGCATAGAGACCAATGAAATCAAATTGAGAGCTCGGAAATCAACCTTCATTTTTATGGCCAACTGATTTTTGGCAAGGACGCCAAGTCCACTCAATTGGAACAGAATAGTCTCTTCAACAAAAAATGGAGCTGAGAAAACTGAATGCCTCTATGTAAGAGAATGAAGGCAGATCCACTACCTCACATGATATAAAAAAAAACTCTCAAAGTGGATCACAGACATAAATATAAGATCTTGAGCTCCAAAACCCCTAGAAGAAAATATAGAGAAGCATCTTCAGGATCTTGTGGTAAAAAAATGGTTTCTTAGATTTTACCCCCAAAGCACAAGCAAAAAAAGAAAAACTAAATAGATAAATGGGATTTCACCATAATTTAAAAACTTTGTCCAAAAGACTTTACCATGAAAGCAGAATAACAACCTACTAATGAGGGAAAGTATTTGGAAACCACAGATTTGATAAGGGTTTAATACTGAGAATATATAAAGAAAGTCTACAACTCAACAATAGAAAGACAAAATTCAATTAAAAAATAGGCAAAAGACCTGCATAGAGATTTTTCCAGAGAAGGTATTCAAGTGGCTAAAGCAAATGAAAAGATGTTCAACCTCATTAGCCATTAGGAAATGCAAATCAAAACCACAATGAGATAACATTTCACATCCATTAATATGGCTACTATTTAAAAATGAAATATTACCTCCTCTAATGTGGAAAAATAGAAACACTTTTTCATCGCTGCTGTCGATGTAAAATAGTATAGCTGCCATGGAAGACAGCTTGGGCTGTTCCTCGGAGAGGTAAGCATAGAGTTACATTTGACACTGCAATCCCACTTCTAGCTATATACACAAAAGAATTGAAAGCAGGAGCTCAAAAACAGATATTTTCACACTGATGTTCATAATGACATCATTCACAACTGCCAAAAGAAGGAAGCAGCTTAAGTGTCATCAACTGATGAATGGATGGGGAAAATGTGGTATATAGCTACAATGAAATATTATTCAGTGTTATAAAGGAACTAAGTTATGACACGTGACAACGGGGTGACAATCATGTTGGGTTAAATAAGCCAGATACAAAAGGACAAATATTGTATTATCTCACCAGTATGAAATAATTAGAATAATAAAATAATTCTTAGGGTCAGAATATAGGTTTGCAGTGGTTGAGGGGGTGGCTGAAGGAATGGGGAGTTAGTGGTTAAATTGTACAGAGTTTCAATATTTTAATGGAGGAGTTTTGGTAATGGATGTCAGTAACATTATGAATATAATTTAAGAGCTCGGAATTACATTTGATTGTGGTTTAAAGGGGAATTTTTAGTTTGCATATGTGTAACTAGGTTAAAAATTAAACAGAAATAAAAGCATAGGACTGTACAGCATAAACTGTGGACCCTAATGTAAACCACAGATTACAGTAAATAACACAATCATAAAAATATTCTTTCATCAATTATAACAAATGTACTATATTAATGCAAGGTATTAATAATATAATAATAGGGTAGTATATAGGATCTTTGTATTTCTTACATGATTTTTCTGTAAACCTATAGTATCTTTAATGAAAAGTCAGCGTAACATTTATAGCCATTCAAAACAAACAAAACCCAAAACATAGAACTGTACAAGACAAAGAGCGAACCCTAATGTAAACTATAGATTATAATTTTATATTATTTATATATTATTAATAATATAATTATAATAATATTGGTCAAATCAAGTGTAGCAAAGGTACTACGTAATGCAAAATGTTAACAAAGGCCATTGTATATATTTAAGGCTGGAGCTTGGGGGAATTATATAGGAACTTTTTACTTTCTGCATGATTTTTTCATAAATCTCCAACTGCTTTACCAAAAAATTTAACTAAAAACAAAAGCATTGAAGGAAGATGTTGTGAAGAATAAAGGTTAAAAATAAGTTGATTATTGAGCTACTATTTTACTCAACTCTGTAATGAATTTGTATATTGGCTCTGAATAGAAATTCTTCTGAGCTTTAAAAAGTTTCTCCGGGCGGGCCATGGTGGCTCAGCAGGCAAGGACACTTGCCTGCCATGCCAAAGGACCTGGGTTCGATTCCCAGTACCTGCCCATGTAAAATAAATAAATAAATAAAATAAAAAATAAATAAAAACTTTCTCCTTAGGTTGAGCTGGGACCGTTTCTCACAAACAGAAGTAGAGCCCAGGTCCAGCACAGAACTACTTCTTCAGAGCCAGGGAAATGGATTGCACAATAATCAATCTGAGGCAGGAACAATGTCTCAGAAGACCAGTTGCATATACTTGCATGCTTTTCCCCACAGCTGAGTTGCTTTGCTCATCATCAATTCCAAGCTTTGCATTTTATTTCCACTACTTGAATACAAGTCCAGTTAACAGTTCTTGTTTTCAGAGTAACTGCATAAGATAGCTGTCTGGGAGCACAAAGCCCACCAAAAGAGACTCAAATGTCTGCCTGACATTTCAGTTCCTATCAACGTTTTCTTGTCTCTGGAGCTTTGAGTGAATTTACACCCCTAACCGCTGCCTTGGTGTCCTGTCTCATGGGCTCTGACCAACTTCATAGCACTGCCCAGTGCTTGGTTCCTGCCTGCGGGCTTTCCTGTTGATCCTGAGATGGAACAAGCAGTAGAACCGTGCAGGTCCGTTCCACACAGGCCACCTAGAAGTGGAGGAGCTTAATGCCCCCAGTGTGAGCCAATACGAGATGGGGTAGTCATGTAAATTAATTTTTCTTCCCCTCTGTGGAATGACAGTCTGAGAATCAGTCATTCATATGTCCTCTGAGAAGACTTTTCCAAGAGAATAAGTAATTAATTGCCCCTGAAAGCAATTGGTGGCCAGCTTGATAACAAAACCTTTCATTATATCCCCTCCATATTTCACTATCTTTTCCCCTCATTCCTTTGCCCAACGCTGGGTTGCAGGCCCTTATAAGGAGGTTTAGCTTTTTTTTTTTTACCTCAGGTTTAGCTTTTGGTTAGGCTAAGCGAAGGGAGGAGAAAAGCAGTTTTATTAAGCTAGTTGGCATTATTGTTCCAAAATAAGAAAACCATGAGATCATTTAATTATTGATTTCAAATATATGTAGAATTTTCTGCTTATTTCTATCGAAGTACTACTAGAAAGTTAGGATGACGTTTTGAAGTCTCAACTTGGTGGGGGAACTACAATCATTAGAGTTTCCTTTCTAGTAAATTTCTACTTAAAGTAGGCTACTGGGGGTAACCTTTCCTGGGAGTCAGAGGGCCAAAGGGAGGCAGCAGCCATTTTGTAGCATTACACACACCTTCTCAGTCAAACTCTAAGCTAGGCACTAATCAAGGGATTTCACAGATGTAATTAAAGCCCCAAATTGGTACAGTTCGATCAAAAGAGATTATCTTGGGCGGTCAGGACTCAGTCAGTTGGAATTCTTATTAAAGAGACCCAAGACTGAGCTAAGGGACTCAATAGAGAAGCCGTTTCTGCAATTGTTCTTTCATCCTCCTCCATCTGCCTTCCTGACTGCTCAACTGCTGCCTGTGAACAAAGAGCGTCACCTCAACCCCTTGGGGGCTCCAACCTACTTATTATCCTTCCTTCCAGACTACCTTCCTTATAGACTCCCAGCTTGCTTAGCTAGCCCACCCAATTTGCTTTATCAATTCCTTGTGAAAAAATTCATATGTGTACATATGTGTGTATTAACATAAGATATACACATATATATAAATATCACATAGTGATCTATCATAAAAAGTTAATCATCCTTTGGTTAACAGCCTGACCAGGCATACTAACTTGAAAGCACAGAATTGAAAGCCACCTGGTATACAACCTGTGCTGCCAGGGTAGTCTGGGCTTATTTGGATTGTGGCAGGTTACACTGTGTAATATAATCACGCGTATGCGTCCTCCCCTCCCACTGGCTTTTGAATCTCTTGAGGATAGGAACAGTGTGGTATCTATCTTTGATCTCACAATGCTATATAATATTGTCACACAATAGGTGTAACAATAAAAGATAACTAAATGAATACATTGTGGTTCATTTCTATTATCCCCAAATGTAGATGAATAATAGATCTGGCACAAAGAAAAAGTAAATTAAGTTGCTGCCTAAATGCAGTTGAAAAACATATTTTTTTCAACTTCAATTTAGATATTTCTAGTTTCAATTAAAAAGTCTAGTGGCTTATATCCTTGGTATCAGAGTTCAATCATAGAAGCAAAACCAGCAGGATCATATATATATATATGATCATCTATATGATAATATAAGCAAAATTTTATTGTATTTATTATATATTTATATATATATTTTTTTCATATACAGACACACACACAAGATGGTGAAGAGGCATAGCTGGACTGGCAGGGACCAAATGGGAAAGATTCTTACATGCTCAACTGAGACGCTTGGATTATTCTTGTGAGTTGTGAGAATTGAAGAGATTTAAGAATTAGAATGATGTTACCTGAGGATAAGTGTGTGCAAACCAGACTTGGAAAAGCAGGCCTAGAAAGAGAAAAATCATTTAGGAAACTATTACCGTACTAAGTTTGAGAGCTGAGAAGATACGAACTATGTCAGTGAGACCAGGAACGGTTACAGAGAGATTTAGGAATTATAAACCAGGTGATATCAGCAGGTCCTTGTGAAAGGTTTGCCATTGGTCTTCTGAGGAGTTTGAGGCATCTTACATTGGAGACATGGAAAAAGGTGTTGACAAGGATTTTACTTTGTTGGCAGGGTAGAGTATATACTCACCAACTTAAATGCAGCCTTCAAGATGAAATATCAGTTGAACGGTGTTGAGAAAATGCACTCACTTTCTTAACTTTTGATACCTAGGGGCCTTAAGAACATCTGATTGGAGTGGTAAAACAGAGAACTGGATATAAGGTCTTATGAGCATGTAAGCGGCCTTGACTGGAAATGCATATTAAGCCATTTTCACATAGATGATACTCGAAATCATGAAATTGAACAATTTTTCCCATAAAGAGTGTTAAGTGAAAAAGAGAGCTGCTGGAAATGAAGCCCCTGGGAATATTAACATTTAAAAAGGAGGTAGAAAAAACACATTCAGGAAACGGTGGGGGGATCTCAAAGATGGAAAAAGGCTCAATAGAGCATGCTCCTTTTTAATTCAATTAGAGAAAGTTTTCAGAACTAGATAATGATTTGCAGAATCAAATGCAATAAATGAGTGAAGTAAGATAAATACTGGAAATGTCCTTTGTATCTGTACATTGTCAAGTGAAATTTCAAAAATCTAAGAAGAGCAAAATCCTAAATTACAATGGTATCATGAGTATATGAGAAGGAAGAAGAGATTGCAGAAGTTGTATGAAGAGTAGATAAGGGATTAAAGAAGGGCTATTTCCAGTTGATAAAATTCCATGCTTATAGGTTGAAGAAAAGATCCTAGGAGAAAAGATTAATCTGAAGATAGAGGGTCAAGGAAGCAATTGAAGATACATGATCTTGGTGAGGAAAAGTGAGAGCAGATGCGTTGGCATGAATGTGAAAGAGAAATTATGAGGAATGGGTAAGATTGAAAAGTGAAGGGAGATCAGATCTGAAGTGTTTAGAGTTCTCCTAACAAAAAAGAAAGAACAAACTACAGGGGATGGGAGGAAGTAGATAAAGGCCTTAAGAAAAGTGGTGAAAATTTGAAATAGACATTGAGAAAGTAGAGTTGGGCTAACTACGTGTGGCGGAAACTATTAGTGCTCAGCAAATTTCTATTCTGTACTTTATATTTCCAGAGAATTCACATGAAGAAGACGGCTCATGTGTATAGCAATTACATTTCACATCCAACCTGAGTCATTTAAAGTATATGGACCTGCTCCGTGTTCTCCCTCCTCTGGCTGTGAAATCCTAAAGGCCATGTGTTCCAAGTGGAATAGCTACAAGTTGGAGAAGAGCTAAATAACTGCTCTTAGAGTGTGATATGAATGTAAAGTAAGACTTACTACCTAACTCTGAGATTTGAGCATTTATTTGTTAGGGAAGCATAGGCAAGGCTACTGTCCTTAATGTACCAAGTATACTTGGAAGGATTATAGATTGAGATTTGCAGTACTGGTAGGTGTGACTGACTGATATTCAGCTACCTGTCTGTAAGAATTGAAGAAAGTAGGTTGTAACATCAAATGGTTAGGTTCATGGGTCTCAGGGGCATTGGAAGGATTAGGCTACTCTAGAATAGGGTCAGAGAAAGAAAGGGGGTGGGGAAGAGTGGGGGAAGAGAGAGAGAAAAAATAATTAAGCAGTCAAGCTGGGAGAAGGAAAGTGACATGGTCTAGAACTGAGTGTTTCTTTTAGTTAAAACAAGGGTATGTTGGAGAATTTGAGTGAGACTGAAGAAAAGAAGAATGTGGTCAAAGAGTGGAAAATTACATTTATGATTTTCAATGCAGACCATTTTCAGGTGATGATAAAGTCCATGGATTTGCCCTGAGAAGAGTAGCTGATGTGGAGTCAAGGGGAAAGTTAAGAAAGTTAAGGTGAAAGTCCAGAAATATTTCAGGGGAATTGTCATATGGCTTATCTACATGCAAGTTGAAACAATAAAAACAGTAATTAAAGTTCTAAGAAACTGGGTGGTGCAATGGAGGCTCAGCAGGCAGAATTCTCACTTACCATGCTGGAGGTTCGGGTTCAATTTCTGGTGCCTGCCCATGCAAAAAAAAAAAAAAAAAAAAGGAAAGCTCTGAGCAATTGTTCAAAATTGATTATTAATCAACAAAAATAAAACATTTAGAAAGGTCATTGTTAAATCATTTCCTTGTTTAAATTTCTTGTCACATAATGCTTTTACTTGGAAGAAATTAAAATGCCCTATGGACTTTCTGCTATAAAGTAGGGAAAGTAGAATTGATCACTGTTATCAGGCTGTGCAATTTCAATGACAGTTAAATCAATAAACAAATATATTTGAATACTTAAATTTGATCTCTAAGAAATCCTTATTAGAAAGAGATATACGGTGCACCTAAAGTGTGAATTTAATGTATATTTTGTTTTAGAGAAGGTTAAATCTAATTAACTGAATTCTAATACTGCTATTGCATAATATAATTATTTGAGATACAAAACAAATTTTAGTAACATAAATCTTTTTTATTGTATGTACATCAGAATTTTGCATTTGTTTACTGAATGGAGGTTCATTTTAACAACTAGCAGACGTTTCATTTATCACAGTATTTTCAAGTATCACAGTTTGTGATCTTAAAAAGTGTTTCTTCTGTATTTTGTGCACACCTTTATTTTGATTGTGATAAATTTTTAACAGCCAAAATAAAGTCTGAGATTGAGAAAGGAATCTTAAAATTTGTGCTCACTTATAAAGATGCACAAATGCCTATGGGAATAAAAGAAATAATTCTAATGAAGTACCTTACAGAAGTTGTGAAGTTTGTTTGAAGCATATCTTTATATCCAAATTAGTCAGTGTCATAGTCTGTATGGAAAGATTTGAGCCATCTAAGAGTTGCAGCTAGAAAATCTGGAGAGAACACTTGGAGAGTATGTGATACTGAATTAGGGAGGCTTGCTCAATCATTTTTCCTGCAACCTACCCCAACAAAGTAAGATTTGACAACTGTATAGTTTTCTCTTGCTGCTATAACAAATTCCCACAGACCTCTCTAAAATTGTGTTGAAAGCACAAATGTATTATTTGACTGTTCTGTGCTCTGGTCTCACTGGGCTAAAATCAAGGTGTCAACAAGGCAGCATTCCTTCTAGAGACCCTGGTGGTGCTGGGATTGACTCATGGCCCCACAAGACACATTCAAGATCTTCCCGCAGTCCTGTGGATATGAACCCATTTGTAACCAGAACCTTCGAAAATGTGATTATTAGTCAAAGTGTGGACCACTTTATGAATAGGAACTTTAAAGATCCTATTTAAATGAAGCCAAATTGAATCAGGGGGGACCTTAATCCACATGACTAGAGTCCTTATAAGGCAGAGAAAATTAGGACACGGTCAGCCAGTAGAGGCCCGAGAATGAAGCAGATTGCCATGTGACAGAGGCAAAGGCATTTTTATGCTTAGATTTAATACACTGTCTGCCTCCTAGTACAGTGTTTTCAGCCTACAGATCACTACCCCCATTCTTGGATCCTGGAAATAAATTGGGTTTGTCCATCATTTATTTTAATAAAATAGAATAGAATACAAAATATCAGAGTACAAGCGGTAAGAATATTGTTCTGTGAAAATTTGTTTCAGTTATACATATATTTGTGATTATGTTGTTGCCAAGTACAATGAATATCATATAAGTACACGGTCAGGGTAAGAAAAAGGTTTGCAAGCCATCAGCTTAGCAATGATTGGTACATAACTGTGGAATGGATGATGCATGTACCGATAATTACACACCTGAGGGCAATACCATGGTCGTCATGTCTCTACAGACCTTTGGAAACTCCTCTAAGTTATGAGGTTGAACCAGAGCTTTCCCGACCTTCCATCTACCTGGATACCTGCTTCAAGCCTGAGAAGAGAGTTTCCTGGAAGGTAAATGTGCCCATTTCCTCTTTAATGGATACATATTCATTTAACCAATTTGATTTATTTTCCAAGAGGCGTTGGTAAAGAACAGCCTGCCTTGCACCTGAGTCTGCAGAATAGCTGCAGCCTCTGTTACCCCAGCCCTGAAGGTTACTGCTGAACTAACTGGCAGAGGCTGCAGATGCCCTGCTGGACTGGAAATGGAAGCCAGTCCCTTTCCCCGATCCCAAAACCAGTGACCCTACTTGAGAGGTGCCCTTGCCCATACCACGGATTAAAGAACATCATAAAAAATATTTATATATAAGGAGGCCATTATAGTATTGCTGGTGGTACATTCAAATTGGAATAGAAGGAAGAATCCTTGAATCACATATCAGTTTCTTTAATCTGGTAAGAACAGCTATTACTATGTTAAGCTTTATTTCCATTTACTTAACTGTTAATTTAGAAAAAAAAAACCCTGGAGTAAAGATAATCTTTTTGGGGGACTCCATGATGTGAAGACAGAGGAAAAAATAAGAACAAATTGTTTGGAAAGCTAATAAAAACAGAAAAAGAAGTGTTCCTATGTGATTTTCCAAAGAAAGTAGACTCTACCGTCCTGTGCTTCATTATTTTCAGGAGTTTTAGAGGCTTAATGGGGAACCAGCAAAGGGGTAGGTAAGGATGAAATATATTTGATTTCAAAAAGCTCTGGGAAAGAAAATTATCACTGATGGTCAAAAGATCACCATTTTCCTCCTGATTAGAACTATTTCCTGCTAATCTCTCTCCACTTAAGGGATAAAGGCTGGGTCTGTGTCAGATATAGTCCCCTTCTACTTCTGAGCTGGAAATAAAATCCAAGAGAATTTGTGACTCTAAGAACAAAGGAGAACTTTTCCTCTCACACACTTAAAAATAATGAGGTTTGTTTTAAAATGGTATTTTTCTTCTTGGGAGTTATAAGAGCAGTTACTACAAAGTGACTTCGTATTTGGCAGGGTGGCTCAGCAGGGAAGTGGGGGAGTGACTGACCAAAATGGAGGAATAAAGAAATGACAGTAAAATAACAATGGAGGAAACCATGAGGACAGAAAGGTAAGAAGAGACAAGCTGGTTCTTAAATTTTAAACTTGTTTGGACATCTTGGCTGCAAAGTTAATTTATAGTGAAGAGCATAGAAGGAAAATAAAATAAGAACAGGGAAAAGAATGTTAGGAATTAAACAAGAACCACTAATGTTTGATGACCTGGCATTCTCAAATCAAAACCAGGTGTTCCTCTTTTTTAATCTGCTCCTGCAAAGACTCAGGATTTCCACAGGGAAAGGAAAGGCGGGCTTCAATTACGACTAAGATATACCTATATTCCATTGAATGTATGCATTTTCTAGTTTTGTTTTGAAGACCTCCAGACATCTGTGAAGTATTTGAGCCAATTTTACTCTGCAAATTATTTTTCTTTGATATAAAATCTCTAAAACCCAGAAAACTTTGTATTATTTTATTGTAAATGTATATATGCTAAAAAAAATTAGAAGGTAGCCCTTCACCTTGAGAAATGGATTGAAATTTATTCTTTTGCATTTTAACAAAAAACATAAATATCAAGAAAAGCCAAAAGGAAAAGTATCTATAATTCTGTAGATTACTTATGTTTTTATGCAAAATTGTAGTCCAATATTATGGAAAAAGTGAACTAAACAATGTCCTACTTTTGTATACCAGCATAAAATTAGTTAAGAATTATTTTCTTAATGGTTTGATATTATCATTTGTAATTATAATTACCAATATTAGTATTATCCAATCTATTGTTTTACTCTTCACCCGGTAAATAATAGAGCTTTAGAACGGATCCCAATATTGTAAATATAACTATATAGTAAGTTTTCTTATATATAATATATGAAATGGAAACATCACTTCTCATCGAAGACTTTGCAAGACTTTACAAAGCGATTATATCCAGTTTTTTATGATTATCTGTGTAACTATCTCATGGTTAATATCTGAAATTATGCAGTATATTTGATGTTGCATCATCTCTAAATGAAAATTAATGAACATTTTGTAACTTTATCTGGTAGACCCAGGATACCGGTTTTCCTTCTGAGATGTAGCATTAATACGAGAAACTGCCACTTTTCATCAGAATGTTAAGCTGCACCCAGAGAAGAAATCTAATTAGCCAGGCTCCCTGTGGCCAAGCTGCTGTAAGTTCCAGAGCTTCTTCCTGGCAAGGTGCTGAATGAAATAAGTCAGAGATCAAGGCACAGCTGGGAAAGGTTAGCTCTGTCTGCAAGAGTCTTCTCAGAGCCCGCAGAGCCCTACCAAAGAGGGGGTTGATGGAAACATGTCACAGAGCTTTTGAGGGGCCAAGGGGTCATGTATGTGGGACAGATCACATAGCCCCACCTGTATCAGCATCGGTTTGCCAGTTCCATATTAAAACATACAACTCTTATTTCTCCTCATTCTTTCAGCTAGGGAAGAGAAAGAATGGAGCAATTGTACTTCTTTTTTTTTTTTTTAACTGAAGTTAGATGACAATATCTTTAAGGAATATGTATATGCATGTGATATGCATTTTATTCACATCGTTAACACACTGATTCATCGTGTAGAGGTGCAGGAAACCAAAAGTAGAATACTTTTCTAGAGATTAAAATGCTATGGCTTGGAAGGGGAGAAACAGGGAAAACAATAATGAAAAAGCACTGTTTCTTTGTCCAAGGGCTTTCATTACTTCTGAAATGTGTGAATGTATATATGCATATAACTTAATTATGTAAATATATTTTATAGTATATGATGTATATTTAATACACATAAATGTATGTGAGTGTGTATGTGTGTGTGTGTGTGTGTGTGCGTGCGCAGAAGTGGTCACTTTAAGTTTGGTAGTTTGGTATTTTCTTTTAGTTGATGAGCTTCCAACCCACCCTAGTATGTCACCTCGTGGAAAGTCTGAGGTCTGCCTCCCACCACTGCTGCCAGAAGAACAAAAGCCTGTCTTTGTCTGTCCCTGGAGGCAGCACATGCGCTTGCGACTTGGGATCAGCTAATAGATGCCCCAATCCAGGCTCTGGTCTCACAAGTGAATGTCACAAAGAATGAAGGTCAATTAGGATTCCGTTAAGGCAGCAGCAGAGACCATGTTCTAAAGCCACGGAAGACCTGGGCTGACTGTTGCTGCTAAAAGAAAGCTGTTGCGCTTTTGGTTTGGGGGCTATAAGGGACTACTCTGCTGCTAACTCGGGTCCCCAGGGGTCCTATGGCCCTGCTTGTCTTCCCATAATTGATCTTTTTTTTTTTTTTTCACTCAGGAGAGTCACAGTTCGATTGTTATTTTAAATGTTGAAAATAGAATCAATCTCATTATTAAAGATCTTCTCAAAATGAATTCTTAAACTATCCGATTGGTAGTTTTATACAAAAATGAGCTAAAATAGACAATAGTTTATGTACTTCTAGATGTATTCTCCCAAAATAGCAAGAAAATAATAAGACAAGGACAATGGTTTTAAAATTAAGAGGAAGTGGAAACTTGGCTCTTCCTACAACTTAGACCCATGAAATCCACTATAATATTTGACCTACTTAAAAAAGCAATATTTCAAATGTTCTCAATCAAAATTTAAAATGCTATTATTGTAAAGAAAAATTAATGTACTACCAACCTTATATTTTTTTCACTTACCAGGCCATTAATTACTTTCAAAATGATATGGTATATACGAAAATGTATGAGTTTATCAGAGTTAATCACTAAAAGCACTAAAAATTATCATTTTCCCATGATAAAATGGTAGACCTATTCTAGTTTTATGAATTAGTTCTATTTTTAAAGTTATAAGATACATAAAGCTATTTGCTAGAATTAAAAATATAGCTTTCTTGTTTATAAATCCTTTTGGAAAATTTCATCTCATTTTTTAGTAGGATTTTAAAAATTATTTTTATGGATATAATTGAGAAAAAGCACAGTGAAATAATTAAAGTGGCTCCAGCCAGGTTCTTGGTCAATAATTCTACATAGTGAGATTCATATAATATTATTAAAAGATACTGTCCAATAAACAGAATCAAAACAACTTTATGCAGCTACAAACCCACTTGATGCTAAGATAACCTCATCACAGGTTCATTTGTGAAAAGATGTTGAAACCAAAAATGGTAAGAAAGTATTAGCTGGCTTTCTGTAAAAACTCCACAACTACTTATGGGATACACTTAGCCACAGTGATTTTGTTAAGAATAAATTACCTTCTTGTTTTACTGAAAGTAATTCTTTGGGTAAGCCTCCTTAGTAGTTAAAATATGAAAAGACAATGCCATCTCTGAAGAAAAGTTTCAATGAAACATTCCAAATGGCAGGAATGAAAACTGAATTTAACAAATATGGGAATCTGAAACCAGAAATCTATGATAATATTCCTATCTCCTTTTACAATTCTGCAACCTTTGAAGAAGAAAATGGTTATACTACAGAAGACAAAAACCTTAAATTAGGTGACGTTCTATCAGTGTGATGGTTAGGTTCTGGAGTCAACTTTGCCAGGGGACAACACCCTGTTGTTCTGTTGCTGTGGACTTAAATCATCAGCATGTGAAATTCGTCTGTGGCTGTTTAGATCTGCAGTCCACTAAGGGGAGTGCCTTCTGCAGTGAATGACATTTAATTTAATTAGCTGGATGCTTAAAAGACAAAGGTTGGAAGAGAGCAGCTCATCCCATCCTCATCTCAGCACTCTAGCTCAGATTCAGATGTCTGGAAAGGCAGAAAGGAATCACTTGGGGAAAGCTCTTTGAACCCAGAACCCAGGAGGGAAGCCCAGCAGGCATCCATCGTGTGCCTTCCCATGTGATGGAGAAAACCAGAGGAAAGCCATCTGCCCTTCCTCTGAATAACTACAAATTTGTAACTAAATAAATCCCCTGATTAGAAGCTGATCCATCTCTGGTGTGTTGCATTCTGGTAGCTTTAGCAAACTAAAACAATAGGGAATGTCAAATAACAGCCTCTGCTGATAAAAATGTAAGTAATGTAAAGCTAAATGTGAGATACTAACAGATAACAACCATGAATTACTACAATTTTATCTGTCAATGATGGGCTAAAGTAACTTCTTACAGTTACTTTCATTCACTAAAAGATCTACTTTTTTAAAAAAAAAGTGTAAAAAGATGCAAACTAGACAATTGAAGTTCTTCAAAAGACACAAACAAAAAAAATCACATTCCAAAGTATATTAATCAATCTTGGAAAAAAATAGTATCATCAATTCTTCTTGCTATTGCCTACAAATTTTATCTCTGCAAAATGCTGAGTTCCTCAAAGGACTCTAATCTATTCTACTTTCTTGGTTCAAAACACCCTGCTTAAACCCAACAATATGTTCCTGCACCCAACCAGATAAATTTTGATGCAGAAAATCCACAATCAGTGCCATTCATTTCCTTTAAAATTAGAATCATAAAATGTTGAACAGATATTTAATTTTGCCCCCAATCCTACCAAAACTCCTGAGCAAAGTCACTTTCCTACTATCCACAATGCTTATTTCATGTCTTATCCTTCTTTCTATACATGGCAGAGATAAAGATGGCAGTTTTCACGTGTGAGTAAGCATACAGAGTAATTGGAACTCTGATACTTTGCCACTGGGAGTATAATTGATTCTGAATTGTTTGTACCTACAGAGACAATTCTACTTCTAGACAAATGCCCAAGATAAAAATGTATGTACCAAAACATATGTGCAAAAACGATCATAACATTTTTACTTATAAGGGCCAAAGACTGGAAAGTAAACAAATAACCATCAATAGGAACATTTGAAAAATATGTGGTATATCTATGTAATGGATTTCCACTAACAATGAAAAGAAATGACCTCTATATTCACCAATATAGATGGAAGCTAGATGCAGAAAAGTCTGTACTATATGTGTCTCTTGTTAATATATGTCAGAGTGATAACAGAAGTCTAGGTGGGTGGAATTGATTGGGAGAGGCCCAAAAGAACCTTAATGTTGTAGGTACTAGAAATATTCTACTTGTTGGTCTGGATAGTGCTTACACGGGCATATGAATGGGTGAAAATTCATTGAGATGTAATCTTGAACTTGGTGCATTTTTTAATATTTTGCTTTATGAATTTAATTTTTTTATTTTGAAATAATTATAGAGCCACAGACATTAGCAAAAAAATGTACTTGGAAGTTCTGTGTATCCTTACCTCAGCTTCCCCCAATATTAACATCTTGTACAACTATATTACAATATCAAAATAATGAAATCGACATTTGTACAATCCATAGAGCTTATTCAGATTTTATTGTTTATGTATGTGCTCATTTATGTATATAGCTGTTTCAGTTTGCCTAAACTGCCGGAATGCAATATACCAGAAATGAATTGCTTTTTACAAAAGGGATTAATTGTAAATCTTGACATACAAACACACAAAAGAATTTATTAAGTTACAAGTTACAATTCTAAGGCTGTGAAAATGTCCAAATTAAGGCATCCAAAGAAAGATATCTTGACTCTGAAGAAAGGCAGATGGCATCTGGGGGTCCTCTGTCACATGGAAAAGGACATGGTGATATCTGCTGGCCCCACTATCCTGGGTTGATTTAAAAAATGGCTCTCTCAGCTCCTGTGGGTCCTTCTGGCTTCTCCTCGGGCATTTTCTTTCTTAGCTTTTCTGAATTCTCTCTGCTCTCCCTTAAAGGACTCAGGCAAGCAGATTAAAACCCACCTTGATGGGCAGGGTCACATCTCCATGGGTACAACCTAATCTGCTTCTGGTGCAAACTCTCTCTGTCCATGTGCATGGGTGGGTTACTCTCCTGGCTCCAGATTTCTTGGCTCCAGACCTTGGGCTCTGTGGTTCTGTTTTTAAAGTAATTTTTCTTCCATTTTTGCCCCTTTCAGTCCTTTTATGTTCAGACTGTTTGTGGTTCTGTTCATAAAAACCTCAAAAAAATTTTGGCTTGGCATACAGCATTCAGGGATCACAACCATCAGATAATAGAACAGTCCACAAATACTTCCCGGATAATTGTATTTCCAATCCTGACTTGTGCTGAAATGACTGGCTGTTTCCCTGTTTGGTTGAATCCTCACATGGGTGACTATTATCTTGGCTCTCACTTTCCAAAAGCTCAGAATTTTCCAAACTATCAGTTTCTGGTTTTTCAGACCCAAGAGTTCAGGTCTCAGATTATCACTTTCCTCTTACATTTTACTATAGGCTGCAAGGAGTAGCCAGGCTGCATTTTCCACATTTGGTTTGGAAATTTCCTCAGCCAGCTCCTCAGCTCATTGCTTTCAAATTCTACCTTTATCTAACACCAGGACAGAATGTTGCCAAATTCTCTGCCACTTTAAAACAAGTGTTGCCTTTCTTCCAGTTTGCAATGACACATTCATCATTTCTGTCTGGGGCCCCTTTGGAAGTATATTTAGAACTCATATTTCTTCCAACGGTCTCTTCAAAACAATCTAGGCCTATTGTATGAAGCATTTCACCATCCTTCCAGAATCTTCTGCTTATCTGTTTATAAAGCTGTTTCAGCATTTTTGATACTTGAAAATCACAGTGCCCCACTTCTCTGGTACCAAAATCTGTCTCAGTTTGCTAAAGCTACCAGGATGCAATATACCAGAAATGGATTGGCTTTACAAATAAAGGGGATTTATTAAGTTACTAGTTACAATTCTAAGGCTGTGAAAATGTCTAAATAAAGGCACGAACAAGAGGATACCTTCTCAGAGGAAAGACTACTGGCATTCAGGGTTAGTCTGTCACATGGTATTTTCATTTTCAAGCTGCTGGAAGGTGATATACCAGAATTGGAATGGCTTTTAAAAAAGGGATATTTATTAAGTTGCAAGCTTACAGTTCTAAGCTTATAAAAATGTCCAAACTAAGGCATCCATCGAAAGGCACCTTAATTTAGGGAAGGCTGATGCATCTGGAAACATCTCTGTCAGCTGGGTAGTCATGTTTCTGGCATCCTCTGGTCCTTTGCTTCTTAGCCTCTGTTCCTGTGGGAGTCCCTCACTTTGTTTCTCCATGACTGATTTTCGTTTCATGGCTTCCCTTTGCTCTCTGTAGGTTCTGGCTTGCTTAGCAAATCATGCTGATGTCTGCTGGGCTCCAAGCATCTCAAAACAGCCATGTCTCTGTTTTCTGAAGCAACCGTACTCCAAACATAGAACAACAAACTCTCTCTAGTGGCTCTCCTCTGTCAGCTCTGCTCTGAAGTTTGGGTTGGCTCTATTATTTCTAGCTATCTCCAAAATGTTTCCTCTTTTGAAGGACTTCAGTAAACAAATGAAGACCCATCTAGAATGGGTGGGGTCCCATCTCCATCTCATCAAAAGGTCACATCCACAATTGGGTGTGTCACATTTTCATGGAGATAATCTAGTCAAAAGTTTCTGCCCTACGGTATCAATCAAGATTAAAAGAAACAGTTGCCCCCAGAAGATTGGATTAGGATTAAAACATGGCTTTTCTGGGATACATAATACTTTCAAACTGGCATACATGGAAAGGTACATGGTGATGTCTGCTGGTCCTTCAATCCAAAACATCTCTCTGTGGTTGTTTTCTTTCTCTCTTAGCTTCTTTGAGCTCCCTCAAGAAGTGAATTAAGACCCACCTTAAGTGGGCAGGGTCACATTTCCAGGGAAACAACCTAATCAAAAGGTACCACACAACAATAAGTCTGCCCTCACAAGATTGGATTAAAAGGACACAGCTTTTTTCAGGTGCATAACAGCTTCTAACCAGCACAATAGCTATATGCAATTTTATCATACGTGAAGCCTTGTATAATCACCACCAGAATTAAGATACTTAACTGTCCCTCTGCCACAAGACTCCCTTGTACTATCCCTTGATAGACGCATCCACTCTCCCCCATCCCTAATCTCTGGAAACCACTAATAGGGTCCCCATATCTTTATTTATGTTATCTTACAAAGGTAACATAATGGAGCCACACAGTTTGCATCTTATTGAGATCAATATTTTCCATTTAGCATAATTGAAATTCAAGTCATATGTATCAGTAGTTTTTTTCCTTTTTATTGTTGGGTAGTATTTCATGGTGTGAGTATACCACAGTTGTTTGACCACTCACCCATTGAATGACATTTGGGTAGTTTCTAGTTTTCAGCTTTTACAAATAAGGCTGCTATAAACATTCATTTACAAACTTCTGCATGAAAATATACCTTCATTTCTCTGGTACAAATGTCTAAGTGTAAAATTTCTGGGTTGAATGGTAAGTCCATTTTTAGTTTTGAAAGGAACAGCCAAACTATTTTCTATAGTGACTGTACCATTTTACATCCTCACCCAAAATGCATGAGTTTCTCTGTATCTAGTTTCTCTGCATTCTCACCAGCATTTGCTGTTATTTTCCGTTTTAGCCATCTGCGAGAGGTGTAGTGATCTCATTGTAATTTTAATGTGCTTTTCTCTAATAGCTAATGATACTTAACATCTTTTAATGAGTTTATTTGCCATGTGTATATAAGCAACAAAAGAGGCCTAAATCACATAGAAAAGAAAAAGTAAAGTAAAATGGCAAAATAAACTCAACTACATCAATAATAACATTAAATGTGAATAGATCAAATAGTCTAAAAAAAAAAATCAGAGTTGTCAGGTGAGGTAAAAAATCCAAATCCAAGTATGTGCTGTCTATAAGAACTACACTTCAGGTTCAAAGATACAAATAGATTGAATGTATAAGGGTGGTAAAAGATATATCATGTAAACAGCAACCACAAGAAAGCTAGAGTTACTTTCTATAGTGGCAAAAATAATACCAGAAAGTATAGCCTGTAGGACAAAAAAATGTCATAAGAGAGTAAGGCAAGCATTTTATAATCATAAAAGATAATAAATTGTCAATCCATCAGGAAGATATAAAAATTGTAAACACATTTACTGAGAGACAAAATACTAAAATACATGAAATGAAAATTGAAAAAAGTGGGAGAAATAGACAATTAGCAATCATTGGCTAGAAGTAGAATTGTCTTTGTAGATACAAACAATTTAGACTCGATTGTACTTCCAGTGGCAAATCATAGTTGGAGACTTAAATATCAGATTCATAAAAATGGACATAACAACTAGGCAGAAGACCAACAAGGAAATAGAAGACTTGATCAACACTATAAACCCAGTATAATGAACAGATATCTATAGAACACTCCACAAATAACAATAGAATTTACATTGTTCTCAAGTGTACATTGAACATTCTCCATGGAGAACACATGCTAACTCATAAAATAAGCCTCAATAAGTTTCAAATGATAGAAATAATTCAAAGTATTTACTCTGACCAAAATTGAGTGAAATTAGAAATCAATAACAAAAATAAACTTGGAAAACTAGTAAATATGTGGAAATTAAACAACAGACACTTAACTAATTAATGGGTCAAAGAAGAAATAAAATATTAAGTCAGCAAATATTCTTAGATGAAAAAAATGAAGCTGCAACATACCAAAGCATATGGGATGCAGCCAAACCCATGCTTTGAGGGAAATTATGAGTTGTATATTATTATGTAAGGAAAGAACAAAGATCTCAAATCAATAACCTAAACTACTACCTTAAGATACTGGAAAATGTAAAGAAAAATAAATTTAAAGCAAGTAGAAGGAAGGACATAATAAAATTAGAATGGAAATTAATGAAATAGAGAATTGAATAACAACAGAGAAAATCACTGGAAGTGAAAGCTTTTCCTTGGAAAAAAAAATATTGACAAATTTTGGGCTTGGATGATGTTCTAGTTTGCTAGCAGCTGGAATGCAATATACCAGAAATGGAATGGCTTTTAACAAGGGGAATTTAATGAGTTGCTAATTTGCAGTCCTATGGCTGAGAAAATGTCCCAGTTAAAGCAAGTCTATAGAAATGTCCAATCTAAGGCATCCAGGGAAAGATACCTTGGTTCAAGAAGGCCGATGAAGTTCAGGGTCTCTCTCTCTAATCCGAGAAGGCACGTGGTGAATGCAGTCATGGTTTCTCTCTCAGCTGGAAGTGTACATGGCGAGCAAGGCATCATCTGCTAGCTTCTTCTCCTGGCTTCCTGTTTCATGAAGCTCCACGGGAGACGTTTTCCTTCTTCATCCTGAAAGGTCGCTGGCTGGTGGACTCTCTGCTTCTTGTGGCTTCTCGTTTTGCTCTGCTCTCTCTGAGAAGTATTCTCCAAAATACTTCCTCTTTTATAGGACTCCAATAAACCAATCAAGACCCACCCAAATGGGTGGAAACATGTTGTTCCTTAATCCAGTTTAACAACCACTTTTGACTAAATCACATCATCCAGGGAGATGATCTCATTACAGTTTCAAACATACAGTATTGAATAGAGATTATTCTACCTTTATGAAATGATATTTTGATTAAAACATGGCTTTTCTTAGGGGGCATACTTCCTTTCAAACCAGCACAGATGACATAAAAAAAGAGCAAGGATTCAAATGACTAGAATTAGAATTGACAGTGAGACAATACCAACAACCTTAAAGAAGTTAAAAAAACTATTATAAAGGAATATTATTAGCAATTCTATGTCAATAAATTAACTAATTTACTTGAAATAGCAAATTCCTAGAAAGACAAACTACCAAAATTGAATCAAGAAGAAATAGACAATCGAAAGAGATCTATAACAATTGAAGGGGTTGAATTAATAACAACAATTTAAAAACTTAACCACAAAGAAAATTCCATGCCCAGATGGCTTAACACTGAATTCTATCAAATATTAAAAGACTTAACAATTATTCAATATCTTTTCCAAATAAAGAGAAAAGTAGGGAACACTACCCAACTCATTGTATGTGGCCAGTATTACCCTGGTATCAAAAGCAGATAAAGACTTCACATGTAAAGAAAACTACAGACTGATATGCCTTATAAATATACCTTATGCAGAGATCCTCAACAATATAGTAATACACAGAATCCAGCAACATATACAAAGAATTATACACCATGACCAAATGGGATTTATTTAGGTATGCAAGATTTGTTTAACATCCAAAACATCACTGGCATATACCAACAGAATTAAAAAAAAAACAAAAAACACCTGATTATCATCTCAATATACCCCCAAAAAAGCATTAATAGACACTGTGCTGATTTGAATCTATTATGTACCCTAGAAAAGACATGTTTTAATCTTGATCCAAGCCATTTCTTTTAACCCTAATTCAATACCTTAGGGTAAAAACTTATGATTAGATTATATTCACAGAGATATGATATGCCCAGTTGTGGGTGTGAACTTTTTATTAGATAGAGTTATGACTGAAGCCCTTTAAAGATGTAACATTTTGGAGAGTGTTCAGAATCCACAGTTAGAGACCTTTGGAGATGCAGAAGGAAAATGATCCCAGGGAAGGCTTATGAAATAAGAAGCTGGTGAGAAAGCTAGGAGACACTGCCATGTGCCTGCTCAACTAATGGAGGTGTTCTGGAACCATAAGCTTTTTCTTGAGTCAAGGTATCTTTTCCTGGATTCCTTACTTTGGATATTTTATATATTTTTATACCCTTAGAATTTTTATATTTTTGGATATTTTTATAACCCTAGAACTTCAAACTTGCAACTTATTAAATCCCCCTTTTAAAAGCCTCCCATTTCTGGTATATTGCACTCTGGAAGCTTTACAAACTAATACAAACCCCAACACCTTTTTATGATAAAACACACTAAAATAATAAGAATAGGCTTTTTCATGGAATTGAAGAAAACTTCCTAAACATGATAAAACATGTGAAAGATCCACAGCTAGCATCATACACAATGATGAAAAAAAAATGGATGTTTTCCCTCTGAGATAAAGAAAAGAAAAAAAAGATTTCTACTCTCAACACTTCTATTCCACATTGTACTGGAGATTCTAGGTAGGGCAATTAGGCAAGGAGAGAAATTAAAACGTCCAGATTGGGAAAAAGGTAGAACTATTCCTATTTACTGGTTACATATCTGTATAGAGAAATTCTAACGAAACCGCTTTCAAAACATATTAAGACAAGGTTGCAGGATATGAGATCAATATGCAAATACCAAACATATTCCTGAATAGGGATGCACAATTATCAATGCAAACATGACATTAAGAAAAAAATAAATTAAAAATAGCATAAAAATGAATAAACCATTTAGGAATAATTTTTATAAAGGAAGAGAAAAACACATATTGTGAAAACTACACAACATGGATAAAATAGATTAACGATGATGTAAGCAAGTAGAAATATACAGTTAATATCCATATTATTGTTTTTGAAGGCTTCTAGATGACTCTAATATTCGTAAGCAATTTCAAGGGACCTAGAATAGCCCAAACCATCCTGAAAACAAAGAAAATGTAGGAGGACGAACACTTGCAAATTCAAAGCAATGGTAACAAGGCAGTGTGCTACTTACACAATGATAAATATAGAGATAATTGGAATAGGACTAAATCCAGAAATGAAATTCTGCAGCTATGTTCACCTGATTTTTTATAGAGTGTGAAGATCACCCAATGGAGAAACAGTAATTGTTCCAACAAATGGTACTAGGACATTTGGATAGCCATATTTAAAAGAATTAAGTTGGACCCCTACATTACACCCCTTTCACATATCATATAAAAAGTAAATGGAACAAAGATATAACTGAAAGCGATAAAATTGTATGAACACAAAAATAAATCTTCATGACTTTGGATTTGGCAAAAGGCTCTTAGATATGACACCAAAAGCATGAGCAACAAAATTAAAAAAATTAGATAATTTGGGCTTAATCAAAATTATTAAATTCTGTTTTTAAAAGTCACCATCAAGAAAGTGAAAAGACAAAACATGGGATAGGAGAAAATATTTATAAGTAGCATATCTGAGACAGAATTCTATCTAAAAATAAATGACTCTTGCAACTCAATAATAAAAAGACAACCCAATTAAAAAATGGGCAAAAGATATGGATAGAAATTTTTCTAAAGAAGATATATACAGCCAATAAGCACATTAAGGGATATTATTTTTAATTTGGGAAATTCAAATTAATACACAGTGACATATCACTTCCTAATCACTAGAATGACTAGAATTCAAGATGCAGGTAAAAGCAAATGTCAGTGAGGATGTGAAGAAATTGGAACCTTCATACAATATGGGTCAGTCAGAATATAAGGTTCCAATTTTCACTTTGAAAGATGTCTGGCTTTTTCTCAAATGACTGAACACAGAGTTATCATATGACCTGGTAATTACATTCCTAGGAATATATCTATAGGAATTGAAACAGGTACTCAAGCAAAAACTTGTGCAATGATGTTTATGGTAGCATTATCCATTTTAGGCAAAAGTGGAAACAACCAAGATGTCCTCCTTCCAAATGGATAAACAAAATGTGGTATATCCATACAATTATATGGCCATAAAAAGAAATGAATTATTGATAAATACTACAACATGGGTTAACCTTGAAAACATTTTGCTAAATGAAAGAAACTAATTGCAAAAGTCTACATATTATATGATCCCATTCATATGAAATGTCACTAGCAGGGAAATCCATAGATGCTGAAAGTCAATTAGTGGTTACTTAGGGATGGGGAAGGTGGAGTTGAGCTAAAGGAAGTGACAACTAAAGGATATTGTGTAAGAATAAAAACATGCAGTAACAGTTTTAAATAAAAAAATTATAGTCTTTGTTGTAAAGTCTTGGAATTGATTTGGGGAATGGTAGTCGTGGTGGTTGGGATATAACAGAGTTTTTTATCATTTTAAAAGTATTACATTTCATCTGGACCAGACTATTATGATATTTGTAAGGCTATCTTTGAAGTCGTCTCATTATAAGTTAGTGTAATGCATATCTTACTAGATAAATATTATAAATGCAAGCTTTCCTATTTATAGTAACTGATTAATCACTAAAGTATTCTTGAACTATTTGCATTTTTCAGGAAACTATAATAACTCATACAACAAATAAACATTTAAAATGTTTTTAAAAGTTGTTTCAAGTCAGAAAGTTAAAGCACTGATTTTTGATAATTTCTTGGACTTAGGGAAATATAAAGAGAATATTTATTTAAAAGCTAATTAAATATGGTGTTTCATAGAGAATAGTTTAGAGAAAACACACGCTGTGACCAAAATTTAATGTGCCTCCTTGAAGTATCTCAATTCCCTGAACAGCTTGCAAATAAACTGGCTTATGCTTAAATATTTAGTAGATGAACAGTTAGCTTAAAAGAGCATATTTATAAAGTTTATACTGTATTCTGATAAAGGTTCACTTATCATGCCTTTAGAATGTCATGCCTTTAGAGAATGAATATTGGCGTATAAAATTTAAGCTCTCAATCTAAACATCCTAAGGTTTTGTTACAATGAGACTGCGTCAGCACAGCAGATGGAAATATCAGATTCCCTTTGGGCTAACAATTTGAATTAAATTTAAATTGGGAACCTGCAATATTTAGAACTGGAAAGATTGTTTGTTACAAGTGATGTAGCTCAAACTCTGTATTTTTTTTTCACAGACTTAGATTTGAATTTTGTTCAGATTTACAAGCAGGAGAGGGTTCTTCCCAATAGTGGCTGTCGGAAAATGGAAGTTTGAGCTACACAACGGTGGCAGGGAAATGCAAGGACTTATAAGTGTTTAGGTCAAGGGTGTGAGAACAGAGTTTCAGCAGGGTTCCATGGCCCAGGGGTTTGGAGGTTTGTTATAAATGGTGATCAATGGAGGGGAGTTTAAATGCTTTGTTTACGATATTTGTACATTCTTCCACACACCCCTTCCCTGAGAAGATCTGATGACCTCTAATTTCTATCCCAGTCATTGTAGGTGGCTACATGCAGTATCTTATTGGGTGGGGCTGAGTCCTGGGTCTATACAATCCCCCCACATGCAGCATACACATTGAACATAGGTCAGACATTGCATGCATACAACAGAACACTAGGGGTCCCACATGCAGAGATAACAACCCCACAAAGAGATGCCATCATGGCAAAGAAAGAGAATTAAACTATTTCCCAAATACTAGGAGTATGGGGTAAAGAGCTATACGAGGTGGTGGTAGTTGTGATGGTGCTGGGGGGACATAGAGTTGAACCATGCACAATGTCCTTTAAATGAGAAGTTTTTTTTTCTTCAGATTTTCCAATGTATTAAATTCTGCCAGGCCAGCAGGGTCATCCATTCAGTTCAATTCACAGGGGTCACAGTCTAAGGAAAGCCAGTAGCACCTGAAGATGGCAAGCCCATGCAAACCCAACACTGGGTATGATTGTGAGCAGAGTTACTGCTGATGTCCACAGTAGGAAGGTGATTGCTAGGGCACTATGGGCAAACAGGAAGATGTTTATGAGGAAAAATAAGGGGTAGCTCCTGTGATCTAACCATGTACATGCTATAATTCCATTGGCTGATAGCAAGGTACCAGGCAGAGGAAAATTATGGGCAGGTTTTAAACACCAGATATTTTCCCCTCTCAAATTTCGAGAGTTTTCCACTGTGACATTAGTCATTAGCCTCTGCATAAGAAATATCCACATACTTATACACAAGCTTCCCATGGGAATAATGTTCCTTGGATTTGGTGATAAAATTTTAATAGGCATTTTTTTGCATCAGATCACAGTATTTTGGGTAATTCCTACTCCCCATGGGTTTAAGATTCCCAACCAGTGTGGCTTCACAGGACATCACTAAAGCTAAAGGACCTTATGTTCCCCCATTTGTATGGTCTGAGGCATAAGCAATAGCAAATTATTATCATTCTCCCTTTTATGCTGTAAATTATCCCAGAGCCTGTATTGATCCTTCCACTAACATTTCAATTGTAGCTGATGCTGCAGCCCACAGTGTTGCATTCAAGCAAGCTTAGCCCATTGTTGCAAGGACCTTTTATTAATTTTCAGCTGTTCCTTTAACAAGCCAATCATTTTGCAGATGGAATATGCACATGGTGTCCTCTTCTATGGCCCAGGATCAGGTTTTCTGCTGTTGAAAGGAGGCCCCTGATCACCTTCTATCTGTGAAGGCACTCTATACAGAGTGCTCATATTGAACGGTGGCTCATCAGTTAGCCTTCCCCACTGGGAAAGGTAACAACAGTCCTGTAGCCAAATCCACAACAGTAAAAGTATTGCTCACCCCCTCCAAGAGTGGAGAGGGAATGATGTAGGCCACTTGTCATTGGATCACTGGGATTTGTGGCTGGCCGATGCGTTTCATCTGGTGGTTGAATGGTACAATTGCATTCGTGGTTCATGCGGGGAGCATGAAGGGCAATCTCTAGTGATGCCCATTGACTGCTCGCACATGATTGGCAGCTGGTATGTTCATCATTAGCAGGTGTCCCAGATGTCTTGCTACAATTGTTGTCTCCAGAGGAAGCAATTTATGACTTTCAATTGTTCTTACTTCCACATTGCATCCAGGTTGTAAGGCCTTTGTAAACAGCCCAGCTGTTGTTACAGATAGTGCATCTCCTGGCTCATGCACTATTATTATCCATACTGCTTTTAAATTAGCCCATTGACTGCTTTGCATAGAACCAGTCTTCTACCACATGGTATCAGTACTGGACTGCACTTCCATAGCTGCCCACATATGAGGCCACTTACTAGAGGACACATCAGTTTACCAAGCAGACCTGGAAATGGTATCATGCATTCTATAGTGGGCATTTCAACAGCTATTTCAGATGCAGCAACTTTAGCTATTGAATCTTCTATAGAAGACACTGGCCTGAGAATCTTATGCATTTCTGCACTCACAGGGCTGGTACTGAAAATGCTGCACTGTAGCAGATAGGCTTTTCATTTGGTCACTGTGCTTATTGGGCACAGCCAATGCATGACTTAGAAGCCATGTTGACTATCCACCCCTGAATAGGCATGGCTATTTTCAAGGTAACTGGGAATCTTTGAATGAGTTCCTCTAATTGCAAGGCATTATATGCAGTGCACAATTGCTTTTCCAGGGGGCTGTATCTCAGTTCTGCCACTTTCCATAGTTGTGACCAAAAATCAAGGGACATCCATTTAGAATGTTGCCTCTGCTACAGACCCCACCTAAAGCCACTTATCAGTGCACAGGTGTGCCAGGATCTATGCCCCTCAGTGCTTGTACTTGTGTTATCTCCCTGTTTGCTTTTTCAAAAGCAGTCTATTGGGGGTCCTTCCATTTGTAGGTATGACCTTTTCTAATTAGCATATACAAAAGAACAAAAGGTTTCCAATACCCAACCCCAAGAAAGCCATCAGTTATTTTGGCCTATGTGGCACAGGAAAACACTGTACCTTAGCAGTTATTACTGAAGGAATAATTTTGTCTTACCCAACCATACAACACCTAAGAATCTGGCAGGTATCCAAGGCATTGTAGTTTGTCACAGTCAGTTTCCCATCCCCCCCCTCAAGGTGAGATAACAATGAGGCTGAGGCTGCTTTTAGTTCTGAAAGAGAGTTCCTGCTTAACATGACATCAGTATTGTGAAACAGACTTTTTCACTTAGCCAGATCTTTGCCACAAGACCATGGCCATTGGCTGGTGAAAATGGGAGGATGGTGAAAGCCCTTTGCTCTCCTTCCCATGTGAAGGTGAAAGTAGGTTGACTGGCCTTTTTTTAAAGGAATACTAAAGAAAGCATTGGTTCAATCTAAAACAAAGTGATAGTGGCATAATGGAGTGTTAATTCCTTGTAGTAAAGATGCAACCTTTGGAACCGCTGCATACAAAGGTGGCATTTCTTCATCCTTTGCTTCTCAAACCTCTTTTAAGTAGAGTGCAGTGGCTTTTGCTCCTTGTTCTGCCTCATTATCCATTCACAGGCTCCTAATAGAGGCCATGCTATGGCCACTGCTATTTGACCTCCTATATTTTGCAAAATAATCAGCAACCCCACAGGAGTTTTCAGGAGGTCCACATACAGTTGCAGTGATTCCCATTCATCTAGGAAGGCAGCTACACCTCCCCACATGGAGGATAGAGGTCAAGGATTCTCCCTTCCCAAGACTCATGCCCTCTATTGCTAGTAGCTCTTGGTCTCCTGACTGGTTCAGCAACTGTTCCAATCCAGCTCTTGGGGGTTTGGGTCAGGGAAGTACGAAGACTAAAGCATACAACAAACATGGCATTAGACATGAATTTTATTGGAACTTACAAACAGGAGAGGATCCTCCCTGTTTCTCCCAATGGCAGCCGGTTGGGAAATGGAAGTTAATTTCTGCCCCAATTCTGCACTTTTTTCCCCCAAATTCTGCATTTTTTAAAGTGCAGAGCTTAAGAAATTTTCACAGGGTTAAAAAATTAGCTCAGGGCTCTTTCCTGATTCCTGGTTTAATTTTCTTTAACTTTACCACCCGAATGAACAGACAATGTTTTAGAAAACAATGAAATGCCTTCAAACCTGTCACACACATTCCTTGGGGTCCCTAAACTGTAAAATTCATGGTCCAGAGAAATAGGTCTGCATGAATATTTCTATTCATGTGCAGAAGTAAACTAGTATAGGATGGTCTTCCTTATCCACTGATCTATCATTCCATCTCTGAGTTATAGCTTTGCGGTATGGATCTATTTTGAGACTCTGTGTTATGCTGGGTTTTTTTTTTCCATGCCTTGAAATAATTCCAATAGGTGCTTAAATTAAGATAGGTTAAAATAAAGGTTATTTTGTAGCTGGAATACTTTACAATATATACTTTAAATTCTTATATTTCAAAATTTGTTGTGTATTCCTGAAAATTTCTCTGCCCTATGAATTTCAGAATTACTTTTTAAGCAATATTCTACAAGTATTTAGCCAGTTTGAGTAGTAATGATTAAATTTACAGTGTTTTTGAAATGAATGTAACCTATTTCAAATGCTTATTGCAAATGAGGCACTTCAGGCTCATATTTACTCATGCATATTAGCATTAACTTTCAAATAAACAAATCCTGGTGATAAATCTACCTGTATTATAATATAATATAAAAAGAATTGAATATACAGATTTTGGGGGGAGGTGGAGGAGAATTGACAACTTTATTTTTGTAATGGTATTCTGTTTTTTTGAACATGGGATAGCACTCCATTTATTAGATTTTCTTTTGGCTTTCAATTACATTTCATGTATCTTTTCTGATTTCTCAAATATTTCATTAGATTTATTCCTAGGCACTTCATTATTTACGCTACTATTGAAAATCATATTTTTAAATTGTACTTTTAATTGCTATTACTAAAAATGTAATCAACTTTTGAATATTTTTATTCTGTCCATTATTAGGTGAACAAATTTATAATTGCACTTTGTAGATTTATAGATATGAATATTTTTCAATTTTTGAGATATTCTGATGTTAAATGATTATTGTATTATAAAATAAGTTCAATTTCATTTTTATTCAATTGCATTTTTTGCTGTTCTATTTTTAAATTTTTTCATGCATACTGGATTATTTGATAATACTTTATTGCAGTTTTGTATTTATATTGTGTGACTTAGCTGTAAGATTTTTCTTTTACTACCTTTATTTAAACCTGTATCAATGTATGGTGAAATTATAAAACAAAATGTGGAGCACTTTTTCTATTCTTTGTAACTGCTTTGGTAAGACTTTTTTCTTAAGATCTTTTATAAAATTTATCTGTATAGTTAGAATGAAGAATATTTTAATGACCTTAAGTTTGGCAAAGATTTCTTACACAACACTCAAAAAGTATGAATTATAAAAGAAAAAAACAATAAATTGGAATTCAACAAAATTTTTAAAGTTGTTCGACAAAAGATGTAGTAAGAGTATGAAAATTCAATCCATAAATTGGACAACATTTTCTTGCAAAATATATATTTGATAACCTGCATCTAGAATCTATGAATAGCAAACATTAACAATTCAATAACAAGAAGAAAAACAACCTGTTATTTTTAAAAATAAGCAAAATAATTGAGCAGGCAGTTCACAAAAATAAATGATAGATGAATGGCAAATATACCAATAAAAATTTATTAGCGATCTTAAGGAAAATGCAAATTAAATTCAGCTGTAAGGTGCTACTACACAACCACTAAAATAGCTAAGATTAAAAAGAAGGTCCATTATAATTTTTGTCAAGGATGTAGAGCAAATGGTACTCTCGCAGGCTGTTGGTCAGAATGCAAATTATTATAACCACTTTGGAAAACAGTCTGATGGTCTCCTACAAGTTTGAACATACACTTAGAAAATGACCTTCCACTCATAAGTATCTACCCAAGAGAAAAGGAAATGTATCTCCATATAAAGATGCATACTCAAATGTTCAGAACAGCTTAATCTGTAATAGCTAAAAACTGGGAACACCCGAATGTCCATCAGCAGGGGAATGGATAAGCAATTTGTGGTATGTCTAGATGATGGAATACCATTCAACAATAAACAGAATGAACTATTGCTAAGCAAACAGCATAGATGAATTTTAAAATCATTCTGTTGAATGAAAGCCACAAGACAAAAAGAGAATACACTGCATTTTTCTATTTATATAAAAACCCTAGAAAAAGCAAACTAATTTTGACAAAAAGCATATCAGTGGTTGCCTGGAGGTGAAGGTCCTCCTATATGCAAGGCAGGAAAGAAATATAAAGGAATGTAGAGAATATTTGGGAGTGATGGGTATGTGCATTATCTTGACTGGTGATGGTTTCATGGGTGTATACATGGAAAAAACTCATCAAATAGTACATTCTAAATATGTGAGTTACAGTGTGCCAATCAGGATATGCAATTATATCTTAATAAACCTATTATAAAAAGGAAAAAATATACAATCTAGACCAGTTTACTATTGTTCTCCATTACTTTTTTTTGGTTTCAGTGTTGGTCTTTAATTGTTTGCACTACTTTTTGAAACTCAGTAGATTATATCGGTTAGGTTCATTAACACTCGTGGATAATTTCTGACTCTCTATTTCTTCTTGAGTTAGCTTTCTAACATATTTTTCTAGGGGTTAATTCATTTTAACTACATTTTCCATTATATTGACAAAAGGATGGTTGATCATCAAGATCTCTTATAATTATCTCTGCTCTATTTGCACATATGTCCCCTTTCCCTTTCTTAATATTGTTTATTTGAGCCTTTGTGTTTCTTCTATATGATTAATCTTTTAAAATAACTAAAGGCTTTAGTTTTTTATACATTAAATTAAATTTTGTTTTCAATTTTATTGATTTTTCTCTTAACGTTATTATTTATTTTCCTTTATTTCAACTCACTTTGTTGCTCTACTTTTAACTTTCTAATTTGGATGCTCAGCTCATGAATTTCCAAACCTTATCCTTCTGAAAGCATTTTAAAGCTATAAATTTCCCTCTAAGTATCCTTTTTATAATATTTCTAGTGTAATATTTTTAAATCCAATTATGATTTTCCCTTTGTTTTCTGAGTTATTTATAAGTATATTTTATTTTCCAGATTTCATGATCTTATGTCATTAATTTTTACTTAATTGCCTTGTGCTCAAAGAACACTATTAATCACAGAATATTTATCAAGATTTACTTTGTGGATTCCTACATTCCTAAATGGTCAGATTTTATAAATGTTGCATTTCTGCAGATTATAAAAATGTGTAATCTTTAATTGCTAAACAAAAGTTATATACATGTGTATGTATATATATATATAGTTTATGTGTATATATAACCATTATTTTATATATTATATTTAATATTCGTATATTAAATTTTGTACAAATTTTATATTACATTATAACAAGATTATATATTTATTAAATCAACCTTTTAATTATGTTGTTTAGTTCTTCTAGTGTCTCACTAAGTTTTAATCTATAAATTATTCAGATTTTTTTCAAATAGTTCCACAAAAGATAACAAATTCTAAAAATTCTCTAATTCTACCCTATATATTTAAAACTATATGAATAGGCACATACAAACTTAAAATTGTTGTATCTTCCTTAGTAATTATCTTTTAATGTTGGGGAGTGACAAATTCAAAACTTAATAATCTTTGCATGTGTGTATGTGTGACCTTAGATTAAGAATAGTTTCTGATATAAAATGGCTACTCCATATTTTCTTTCTTCCTTTTTTCCTTTTCACTCCTTGTTTGTTTTTAGTGTACCTGTTTGGCATACCTTTCCTCAAGCCTTGATTTTCAATCTTTGCACCCTTATATTTTGGGTATATCTATTTTAAATAATAAGTAGCTGGGTTTTATTTTATGTCTATTTTGAAAATCACTTTCATTTAACTTTCTTAAATAGATCTTTTGCATACATTATAATTTCTAAAATATTTGAATTTATTTCTACCATCTTACTTTGTGCTTTTTATTTACTCTGGCTTTTCCAGATGTCCATTTTATTATTCCTTTATCACCTTAATGCTACATAGACATATTTCCTTTTGTTTTATTCATTTTTTTTTTTTACTGGTTTAGGAGTTACATATTCTATTGCTTATGCATCTAATTATTTTGTTCAAATTGGTAATAATTTTAAACGAACATCATATAATCTCTTTCCAGTAATTTTGTCATTATCTGAAGTTCTGAGCCTCTCATATTGCTTCAGTTTTGTGTGTTTTCCTTTACTGTTTTGTAATTTTGTATTGAGCATTTAATGTTAATTAGGTTTTATCTGAGAAAAATCTGTCTGTACTGGATTAATGTTTGTAATTATCTTCAGGTACTTAAAGGACTATTTTTTAATGTTTTTTATTTTTAACACTTTTATTGAAGTATAATTTATCATGTTTAGAGTGTAAAATTGTATTCAGTTGTGACATATGTATATAACTGTGAATCCAATATCACAATCAAGATAAACATTTTTATCACTCCAAAAGTTTCATTTTGCCCCTTTTGTATCCCATCCCTCCTCTACTCCTGTGTTTGACAATGACTGACTTACTTTCTATAAATCTATCTGTTTGTGCTTCCTAGAATTTTACACAAATTGTATCATATAACATATGCTAATTCAGCATAATGATTTTGATATTCATCTATGTTAGAGTATATATCAATATTTTTTATTGCTGAATAGTAGTTCATTTTATGGATGTTTTGTTTATTTCTTCACTTGTTGATGGATATTTTTATCATATCTAGATTGAGGTGATTATAAATCTGTTATGAACATTTGTGAACACATCTTTTGTGGAGATATATTCCATTTCTCTCTGATCAATATGTAGGAACGGAATGCTTGGACCATATGGTAGGCGTATATTTGACATTTTATGGAATTACCCAACTATTTTCAATGTGGTTGTATTGTTTTACATCCCCGCTAGCAGTGTATTAAAGTTTCGGTTCCACCATATCTTTTTGAATCTTTGGTATGACTGGAATTATGTTTATTTGTTAATTTTTATGGAATTTGTATAAATTCAATTTCATGTGAGTAGAGGCAAAAAGCTAGGAATGCCTAAAGAATGCTTTTCCTTGCCTAACCAGAGCAGAGGTTTAGAAATGAAGATAATGTTCTTCCTTTATATCTTTCTATACGGGTATGTGGACTTATTTTGTCCACACTTTCATTGATCTTATAAACTTCAAAGGCTCCAGTTTTAGGAAAAGGCCTCTTTTCTAACTCCCTAAATTTCATGGACTAAAGGCCTCATCTTTTATTCCTACACAAGTTTCTTGGCTAGTGATACAAATACATAATCACCACTTCTCACATACTACCCTTTCTGATCCCAAATTTCCACCCTAATCCTAATTCTCTATGTCCCATCTCCTGGACTGTTTCCTTCTTTGCTTTTGTTTAAAAAAATTGAACCTAAGTCATTTATTATAATTCATTTATGCATACTTACTATTTTGGGTAGTTCTGCAGCAAAACTGAAACTCACATATTCTCCCATTATATATACTTTCGTTTAAACCAAATGACTAGATAAAATCAGAACAGAAAAGTAAAACAAAAGCTTTGGGTGGTTTTGTGTTACATAAATGTAATTTTTTCTTTGTATCAGTTTGAATCTCTTCTTTCCAACAGAGGACAATTCCTAACTTTTCCCACAAATATTGGCATGCATGTATTAGTACAGCTTTTGAGCAGCACTAACAATAGTTTCACTATGACGGATTTCCTAATACTGAATGAGGCCAAGAGAATTTTGAAAGAATTGGACTTGTGACCTCCACTCACTGAAGTTCAGATTCCCTTACTGAAGGGGCGGGTGAGTTTCCTCCTTTCCAGATGTCAGCTGAAAAATAGGATTTTTTTTAGCTTAAAGGCAGCTCCTTATACATTTACTTTATCAATAATGAAGCTCAAAGGAAATAGTTCCCTGTGGACCACAGAGTTTGTGCTCTATAGGAAAACCATGTATATTCTAATAGAATTTTCTTGACACTTGTCTTTAAATGGTAGTAATATAGTTCATAATAGTTCTGAAAAACAAAAGCAGAATATACTCTTTTATTTTTAAGCAGGAATAATACAAATAATTTAATCTGAAATATACACAGAATATTAAATGAGGTATATTATTTTAAAAATTTTATGTGCAATACCAAGTTAGTTGTTCTGTGCAATACCAAGTTAGTTGTTCTTAACATGAAGTTGATTTTCTCAGGCTGTCATTTTCAAAACAATTATTTAACCTTCTCTATTAACTTCTCATTAGGAAATGTAGATGTTTTTGAAATAATAAAGGGAAGGATCCATTAAAAATCTTTTCAGCATATTCAGTAACTTTCTTCCTGTGACAATCACTTTACAGAGTACCTTTTCTGAATAATGTCTTTTATAAGTCTGAATTTGTATTTTGATTTTTTTTAAGGTCCACTCAGCAGAACATAATTTCAAGTTAAAATTTTGAGGAGAGAAAAAATGTATAGAAAATCCTTTCTATAAACAACTTTTAGGAATCTGGTGCAGAATGTTAGATTTTTCAGACCATGAAGATTTTCTTCTTGAGAACATTTAAGAGTAGGTTGAACTCTTTTCAGGAAGAGTGGGATCAACATGATACACAAATTCACTAATTTCCCCTTTAAACTTCAGTTTCATTTTTACAATTGCTGTTAGTATTTATACTTTATAATATTTTCTATCATTATTTTAAAAGGCAATTTGGGGGGGGGGTTAGAGGCTATGTGGCTAGAATTTTAGGAAATGTGAAATATGTATTTACCTAGCATAAAATGGTCTAAAATAGTATATTATTTCCTAAGAATATGAAATATAAAAATGAGGACAAATACTAGATAAACTTTTAAAAACATATTCCTTAAAATAATTTAAAAGTTCTTAATGTTTCTTTTAGATTTTCCCTGGCATTCTAGTTTTACCTATACTCCACATGGTAACACGGTTTCAACTGCAACTTGAAAGTAAATTTGTTGGAATATATTTTACCTTCTTAGGTGGGATGATATGCCTAGAAATTGTTGACCTGATACACCACTAAAAAGGTTGAACTACCACAGATTGAAAATTACCCTCAAAATCACTCTGAAACTTTTCTTATGTGACTTACATGGGAGCAGGAAAATGATGTAGAAAAATAATGGTGAATTTGAAGCCAGAAGATCATTCACCAGCTTATGTACAACATCCATTTACCTTGGACAGATCATTTATACTCTTTTTTCTCTGAAGAATAGGCACAAAAATAATTGCCTACCGTGTTAATGGGCTATTACCAGAAAAAAATCGGAATGTGAACAAAAGAAAGTTGAAAATACGAGATTTTGGAAAATTCACAACATTAAATTTCATGGCTTTATCATATTTATAATGCAATGACTCAGAATCACAAGTTTTTAGAACTATTCCACATTTCTTAACTGTTTCTAGGTAAGAGATCCATTGAGAATTTGCAGAAAATTCTAGATATTCTACCTAGGAAAATATGTACATTTGCAGCAAATAAAATGTTGCCTGTGGTTACATGTGTTTCTTGTATACTAAGAAGGAATGTCTAATCCATTTCAATGTGTTACTCTCTAGAGTGGAAAATGAGACGAGAGAAGTGAAGAGACTTAACTGAGGTCACACAGAAAATGTGCGGCTGGGATATTTCTAGAGTACATGCCTATTAAATAGGGCACCCCCAGTGCCCTATTTCACTGTATCAGTGTGAATTGTGACTGTGCTCCACAGAGTCCTGGGCATTATAAAGAGACAGTCAAGAGCCAACACTAGGCAGAGGTCTCCCAATCCCCACAATGTCATCTGTTTTCTACATTGGCATTCCAACATTCAATTTTAAAGACAAAAAATAAAAAGGTTTGGGAACTACTGCTATACAAGAAAAACCAAATGATAGGCAAGATGTGAGAAAAGGAATGAGATACCAGAGTCAGAATTCTGTTTCATTCTCAGGTCCCTTTCTGACAGAAAAGTGAGGCCCCCAGAAATTATGGAGTTTTTTTTTAAATCCATTTAGTGTCTGGCATCAAAATCCTAAAAGTACTAAGAAAATTAAATTTTAATTGGAAAATTCCAAAATAGAAATGTGTAGTGCCATATAAATTCATCGGAAAAGTCTACCGAATATTTAAAGAACAACTGACACCAAATCCACCTTTTCTCTTCCAGAGAAAGAGTAAGAGAATGCTTTCCAATTCATTTTATGAAGCTAGTACTATCCTGATACTAAAACTAAACAATGTCAATATAAAAAAGGAAACTACAGAGGAAAAGGGCCAAGATGGAAGCTTAGTGAGGAGTGGGATTTAGTTTGTCCTCCAGAGTAGCTAGAAAAATAACCAGGAACAGAATAGAACAACTGCTGGGGCCACATCAGTGATCAGATACACAGCGTACCCCAGTCTGGACCAGCTGTGAGCCCCCCCCAGAACCATAAGCTCCTTAAGTTGCAGCTGTCGGTGCCCTTCCCCCACAGGCTGCTTCCCAGAAGGGAAAAGAAAGAGACTTTACTAGCAGCAGGGGCTGAGCACAACCAAGCTCCAATTGTAGAATTAATTAACAAATTCTGACTACTAAAAAAAACCCAGCTTAGCTGAACCTTGAATAAAAGTGGAGTTCACTGCTCTTTGCCCCGGTGCAGAGGGAGCAGGGCTGAAGGGAAAAGAAAAAAAAAATATATGGAGGTTTTTTTTGGATTTAAAAAGGTCTGGCCCTGAAGGAAAAGGAAAGGAAGGGGCACATAGACCCTGGAGATACACAGAGCAATGTACCAACTTAAGCTCTTGATTGGCAAACCCAAGGAACAGGGGTCCTGCTCTGAAAAGGATTTTTCTCTTTCATTTTGGTGGCTGTGTTTCTATGGCTTGACTACTGTTTGGATACAGCTGCAAAGCATCTTGGGCTCCACTGCCCCAGGCATAGGCAGAACTGAGCTTGTTTGAATGTTTGTCTGGAGCCTATGCCTTCCCTGGGAGAGGGATGGGGCCCAGCTAAGGTGGAATAACTCCCTCAAGGAGTTCAGACCCCTGGGTCTGGAAAAGTGAAGCCATTAAAACCAACCTAAACCTCTCCTCTGTCCCACCACACCCACATCAAGGAGAGTCTGCTGAAGTTAAAGGTACCACATCACCTTATGCTGGTGGCAGGCAGACAAATGCCACATACTAGGCAGGATTAGAAAAATGGAGAGGCTTCATAGGAAAGCCTTTCAATCTACTGGGTTTCACCCGTAGGGAAAACTGATGCAGGTGACTCTTTCCTCCTGATGGGAGACCAGTTTGGTCTGGAAAATCTGGTTGAGGCCTATAATACCTGAGTAGACCCCCCTAAGTAGAGGGGAAAGGCACCATAAAGACAGGGCAAGAAAGAAGAAAGCAAGAACTGAAAAATTCTGCTCTGTTAAACAAAACCTAAGCTGGAGGCCCAGAATAAGCTGAACTGAATGTCAAAGAAAAGATAGACAACAAAGTCATCCAGCAAGAAAATTCTAGGTAAAAAAAAGTGAAAACAATCTCCAGAATAAACTAATTAAGGTAATTAAATGCTTAGATGTTAACAAAAACTAATGAATTGTGCTGGGAAAATTGAAGATATGGCTCAGTCAAAGGAACAAAGCAACAGTTCTAATAAGATACAGGAGTTGAAACAATTAATTCAGAATGTTCAAACAGACATGGAAAACCTCATCAAAAACCAAATCAGTGAATTGAGGGAGTATATAAAGAAGGCAAAGAATGAACAAAAAGAAGAAATTGAAAGTCTGAAAAAGCAAATCACAGAACTTATGGGAATGAAAGGCACAGTAGAAGAGATAAAAAAAAGTGGAAACCTACAATGTCAGATTTCAAGAGGGAGAAGATAGGATTAGTGAACTGGAAGATGGGACATCTGAAATCTGATGAGCAAAAGAAAATATAGGGAAAAAATGGAAAAATATGAGCCGGGACACAGGGAATTGAATGACAACATGAAGAACATGAATAAACATGTTGTGGGTGTCCCAGAAGGAGGTGAGAAGTGAAAAGGAAGAGAAAAACTAATGGAAGAAATTATCACTGAAAATTTCCTAACTCTTATGAAAGACTTAAAATTACAGCTCCCAAAAGTGCAGCATACCCCAAAAGAATAGACTCAAATAGATGTACTTCAAGACACTTACTAATCAGAATGTCAGATGTCAAGGAGAAAGAGAGAATTTGAAAGCAGCAAGAGAAAAGCAATTCATCACATACAGGGGAAGACTGATAAGACTATGCATAGATTTCTCAGCAGAAACCATGGAGGTGAGAAGACAGTGGGATGATACATTTAAATTACTCAAAGAGAAAAACTGCCAACCAAGAATTCCATATCCAGCAAAACTGTCTGTTCTAGTTTACTAGCTGCTGGAATGCAGTATACCAGAAACAGAATGGTTTTTAAAAAGGGGAATTTAATCATATGCTAGTTTACAGTTCTAAGGCCAAGAAAATATCCCAATTAAAGCAAGTCTATAAAAGTGTCCAATCAAAGGCATTCAGGGAAATATACCTTGGTTCAAGAAGACTGACAAAGTCCAGGGTTTCTCGCTCATCCGAGAAGGTGCATGGTGAACACAGTCATGGTTTCTCCCTCATCTGGAAATGCACATGGTCAACACAGTGAGGGTCCCTCTCTCATCTGGAGAGAGGGTGAACATGGCATCATCTGCTAGCTTCTTCTCCTGGCTTCCTATTTCATGAAGCTCCCTAGGAGGCATTTTCCTTCTTCATCTACAAAGGTCACTGGCTGGTGGACTCTGCTTCTCATGGTTATGCCATTCTACTCTGCTCTCTCTCTGAATCTCTCATTCTCCAAAATCTTTCCTCTTTTATAGGACTTCAGAAGAATCAAAACCCACCCAAATGGGTGGAAATATGTCATCACCTAATCCAGTTTAACAACTACTCTTGATTAAATCACATCTTCAGCGTTATGATCTGATTACAGTTTCAAACATACAGCATTGAATAGGGATTATTCTGCCTTTATGAAATGGGATTTAGATTAAAACATGGCTTTTATAGGGGACATATATCCTTTCAAGCCAGCACACTGTCCTTCAAAAATGAGGGAGAAATTAAAACATTTTCACACTCAAAAAATCACTGAGAGTATTTGTGACCAAGAGACAGGCTTTGCAAGATATACTAAAGGGAGCACTAGAGACAGATATGAAAAGACAGGAGAGAGAAGAGTGCAGAAATGAAGACTATCAGTAAAGGTAAAAAGAAGAAAAATTAGATAAGACATATATAATCCAAAAGGCAAAATGGTAGAAGAAAGTACTGCCCATACAGTAATAACACTAAATGTTAATGGATTAAACTCCCTAATCAAAAGACATAGACTGGCAGAATGAATTAAAAACAGGACCCATCTATATGCTGCCTACAGGAAATGCATCTCAGACTTGAGGATGAACATAGGTTGAAAGTGAAAGGTTGGGAAAAGATATTTCATGCAAATAACAATCATAAAAGAGCAGGAGCAGCTGTACTAATATCCAACAAATTAGACTTCAAATGTAAAACAGCTAAAAGAGACAAAGAAGGACATTATGTATTAATAAAAGGAACAGTTCAACAAGAAGTCATAACAATCATATTTATGTACTGAGCCAGAATGCTTCAAAATACATGAGCCAGACACTGAAAACACTGAAAAGAGAACTAGACACATCTACCTTAATAGTTGGAGACTTCAATTCCCCAATCTCATCAATGGACAGAACATCTAGACAGAGAATCAATAAAGAAACAGAGTTGGTTCTATGAGAAAAATCAATAAGATTGATGGACTATTAGTGAGGTTGACAAAAAGAAGGAGAGGATGCAAATAAATAAAATCAGAAATGGAAGAGGAGACATAACCACTGATACCACAGAAATAACGGAAGTAATGAGAGGATATGATGAACAACTTTATGCTAATAAACTCGACAATGTAGATGAAGTGTACAACTTTCTAGAAAGGCATGAACAACCAACATTGACTCAAGAAGAAATAGATTACCTCAACAAACACAATCACAAGTAAATAAATTGAATCAGTCATTAAGAAGTGCCCCAAAAAGAAAAGTTCAGGATGAGACTGCTTCATGTATGAACTCTACCAAATATTCAAGAAAGAATTAGTACCAATCCTGTTCAGACTCTTCAAAAAAATTGAAGAGGAGAGAAAGCTACCTAACTCATTCTACGAAGCCAACATCACCCTCATACTAAAGCCAGGCAAGATATTACAAAATAAAGAAAGAAAACTACAGACCCCTTATGAATATAGATGCAAAAACCCTGAACAAAATTATTGTAAATCAAATCCAGCAGCATATTAAAAGAATTATACACCATGACCAAGTAGGATTTATCCCAGGTATGCAAGGATGGTTCGACAGAAGAAAATCAATTAATGTAATATACCATATCAACAAATCAAAGCAGAAAACCACATGATCATCTCGATTGATTTAGAAAAGGTATTTGACAAAATTCAGCATCCTTTCCTGTTGAAAACTGTTCTAGTTTGCTAGCTGCTAGAATGCAACACACCAGAGATGGATTGGCTATTTAACAAAAAGGGATTTATTTAATTAGTTCTTCAGAGGAAAGGCCACTAACTTTCAACTGAGATTCTTTCTTATGTGGGAAGGCACAGGGCAATCTCTGCTGGCCTTCCCTCCAGACGTCTGTGTTTCAACAACTTTCCTTGGGGTGATTTCTTTCTGCATCTCCAAATGCCTGGGCTGAGCTGCTTGTGTTGACATGAGGTATGCTGAGCTGCACTATGTTGAGCTCTCTCATTTAAGCACCAGCCAAGTAAATCAAACATCATTCATTGCAGCAGGCATGCCTCCTAGCAGACTGCAGATGCAATCAACAACAGATGAGGTTCACATACATTGGTTCTTGTCCACAGCAACAGAACTAGGTGTCTTCACCTGGCCAAGTTGACCTTTGAATCTAACTACCACAAAAACACTTCGAAGGATAGGAATAGGAGGGAACTTCCTCACCATGATAAAGGGAATATATGTAAAACCCACAGCTAACATCATTCTCAATGGGGAAAAATTGAAAATTCCCCCCTCAAAGATCAAGAACAAGACAAGGATGTCCACTATCACCATTGCTATTCACCATTGTGTTGGAAGTTCTATCCAGAGCAATTAGACAAGAAAAAGAAATATAAGGCATCAAAATTGGAAAGGAAGAAATAAAACTCTCACTGTTTACAGATTATATGATACTATACATTGAAAACCCCCCAAAATCCACAGCAAAACTACTAGAGCTAATAAATGAGTACAACAAAGTGGCAGGTTACAAGATCAACACTAAAAAATCTGTAGTGTTTCTATACACTAGTAATGAACAATCTGAGAGGGAAATCAAGAAAAAAATTTCATTTACAATTGAAATCAAAAGCATAAAATATTTAGGAATAAATTTAACTAAAGAGACAAAACAGCTATACAAAGGAAACTATAAGAAATTGTTAGAAGAAATCACAGAAGACCTAAATAAATGAAAGGGCATACCATGTTCATGGATTGGAAGACTAAACATAGTTAAGATGTCAATTCTACCTAAATTGTGTTACAGATTCAATGCAATACCGATTAAAATCCCAAAAACTTTCTTTTCAGAAATAGAAAAACCAATAACCAAATTTATCTGGAAGGGCAGGATGACCTGAATAGCTAAAGGTATCCTGAGAAAGAAAACTGAAGTCAGAGGTCTTATGCTACCTGAGTTTAAGGCACATTATGAAGCTACAGTCATCAAAACAGCATGGTACTGATATAAAGATAGATATACTGACCAATGGAATTGAAGAGAGTGTTCAGATATAGACCCTCTCATCTATGGACAATTGATCTTTGATAAGGCAGTCAAGCCAACTAACCTGGGATAGAACAGTCTCTTCAATAGATGGTATCTAGAGAATGAGATATCCACATGCAAAAGAATGAAAGAGAGTCCATATCTTGCATCTTATACAAAAATTAACTCAAAATGGATCAAAGACCTAAATATTAGATCTAAGACCATAAAACTATTAGAAGAAAATATAGGGAAATAGCTTATAAATCTTATAATAGGAGGCGATTTCCTAGACCTTACACCCAAAGCACGGTATTGAAGAGAGAAATAAATAAAGGGTAACTCCTCAAAATTAAACACTTTTGTGCATCAAAGAACTTCATTAAGAAAGTAAAGAGACCACCTACACAATGGGGGACAATAATTAGAAATGATATATCAGATAAAGATCTAGTATCCAAAATATATAAAGAGATTGTTCAACTCAACAACATAAAGACAGACAACCCAATTAAAAAATGGGCAAAAGACTTGAACAGACACTTCTCAGAAGAGGAAATGCAAATGGCCAAAAGGCACATGAAAAGATGCTCAACTTCCCTGGATATTAGGGAAATGCAGATCAAAACCACAATGAGATATCATCTCATACCCACCAGAATGGCCATTATCAATAAAACAGAAAACAACAAGTGCTGAAGAGGATATGGAGAAAGAGGCACACTTATCCGCTGTTGGTGAGAATGTCAAATGGTACAACCACTGTGGAAGGCAGTTTGGTGGTTCCTCAGGAAGCTAAGTATAGAATTGCCATATGACCTGGAAATACCATTGCTAGGTATCTATTCAGAGACATGAGGGCAAAGACACAAATGGACATTTGCACACCAATGTTTATAACAGCCTTATTTACAATCATGAAAAGATGGAAACAACCAAAATGTCTATCAACAGACAAGTGGCTAAACAAGCTGTGGTATATATATATACATGATGGAATATTATGCAGCTCTATTCAGAATAAAGTTATGAAGTATATAACAACATGGATGGACCTTAAGAGCATTATACTGCATGAGATTAACCAGAATCAAAAGGACAAATACTGTATGGTCTCACTGATATGAACTAACATTAATGAATGAACTTGGAGAATTTCACTTAAAAACAGATGTGATCAGGAGATAGAAATAGGGTAGATATTGGATAATTGGAACTGAAAAGATACAGATTGAGCAATATGTAAAAGGGGTAATACATCATGATCAAGATGGTTTTCTCCCAGAAATGAGATGTAAAGTCAAATTTGAAACCAGTAAATAAATTTGAAACCAATAAAATCACCATGTTAAAAGAATAAAGGAGAAAAATCAATAGATGCAAAAATAGTTCATTTGAAATTATTAAAAACCAATACATGATAACATTTCCCAGTGAACCAAAACTAAAAGAGACTTCTTCAGCCTCATAAAAGGCATATAAATCAATCAACCAACAACAACAAAAACAAGATGAAACTTCAGTTAGCATATTTAATGATAAAAGGCTAGGAAAACTTAAATATGTCTACTCTCACCACTTTTATTCCATATTATAAAGAGACCTGTCTGTACAAGTCTAGTAAAAGAAATAAAATAAATCACGAAAAGAATATGAATTTGAAACACAGAAGTGAAACTTTTTATTTCTATTGCATATGGTTATTTATATCAAATTCCTAAGGATCCTACAGAAAAAAAAAAACACCTAGAAATAAAAAAACAAGTTTAACTAGATTTAAAAATAGGCTAACATACAAAAATCAATTTAATTTCTTTATACAAATAGCTAGGAAGGAAAAGTAAAAGCAATACCATTTATAATAATATTTAAAATACAGAATATCCTCAGTAGTGAATTTAACAAAAAGTGTCCAAGATCTCTACACTGAAAATCTTCAACATTGTTAAGAGAAATTAAAGGAGATCTAAATAATAAAGTTACATGTCATATGCATGGATTGGAAAACTCAATATTGTTAAGATTGTCGGTTTTCTAGAGAATGATTTATGGAGTCAATGCCCTTCCATTTGAAAACTCAGCAGGCTTTTTTTTTTTTAAGAAATGGACAGGTTGACTTTAAAACTTATGGAAATTCAGGAGACCTAAAATAGTCAAAACAGTCTTGAAAAAGCAGAATAAATTTATAGGAATTGTATTACCTGATTAAAAAAACTTACTAAACAACACAATAATCCAAACAGTATGATATTTACATACAAATAGACAAATAGATCAATGGAATAGGATGTCCTCAGAAATGGGCCCAAACATACATGACCAATTAATTTTTGGAAAATATGCCAAGGTAATGCAATGAAGAAAGAATAGATTTTTCTAACAGAGTGCTGGAATCAGTGGATATGCATATAATTTAAAAACAAAATCAAGCAATAAAACAAAACTTTGACCTTTATTTCACATCTTATATAACCATTAATTTGAGATGGATTATACACTTATACGTAAAAGCTAAAAGGCTTGAACATGAGCACATTTAAAGATGCTCAGCATCATTAGTGACCAGAACAATGCCAATTTAAAGCATAATGAGATATCATTTCATGTCCACAATAATATTTAAAATTTTAAAAAAAAGTGTAAAGAGGCTGTAGAGCAACTGGAAATTGCATACATTGCTTGTGTGAGTGAAAAGACCAACTGTACGTAATAGGATTTTGCAGTAAAGAGAAAGATAGGCAGAGATCTGTGACATACAAAAATCAAAGGACAAAATGGATGAAGTTCTGCCTTTACAGTAATAATATTGACTGTTAACGGATTAAAATACTCAAAGATGCAGAGCAGTGGAATTGATGTAAAAGCATGATCCAGCTATATGAATTTGAAATTGTTCTGCTTTGTTAACATTGCCTGAATGCAATATACCAGAAATTAATTGGCTTTACACAAAGTTGATTTATTGAGTCACAAATTTACAGTTCTAAGGCCATGAAAATTAAATTAAATTAAAGCACCAATAATAGGACAACTTCTTGGAGATAATCAGCATCTGGGTCACTTCTGTCAGCTAGAAAGGAATGTAGATGGCATCTGAAGTCCTTGCTCCTAGTTTGTTACTTGCAACTTCTGATTCCAGTGGTTTTCTCTCCAAGCATTTGTGTACCCTCACTAAGTTTCTCTGGTGAAAATTCTGGATTTTTCATCTCAGTTTCCCTTGGCTCTCTTCAAGGTTCTGGCTATTTATGTGAGTCCTTGCTTAGCACCCAGGGTATTTTTGTCTGGCTCCTCTTGGTCATAATTAGACTCTCTCCAAAGAATGCCAGTAAATTGATTAAGAACTGACTTGAATGGGTGGAATCATGTCTCCATGGAAACAATTCAATCAAAGGTACACACCCACAATCGGGTGGGTAACATCTCTACGGAAACAACCTAACCAAAAGATCCCACCAGATTGGATTAGGATTGGAAGAACATGCCTTTTCTGGGGTGCACAACAGTTTTCAACCAGCACAGATGTATAAATATAATCCACGCAAATAGTAACTAAAAATGAGTTGGGGTAACTTTACTAATATCCAAAAAAAATAAACTTTAAGTCAAAAAGCTGTTATAAGAGACAAAAAGGGGTACTATATATTAATAAAAGGGTTGATCCACCTAGAAGAAATAACAATCATAAATATTTATGCACCTAACCATGGTGCACAAAAACACATGAGGCAGTCACTAGGAGAACTAAAGCATGAAATAGACAGCTCTACCATCGTTATTTGAGATTTCAGTAGACCAGTCTCATCAGTAGATAGAAGCCCTTGACAGAAGATCAACAAAGACAGAGAGAAGAGTAATATGATAAATGAACTCGAGCCAAGAGATACATACAGAACATTGCATGCCAAAATGATAGTATATAGAGTCTCCTCAAGTGCATCTGGATCTTTCCCCAGGAGAGACCACATGTGGATCACAGAAAAAAGTCTCAAAAATGTAAAATAATTTACATTGTACAAAGTATCTTCTCAGAACACAATAGTATGAAGCAATCACAAGGAAGAGAACTAAAAATTAACAAATATACAGAAGTCAAATAACACACTCCTAATCAATTGACCTAAACAAGAAACTACAAAGGTGATTGGTGAATATCTTGAGACAAATGAAGATCAGAACACAGTATATCAAAATTTATGGGATGCAATGAAGGCAATGCTGAGAGGGAAATGCATATATTTAAAAAGGTGCTTATATTAAAAAAGAAGAAATAATTAAAATTAAAGATGTACTGCTCATTTGAAGGAACTATAAAAAAACTAAAACGAAGTGAGGAAAAAGAAAGATTTTAGCAGAAATAAATGAAAAAAGAGAGAGAACATTAATAAAACTGAAATCTGGTTCTTTGGGAAGTGCAATAAAATTGAGAAACCATTAACTAGACTGACTAAGAAGAAAAGATAATATAATAAGAAATGAGAGGGCAGATATTACTACTGACCCCACAGAATAATGGATTACATAAGGATATTATGAACAACTATATGTCAGCAAATTAGACAACCTAGGTGAAATGGACAGGTTCCTAGAAACACACAACCAACTCTATATGAAACAAAAGATTTCAAAAGATAAATCAATAGTAAGGAGACTGAATCAGTCATCAAAATCCTCCACAAAAAAGAATATCCCAGGATAAGATGGCTTCACAGGTGAATTCTACCAATCATTCTAAGAAGAATTAACACCAAGCCTGCTCAAATTCTTCCAAAAAATTAAAGAGAAGATAACTCTAACTTATTTTCTGAAATCAATATCACCATTATTCCAAATCCAGATAAAGGTAGTACAAGAAAAGAAAACTGGGTGCCCAGGTAGTTCAGTGGTAGAATGCTCACCTTCCATGTGGGAGACCCAAGTTCAATACACAGATCATACCCTCCCCCCCCCCCAAAAAAAAAGAAAAGAAAATTGCAGACCAATTTCTCTTATGAATATGGATGTAAATGTTCTCACCAAAATACTGGAAAATCAAATCCAACAGTATATTAAAAGAATTATACACTATGATCAAGTGAAATTTATCCCAGTTATGCAAGGGTGGTTCAATATAAGAAAATTAATGAAAGTTATACATTGTATTTACACAATGGAGGGAAAAAATACATGATCATTTAAATTGATACAGAAAAGGCACTTGGTAAAATCCAACATCCTTTCTTGAAAAAAATTTTCAGAAAAATCGAAATAGAAGGAAACCTTCTCAACATGATAAAGAGCATAAATGAAAAACCCACTGCTAGCATTGTCCTCAACAATGAAAACAGAAAACTTTCCCTCTAAGATCTGTAACAAGACAAGAATGTCCAGTGTCACCACTGATATTTAACATTGTACTGGAAGTTCTAGCCAGAGCAAATGGGCAAGAAATGGAAATAAAAGGCATCCAAATTGTAAAGGAAGAAATAAAAAATGGATCCAAGTCCTAAATATAAGAACTAGTATGTTAAAACTCCTAGACAAAAACAAAAGAAAGTACCTTCAGAATCTTGTGTTAGTCAATCATTTCTTAGATTTTACATCCAAAGCACAAGCAACAACAACAAAAAATAGATAAATGGGACCTCATCAAAATTAAAAAAAAAATTGTACAGTGAAGGATTTATCATGAAAGTGAAAAGTCAACTTACTCAATGGGAGAAAATAGTTGGAAACCTTATATCCAGAAAGAGTTTGAAATCCAGAATATGTAAAGAAATCCTACAGCTCAACAACAACAACAGCAAAAAATAGACAACCAGTGCAATTAAACAATGTGCAATAGGTGAACACACATTTCTTCAAATAAGATATACAAATGACCTAAATGCACAGAAAAGACGTTCAATATTATTAGCCATTAGGGAAACACTAATCAAAGCCATAATAAGTACCATTTCATACCCATTAGAATGGCTGCATAATATTAAAAAAACAAAATAATATTTTAAAAAAGAAATAATATTAAAACATTATTTAATATATAAAAAGGAAATAATAATAAAATATTTTAAATAATATTTAAAAAAACAGGAAACCACAGATTTTGGAAACGATGTGGAGAAATAGGAACACTTATTCATTTCTAGTGGGAATGTAAAATGGTATCACCATTGTTTAGGAGAAACTGTCAGTTCCTCAGAAAGGTAAGGATAGGATTACTATAAGACCTGACAATCCCACTTGTAGGTCTATACTCAAAAGAATTGTAATCAGGGACTTGAACAGATATTTGCACATCAAAGTTCATGGCACCTTAATTCACAATTAAGAAAAAATGAAAGCAACCCAAGTGTCCATAAACTAATGAAAAGATAAACAATTGCAGCGTATATGTACAAATGAATATTATTCAGAATTAAAAAGGAATGAAATTCTGATTCACATGACCACATGGATGAAACTTTAACACATCATGTGATTAAAATAAGCCAAACACAACAAGATAAATATTGTATGATCTCAGAGATATGAAATACTTAAAATATGCAAATTTATATAGTCAGAATTTAGATTTTAGGTTGCCAGGAACTTGGTCAGGGGTAGGGAATGGAGAGTTAATACTTAAATTGCACAGAGCCTCTATTTGGGTAGATTGTAGAGTTTTGCTGCTGGATGGTGCTGATGGTAGTACAACATTGTGAATGTAATTAACAGCAATGAATTATATATGTGCATCTGATTAAAAATGGAAATGTTAGGTCCTATATGTGTTGCTAGAATAAAAATGAAAATAAATAACATAGGACTCCAGAACACAATGAACCCTAATATAAACAATGGATTATAATGAATAGCACATTTATAAAAATGCTCTTCAATGAATTATAACAAATGTACCTCACTAATGCAAGGTGTTAATAATGGTGGGGGGAATATGGAAATTCTGTACTTTACATACTTTATGCATGATATTTATGTAAATTTGTAACTTCTCAGTAAAAAATTATTGACCAAAATGAATGTTAATAGAAATTGTATCATAACTAGTAAATTGGAAACAATCAAAACCACCAGAGTCACACAGGATGATTCTAATTCCATGAAGTTCAAGAAGAAGCTAAATTAACACTTGATGTTACATATGAGAATAATTGTTGCCTCTAGGGTGGTGAAAAGCATTTAAATTGTATGGCATATGAGGAAATGTTTGGTCATAAAGAAAATATTCCATACCTATTCTATATGATGCTGGTTACATGTGTATTCATTTGTCAAAACTCACTGAACTGTATGCTTAAATCAGAACATTTTATTACATATAAATTTGACCTAAAAAGTTTTCAAGATATAATGTATCATTTTTCTAGGTAAACAGCAGTCATATGCCATATTTACTGAATGCTTATTAAACAGATTTCTAATTACTATTATGATCAATAATGTTAAGAAAAGGACTGAGTTTCAGTACTGCAATTACTCTATCTTATATATGGGGGAAATATTCTTCTGAAGTCTAATAAATAATTCTTATGTATTCAAGTTAAGGAGTGTAATTTACCACTGAATTGGTTTGTTAAATGCTGCCAGAATGCAATATACATTGGAACATTGGAACAACATTTAAAAGAGGAATTTATTAAGTTGCAAGTTTACAGTTCTCAGACAATGAAAATGTCTTAACTAAGGCATCTGGAGAAAGATATATGATTCAAGAAATGCCGTTGTCTATCACATGGGAAAGTATGTGACTGGCATCTGCTGGTCCTTGTTCCCAGTTCCATTGCTTCCAGGTTCTGATGTTAGTGATTTCCTCTTTAGGCATCTGTGGGCCTTCACTTAGCTCCTCAGAGGCACAACTCTGGGTTCTGGCTTGCTTAGTATCTCATGGTAAGGCACTTAGCAATGTTTGCTGGTCTCTGCATCTCCAAACATCTTTGTCTGCGCTCCAAGTATCTCCAGATATCTGCATCTCTGTCAGCTCTGGAGCAATTCCAAAATATTTTCCCTTTTAATGGACTCTAGTAAATTAATCAAGACCCACCCTGAATGGGCAGAGTCTGTTCTCCTTTTATTCAAAAGGTCACACCCTCAATTAAGTTTGTCACATCTCCATGGGAACAATCCTATCAAAGATTTCCACCCTACAATATTGAATCAGGATTTAAAGAAATATGGCTGCCCCCACAAGATTGGATCAGGAGAAAGATATGGCTTTTCCATGGTATATAATAGCTTTAAACCAGCACAACCACATTTTAGTAAATGTTTGCTTTGTTTTGTTAAACAGTGTCTACAAAATGGCTAGACTAGACTGAGCTCGTATAGTACAGGAAAATAGCTGTAGTCACAAGATCTGAGTGTCATTTTTAGCTTTAGCATTTTATGATTTCATTTAATAGAAGTTCTTAGCTGGCCATCAGTGGCAAGTAATTTTCCCTGTGCTAGACTTACGAACTGAATGCAGAAAATCATCAATACACAAAGCAATGTCTTAGTGTCCTATGGTCACGTTGGCTGTCAACTTCAGAATAGTAAAGATACACTCATTGACAATGAAATGCAATTATTCCTTTCCCCATTCCCTTCATTCAGTCCGCTGATTTTGCTGTACCTTTGTTTTAATATGCAAGGAACACATTTCTTTTTCATTTTTAAGGCTTTTATGAAGCTAATTACATGCTTCACTGCCACTTTTTAGCAGCTGACATAAAGCTAAGTGACAGGGCAGAAGAATGAGTGTCATCCCTCTTTCCTTTTATCACCCATTACATAGAAATATTTCCATGAGTGTTCACTGATAATATCCTTTCAACCTCTGACATCTTGCAAAATTAATGATTATATGTATTTTAAAATTTAAATCTTTGACCACTTCTTCATTTTAAATGCCTTTGCTTTAATGTTATACAGAATGAAGACAAAATAATTTTGCACACATGCATTCCTATACATACAATGTTGATTAATACACATATGCACACAAATATACACAGTGAAATAATCATTCATTCATTTGCATGATCTGTCTTCTACTAAATATTGAAATATGTTCAGAGCCTGCCTTACACAAACATGTCCTAAACCCTGGAGATGTAATTATAAGAAAGATATGCTATATCATTATAATAATATTAATGAAGATTTATACTTATGCTTGATACATTCTAAATTATTTTTCTATGCTAGACTTGTTTATTCTTCATAAACTTATAAAAGTGCCAATATTTCATTCAAATTCAGATACAGAGAAGAATACTTCCCTTAAGTCATATAACCAGGAAACAATAGAGTTAGGAATTCAATCCAGGTGGTCTAGAAGCTTAACCACCAGACCATACTTCCTTGCTCTTATATGTTTTATCATGCAGTTTAGACTAAAGTGGGGAAGATACTGACAAGTGTTAAAGGGGGGAAGGGAAGAAACAATCAAGACAGATATAAATCTAAAATGTATTTCTCTCACACTGCCTGAGATATAGCTATTCTATCATTAGAACAATTTATAATTCTCTTTTGTTAGCCAGGTCCCTCTTTTAATATAATTCTGGAAATAATACTGGGAAGACTTTAGACTTTAGTACAGGTAACTCTTTGTTCCTAATGTGTATCTGAGACCAGGTAAGGGAAGGAATGCAATTTTAATGGGATAGACTGGCTAAGTGAAGGGAAAATACAGTTTTAGCGCCTGGAATATTTTAGGGGCAAGCCTAGGTTTAGTATATTGCATTCTAATTATCAATTATCCATCACCCTTCTTATAAGAATCATGTATCCTGCAAACTGATCTTTTCACCCATTATTTTATATTTTTATACTTGTATTATATATATATATATATATATATATATATACTTTTTATTTTGAAATTTTAAACTTACAGGATAGTTGTGAAAATAATACAAAATCCATACAGAAAAGCTTACAACATATCCCCTTCCAGATACACAGATCACCAACTTATACTGTTTTGCCACAATTGCTGAATAACTCTATGTATCTATCCATCTATATGTCTATCTGTCCATCCATCCATCATCTATCTGTATATGCATCTATTCATCTATTTTCTAAATATTTGTGTGTAAACCGTATATAGCATGGTTCTTGAACACTTAATATGTGCATGTACATTGTCTAACAAATATATTTATTTATGTAACCATTTAAGAACAGTTATCAAGTTCAATAACTTCATATTGATATGAAGCTTTAGTATATATTCCAATTTTTTCTCACGTCTCAATGTGGTGGTTTGGAGCTGTTATGTACTGCAGAAAAGGCCATGTTCTTTTAATCTATTCCTGTGGGTGGAAGTTTATTATGGGTGGGAACTTTTGGTTAGGTTATTTGAATTGAGGTGTAACCCAGCCCATTGAAGATGAGTCTCAATCCTTTTACTGTAGTTTTTTATGAGTGGATAAAAGGCAGGGGAAAAAAAAAAAACCCAGAGGAGCTAAGAGAGGACCCACATCTCAGAAGGGAAGAAACAAACTCTAGAGAAAAGGGCCATCAGATGCTAACCATGTGACTTCGCATGAGACAGAGGTGTCCCAGATGCCAGCAGCCTTTCTTCAGAGTTCAGGTATCAGCCTGCTAATAGGACATTTTCATGGCCTAAGAATTAAATTCATACATTAATATTTCACAATTGTAAAAGCCAACCCATTTCTGGTATATTGCATTCCAACAGCTTTAGATACTCAGTTACCCAATAATGTCCTTTTCAGCATTTTTCCCTCTATTATTGGATCCCATCCAGGATTATGTATTGCATTTAGTTGCTATTACCATGGGGCTACTTTTCAAATATATGTTAGTATGCTTAAGTAATGTAGAATTTTAAAAAATTATTACAGTAGCATATATACAGTCTGCAATTTCCCCCTTCAACTCATCCAAATACATAATACAGTGCATTATGTTCACAATGTTGTGCTACCCTCAGCACCACCCTTTACCAAAACTTTTCAATCATCCTAAACAGAAACTCTGTACATACTAAGCCTTAACTTCCTATTCTCTATAACTATGTCATCCTCCAGAAACCCATATTCTAGATATTAATTTTATGAGTTTGCTTATTCTAATTAATTCATATCAGTGAGCTTGTACAATATTTGTCCTTTTGTGTCTGAATTAGTTCACTCAATATGATTTTTTTTCACATTTCACCCATGTTATCACATGGATCAGAACTTCATTACCTTTACTAGCTGAATAATATTCCATTTGTATGTATATACCACATTTTATTTAGCCATTCATCCATTAACTGACACTTGGGTTGCTTTTATTTTTTGATAATTGTGAATAACGACACAGTGAATACCAGTGTGCAAATATCTCTTCAAGTCTCTGCTTTCAATACTTTTGGGTGTATAACTAGAAATGGGATTGTCATATCATATGATAATTCTGTACTTACCTTTCTGAGGAACTGTCAATCTCTCTTCCACAGTGACTGCACAATTTTATATTCCCACTAACAATGCATGTTCCTCTTCAACATCTTCTTCAACATTTGTAAAATTCTGTTTCATTTTTAATTTAAACAGCCACTTTACTGGGTGCAAAATGACAACTCATTATGGTCTTGATTTATGGTTCCTTAATGGCTAATGATGTTAATATCTTTTCATATGCTTTTTGGCCATTTGTATATCTTCTTTGTAGAAATGTCTATTCAAGTCTTTTGCCCATTTTGAGTTGGGTTGTCTTTTGTTTTGGGTTTGTGCAATTCCTTTATATATTCTGTATATTAGCATTTTTCAATCTACTTTCATCTTTGAATTTAAGGTGAGTCTCTTATAGACAGCATATAGTTGGGTCATGCTTTTCTATCCACTTGCCAATCTCTGACTTTTAACTGAAAAGTTTAATTCATTTACACTTATTTCACTACTGGTAAAGCAGGATTTTCTTCTGCTATTTAGCTATTTAATCTTTTAAGTCTTATACCTGTTTTTATTTGCCTTCATTTCTTCCATTAATGCTTGTTTTCTTATTTAATTGATTTTTTTGTATTGTATCCTATTCAGTACCTTCTCATTTCTATCTGGATATATTTTTATGTATTTTCTTTGTGGTTAATATGGGGTGAAAATTAACCTCCACTATATAGCAATCATATTTGATTTGATAGCAACTTAAATTCCGTAGCATACATATAGACTTTTCCTATACCCCTCTGTCCCTCCACCTTTTTTGTACTTGCTGCATATTATATCTTTAAATATTGTATATCCAAAGCCATAGATTTATCAATATGTCTGATGAATTTTTATTTCAGCACTTATAGGAAATAATATGTTACATATGTATGAAGTTACATACCAAAAAAATACAATATTATAATAATGATACTTAAAATTGCCCAAAGGTTTACCTTCGTGGGAGGCCTTTATTTTTTTATGCTTCTTTGAAACACTGTCTTATGACCTTTCCTATCACTGTAAAAAAAATCCTTTTAGCAGGAATTGTAGGAAAGACCTGGTGGTGATGAACTCCCTCAGATTTTGTTTATATGAGAATATTTCTACCTCTAAAGCCATCCTGAAAAAGAAGAATGAAGTTGAAGGACTCACTTCCTGATCTTAAAACATTTATTATAAAACTGCAGTAATCAAAACAGCATGGTGCTGACACAGGACAAACATATAAACTGATGGACTAGAATTGAGAACTCAGGCATCACCCCTCACATTTATGGCCAACTGATTCTTAACAAGTGGGCAAAGGCCACTCAATTGGGAAAGAATAGTCTCTAAATCAAATAGTGCTGGGAAATTGTATTTTCATTTGCAAAAAAAGAAAGAAAGAGGAACCCTACCTAATACCTATATCAAAAAAAATCAACTAAATAGGACCAAAGACCTAAATATAAGAGCCAAAACTATCAAACTCCTAGAAGGAAATGTGTAGAAGCATCTTAAGGACATTGTGCTAGGCAATATTTTCTTAGAATTTACACCCAAAGTCATAGCAACAAAAGAAAGCTATAGGACTTCTTCAAAATTAAAAAATTTTTGCACCTCAAAGAACTTTATCATGAAAGTAAAATGACAATCTACACGATGGAAGAAGATATTTGGAAACCACATATCCAAAAAAAGGTTCAATATCCTGAATATTAAACCATTCCAATCTTATTTGGAATGATGGAAATGTTTTGTAAGGTATAGTGATCATAATAGCACAACATTTTAAACACAATTAACAGCACTGTAATATATATATGAATGATTAAAAGGGGAAAATAGGTTGCATATATGGTAACAGAATTTTTAAAAATTCCCATAAAACTACATCACAAAAACTGAACTCTAAATTAAACTGTAGGCTTTAGTTAATCACACCATTATTAAAAATATGTTATCAATTTTAACAAATATTCCACACTAATGCAAGGTGTTGGGAGAGAGATGGCTTATGGGAATTCTGTATTTTATTCATGATTGGTCTGTAAACTTACTACTTTCTCTAATACAGAAAAAATATTCTAGGTTGGCAATTGTTTTCTTTCTGCCTTCTTGCTTTGATGAAAAAAAAACAGTACCAAATTTAATTAGAACTCCATTGTATGTAACATTGCTTTTCTTCTAAGATTTCAGAACTCTCTCCTTGTTCTTTACTTTTGGCACTTTTATCAACATATGATGGTGTATTTATCTGCAGGTTTATCCTGTTTGGTGTTCTCTGGGCTTCTTATATACACGTATTCTTATGTTTTAAATTTGGGAAGTTTTCTGTCATTATTTCTTTGAATGCTCCTTCTGCCATTTTCTCTCTTTCTTGGACTTCTGTAATGTATACGTTGGCATGTTTGATTGTGTCCCAGAAGTCTCTTAGGCATTTTTCACTTTTTATAATGACTTTTTCTTTCTGCCTCTCAGCTTACTCTTTTCAATTGTCTTGTCCTTAAGTTCATTGATTCTTTTTTCTGAAACCCAGAAAGTTTCAACCTTCAACCAGGAAAGTTGAAACTTTCCTGGGAACATTTCATTCCTCTTATTGTGATCCTCAACTCGTAGTTCTTCTTCTTCTTTTAAAAATTTCTGTCTCTTTTTTGAATGCTTCATATTCATTTTTCTCTGATATCTTTTCATTTTTCTCTTTATTTTCCTTCATCATTTGACAACACTGAAGACAACTTTTAAAAAATCTTTGTCCAATATGTCCACATTCTTGTTTTCCTTTTTAGTGTTTTTCTGGATTTTTTAAAAAATATTTTTATTGTAAAACCTTAACATGCAAATATACAAACATTCCTGTTATAGAAATATTCCATTTTTGGTGTACAATCAATGGATTTCTGAATTTTTATCTTCTTTTTGAATGTGCCATCAATTCCTTTGTTACATGTCTTGTACTCCTTTGTTGCATGCTGTACTTTTTAATATTTCAAAGTGCTAATGTGAGATTTATTCCCTGAAAATGCCTGTTTCTTGAGCTTATGACCAGCTGGTGATATGATGGAGATTTCCTTGAGCACTCAGCCCTCCTGTTAGGAAGATATGTCCATTGTGACTGTAGCTGCAGTGTAGCCCCTGTCTGTTCTGGGTCTGAGTTTTGTCCTGAGCCTGTGCTCACTAGTGGTTCAGGATTTCCCGTGTTTACAGGAGTTTGAATGTTCTCTCTACTTTTCAGGAGACATACCTCCTTCTCCTAGGTATTTATTTCACTGCCAGACTTAAAGCAGGTCATCTTTCTTACTTGTTTTTACTTCCTCAATTTGTTTTTGCTTGTAAGACAATTTTGGGACAAGGCATACCTGAGAGTAGTTTCACAAGTCAGTCTCTCCCAGATGTAAAAAGGCCCATTATATGCAAAATCTCAAAGGTAAGTGTAATTTAGAGGCAGCAAGTAGTTTAAAACAGGGAAAGACTGGAGAGGTGAAACACATTAAATTAGTTCTTACTTGCTATTTAGGTTCGGTATAGTAAATTTTATCTATGAAACTGTTTAAAAAGTTGTAAAAGTGATCAGACTTTGACTAGAGATATGAATGAATGAAACTAATCTGGATAGGACTAAGGTATGTCAGAATATAGGATAAAGGATGATATCATCCATATTTTAAAACTTCAACTCCTGTGTGACACTAAAGGGAGAGATGTTTATTGGGTGCAAACTTTATATTTTGAGTAGTGCATTTCCTAATTTAACTTGTGTGATCAGTTTAGTTGAACACCATGAATACATGGAATCTTGAATAAGGCAAGAGATTTTGTTTGTCCAGGTTAATGTGATTGCCTGATATATTCCAGAGTAACTTGGGCAGTGACTGAAGAAATATTTGCAAAGTCCCCTTGGGGGACTGGAGAGAAAGGAGGAAATATTCTTCCCTGTTGGAGAATTTCTGATATTCTCATAAACAGTGGGAACAACCAAATCAATAGGCCAAGCCCTCGATCTTGGGGCTCACCACTAGGAAACTTATTCCTGCAAAGGATGAACTAATCCTACTTAAAATTAAGCCTAAGGTCACCCCCAGAGAACCTCTTTTTTTGCTCAGATGTGTCTCTCTCTAAACCAACTAAGCAGGTGAACTCACTGCCCTTCCCGCCTACATGGGATATGACTCCCAGAGGTATAAATCTCCCTGGCAACTTGGAACACAATTCCTCGGATGAATTGGGACGTGGCATCAAGGGATTGAGAAAGCCTTCTTAACCAAAAAGGGGAGGAGAGAAATGAGACAAAACAAGGTTTTAGTGCCTGAAAGATATCAAATAGAGTTGAGGGGTTATCCTGGAGGTTATCCTTATGCATTATATAGATATATTTAGTTTATGGTGCACTGGAGTGGATGGAGGGAAGTATCTGAAACTGTTGAGCTGTGTTCTAGTAACCTTGATTCTTGAAGATGATTGTATAAAGATATAATGTTTACAATGAGATTGTGTGATTGTGAAAACCTTGTGTCATGCTCCTTTTATCCAACATATGGATAGATGAGTAAAAAATATGGATAAAAATAAATAAATAATAGAGGGGATAAAGGGTAAAATATATTTTGTAGATGGAAATACTAGAAGTCAATGAGAGGGAGCAGTAAGGCGTATGGTATGTATGAGTTTTTTCTTTATTCTTTTTATTTCTTTCTCTGGAGTGATGCAAATGTTCTAAAAAATAGTCACGGTGATGAATACGCAACTATATGATGACATTGTTAGCCATTGATTGCACACCATGTCTGGAATGTATGTGTGTGAAGATTTCTCAATAAAAGTATTTTTTTAAAAATTACCCATGAGGTAATGCTAGATTCTGAAGGATTTTTTAAGCTGGATGAGGGATGTTTTTGCTTTATTCTGACAGCAATGTGGAGAAAAGATTGTCTGCAGAAGAACAGAAAGGAGGAGAATGAGGGATTCTTAGGAAGATCTTGATGCCTTCTAACATTTAGCACAGGTAAATAATGATAAAGAATTGAACCAACAAATGCTATTTAATAATAAGGAAATGTGTAAGGCAGATCTAAATGTTAAGAAAGGATAGTAGATTATTGATTTTAGGAATTGGACATGAGGCTTTTGGTGGTGCCATTACCAAAATAAGTGATATAAAAGGAAAAGTAGGGGGTGCATGGGTGGTTCAGTGGTAGAATGCTCACCTTCCAGGCTGAAGACCCAGGTTTGACTCCCGGATCATGCACCTAAGGAACAAAAAGTAGGTTTTCAGAGAAAAAATGTGCAGAAAAGTAGAATTTGAGATAAGTTAGAACAAATAATAAAATGAATTTTTCTGGTCAGAAAACTGAGCCCTAGGATGCAGGGTAAGATGAGATGAAGTGGGGTAGAGATGATAGATGTCCTATATTCCCACTTGTATTCTGACATCAAATACCTCCAACACCCTCAGAGACCTCATTACACCCTTTCTTTCTTCCCTCTCCTTCTCTTTTATTCCTCCTTTGCTTCCTCCTTCCCTCCCTCCCTCTCTGCTGGTTCTTTTCTATTAGTGTATTAACATATGTTAAAATCTCCTTCATTTTCAAAGAAATATCTTTCTTTGATCCTGGATTCCTCTCTAGGTACTCCCTTACCCTTTCCCCTTCTTCAGATGCAAGCTTTATGAAAGAATAGGCGTACTTGCTGGCTCCAGCTCCTCATTTCCTATTCCCTCCTTAATTTACTTCAATACCTTTTGCCAAGATCACCAAAGACCACCCAGTTTATAGTTTCTATTTTCTTGGCTTCTCAGTAGCTTTTGACTCTGTCTCTCATGTTCCATTTCTTGAAACATGTTCTCTGCCATCTTTCAGCTACAACTCCCAATTTTCAGGCTATTCATATTGGCTATTTTCCTCTTTTCTTCTGTGGATTTTTCTTTCTCCACCACCCACAAAGTGTTAGCTTTTCCCTCAAGATCCCATTTGGCAAGTTTTCTCACTCTATACACAGTCCCTCTGTAAGGGGGGACTTACACTGCAGTGCTTCGGATAATGACCTGCAAATCTTTGTTTCCAGTCTAGTTCTCCTCTTTCACCACTAGACAAGGGAAGCACTCTTTCCATGAGGCCAGAGGATTGAGGGATATCTCCAAGCTTAATCTAATATTAGAGCAAACCTGACAGAAAAGAAATTACTTATGTTCATGCACTTAAAAAATAAGTCCCTATTTAAGTATGATAAACCCAAGGAGCTTTTCTTTGGCCATTTGTCCTTGCAAGTATGATAGTCTTACCCAAATTCCATAGACTAAGAATTGGAGGAGGTGTTTCCCATAGAAAAGTAGGTGAATCACTGGTGGTCAGGCTAAATAACAGGTGTTCCCTATACACTGTGAAGTCACAACTTTCCATCTCCTAACAGAGCCAAAATTAGAAAGAGGTAGAATGAGGTGGGTGATAATTGGAGTCTGATTGTTGAGGAAGCATGAGGTTTGGGAGAAGAAAAAGAATTGAGACTTGAAACTGTTACGTCAAGAAGGCTCTGTATAACAGATGGACCCACAGGGAAAATGGACAACATGATGGAGGAAATCCATACATACAGGGGACCAGATAAGCACAGAAATATGAATGGGGATGAAGCTAAATGCCAAGGGGAGCAGGCAGGCAGACAGCACATGAGATGGGCAAGATGCCCAAGTAACTGGGAGAAGGGGTATGGCAACTAAGGTTTTCAGATGTTTTGTAAGAAGCAGACAAGAAAAATAGTTTCAGTTTCTAGAATCTAAAAACAAAGAAGATGATTAAAATATGTTTACTTATTTGTGGAATGTTGTAAGATCAAAGATTTGGATTTAGCTAATGTGTCTTGAACACAGATTTAACTGCTTTGCCACCAAAAATTGATCCTGCTACTAGCAAGCCTGTTTAGTGAGTGATTGTTGGCCTAATTACATGCATTCACACCAGGGCATAATAATATATAAATAATTTCTGAAAAACATTATAATGTTCTATTTAAGCCCAAATGGCAGAGGATGCAAGTAAATTAAGAGGGAAAGTCTGAGGTGAAGAAATTAATAAGTGCAAAAGTTAGGGATATTTGGGTGTGTAGGATAAAACCACTAACCCTTTGGGGCTAAACCCTTAGATTTAAGGTTTTTGCATGGCAACCAAGATAATATGTTGCCAGTAGTCATTTTGATAAAGAAATTATAGGGGGCAATCCTGAATAGTCAGAGTTAGTATTTTAAAAGGAAAGCCAGGAAAGCAATTGAGGTTTGGGTATGGACATGTGGTAACCTGAACAGATTGATAGGGGGTGGATTACACAATTATAAATGTTTCTTTAAGATCACCTGGATAGGCCGTCATATGACCAAGTGACTGAGAGGGTGTCTTGTGACATACCCAACAATTAGTATGTTTTTATACTTGGGATATTGATTCAGTCAGGCTTACATAAATTTATTTTGTAATACCTCCATTAGGCATAATGGCAAATCAAGGGTGGGGCTAGTAGAGAAGAGATCTGGGGAGGAGAAACAAAAGACCAGCCAAAAAAGAAAGATTAGCTCGCGGTGTTTGGGCTGAATCAGGGAAGGGGAAGAGATGGGCAGAGAAAGAGTCTCTGAGGTGGAAAATACATTTCATGGTGGGGTGTGTTGTATAATTGGATTTTGAGGTAGTGGATGATTAACCCAAGATGAGTTCAACTGTTGGGTTGAGGTGGGAGTGGTTGAGTGGGCTAATACAGCTGCAGGGATGAGGTAATTAATGTAATGTCATATTACACAATGTGTGCCTGGAGAAAATTGGATGTGATTAAGATCTTGTCTGCAAATATTGAATATTGTGTGTAATGGTAGGACTGTTAAGGCAACCTATGGGTAGTCAGAAAAAAAATATATTGTCTGTCTTCAAAGGTAAAGACGATTGTGATTGAAAGAGGCACTGAATGGAACATATTAACCAAATTTATGACTGCAAAGTATTTGCCAATTGCTAACTGAATCGAGTCTAATTTCAATAATATTAGGTAAGGAGACTATGAGATTAAGTTTGCAATAATCTACCTTGAAGCTGTGTTCATTCTTTCTAGGTTTAAGAGCAGTCAAAATCAAGCTGTTACATGGACAAAGTCAGGATCATCCGCTCTTCTTTAAATAGGTCTTATATCATGGGTTTCAGTTCTTGAAGTCCCTATTCTGATTTATATTGGTCTGGAGTAACTTTTTAACATGGGAGAAGGGTGGTCCATGGGATCCTATTTTTCAATGCTGCTGTAATACTGCCAAAGACTTAATTGTCTGAATTTATTATATGTTGGGTTCGAGTGTCCATGTCCTCTAAGGTATCATTTAGGGCAATGTGAAGTATGATTTCTGAGGAGTTAGGGAAAGGCAATAGTGCTGATGGTTAAGGTGAGACATATCTGTCCTCTTTCTTATGTTTTCTAACTCTCCTAAAAGTATAGAAGGAATCTTGTTTAAATTTAATGGCACTTTAATTTGAACTCCAATATCATTTAAGGCCATAAAGGATTGCCAAGCAGTACATTTCAGCACATGTTAAAGTTAATTCAGAATCTATGTGGTAGAGATCCAAAGCCAATCAGCACTGTTATATATTTTTGTTGTATCAATTCTTTTACTAAATTTTTGGTTTCTAATTGAATCAAATTGTGGATCTGTGTTTCAATTTTTTGTTCCTCCCCCTGTGCATGGGCTTTTATTTATTCATTTATCTATTTATTTAAATGTTCATTTGGGGGGCTCTCTCTTCCCTGTTCATAAATATGGAATATCTATTTCCTAGGAGGAAGATTTTTTCCTCTTACAGCCCCAGTCATTGTCAAGATTAGGAGAGTCTCCCTTCCCCCCATGTCCTGAGGATCAGGATATTCATTGCAACAGAAACACAGGTGGCAGCAGCAGAGTCTTTGGAGGGCCATAATGTTCTAGTGAGCCACCTGCTTTTAGGAGAGTGACCTCAGCATGCCACAGGATGGCTGTCCTTCCTCTCATGAGCAGCCACCCAATGGGACCCTACATGGAACAAGGCACATCTCCCTCTGAACCACTTTATAGAAAGGGGCTCAATGATCCAAAGTGACCGTCATCCCCCTAAGCCTAGTGCCAGCCATGGCATATGCTAGAATCTACACCCATCTGAAGAGGTGATGGATGGCATACTACACACCAAAGGAATTTGAGAGAAAGTGTATTACTCAAACAAGCTACTCCTCCTAGATACAAACATGTTCAGGCTGGCTTCAGTGAGGCAGAGAGAATGGATTAGATCTTTATAGTGACTATGGAATGGGACTGAGAAGAAGTTACAGAGCATGGGCTGGGGGGTCTGTGAGCTTTGAATTTCTTGCTTGTGCCAAAAGAGGGGGTATATGTGAGCATTCTTTCAGATCGCCCAGATAGAGCAGGAGGTAAAAGGGAAGATGGGGCCAAACTTCAAATTTCAGTGTTCAAACTTCAAAAGTGGAGTCAGACTGTTTATTGCAAGTACTCTTTCTATTACTGTTAATGATCCTTATACAATTAAAAAAATAAATTTATAAACCTTTGCGGATTAACTCCTAATTCCAGGTGACATTTGGAAAATTGCTATTTGGAATGACAGTTGGGATGTAACATAACTTAATATAATAAGAGAGGATTTTCCCTTAATGAACCTTGGTTTATAGACAAATAGAAAAATTAATAACTTGAGCTTGAAACTGCTAGGAATTAAGAAAGGGTATGTGTATGCATGTGTAATAATAAATTAAATTTTTGCTCCTTGAAGTTGCTATCAACAAAAAGACAAAAGCACTGAAGAATTCATATAGAATACAAAATAGCCCATATTTTAATCTTTGCAGGAACTAGGCTTTAAAACATTGTTAACCTTAAAAATAACTTACGGTGTTTTTCTCCATTGTTTTGATTAAACTGTCCACTTCTGTTTTTCCCAATGGTGTTGAAATACTTGTAAAAACTGTATTAGGTACCATTTCCACCCAACAGATGCAGGAAATACTGGAAATCTTGTAACAAAATCTGTACTGCAGAGATTTCCTTCTGAATTTTGCAGACTTAAGCAATTCTCACAAACTAAAATTTTAAAGCAAAACAAAACAAAAAACACTTTTGGCATTTAACCCTTGAATTACAGAATGCAATTTTAAGAGGTAGAAAAAATTCTACTCTGATAATTTAGGGTGACAGGTGAATGTAGTATGTGATCTAAAGGCAGGCACTTATCTGAAGTACAGAATAATATATATATTTTTTAATTATGCGTGCATGTAAGTACAAGAATATTGGTAAGTTTATAAAGTCAGAGAGTTAAAGAAATATTTAACCACTGTGACCCAGATAAATTTAGGAATAAGACTTCAGTTAAGACAGGAAATTGTAGGCAATATTCTGTGAAGAGTTTTCTTTTCTTTTCTTATTTTACTAGATGTGACTTATATTGTCAAGTACTTGGCAAGTGCTGCAGATCAGAACTTTTTCTTTACTGTTACTAAAAAATTTACCAGCACACCACTCATCAACCAGATCAAAACAGAGTAATTATTTCATCCCTCAGTAAGTGAATTCCATGGCAACTGTCCTTCAGACTTCTATCACCACAGGCAAATTCTGTCTGATCCTGAACTTCGTATGAAATCATACAGTACATACTTTTTTATTTTAGTCCTCTTTCACTTACTGTAATTTTTTCATCCTAATACTTGCTGCCGTGTATATCTCTAGTGTGTCCATTTTTATGGTTGTATAATATTCAATTATCTGAATATACCAATTCATACTGGAGTTCCAGATGCTTCGTATCCTTGCCAACGCTAGAGGCTGTGTTGCATTTTTAACCTATAACCCAAAATGTAGGAAAGTTTATATTGCTTGGGGACTTATCACTCAAAATTTAATTTGAAAAAGGTGTAAGGCTCCTATTTTTCTCTGCCGTCATCTCAATTTCAAGAGGGTCAGAGTATGGCATTTTAGGGACACAGTATTTTTATAAAGTTGCTATGCAGTATTAAGCTGAAGACTACATAACCATATTATATGCTACAATTGCTTGTTTCCATCATGTGACATGGCAAAAGAATCATGGTCAAATCAGTTCTAATAAACGCTATCAAATACCCTGCATTTACTTTCTATCTACTGACCTAGAAGGATAAGAATGGGCAATGATTAACGATGTTGAAAGTATAATTCTCACGAATTGTTCATTTGTATTTAAAGGGTTGCATCCTTCTAAATACAAGGAAAGCATTGATATCTATGTTTCAGTTTCCATGCTACCATTTGACTCTGTCCATAGACTCGTTATTTGTTTTGATAATCTTCAATTAACCTTCCTCATTAAGTACTCTCCTAGTTAACCTGCTTCTTCTTCAGGATGAAGAATGAATTGCAATGGTTTAGGAAAGAACTACTGATATCATGCTTAGTCAGACCAGTTAAAATTGCTCGGTTCAATAAAAACAAAACGAAACAGATATCACCCACATTTTATCTAGCTTGATGCATATAAAATGATTGACTTATTTGCTTTTTTTTTCAGTTTTTACCAGCTGCTAACAACATCTGCTTATTGTAAATTATCTTCTTTAATTGACATTTTTTGAAAATGTTGAATTTAGAGGTTATTTTTATTTACATGCTGCCACTTTGTACCTAAGAAAGCATGAAAGAATTGTTCATATTTCAGTAGATTATTACTGTGTCATATAGACAGATGTAGTTATGGCATTCCATAAGTGATTTATCTAAAGGAAGTAATGGCGATTACTTGTCCCAAAACTCCAGAAAGCCTCACATCTTAACATAACTTCCAAGAAAAAATATACTTTGCTATAATCTGTCTTGCCTTCTATGCTTTGCATATCAAGTTTTGCATTGAAGCGAAAGTAGACCACTCAACTCAAGTATCATAATCAAAACTGTTTTTTCCTCGCTTAAAATTCAGAAAGTGTTAACAATATAGCAACAGCTTAAAATGTGACTAATTAGCAATTTGATGCAGGTCTTCCTTTGCCTTTCTTAAGTGGTTTGCTCTAGAGTGTCTTTATAATTAGTATCTTGCTCTGAAGAGCCATAGGCACATCGCCTAAAGGAATGAAGGAAACTGCTTCTAAAAGAGAAAAATGGAGAGCAGAGGTCTTCAAAATGAGGAGAGTTAAGTATTTCTGGCCAAATTTATTTTAAAGCTTTATCAAAATCCTAATGATTAGTTTTATTTAACACAAAATGAGACTTTAATTTTTCTGTGAAGTTATCCAATGTATGAACAAAGCATTTTCTATGGTATTTTTCATAGAAGTGGAACAGTTGTCAAATTAGAAAAAAAATTATTGGTCAAATAGGTATTTACTTACATAAATGATCATATTCAATTACTTATTCTAATGACCATATTCAAGTAATAGACTTCATCAAAATTCAATTACAGCTTGTAAAGGAGGCTTTCATTATGAAATGGCTATCTCAGCATTTGGATATTTTAGGAAGCCCTTCCAAGGGCACATCAGCTAAAAAGGTAAAACTTACTTTATGATGCTGCTATGGTACTGTTACATATATACTTAGACTGCATTCATTATAGATTTATTCCATTGATAAAAGAAACATCAATACATATCCCACAGATTATAAATAAGATAGCAGGGAAATATTGCGAACAATGTTGCCACAATTTGAAAATTAAAGTGAAATAAATTTCTTGAAAAATAAAATTTACTAAAGTGACAAGAAAAAGTGGAAATATTTCTGTATCTATTAGAGAATTAAATCTATTATTAAAGTCTGTGGTAAAAATAAAACTTCAGGTCTAAATGGCTTCACCAATGAATCCTTCTATACACCCATGTGAAAAAGAAAGGAACACCCCCCAGCGCATATTATGAAGTCAATATGGCCTGGATACTAAAACATGAAAAGGGAGCTACCCATAAGGAATGTAACTCCATGAATGCAAAGGTGGTTTAACATTTGAAAAGAAAGAAATGTGGTGTGCCATATTATTGAAAAAAAGAGGAAAACACTACATTTTTCTTCAGAAATGCAGAAGTGCTTGATAAGAGGCAAAAACTATGCATTATGAGAACTCTTAGTCAAGAACAATAAAAGAGAACTTCCTTAATGTGATAATATCTGCAAAGAGAAAACACTCTAGCATACATAAAACCCAATGTTATTGAACATATTCCCTGTAAATGAGGAAAGAGATAAGAATGTCCTCCACCAGTGCAATAAGTAAATAAATAAATAAATAAAGGACATGAAGAGTCAGAAGCAAAGAAAATGGCTATTGTTTGCAGTTGGCATGTTCTTGCACATAAAAAAACCAAAGAATTAAAAAGTCAAATATTCCATATAATAAGCTAATTTAGTAAAATATTAAATACAAGGTCAACAAGCAAAATTCATTCTATTTCTATATCCCAGCAACTAATTGACAGAAAATGAAATTTTAAAAATGATAGCATCTGGGGTGCAAGGGTAGTTCAGTGGTAGAATTCTCACCTGCCATGCGGGAGATCTGGATTCGATTCCCAGCCCATGCACTTCCTAAAACAAACAAATAAAAAACAAAATAAACAAAAATTCAGCAAATGGTGACGCAAAATAAGGGGATACGCACATGAAAAGAGAATGAAATGTAACCCCCGCCATACAGCATACAAAAAAAGGGGGGGGGCAGTGTGACGGTAGCTCAGTGGCATAATTCTCACCTGCCATGCTGGAGACCTGGGTTCAATTTCTGGAGCCTGCCCATGCAAAAGAAAATGATAGTAGTCACAATACCAAAAAAATTTCTTCTTAGGAATAGATCTAATGAAAGACATGTAAGGCCTCTACATGGAAAATCACAGAATATTATCGGAAGAAATGAAATAATACCTAAATAAATAAAATATTTATCATGTTTAAAATTGTAAGTCTCAATATTTGTAACGATGCCACTTTTCTCCAAATTGACCTAACGTGTCAGTGAATTTCAATCAAAATCCCAGTAGTCTTTCTTATTGCAATTGACAGGTTGATTCTAAAATTAATCTGGAAATGTAAAGGATCAAGAATAGCCCAAAACTGTAGAAAAACAAAATGTTTAAATGAATAAGCAAATTTGTTAAAACAAGGAACTATTACAAATGATTTCAGGTTTATCTTGAAAAACATTATGCTGAATGAAATGAGCTACATGCAAAAAAGTTGCCTACTATACTAGTTTCAACTATATGAAGTTTTAGAAACCTCCAAATTGACTGATAGCAGCTGATAACAGAGCAGAGCAATTTGACTGTAAGGGGGCACAAGGGAATTTGGTGATGGAAACGGCATTTTTAACAGGAGTTACATAATTGTATACATTTGTCAAAATGCATCAAACTCTATAGTTAAAATATTGATTTTCTTGCGTATAAATTATACATCAATAAATCTGACTTAAAAACTTTTAAAGGACAGCAGTAATCTATTGTGCTAGAGATCATTATAGTGGCTACCTTTATAAAACATTGAATGCAAGAGGGCGAAAGCAGTAATGTGAGTTATTCATTTGTAAAAATTTATTGAGCTGTATCCTTTAGACTGTTTCACTTTACTATCAGTATGTTATAAATCAGAAAAGCCCCAGGAAAAGCCTACACTCGGTAGCCAAAGGACCAAGAAAGGGGCAGCTTAGTAAGGCAGAAAACTTTTAAACAACAACCACAAAGATCCAACCACCACAGAAAAAGAAATGCGGCCATAACTCCATGTCTGCAAAGGCTGAAAGGAGAGCCTGGACTTCCAACGTCATTCTGTCTGCAATGAGATGCACCTCCCTTCCCCTGGTGTGATGTCAGAGAGGGGTGATGTCAGAAGCAGCCAAGTGGGGAGGTGGGACTTTGATCCCATTATGGGAATAATGAGGTGTCCCCACAGGATGTCATTGGAAACCATGAGCATAGCCTGGACTTCTCCACTATCCGGCAATATCAAGGTTCAACCCCCTCTTCACACCAGAACAGTATTGGAGAAGGCCAAGTAATTCACTACCATCCAGCAGTAATGAGACTTCCCCTTCTCTTCAGCAGTGGCAGTGACACTTACATGGGGAGTCGTATCTAGGTACTCTGCCCCCTTGCAACCAGAGTGGCATCAGTGGAAGCCTAGTGGACATCTGAACCCCATGTTATCCCAGCAGTAATGCAGCCCTCCTCTCTCACTGAGATACCAACAGAGGCTGAGGGGGCACCTCCATCTTTACCTTACCTGGCAGTATCAAGGCAGTATGTTCTTCCCCTCCAGGGTGGTATCAGAAGAAGTTTGTTAAAACAGAAGATTTAAATAAAATCCAGAGCTCATGACATAACATCCCAACTGTCCATGATACAATAAAAGAAATCACGTATCATAACAAGAATCAAAGAAAATATCAACTTGAAGAAGAAAAGAGGCAAGATGGCATAGGCATTGGAATCAACTGACAAGAAATTTTTAAGCAGCCATCATAAAAATGTTTCAATGAACAGTCAATGAACATTCTTGAAATAAATAAAAAAATAAAGTCTCAGCAAAGAAGTAGAAGATACAAAGAAAAATCAAATGAACATTTTAGAACTAAAAATATAACTCAAATTTAAAAACAGCAGAATGGACAGAAGAGAGGAAATAATCAGTGCACTTAATGAGAGTATAATATAAATTACTCAATATGAATAACAAGGAGAAAATAGACAAATAAATAAAACAAACAAATGCGGAGAAAATAGACAAATAAATAAAACAAACAAATGCAGCCTAAGTGACCTGAAGGACTATAATCAAAATTTAAGATACTATGTCATTGGATCCCAAGATGGAGATAAGTAAAGGAGGAGGAAAGTGAATTGAAGAAATGATGGCTGAAATTTTCCCAAATTTGGCCAAAGATATTAACTCACATGCCAAGACACATCATAGTCAAAATTCTTAAAACTAAGGAGAAAGAAAGATCTTGAAAGCAACCTATAGAAGAAAGTCAGTTTAAATGTCCAAGGAGCTCTCCTCAGAAACTATGAAAACCAGAAGGACGTGACACATTTTTCAACTGCTGACAGAAAATAATTGTCAACCCAGAATTCTATATCCAACTGAAGTATATTTCAGTAATGAAGAGAAAATCAAGACATTCTCAGATGAAGGAAAACCAAGAGAATTTGTCATTAGTGGTCCTCCTCAAAAAGAATGGCTAAAGAAAATTCTTGAAACAGAAAGGAAATGATAAAAGAGGGAATCTTGGGGCATTGTGAAAAAAAAAGTGAAAATCTGGATAAATACAATAGACTTTCCTTCTCCTCTTTAGTTTCTTAAATTAAATTTGAAGCTTAAAGCAAAATTATGATACTACCTTTAAAATATCTACATAAATTAACAAAATTGCCCATATATCTTAAGTATGTATACGTTCTAGCAATATGGTACGTTTGACAGGGAATTGGATTAGGAGGCACAAAACTTCCATTTGTTATCCATGGATCCCAAAGCTACATATTAGTTTTAGAAACTGGGACTATGCTACATTCTTTCCAGTTTTCTTTTCCTTTCACTGGTAATATAAAATCTAATGGGTTTCATAGATTTGGGTTTTTCTGTTGGTTGTATGTGTATGGTGGGGGGGGGTCACATTTCATGCTTTTTCCATGTGACTATCCTATTATTGCAGCACCATTTATTGAATACTTTTTGGGGGGAGAAGTTGCATGCACCAGGAATCAAACCCCAGTCTCTTGGATGGCAGGTGAGAATTCCACCACTGAGCTACCTTTGCACCCCCATAGATTTGTTTTAAGATAAGATATTTTGCAAACTATGAAAGAATATAAAATGAGTTAAAATCATTATCATTATACACCTTTTCAGACATGGAGCTGTTCAGAGCTAGTCTATGGTGGAAAATATCAGAATAGTGATTGCCTCTGGATAGAGACAGGGATACCTTGAAAAGGGATAGAAGTGAACCTTCTGGGGTGGTGGTAAAGATTTTGATACAGGTTTGAGTTATTCTGTGTAAACGTTTGTCAAAATGCAGTAAATGAAGGCATAAGATATGTGTATTTCAGTTTATTTACCTTAGCAGTAAAATAGGACTATAAGCAAATATTACACTCTAGTTAATGATATGCATATCTTAAAAGATTTAGGAAAAAGTCTTGCTGCTTGCATTTACTTTGCAATGAATCAAAAGCAAAGAAGGTGATGGAAATGACAGTGAGATGGATAGTCATATGATAAATTCAATTTAGTAGAATGTTAGTGGTAGAATATATCTGATAGGTGTAGGGGTATTACTATCAATTTCTTTTAGCCTTTCTGTAATTTTGAAAATTTCATGCTAAAATGTACGAAAATATTGGGAGGAAATTTAATATGAAAATTTAATGTCTCAGAAATTTCATGCAAATTATGGAGGTTACCTGTCTTATTGCTAGTATCAGTGCCAAAACACATGATATCAATGTAAGGTAGGCTAAAGCAATAATATTATTTTCACAAATGGCACAAGATACAAGTTCCCCCTGTATTTATGCATACCAAACACACAAAGATAGAAATTCAGAAACAAAAAACTAAAAGTATAGGTTCTATTGCAAACTTATACTAACTTTTCGCTACCCCTTTGCATAAGGTCCATGGACAGTTCTTTTTCTTAATAGCCTTAGTATATGTTATCAAATCATTTTGTATCAAATATCATAGAGAACCTTAAATCACATCCATTCCTTTAATATGGAAGATTTGCTGTAATGCACATTTTATACATAGCCAAATGTTTTAACACCAAATAATTATGGTCACATTATTTTTCCAAATTTGATAGCTGTGATTGAAGCTTTCTATCATTTTATACAGCAGTGATGACAGAATCTGAGTTATGTTATTTACACACCAACTTCAATCCTAAACCCCTTTGAAATTCAAAACCCACAAAAATATACCTCATTTTTTAAGGTCAAGTTATCTTTCAGACAAAGAGAAATATACTCAAATTAAAATATCTTTGAAAACATTCTTTGGAACATTCAGAAAAGTTCCTCAACTCGTTTTTATAAAAATGATATTTAAAGAGGTAAAAGTAAATGAACCATATGGAGTGCATTCCATTTGAAAAAACTTCTCATTGGAACATTAATGAAAAATGGGTTTGGAAAAAGTTTAGAATGTGTTAGGTTACGAGTATCAAGGCCTTTCATGATTGCGTTTTATAGTTTTAGTAACAAGCCACAATCAGAGAGTAGAATTACCACATATAGCAGAAGTGTCATTTCAGTGGTACATATATGTTGGAAAGGAATCATCTTGATGTTACTAAATCTGTGATTTTGGGAAAGTATATCACATTTCAGGATAGGGTTGATGTACTGGTCTGGGTATCCTCGGCGGAACCAGAAGCATGGTTTGGCTTACTGTGGATGTAACTTAGATAGTTCATTATAATCATTCATTTATAAATTTATTCATCCATTTTATAGATTTAATAAAGGCTTTGTACTGAGAAATTAGCATGGGGGAGAGATGAGAGAAGAGCAGATCTATAAGATTAAAGTCTAGAGACACATAATGCATAGATGTATGGAAGATAAGAGTACCCACATCTCCTTGGCATTACCCTTTCCATGCATACTAGACTGACCTCCAATAGTTAACACTTAAGCCTCTTTATCATGGAACTTTCTTCTGGGCACCAAATCCTGCTTTGTCTATGTATGGTAGAGTGAAAGGGTTCTGGAATGAATGCTTCCCTGAAACAGCCTTAAACCGATCTCCTTAAATGGTATTACCCTGAGATCCATATTCTAGATTTTTACAGCTCTCCACCAGGATTAACCTCCAGTTTGCCTATAGCAATAACCTGCTTGACAATGCACCTTTTGTTGACTTTCCCTTTACAATTTTTTTTCTCCACTCTCCTTTTGGAAAGTTTCTTGAGATTGGGTGACACATAAGCAACTTGTCATAGAATCTTTATTTCAGGTTTCCTGCCTAAGCATGGAAGCACATAATCACAATACAATGTTAAATGGGCCATAGTGAATATATATACCAATTGTCATGGAAATCAAAGGAGGAGCCACATTCACATCTTCATTTAGAAAGTTGTTTCCTGAACATCATTTTATAGTTCCCCAACTATTTTAACTGTAACAAGTCACCAAAGCACCATTCTAGATCTTTCTAGGAATGTCAATTATTACCTGGAGACAAAGAAATCACATTATGGCTGGGAAGAGATGAGTGGTATGGTGGGGAGAAGAGAAGAAGATGGGTGAAGTTAAAAGGAAGAGTGTTGTGGTGGTTTGTAACTGTATGTATCCCAGAAAATCATGTTCTTTAAGCTAATCCATCACTGTGGGTATTAACCCACTCTAAGTAGGATTTTTTTATGAACTTACTTAAATTACATGTATATCCCCTCAATCTGAATGTGTCTCACCCCACTTACTGGAGACCTTTATAAGAGAATGAAATTCAGGCAGAGGAGAGAAAACCACAGAAGCAAGACGCTGTGGTTAATGAAACCCAGAAGAGAAGACCTGCAGATGCTGCCACTTGTCTTGCCAAGTGGCAGAGGAGCCAAGGATCGCCAGCAGCTGGTCTTTGGGAAGAAACCATTGCTTTGATGATGCCCTGATTTGGACATTTTCACAGCCTCAAAACTGTGAGCTTATAAGCTAATAAATTCCCATTGTTGAAGCCAAACCATTTCATGGCATCTGCTTTAATCAGCTTAGGAGATTAAAACGTGGGAAGAGGAAATAATGGAAACTGAAGAAAGTTCCTGCCAGTAGATGATATCTGCATTGTATTTTGAACCCTGATTATAACTTTTCCAAACATAAATATGTTGATCAGAGTCCAAGTAATGGGACAGAACATGCAAAAGCCTGCAGTTACACCAAAGGGCATGGTGACTTAGGAGCAACAATCCAAGTGCCAAGAATACAGCATGGATGTGGGCAACTTGAAAAAGGTGAAACAGCAAAACATGTTGGAGCTAGATTGAGAAGACCCTTGCATTCTAAGAGTGTGAATTGCATCCAATGAGCAAAGGAAATCCACTAAGGTCCCCTTTTCCTTAGGGCTCCAATTGGCAGGTCCATCTGTGCTATTGCAGACTAAAGAAGCCCACCCTTTTACAAGTTTCACTTCGTAGTCCTTCCTGTGTTCATCTGCCCCTAGAGGACTAGTGCAAAACTAAAGAAATATTGGAGGATATAAGTGATTTATTTTAAGCTATATGTTAGAAAATTATCAAAGGTGTATACACTGCAAAGGATTATATGGAATATCTGAATATTCCTCTAACTTTGCAGAACTCAGAATGAAACTCATGCCTCATAAATTCAAGTCCCATTCCAAAACTATGGAATTCTCCTTAACAAGACTATTTCAAACAGCATTAAGGTATTCTGTCTGTGTTGGTGTTCCTGGGTGCAGAGAATGACATTGTATGCTAAAACACAATTATCACAGATAAGAAAAGTTGACCACATGTTGAATATTACTGATGATGGCTAGATGTACATGGAAATTCAGTGTGCTATTCTCTTTACTTTCGTATGTTTGACACTTTTCACAATGAAATGAAAAATTTAACAGTTCTCAAAAAAAAATATTGTAATTAGATATCCATAGTAGATTCTGTTGATGTTCCTTTAGCAATCTGGGATACTTATTTCTCAGCCGCTGCTCTCATGTTCACCCCCCTTTGAGTGCTGTCTCAGCTGACTTTTGGAGCTGCCTCCCCTGGCTATGCCTAAAAGGTTATCCCTGCTACTGACTGGCTAATGCGAATGAGTACTAATAATAGCTCTCACCTCTGGGTGGGGAACCCTCTGGTGCAATTGCTACTCCAGAGCTTCTCAAGGGAGCAGGCTGAGGCAAGAGTTCACCTGAGGGCAAGACTTCTGACCTGGCTTCTTCCTCTGTTCTTTTCTGCTTTCCTTACTACTTTTGGGGTTTCTCATGAGAACACTCCGTCAGTAAATTATTTGCAAAAATACTCTCAGATTTTGCTTTTAGCAAACTCAGCTTTATTTTGAAATTGATGGGAAATTAATTCATTAAGGCACGAGACCAGGTAGGTATCACAAATTCTGGTTCCTAGTTTAGTTCTGTCCTTTCTTACCGGTGTCCCTCAACTCTGCAAACATTAGATTCCTTTGACAAATGAGGATCACATTTCCCCAGTCTATATGCTATGATATTGCAAGGAACAAATGAGAGTATGTGTAAGTAAGTGCTTTTGAAAATGGAAAGTTCCATATAATGAGATGACGTAACTATGCTATTTCTAAATTATCTACAAAAAGTCGCAAACTGCCTGACAGTTAATAGTTAACACATTACTGAATTCTAAAGCTGAGAAGGTATTTTATGGCAAATAGAGACTTGCTGCAGTATGCCCTGTTGCTGGGCTGGCTTTATGATTTCACTTAGGCCCTTCATCTCTGCCTGCTTTTTCCTGACAAGATGCTGGAGGTAGATGTGATTTGCACCTCTCGTGGGTGATGGAGTCTGTCCTCTTTCTGTACAAGGAGAGCACAGTTTCATTTTCCTCCCTAGGAGTGAAGAATCATTTTGTAAATTTAACATTAACACCTTATGACTTGTATGAAGAGAAAAAACAGTGACAAAAATTCAGCTTCATGATACACTGTGATAATAATCTCATTCATCTATCATGTATTCTATTTGCAAAAATGCCCCACTGGAAAGAGAAGACATTAATTTCTCTAAAAATAGTATGGTCCAGAAATATGACTGTGCATGTAACAAAAAATCTATGGGGCTGACTAAAGGGACAGCTGTGCAGTTGACAAAGTGCATAAAGTATGGTCTGAATGAAATTGCTGGCAGGTGACATCCTTTGTTGTGCTGCAGTCCTTATTAGATCATTAAAAGACAGTCATTGAATTCTAACACTCAGTGTACCTGTAATCTGCCAGAATGCTCCTTCCTTAGGTATATAGCTTGAGGAAAGAAAAAAAGTTGTCAAAAATTTGTCTTGTTTTCTATCTTTTCCTTTTGATGCTCAGTTTTCAAAATTATTCATCATTATTTTGGCATTTCTATATAAGTAGACGGGTCTTTTCACATATTGCTTTTCTGAAATATGTATGGGGTTAACTTAAAATATCCCAAACAGAATTCAAATTACAGTTCTCCCCTCCCTTACAATGCTTCACTTCTGAAAATAAACTTCACTCAAAAGTGATATTTAGAGATCGTCTGTAACTGAAAACTAGGGCATACTAGTTAGATGTCAATATAGTTTGAAGTTATCACTTGCATAAAAAATAGAAATATTGGATTTATTCTATGCTTCTGTTGTAGTTCTTAGCAGAAAATACCAATATACAGCAAATAAACAAGCAAACAAAAGCAGAAATAGTTTCCTTAAATTTACCTCTATAGAAACTGATTTCTCAATGAGGAAAATTTTAATAGCAATGATTTGAAAATGCACATTGAGCACACGGGAAAAATCTATAAGGACTCACTGTTTTGAAAATCTGCTGTGCATGCTAATCTAACTCCAATTTAAATAAAAATTTGAAGTTTTGAGCAAGAATGGAAATTAGCACAGGTAATGGTTAGCAATTTCCAGGAAGGTGGCTCTAGAAAATGCTTGGAAAACTGTTTATGGGATGTTATTAATTATATGTGATTTGACATATAATCAAATATGATTGAAGCCTATTAAAAAACAAACACATTCTCAAGCTATTTCATCTTATGATCTATCTAAACTTATGAAGACTAGGTTTATTTTGAATTATGATTTTTTTCCTGAAGGAATTGTTGAATTTCTCTTTTCCTTTGTTTAAGAACTGGCTAGTGTATTACTAAAATAATCATGTTTTCTTTATGTTAAGTGAATGGAGATAGGTGGGACTGCGATAGGGAATGAAATGATGACCGTGCCCATACTCATGAAGTGGAAACATCTGCAGTGGCCTTTCCACAGGCTCATACTTGAGTGCGGTGGCTCAGTGGCAGAGCTCTTGCCTGCCATGCCGGAGACTCAGGTCCTTCCCGGCGCCTGCCCGTGTTAAAAAAATTCAAGGTGGCCTTTACACTTGGAGTAAATTTGCTTTCCATTGCCTCTATCTTTCCAGTATACAGGGACCCTCACAGGCCTGAGCCCACATCCATAGAGAAAAGTCTCCCCAGAAGCCCTGCTGACCACCCATTTATCAAATGAGCTGCTGAGTGTCTCATCAAACTGGGGCCTTAATTTAAGCAGCTCTGAGCTAACTTTTGCTCTTAGGTCAGCTCAATTAGGCATGGGGAACAAAAGAGAGAGAAAGATAAAGGTAACGTAAACCATGTTCACAAATTTAAAACTCTGGGTTTTTTATCTTTGCAGTTGTACTCCTCCCAAATGAAACCATATTGGACCAAGCAAGGAATGTTAATGTAATTTTAAGAAAACAGAAATGGAGAAAGTTTCATGATACCCTATGTGGTCCTCTAATCACCGACCTTGACAATCTTTGGACAATTTCTGTGGTGTACCTGATGTCAATTGTTCATTGGGTCATTTCCAAATTGCAAGCAAACAGAACATTTCTGAATAAGATGTATGATTATTACATCAGTGATTAGGTAATTTTGTGACAAATTTATCTTGAGTAATATTGGATTTATACACCCATGATATTTGCATTTATCTTTCTCCCAAGGGATTATATTATTTTTAGAGTAAAGTGTTATAATTCACAGATTTTAAAAGTCTTAAAATTTTTGGACTTCTGCTCTGGGAAGATAGATTAAATGAACATTTTTCTATATCTTCTGCTAGTACAGCTAAAATATCTGGGCACGCGTAAAACAAACAAGAAGACTCTGAAAAAGGCAGACTTTCTAAGATCAGGGTCCTAAGGCAGGACACGGTGTTGAGTTTCCCGTTGTCTATTGCTTTTTGTTTGCTTGTTTTTCACCTCACATGTACAAAACCTGGAGCTGAAGAAGCCAACATATGTTGAGTATTTGATATATGGTAAAGAGAGCATTATAAATGATGAGAAATAACAATATTATTTACTGAAATACAATTTAAAGTATAATTAGATAGTTAAAATTTGAGGAAATAGGTTCACAAATTGTACCCAAACAAAATTAATGTTAGTAATTTTGAATAATTATATAAAAATAGTTAAGATACAACCAACCTCAAATAATCTGATTAAATATTTAGTTAATCTCTGTATAATAAATGTCTTTAATACTTTTGAAATAAGGAAAATTACAAGATGAACGGTGACCCAATTGTATTAAATGAGAAGTTCAAACTTCTGTGAGGTAAAAATATTGTTGTAAAAAATACTCAAAAATACTTTCATAAATTGCTACACACAAAAGTTAATAGTTGCATTCCATAAAAATTTATAAGGAAATAATTAAGATCCTAATAAATGAGAAAAAAAAGGAATAAAGTTTAAGAAAATGTATAGAAATCTAATGATTTCCAATGAAAGCAAATTTCCACCCCACCACCACCACCCTGGTTGTTTAAGAGTGTGTTATTTAATATCCATATAATTGTGAAAATTCTCGTTCATTGGTGATTATTGATATCCAGCTTCATTCTTATAATCAGAAAAAGTACTTTGAATAATTTCAATGTTTTTAAATTTATAAATGCCTGTTTCATGTCCCAGCATATAGTCTACCCTTGGGAATGAGGAGAGTGTTGTATCGAAGTCTGCTACTATTATTGTTGAAAAATCTATTGCTCCCTTCAGTTTTGCTAAAGTCTGTCTCATGTACTTTGGAGCTCCTTGATTGGGAGCATAAATATTTATGATTGTTATTTCTTCTCAGTTAACTGTCCCTTTTATTAATATATAGTGTCCTTCTTTGTCTTTACACTTAAAGTCTATTTTGTCCAATATTAGCTTTCTTTCCATTGCAAATTGCATGGAACATCATTTTTCATCCTTTCACTTTCAATCTATTTGTATCCTTGTGTCTAAGATGAGTCTCTTGTAAGAAGCATATAGCTGGATTACATTTCTTAATCCATTCTGCCAATCGGTATCTTCTAATTGGTACATTTAGTCCATTAACATTCAAAGTTATTACTGAAAAGGCATTTCTTGAATCCAGTATCTTATTCTTTGGATTTTATTTGTAAAATTATTTTCCCTCTTACTCTTTTTTTTTGGCATGGGCAGGCACAGGGAAATGAACCCAGGTCTCTTTGGTATGGCAGGCAAGAACTCTATCACTGAGTCACCATTGCCTGCCCTTCCCTCATTCCCTTTTCATCCCTTACGTTACCTTTACTGATGCTGTTCAATTCTGTGCCCTCCTCCAGACCTCCCTCACTTGACCTTTTTTTTTTCCAACTGGCAGAACTCCCCTTAGTAATTCTCATAGGGCTTGTCTCTTGTTGATAAATTCTTTCAGGATTTGTTTGTGAAAATTTTAATTTCTCTCTCAGTTTTGAAGGACAGTTTGGCTGGGTACAGAATTCTTGACTGGAAGTCTTTCCCTTTTGGGATCTTAAATATATCACACTGCCTTCTCACCTCCATAGTTCCAATTGAGTGGTCTGAACTCAGTCTTATGAAATCTCCCTTGTATGTAGTAGATTGTTTTTCTCTTGCCGCTTTCAGAATTTTCTGCCTCTCTTCAATATTTGACAGATGGATTAGTATGTGTTTTGGGGAAGGCCTATTTGGATTTATTCTATTTGAAATTTGTTGGGCTTCTTTAAATTGCATATTTATGTCCTTCATAAGGGTTGGGAAGTTTTCTCCCATTATATCCTGAACTCATATTCCTAGCCCTTTACTCTTCTCTTTTCCTTCAGGGACACCAGTGATTCTTATATTTGTGTGCTTTGTTTTGTCCATCATTTCCCTGAAGTCCAATTCAAATTTTTCAATCTTCTGCTGGTTTGAATCTGTGGTGGGCCCCAGAAAAACCATGTCCTTTAATCCTCACTCAATATTGTTGGGTGGGAGCATTTTGATTGTTCCCATGGAGATGTGATCCATGCAGATGTGGGTGGTAACTTTTGATTAGATGATTTCCATGGAGCTGGAGTTGTTTACTGGAATCCTTTAAAAGAGGAAACATTTTGGAGAGAGTCCCTTTTGTAAAGCCCCAAGAAAGCCAGCAGATGCCTCTATGTTCACCATGTGCCCTTCCAGCTGAAAGAGAAACATTGAACATCATTGGCCTTTTTGAACCAAGGTATCTTTCCCTGGATGCCTTAAATTGGACATTTGTGTAGACTTGTTTTAATTGGGACATTTTTTCAGCCTTAGAATTATAAATTAGCAACTTATTAAATTCCCCTTTTTAAAAGCCATTCCATTTCTGGGATATTGCATTCAGACAGTTAGCAAACTAGAACAGATTTTGGTAACAGGAGTGGGGTGCTGCTGTGGTTTGCAAATGCTAAACATGTTGGAAGAGCTTTTTAAATGAATACAAGAAAGAGTTGTGAGAAGCTTGATATAGAAGGCTTAGAATGCTTTGAAGAGACTGTTGATAGAAGTGTGGACTCCAAAGATACCTCTGACCAGGCTCTAGACAGAAATGAGATGTGTGTCATTACAGACTAGAAAGAAGGTGATCCTTGTTTTAAAACAGCAGATAATCTGACAAAGTTGACTAGTGGCTTTGGCTGGCAGGCTGATTTTAAAAGCCTTGAACTTGGATATTTAGTAGAAGAGATCTTCAAATTAAATGTGGAAAGTGCAGCTTGGTTTCTCCTCACTGAAATATGACAAGAAAGAGATACACTGAGAATTGAACTCCTGCGTACAAAGAAACCAGAAGTTAATGTTCTGGAGAATTCTGGGCTTCCTAGAAGGGAGACCCCAGAGAACAGTGCCCCACATGAGGGCTTGATCAAATGCGGAACCACTTAGCCATTTCAGAGACAGCCAGGATTGGACATGGAGTTATCTAGGAAGGACTTGTGATAACTCCTTGTGTCTGATGGGCATGATCCAAGACTACTGCATAGAAAGCCAATGACAGTGCTGTGGGATCTATATAAACTGAGCCACTGCCAGTCTGTACTGGAGGGTTCAGAGAAGGGACACTGTGAAGTAGAATAACCTCAGAGGCAAAGCCATGGAGGCTGAGGTCTGAAGTCAAGAAACTTCGGGTCAGGAGAACAGACCCACCCAAGTCTATGGAGAGGGTGAGTTTGCCCCAAAGGCAGAGGATGGGCCTTCTACCTCGTGGTAGTGGAAAAGTCATGCCTCCTCAGGTCTTGGAGAGGGTGGAGCACATTCCTTGGGGTTTGGAGAGAGGCTGGCTGCCATCACATGGAGGGGTTGAGCATGTGCCCCAGAAAAGACAGAGAGCCAGGTGTGGCCCCAATGCTTGGAGAGGGTAGAGGCAAGAAAAAAGGTGGTCTCCTCAATGTCCCCCAAGGTAGCATTTGGAGAGAGGCAGACCTCTGCGTAGGTGCTTGGAAAGGGTGGGACTGCCGCTTTCCAAGCTCCAAAGATAAATGACTCTCAGACTTTGAAATCTAATGAACTTTGCCCTGCAGGTTTTTGAAACTACTTAGGTCTGGTGACCCCTGTGTTCCTTCCACCCTATGGAAATGAGTATATGTATCCAATGACTGTTCCTCCTTTATATGTTGGCAGCAAATAACTTGTTTCTGAATTTCACAGGTCCAGAGTCAGAGGATAATTTTGCCTTAGAACGGACTATGCCTGTAACTAATTTTGATAAGAGTTTGTACTTATTTACTGAAATGGTTTAAGGATTTCTGATATTGTTATGAAATTAATGTATTTTGTATATGGGAAAAACATGTCTTTTTTAGGGTCAGAGGGTGGAATGTGCTGGTTTGAAATTGTGTATGTATCCTAGAAAAACCACATTTTATCCTAATCCCATTTTGTATAGGCAGCTATTTCTTCTAATACCTATTCAGTATTGTACGTTTGAAACTGTAATTAGAGCATCTAACTGGAAATATGATTTAATCAAGAGTGGTTGTTAAACTGGATTAGGTGGAGGCATGTCTCTGTGATTAGTTTACTGGAGTCCTATAAAAGAGGAAACATTTTGGAGAAAGGGAGATTCAGAGAGAGCAGAGAAGAACAACATAACCATGAGAAGCAGAGTTCACCAGTCAGCGACCTTGGAGGTGGAAAATGAAAACACCTCTTGACGAGCTTCATGAAACAGGAAGCCAGAAGAGGAAGCTAGCAGATGATGCCATATTTGCCATGTGCCTTTCCAGATGAGAGAGAAACTGTGTTCCCCATGTGCCTTCTCACTTGAGAGAGAAACACTGAATATCATCGGCCTTCTTGAACCAAGATATCTTTCCCTAGATGCCTTAAATTTGACGTTTCTGTAGACTTGATTTAGTTGGGACATTTTCTCAGCCTTAGAACTGTAAACCAGCAACTTATTAAATTCCCCCTTTTAAAAACCATTTAATTCTGGTTATTGCATTCTGGCAGCTAGCAAACTAGAACACATCTTCTTTTGCCATTTACTATTTTGAGTGTCCAAAATCAGTTGTCCTGTCCTCTAGGTAACTTATTTTTTTCTTCTGTATCTCCAAATCTGCTGCTGTGTGTCCCTAGTATATTTTTTATTTGGTCTATAGCATCTTTAATCTCTGTGATATCTGCTATTTTTCTACTTATTCTATCAAATTCCCTTTTGTGCTCTTCTAGTGTCTTCTTGACCTCCTTTAAGTCATTAACCATCCAATTTATTTTATTTAGTAAGGTTATATGAACATCCTTGATTAGTTTTTCCAAAGTCTGTGTCTTCGCCTATGTTTTAATTTGGCCATTACACTGGGCTGTATTGGTCTGCATCATGATATGCTTAGTGACCTTATGTTGTCTTCAGGGCATGTAAATATCTTGATAGGTTTACTTTGGAAGTTGATTTCCTTCAATAGTCTAAAGCTTGTATTTCAGGATGGATGTGGAGCAGGATGCAGGGTGTGGGGCAGGGCACAACAATGCAGCGATGTGTTGAGGTCAAGAAGTCAGTGCAACTCCATCGAAAGCAAATTTTATGCTGAAAATAAGAAGACCCCTTTTTTTCTATTACTGTGGAAAAGTAGATGGATTTAATTACACTCAACATTTATGAGCCAATGGCACATCATGTATACTGCTCGTGGTGGGGTAAAGTGATATAATCTGTAAGAAAAGCAAATTGTATTATTTATTAAGAACTATTAAAAATTTCATGCACCTTATTCCCTCTATTATAATTTTTACTCCTGAAATAACACAGCTGTATTCAAAATGTTACGGCAGTTTTTTATATAATAAGAAAAATTCAACACTATGAAAATGATGAAGAAAATTTGTTACTGCCCATTTATTTGAAATGATGTGGCCACTAAAGCTAATGAGGGAGATTATCTACCAATGGAGATAGCATTAGTGACAGGGAAAATGGAACAATAACTGCATCAACTTGCTTGAATTAGGACTTGAAAACACATTGACTGAACTCTATGTGGTATTTCTTACCAAATTAATGACATGACTCCTTCCTGTCTGCTTATGCTGTGATTTACACTGCTCTTCCCCAAGTTTACTGGCTTGTGGCCAGTCTCCCAGCTCCATAAGAGGCTCATTTTCACCATCAGGACAATCACTCTGACCACAGAACTAAGAGATTACCAAGATTAACAGTATGCTGGTAGACTTTATTCCTATGATCAGATGTGGAAGAGACATTAAATTAACTCAGTGTTAACTTCTAGGCAGTTCTAAGCTTTACATTTTCTATAATGCAGTCATTTTTTTAAGCAAGTCATCCACTAAGAAATTCTTGATCCTAAATATCTGTAATAAGCAGATAATAAACTCAAACGTGGTTCCTCTTCCTTGTTTTCTCCAGTTTGCCATTTGGAGTTTTGGAAATCAGCAACATATGAAAAGGAAAGAAACTCTCAAGTAAGCAGAGGACTGCCTGAAGTTAAAAATGAAGTGACCTCGGGTGGGCCATGGTGGCTCAGTGGCAGAGTTCTCATCTGCCATGCCTGAGACCTGGGTTCTTTCCCCGGTGTCTGCCCATGTTTAAAAAAAAAAAAATGAATTGACCTTTCCATTTTATTTTATTGCAGCTTGGCAATAATGTCTTGACACACTTACAAGTTAGCTTTTTCATATGAAATTGAGCACAATTCATTATCTCCAAAACTGAAAATTTATGTCATAAATAGGCCTCTATAGTAACCTCCCCAGAATAACTCTAAAAGTGACACCTAATGTTGAATATAAGAAGTACTGTTAAGAGTTCAGCCAAAATCATTATTTTTACTTTACAGCTCTTGCTATTTCTTTAAATATTTATGTGTTCTTCACAAGTACAGCCAGCTTTGACTGAAACAAATTTGTTTTTCTTTCAAAATGAGATAACTGGTTAGTACTGATAATGGCTCAGAATTTGTGGTTGTCTTTGAAAAGAAAATAAATATTAGTCTAATATCATCCTTTGACCAACTGAAAATTTTGAGTTGAAAATGAAAAGCATTTCAGTTCCTAAAATAAGGAAAGCTGCATGCAAAAGTGGACAAATGACCTAAACTAGGTCTTAGCAACCAGTCAAGAAACTGATAAATAGTTGACTTTATGGAGAGACCAGGTTGACAAGGAAGAGGTGGGACTAAAACATATTTTCATTGTATACAGTTTGTACTTTATGATTTGTTTTACCGTGTGCATTTATAACCTATTTAAGTGAATGAATATACAGGTAATTTGAAAAATATAAATAAATAAATGAAAGTATTGTCTAAGACTTTCTTCTTCAAACCTATTTAGCTTTCTCAAAAAAAAAACCAAACCCGTATTTGCAGAAAATACCATTGGGGAATATCTGATGAAAAAAATGTTCTTAACTCTCAGTGATTTATTGTCATGTCTGCCTTTGGGTTTGTGATGTTCAGGAATCTGTAAGCAGTTATATGGCTGCCGATTTGCTTCCGTGGTTGTTACTGATCTGTGGAGCATGTACTGTGGGTAAGTCATAAAACATCTCCATGACTTGTTTGCTTTTGTGAAAAATGGAACTCATCGTTCATGCTGCTTTCTTGCTGATGGAGGGTATTATAAATAATTTATCAAAAACCACTTGGTATGTTGGTTTTTCTACCTGGAAAGAAGTCTAGAATGTGATTATTACTATCATAGCAAAACACAAAGTTTAAAAAGGCCAACCAGAAAGTAAGTATTATAGCTGTTAATAAGTTTAAATTGATTATGGTTCTCAGAAAAAAGACCACAGTTTGACTATGGATTTTGAAACTCACGATCGCAAAGGAACCCTAACTCTGACAGTGATGGCCGCGTTGGAGGATAAAAATCCTGAGCGAAGCCAGCATAACTGAAGGAATGACAGCAGCAAGTAGTTGAAACCCCAAACTAGGTTATGCCACTAATATTTCACCAGCCTGACATTTTTTTCCAGAACCTCAATGTCATGAGTTCCTCTTTAGCTTCTTTTCCACATTTCTTCTTGTAAGTATCTAAGTGGATATGAAAGCTCTGTGTGTGTGTTAAACTCAGAAACTGCAGTCTATCAGCTGTGTGGTATTCAGAGGGAACTGGCAGCCTGGCTGCAGCCGAGCTCCTGGAAACCCAGCCTCTGTGTAGCTGAACAGAGTTCCAAATGCAAACTTTGTTACCTATTTATGCAACCAAAGTGCAAAGTCTTCCGAAAATGCTACTGGAATTTCACCTTGCTCTCCAAACTCACAATGAGACAATGAGTGTTTTGTGAAAAGCATGAAAATTTCAACATGCACTTAAAGTTGTACTCTGAAATGACCACAAAATAGTGATACCACAGGAATCTTGGAGTTGATCATCACTGAAACAAATTTTGCTGAACAATTTAAAAGCAGGATCTCCTTAGTTTTTGACTTAGGAATTAAGATTTGAAAGGGATTCTTCCTGAATGGGGTGGGAAGCTCCAAGAGTCATCAAACTCCTTTTAACTTTTATTTCATGGCAAAATCAATATACAGAAGTAGAATATTCTATATTAAGATAACTTCCTCAGAAATTACTAAGTTTGGCATGAATATTCAGACAGAAAACCCAATCCTTGCCCTCAAGGAACTCATGGTGTATTCAGCCAAAAGGCAAATCGCAACCTAATATGATGAAAGGAAAGGCAACGAGAGGACATAGAAATAGTATGCAGTCATGAAAAGGGAAGTGGGTGGGTATGAGAGGAAAGGTTTCCTAGAAGAAAGTGAGAGTTGAGCAACATGTGGAAATTAGCCAGGCAAAGAAGAAAAGATGGGGGAAATGTATTCTATTGAGAGAAGACAGACTAGTGCTGCACATCTGTTGTAAAGGAAAGAATGACTCCTGTAACACAGTTTCAGGAAAACAAGAGAAAAATGGGTATGGTTTTTATGATAATTGCTTCCTTGCTTTTCTTATATATTTGTTATCTAAATATCATTTCTAAACACAATTTGCTTTCTAAACTTTGAATATGAAGAATTATTCTGGGTGTATTATTCCATTTGGTTTCTTTCATTCATCCATTATTTATGAGACTTAATCATGTAGGTCTCATTTATTTCATTGCTGTTTATGATTCTCTTGCATGAAGTTTCCAAAATTATACTTCCATGTCTTGTTAATGGATGTAGGAACAGTGTAGCTATGAGTGTTCCTGTGTATGTCTCCTAGGACACACTCACATTTCTGTTGGTAATATATTCATGGATGCAACTACTGGTTGATGAGGTCAGCCTCAGCATTACTGTCATTTTGGATTAGATAACTTATCATTGTGGGTGGCTGTCCTGTGCATTGCAGTATGATTAGCAGCATCCCTGGTCTCTACCTACCAGTAATATCCTCAAGTCATGATGATCAAAAATGTCTCCAGGGCCACGGTGGCTCAGCAGGTAAGAATGCTTGCCTGCCAAGCCCGAGGACCTGGGTTCGCTTCCCGGTGCCTGCCCAAGTAAAAAAAAAAAAAAAAAAAAAAAAAGGTCTCCAGATGTTGTCAAATGTCCCCCATGGAACAAAATCATTCTCTGTTGAGAACCACTGGATTAGTGTAACTTCCATTTCTATAGATAATGCCAAATTGCTTTTCAGAATCTTTGTATCAATTTATACTAATCAACTATAGCAAATAAGAGTTCTTATTTATTCACATTCTCACCAACATTCATAATTATCAGGATTTATTGATTTTTACATTCTGACAATGACCTCATTGTATAGTTTAATCTTTATTCCCTGTTATCCTGATGAGATTAAGCACATTTCCATATGTTTTATCACCTGGAGATCCCCTTTCCTAAAGTGCCTATTCATGTCCTTTCCCAAATTTCTATTTTGTGATATTGTCTTATTAATTTATAGGAGTTCTTTGTATATTTTGGATGCAATTCCTCTATTGGTTATATGTGGCATAAGTATCTTCTCCCCCTCTATGGCTTACATCTTCATTCTTTTAATGGCCTCGATAAACAGATTGCTAAGTTTGCTGAGAACTTTTATTCTAATGTTGAGTTACATATTTTTTCTGCAACTACCGAAGTATTACATCATTTTTCTTATTCATTCAGTAAACATAGTGAATTACCTTGATTTTTTTTAATGTTAAGTAAACCTATTCCTTCAACTAAGCCATTTCCACAGCAATGCATTATTACTTTTGTATATTGCTAAGGCTTGCTAACAATTTGTATAGGACTTTTACATCTACATTCCCAGGTGGGATTGATTCATCCTTTTCAGATTTCACATTACTTTTGTCAAGTTTGTGGGCTAGCCTCGGAAAATTAGTTGAGAAATATTCTCGGACTTTCTTCCCCTCTGGAAGAGTTTGTGTAATAATAGTGATATTCCTTTCTTAGACAATTGATATAATTCATCAGAGAGGATATAGAAACATAGAGGCTGTTCTTTCTTGTTTGTGTGTATAAGCTTGTAATTCCAGATTTACTTATTTAATATTTAAAAAGCTATGAAGATTTTTTATTTATTCTGCTCTAATTTTTGTTATTTTATTGTGCAGAAATTTATTCACTTGACTAAATTTTACAGTTTGATCATTGCATCTCCTTTCATTTTTAATGTCTGTGGGATATGTAGTGATGTACCTTGTTTCACTCCTAAAAATGGTTTACTGGGGTTTCACTCATCCTCTTTCCGTCTCTACATAGGGTTGTTGATATTATTAACCTTTTCATGGAAATAACATTAGGTTTTTCAATTCTATCTATAGTATGTTTGTTATTTCATCATTTTTTTGTTTATATTTATATTATTTCCTTTCTTCATTAATTATGATTTGCTATTTGTAATAGCAAATCATAATGTATTGCTTGCTAATGTATTTGCTACATTAAAAATAACCATAAAATTAGTAACTTATTATTTCACACTTTCTGTAGGTCAGAGATCTGGGCATGGCTTGAAATAATCCTTTGCCCAGATCTTAGATGCTGCAAGAAAGATATTGGCTTTCTCCAGTCTGGAGGGTAGACTGGAGAAGGATCCACTTTCAAGCTCATTTGGGCTTTTTGCAAAATTCATTTCCTTGCGTTGAATGAATTCAGTCACTGATTTCTTTATGGCTGTCATTCAGAGCTGTTTTCCTAGAGATGACCCAAACTTCCTCCCCATGTGGCTTTCCCAAGACCCTCTGTTTTAGTTTCCTGGGCTGCCAAAGCAAATACCATGCAATGGGTCAGACCAAACCATGGTAATTTGTTCATTCATGGTTTGCAGGCTAAAAGAAAGACTCAATCAAGGTATTATCAAGGCAATACTTTTATACCAAAGCCTGGTATACTGTGTATGGCTGCCAGCAATGCTTGGTCCTTAGATTTGTCACAAGGCAAGGTCCGTATTGATGTACCCTGGTGACTCTGTTCTCTTCTCGGTTCCATTGATATTCAGTTTCTGGCCATTCCCTCTCAGAATTTCATTCTACTTATAAAGGACTCCAGTAATAGGATAACGTCTCATCCTGATTGGGCTGGACCACACCTAAACTAAAGCAACGTCATCAAAAGGTCCTAATACAATGTGTTCACACCCAGAGGAATGCATTAACTTTAGGAACTTGTTTTTCTGGAGTACATATAGCTTCAAACCATCACTAGTCACCCTCTGGACCCTAAATAGACATGCTCTTTCTGCAGACTAAATGCATTCATTCCCAAAAGCCTTAAGTCGTTTCAGCAACAATATTAAGTACAAACTCTCATCAAAGTCAGTTATAGGTATGTTCTTTCCTTAAGTACAATTCCCTTCCATCTGTGGAGCTGTGAAATTTAGAAATCAAGTTAATTGCTTCCAATATAAATTGAAGGGACAGGCATAGGATAAACATCTCCATTCCAATGAGGGAAATTGGAAGGAAAACAGGGGTCACAGGTTCCAAACAATTCCAAAACCTGGCAGAGCAAACTTCATTAGGTTTCAAGGTCTGAGAGTCACCTATACACCTCCTGCTCAGGTGGAGCAACTCTTCCAAGTACTTCAACAGTAGCCACACTCTCCCCTGCACTGGGTAAAGCCCCACTTTTTCTGAGCATCAGTATGGAGGCCAGAATATCCATGTATGCCGGGGACACAGACCCTAGCATCTTCAATATTGAGATGGCATCACTCTTCCTAAAAAATGAGGTGGGAGACCCACCATCTCTAAGTCCAGATGCAGACCCACCCTTTTCAAACAAAAGCTCAAGGAGATATCTTCAGTCTAGATCTCAATTTCCATGGCTCTGTCCCTGAAGCCATTCTTCCTTCAATTTGCCCAATTTTGTCTCTTTTCGTCAAAGCTGGCAGTGGTTCTGTTCAAATAAATTATGCAAAATACTCATTAGCTCTGCACATAGTTCACAGGAGTCCAATCCCTCAGACAGAAGGACCTTCCTTAGATCCTTCCTGGATAACTAGATCCTAACTTCCACAGAAGTGACTGATTGGTTTTATGTTCAGTTAAGCCCTTACATGGGGCCCTGTAATACAAAGGCTTAGAATTTTCCAAACTATCAATTTTTATTTCTTTGTGCCCAGGAGTTCATTTTATAGCTTATCCCTTTCCTCTCACATTTTACTATAAGCTACAAGGAAAAAACAGGCTGCACTTTGCACACTAACTTTGAAATCTCCTCAGTACATCAGTACATCACCCAAGTTCATCACTTTCTAGTTCTGCCTTCCATCTGACATCAGTACTCAATCTGGACAAGTTTTCTGCCACTTTAAAACAAGGATTGCCTTTCCTCCAGTTTCCAGTAACACATCCATCATTACCTTCTAAGGCCTCATCAGAAGTACCTTTAAGAGCATATTTATACCAACACTTTCTTCAGAGCCAATCTCGGCCTTTTCTATCAAGCACCTAACAATTATCCAATTCCAAACCCATTTCCACATTTTTGGTATTTGCAATAGCAATACCCCATTCTCCTGGCACCAAAATCTGTTTTAGTTCAGTTTTGCATGCAGTTCTGAAGGCTAAAGAAAGTCCAAGTCAAGGCATCATCCAGGTGATGCTTCCTTTCCAAAGACTGATATTCTGGGACTGGCTCCCAGTGGTCCTTGGTCCTTAGCTTGCCACACATGGTGGCATATCATTCTTGGCCTTTCCCCTCACTTCCGGGTTCTGTTGATATTGAGTTTCTGGCTGCTCACTGTGTAGTTTTCTCTTCCTATGTCTGGCTTTCATTCTGATTATAAAGGACTCCAGTAACAGGATTTAGACATATCTTGATTGGGCTGGGCCACCTCTTAACTAAAGTAAACTCATCAATAGGTCCTATGAACAATTGATTCTCAGCCGCAGTAAGGAGTTAAGTTTAGGAAAGTGTTTTTCTAGGGTACATATATGTTTAAACAATCACGACCTCTCATTACATGACAGTATACTTCACATTCAGCAAAAGAAGTCTTTTTAGCTTCAGTGTCTGAAGACACTGTGTTATATAACATAACTTAATCATGGGAGTGAATCCTATCATCTCTGCTATGTGCTACAATATTTTTCACTTTAAATCTTTCTAAATTGCAACTAATATTGATTAATATAGGTGTACCAACTTTTCATGTTTAGTGTGTTTAGTAGTATACCTGTTTCATTTTACTTCTTTGCAGATCTTATAAATATAATGAAAATTTTAATTCAATTAACCCCTTTTTCAATATATAAGTCATGTTTAAAAGTTAACTTATCATACATAGCTTGAAACCTCAAAGTGCTTTAATTCTATTTCATACAATCCACATTCATTTATTTTTATCTGTATATTTATCTTTCATTGTTGCTCGTCATTTTCTCCAGTAGCTCCAAGATTCTTTTTGAAAATCACATTTCTTCAGTCTGAAAAATACCTTTTGGCAGACTTCCTGGAAAGAAACTCTCAGGTATTTTTCATATAAAATATCTTTATTTTGGGCAGGAAATGGTGGTTGAGTGGCGGTGTCTCACCTGCCATGCCGGAGACCTGGGTTTGTTTCCCAGTGCCTGTCCACTTAAAAAAAAAAAATCTTTATTTTATCACCATTCTCAATAAATATTTTTCCTGGCAATAGCATTCTGAGTTGTTAAATATTTTCTCTCAACACTTTAAAACTCATTACTGCTGGTTCCCACTGGTTTTGTTAAGAAGTCAGGTATTAGGATAATTTTGCTCCTGTGAAGGTAGACTGACACTTTAATCTAGCTGCTTTTAAGAATTTCCCTTTATCTTTGGTCTAGTTTGGTATGACATGCCTTGGTGTAGATTCATTTTAATATACCCTGTTTGGAGTTTATATGGTCACTGAACTCTGTGATCTGTTTGTCTTAATGTAAAACATTTTCTAATACTATCCCTTCAAACAATGTCTCATCTCTTTCTGGGACTCCGGTTAATTGTACATTAACATTTCTTATCATATATTTTTCACCTCTTATCATCTCTTCTGTATTTTCCAATCTTTTGTTTCACTGTGTGTCCCTCTGGTTAGTTTTTGTTACATTGCTGTCCAGTTCACAAAATCTCCCTCCAGTTGTGTCAAATGTGGTGTTATATTCATCCACTGATTTTTAAATTTTGGTTCTTTTGCATTTCAAGGATTTCTATTTTGTACTTTTTCAAATCCTATATGTGCTTTAAGCAGATTTATTGAAATATAATTTACGTACCTTAAAGTTCATTTATTCAAATTATACAATTCAATATTTCAGAGCTATTGAGGATTCTGGCCCACTGCAATAAGTGAGTCATACAAAATTTTTGGTTTGCGAATCCATAAAAAAGTTATTTTTACACTAGACTGTAGTCCATTAAGTGTGCAACAACTACGTCAAAAAAAGAAAACAATGTACGTAGTTAGTTAAAAATACTGTATTGCTATAAAATGCTGACCATCATCTGACTCTTCAGCGGGTCTTAATCTTTTCGCTGGTAGAAGTCGTGATGTTGATGGTTGTCGACTGGTCTGGGTGGTAGTTGTTCAAGCTTGGAGTAGTTGTGGCAATTTCTTAAAATAACAATGATATGCCAAATCGATTGACTCTTCCTTTCACAAAAGATTTCTCTGTAGCATGCAATTTTTGACAGCATTTTCTTCACAGTAGAAATTTTGTTTCAAAATTGGAGTCCCACCTCTCAAATCCTACTGCTACTATATCCACTACATTTATGAAATATTCTAAATCTTTTGTTGTCATTTCTGTAATGTTCACAGCATCTTCACCAGAAGTAAATACCATCTCAAGAAAACACTTTCTTTGCTCCTTCCATAAGAAGCAACTTGTATTAACGTTTTACCATGAGATTGCAGCAATTCAGTCACATCGTCAGACTCCACTTCTAATTCCAGTTCTCCTGTTATTTCTACCACACCTGCAATTGCTTCCTCCACTGAGGCATAGAAGCTCTCGGTCATCTATGAGAGTTGTAATCAACTTTATCAAACTCCCATCCATATTGATAGTTTGGCCTCCTCCTATGTATCACAAATGTTCTTAATGGCCTCTAGAATGGTGACTCCTTTCCAGAGGGTTTTCAATTCACTTTGTCCATATCCATCACATGAATCACTATCTATGGCAGCTATAACCTACAATGACTCTTCCTTTCATTTGAACACTACAGGCCATTGTAAGATTATTAACTGGTCTATTATCAATATTGTTGTGTCTCAGGGAATAGGGAATCCCGAGAAGAGGGAAAGAAATGGGGAAATGCTGGTCAGTGGACCAATCAGATCGTACGCAGTAATTATTATGTTATCTGTCTTATATAAGCTTGGTTTGTGGCATCCCAAAACATTTACAATAGTAACATTATTGTTACTGATCACAGATCATCATAATGAAAAAAAATTGAAATATGGCCAAGAATTACCAACATGTGACAGAGACATGGTTGAGTACATGTATTCAGAAAAATAGTGTTTATAGTCTTGGTTATCAAAAACCTTCAATTTGTAAAAAATACAAAATGTGAAACACAATAAAATGAGGTATGCTTGTAGCTTCTAATATATTTACAGAGTTTTTGTTTTATTTTGCTTTGCTTTTTACAAATATAACCATCACCATTGTACAATTTAAGAATACTTTGATCAACCCAAAGAGAATATTTAAGAATATTTTTAGCAATCAAATTAGCAGTCAACCCTCATTCCTTCCTCCATTGTCCCCACTACCCCCAACCCAAACAGTTCTATGCCACCACTAATCTACCATCTATCACTGTACATTTTCCTATTCTAAACATTTCATATTAGTAGAATCATATGGCATATGATCTTTTGTGATTGGCTTCTGTTATTTAGCAGGACACTTTTGAAGATCACTCCTGTTACAGCACTTAGCAAATCATTACTTTTTTTGCCAAATGATAGTCTATTAAATGGATAAACTACATTTTGTTTATTCATTCTTCAGTTGATGGACATTTGGATTGTTTCTAATTTTTGGATATTATGAATACTGCTTCTACGACCATTCACATGCCAGTTATGTGGAAATAGGTGCTCACTTCTCTTGACTATATACCTAGGAATGCAACTGCTGAGTTGTATCATAACTCCATGTTTAATCTTTTGAGGAAAGAACTAGCAGACTTTTTTCCAAAGTGCATGCACCAATTTGCTTTCCTACAAGCAATGTATTAGGATTTCAATTTCTCCACATCTTTATCAACACTTATGTTTATATACCTTTTTATTATAGTCATCCAAGTGGTTGTGAAGTAGTATTTAATTGCAATTTGCATTTTCCTAATGACTAATGCTGTGGAACATTATTTGATATGCTTATTGGAAAATTATATATCTTTTTTAAGGAAATATCTGTTAAGATCTTTAGCCCATTTACAAAATTAGGTTACTTACTTTTTTATTATTGAGTTGTAACTGTTCTTTATATACTTGGATACACATCCTTTATAAAATATATTATTTCCAAATATTTTCTTCCAGTCGGTGGAATATCTTTTCATGTTTACACTTGGGTCCTTTGAAATGCAAAGGTTTTTAATTTTGATGAATTTCAGCTTATTGAAATTTTATTTTATTGCTTGTATTTTGCATGTTGTTTCTAAGAAATAATTGCCTGGATCAATATACTGAAGATTCACTCCTGTGTTTTCTTCTAAAATTTTTGTACCTTTACCTCTTACACTTAAATCTATGTCTGCTTTGAGTTCAATTTTGTGCATGCTATGAAATAGAAGTACACTCTTTCTTTGTGTGTGGTTATCTGTTTGTTCAACATCATTTGATAAAATAACTCATTCCTTCATTGAATTTTCTTGCTTCCTTCATTGAAAAAATCAATTTACCATAAATTTTAAGGTTTATTTCTGGACTTTCAATTCTATTATATGGATGTGTATGTATATCCTTATACTACTAATCCACTGTCTTGATAACTTTAATTCTTTAATGAATTTTTAAATTAGGAAATTTGAATCCTCTAACGTCATTCTTCATTTTGAATTGTTGTAGGTGTCCCGGGCTATACAGATTTTAGATTCAGCTTGTTAATATCTGTGAAAAAGGTACCAAATTGCTTAATATTATATGAGCAATATTAAAACTATTCAATCCATGAATAGGAAATAACCTGTTATTTCTTTAGATCTTACTTAGCTTTTTCAACAGTTTTCTAAATTTAAACATATAGGTCTTTCACTTTTAGAAATGTGTTATTGAGAGTGCACAGGTAGTTCAGTTGTAGAATGCTCTCCTTCCATGAGGGAGACCCAGGTTCGATTCCCGGATCATGCTTCCTGCCCCCCCACCCCCAAAATGTGCTATTAAGTCTTTTTATTTTATTTTAAATAAAATTGCTTTCTTAATTTCATTCTCAGATGCTTTATTGCCAAAAAAAAATTGATCTGTGTATGCTTGGTCTTGTATCCTGCAACTTTGCTGAGCTTGTTTATTAATTCTAATGTTTTTTCAGGAAGTCCTTGGGATTTTTCTGTAAGCAAGATTATTTAATCTGTAAATAGAGATAACTTTATACATTTCCATTAGGTATTCCTTTTGTCATTATTTCATGTCTAATTGCTACTATAGCACCTTCAGTAAAATACTGAGTAGAAGTGGTGAGATTGAATATTCTTGTCTCATTCTCAACCTTAGGATGAAAGCATTCAATCTTCATAATTCAGAATGATGTCACTGATAGTCTTAGATTCATTTTATCTAATTTAAGAAGTTCCTTTTTCTTCCTAGCTTGTTAAGTATTGGTTTTGCCAAATGCTTTTTTCTGTATCTATTGAAATGACAATGTGGTTCTCACCCTTTATTCTATTAATAATATGTGTTGCACCAATTGATTTTTAAAATGTTTTTAATTAGAGAAATTGTACCTTTACAGAAAAATCATGCAAAAAATATAGCATTCCCATATACCTGCTGATTAACACTTTGCATTTCTGTTGTACCTTTGTTATAATTGATGAAAAAAATATTAAAATTATACTAACTATAGACCATAGTTTACACTGCGGTGTATTTTTTCCCATATACAACCTTATTATTAACACCTCTCATTAGTGTGGTACATGTTTTATAATACATGAAAGAATATTTTTATAATCGTATTATTAACTATCATCCATAGTTTACACGTAAAGTTCACTGTGTTCTAAGTCCAATATTTTAATTTTTAATTTTCATTCTAGTAACATGTATATGACCTAAAAGTTCTCCTTTCAACCACATTCACATATATAATTCAGAACTGGTAATTGTATTCACAATGTGGTGCTATCATTTCTGCTAACCATTTCCAAAACTTTACAGTTAACCTAAAGAGAAATTCTGTAGTATTTAAGCATTAACTCCCCATTCCTTACTCCCAACCCAGGCCCTGGTAATCTATAATCTAGATTCTGACTCCATGAATTTGAATGTTCCAGTTACTTCATATCAGTGATATCATATAATGTTTGTCCTTTTGTGTCTGGCTTATTTCAATCAACATGATGTGTTCAAGATTCAACCATGTGGTCACATGAATCAGACCTTCATTCCTTTTAAATTCAATAATTTTACATTGTACATATATACCATATTTTTTTTATCCAGTCATTTCTTGATAGACACTTGGTTTGCTTCTGTCTTTTGGCAATTATGAATAATGCTACTATGAATGTCAGTTCAGAAATATCTGTTAGAATCCCTGCTTTCAATTCTTTTGCATATATGGCTAGTAGAGGGATTGCTGGGCCATATAAGATTTCTATACTTTGTTTTCTGAGGAACTGTCAAACCATCTGCCACAGCAGCTACATCATTTTACTTTGACACCAGCAATGAATTTGTGTTATTTCTCCACATCTCTCCAGCACTTGTACTTTTCTGTTTTTTTTAATGATAACCATTCTAGTGGGTATGAAATGCCGTATCATTTTGGTTTTGATAGGCATTTACTAATAGCTAATGAAGTTGAGAATCTTTTTATGTGCTCTTTGATCATTTGTATATCCTCTTTGGGAAAATGTCTACTCAAGTTTTTGCCCATTTTTAAATTGAATTGTTTGTCCTTTAATGGTTGAATTGTAGGATTACCTTATATATTCAGGATATTAAACCCATATCAGATATGTGGTTTCCAAATATTTTCTCTCATTGTGTAGGTAATTGTTTGACTTCTGTGATAAAGTCCTGTGATGCAAAAAAGTCTTAATTTGTGCTTAATTTCTTTAATTTGATGAGATCCCATTTATCTATTTTTTTTGTTGTTGCTTGTGCTTTGGGTATAAAATCTCAGAAACCATTGCCTAACACAAGACTTTGAAGAAAATTCCCTACATTTTCTCTTGGAAGTTTTATTGTCCTGATTTTTATATTTCATCTTTGATACATTTTAAGTTGATTTGGTGTGAGATAGGGGGTTCTTCTCATTCTTATGAATATGAATGCACAGTGTCCTCGGCACCATTTGTTGAAGAAACCATTCTTTCCCAATCCAGTGGACTTGGCAGCCTTGTCAAAATATGTTGACTATAGATGGGAGTATCTATTTCTAAACTCTGACTACAATTGCATTGGTCTACATATTTATCCTTGTGCCAGTACCATGCTGCTCTTATCACTGCAATTTGTAATAAGCCTTAAGATCAGGAAGTGTGAGTCCTTATTTTTAGATTATATTGGGTATTCAAGGCACCTCCTTCAAAATAAATTTGTTAATTTTCTTTTCCATTTCTGCAGAGTAGGTTCTTGGAATTTAGATTGGGATTGCATTGGATCTGTAAATCATTTTAGGTATAACTGACATCATAACAAAATTTGTCTCTCAATCTATGGACATGGACTATCCTTCCATTTAATTAGGTTTTCTTGGATTTCTTTAAGCAAAGTTTTGTAATTGTCCATCATATGTCCTTTTTGACTTATTTAAAATTATTCCTAGTTAGGTCATTCTTTTAGTTGTTACAGAAAATGAATTTTTTTTCTTGATTTCCTCCTCAGATTGCTCATTGCTAGTGTATAGAAACAATGCTGACTTTTGCATGTTGACTTTTTAACTTACCATTTTGTTGAATTCATTCCTTAAATCTGGTAGTTTTGTTGTAGATTATTTAGAACTTTATATAACATCATGTCTGCAAATAGTTAAAGTTTTACCTCTTCCTTTCCTATGGATGCCTTTTATTTATTTTCCTTGCCCATCTGCTCTGGCTAGAACTTCCAGTTTAATGTTGAATAACAGTGGTGATGATGCAAATCCTTGTCTAGTTCCAGATCTTAGAGGGAAAGCTTTCCCTCTAGAAACTAGAAACAAATATCTATATAATGAGTCAGTTATCCTAGTCATTGGTTAAATCCTAATTTCTCAGATATACCTTCTCTCTCTCATTTAATCATTCTCTCAGTCTTCAGAGATACCCGACAGTGACCATTTTAACTTCTTTGTGCTGGAAAGTGTGTCAACTGTATGGGGTGAAAGAATGAAACTGGTTGATGTTCTTGGACAGTCTTTCACCATTGAATATGATGTTAACAGTGGGTTTTTCATATGAATCATGTAGAGGAAATTTCCTTCTTGTCTTATTTTTCCAAGTGTTTTTTTTTTTAATCAAGAAAGAATGCTGGATTTAGTGAAATGCCTTGTCTTTGTCAATTGTGATGACCATGTATTTTCTTTTCCCTTCGTATTGTTAATGTGGTGTATTAAAATAATTGATTTCTTTTGTTGAATCATGTTGCATCCTGGGATAGAACCCCAGGATCATGGTGTATAATTCTTTCAGTGGACTGCTGGAGTCAATTTTCCAGTACATTGTTGGAAATTTTTGCACCTGTATTTATAAAAGAAATTGGTTTGGGGTGCAAATATAGTTGAGTGGTACAATTCTCACCTGTCATGTAGGAGAAACAGGTTTGATTCCTGGTCCATGCACTTCCCAAAAAATAAGCAAACAAGCAAAACAAAGAAACAAACTGTTCTAGTTTGCAAGCTGCCAGAATGCAATATACCAGAAATAGAATGGCTTTTAAAAGGAGAATTTAATAAGTTGCTAGTTTAAAGTTCTAAGGCTGAAAAGATGTTCCAATTAAACAAGTCTATCAAAATGTCTAATCTAAGGCATCTAGGAAAAGATACCTTGATTCAAGAAGACCGATGAAGTTCAGAGTTTCTCTCTCATCTGGAAAGGCACATGGTGAACACAGAGTTTCTCTCTCATCTGGAAGGGCATATGGTGAACACGGCATCATCTGCTAGCTTCTTCTCCTGGCTTCCTGATTCGTGAAACTCCCTAGGAGGCATTTTCCTTCTTCATCCCCAAAGGTCGTTGGCTCATGGACTCTGCTTCTCGTGGCTATGTCATTCTGCTCTGCTCTCTCTGAATCTCTTTCATTCTCCAAAATGTTTCCTCTTTTTTTTAGAACTCCAGAAACTTATCAAGACCCACCCAAATGGGTGGAGACATGTCATCACCTAATCCAGTTTAACAACCACTCTTGATTTAATCACATCTCCAGGGAGATGATCTGATCACAGTTTCAAATATATAGTATTGAATAGGGATTATTCTGCCTTTATGAAATGGGATTTAGATTAAAGCATGGCTTTTCTAGGGGACATGCATCCTTTCAAACCAGCACACAAACAAACAAAAATTCAACAAATGGTGCTGCAATAATGGGATACTCTCATGGAAAAATAATGAAATGTGACCCCCCCCCATACAGTGTACAAAAGAGAGAGAGAGAGAGAGAGAGAGAGAAGAAATTGGTCTGTAATTTTCTTTTCTTGTAATATTTTTATCTGGCTTTGATATTAGGGTGATGTTGGCCCCATAGAATGAATCAGGTAGTGATATCTATGTTCAAGTTTTTGGAAGAGTTTGAGCAGGATTAGTACTAATTTTTCTTACATGTCTTCTTGAAAAGAATGTATATTGTGCTCATTGGAGGATACAATATTCTGTATATATATTTTTAAACCTAGTTCATTCCTCATATTATTTAAGTTCTCTCTTTCCTCATTGAGCTTTTGCCTAGATATTCTATCTATTGATGTGAGTGGAGTATTGAAACTTTCAACCCATTATTTTAGTGTTGTCTATTTTCCCTTCAATTTTGACAGTATTTTGAGGTGCACCATATTTAGATGCATAAATGTTGATGATTATTATTTATTCTGGGTGGATTGCCCCTTGTATTAATATAAAGTGTCCTTATTTGTGTCTTAAAAACAGCTTTTGAATTAATGTTTATTTTGTCCAATATTAATTATAGCTACTCCAGCTTATTTTTGGTTACTGTTTGCCTGGATTATCTTTTTACATCCTTTCACTTTCAACCTGTTTATTTCTTTCGATTTAGGCTGATTTAAGCTTATATGTTGTAAGTAACATATACCTTTTATCTATTCTGCCAATCTGGTCTTTTGATTATGGAGTTTAATTCGTTAACATTCAGTGTTATTATTCTAAAGGTAGTACTTACTTTAGACTTTTTCTTTGCCTTTTATATATAAAATATCTTTTTTTGTCCCTTTTTTCCTTTATTGAAATACCTTTTTCTGTATAGCCAATTTTCCTCATGTATCTGACTGATCTCCTTCTCATTACTGTTTCTGGATAATTTTTAAATACTTTCTTTTAGGTCACCCTAGTGTTTGGATTATACAATTTACTATTAAAGTCTACTAATTTGAAAAGATACCATCTTAGCTTCAATAGCATACACATTCTCTGTTCCCATATCTCTTTATTTCCCCTCTTCATGTTGCTTTTTTCTTGCACATTTCCACTTTATATTTTGTGTGTCCATTATTAAGAAATGGACTTTTTCTTATTCAAGTGTACCCTGACTCTTATAGTAATTAAAGAGTAATGCTGTATATTGAAGATAGAGTATTACTGGGTCTTGCATTTAACCATTTAGCTACACTTACTGAAGAGCTTCATTTCTTCACACTACTCCAAGACAACTCTATGGTTTTTTGTTTCCTTTTTCTTTTCAACCTGCAGAATTCCCTTTAGTAATTCTTGTAGGGCAGATCTTTTGCTGACAAACTCGGTTTCTGTTAATCTATGAATATTTTAAACTTTTCCTCATTTTTGAAGGCCATTCTCTTGGATAAAGATTTTGGGCTGGCAGTGTTTCTCTTTCAGTAACTTAAATATATCATACCACTGCTTTCTCACCTTCATGGTGTCTGATGAGGAATTAGTCTTTAACCTTATCAAGTTTAGCTTGTGTGATGAATCATTTTTCTCTTGCTGCTTTCAGAATTCTCTCTTTATCTTTGGCGTTTGAAATTCTGATTAGTGTCTATATCAGAGTAGGTCTACTATGATTTAATCTGTTTGGAGTAGGTTTCACTTCTTGGGTAATTGTATATATTACTTTCATAAGAGTTAGGAAATTTTTAGCCATTATTTCCTCAAACATTCTCTCTACCTCTATTCTCTTCTCTTTTCCTTTTGCAAGACCACTGACAAGTATGACACATCATTCTGTCACTCAAATCCCTGAGACACTGCTCAATTTTGTCTTTTCTTTTCTCTATGTATTCTTCTGACTGTATGATTTCCATTGTCCTGTCTTCTAGTTCACAGATTCTTTCTTCTGCTTGTTTAAATTGGCTGTTGTATGGATTTAGTGTATGTTTTATGCGTGTATTTATTTTATTACCCATCCACCTGTACAACTGGATAAAGGGAGTGTCTGTCACAAGGTTTTTATAATCACATGGTCACATGATAAAAGCTAGTTTTACAATCATTATCATAGTTCATGTCGACTGGATTACAGGTCAACAATTTCAATAATCTTCATCTGGCTATTCTAATACACTAGAAACTAGAAACAAATATCTGTATAATGAGTCAGTTATCATAGTCATTGGTTAAATCCTAATTTCTCAGATACACCTTCTCTCTCTCATTTGATCATTCTCTCAGTCTTCAGAGATACATGACAGTGACCATTTTAACTTTTTTGCGCTGGAAAGGTATGTCAACTGTATGGGGTAAAAGAATGAAACTGGTTGATGTTCTTGGACAGACTGGTATCTCTGGGTTTCTGGGCTTATCTGGTTTAGGAAGAACAGGGAGCCCTTAAGTTTCTGAAAAAAATAAAACTATGAAGCAAATTTGTATAGAGTCTTAGATAGATATCAGGGTATTCTTTAGGGTTTTCAGGAATGCTGTTGGTTAGTGCTTGGCATACTATGACAATTTGCAATATCTGGTGGGAGCTTGCATAAGAGTAACCTCCAGAATGACCTTTTGACTCTATTTGAAATTTCTTAGCCACTGAAATTTTATTTTGTTTCATTTCTCTTCCCCATTTTTCTAAATGAGGCATTGTCAATCCATGATACAAGGGCCAGGCTCATCTCTGGGTGTCATGTCCCATATTGCCTGGGAGACTTAACCCCTGGAAGTCATGTCCTATGTAGGGGGGAGGATAATGAGCTTATTTGCAGAATTGGCTGAGAGAGGAAAGAGGCTGCATCTGAACAACAAAACAGATTCTCCAGAAGTGACTCTAAGGTATAATTATAGGTAACCTTAGCTTTCCCATTGCAGAAGTAATTTTTATAAGATCAAGCCTCAAGATTGAGGGCTTGGTTTATTAAGTTGGGTGTCCCTAATGCTTGAGAGAATATCAAGAATTCCCCAGCTAGGGAAGCTTAATAGTTCCACATTTTTTCCCCTGTACCTCCAGGGGACTTTGAAAATTCATTTTTATTTTCTGCCCCAAATACTCTAGAATGTAGCAGGGTATCACATTAACCTGTACCAAATAACAAGACCTCATTCCCTATTCTAAGCTCCATGTAATTAGGTTGTTCATTTAACTGACCTGACAAGTTGAAATAAATAGTGTGCTACAGAAAATGTAAATTTTGTACCAAATAAACTTCCTTTCCTTTGGTCTCACACTGAATTTAAAGTTTTAAAATACAGATAATATTATCCTTTACCCTGTATTCTGATTTACCTTAATCCTAATCAGATCAGCTTCATTCAAATCTCTAATATCATATTCTGATCTCTCTTTCAACTTCTTTAACAGTTGCTGTCTTGATTAATATTGACTTTCAGAGCTGCAGAACTCCAATTCTGAGTCTCAGGTGTCACACAGATAGCTTAAAGTTCCAGGGAACTATCAGGTTATGCACAAAGAGCACAGCTTCTTAGAATGTAGAAATAACCATTAAAACTCTGAAATAAGTTTAACTGCTATAAGAGCTTGCAATCTAGGAACATTTTCATTGAGTCTTATTGAACATTCTATACTCCTAATCATTGATTGCCAAATATCTACTCACTTTCTACCTCTTGGTAATCTATGGTCTAGGGTTCAATCCTTAGAATTAGCACATTATAATTAGTTTATACTAGTGAGACCATACAATATTTGTCCTTCCATTTCTGGATTATTTCACTCAACATAATGTCCTCAGGGTTCATTCATGTAGTTTCATGCCTCACAACTTCATTAATTTCTGCAGCCACTCAGTATTCTGTCATATATATATGCCACAGTTCACCCGTCCGTTAATCAGTCAGTATATACTTGGGCCCCTTCCATTCTTTGGAAATTATAGATAATACCATAAACACCAGTGTGCAAATATCTATTTGTGTCCTTGCTTTCAGTTCTTTCAAGTATGTACCTACTAACAGGGTTGCAGGATCATATGGCAACCCTATATGTAACCTCTTGTGGATCAACACACTGTCCTCCAGAGGGACTGCATCTTTCTACTTACCTACCAACAGTGAATAGGTATATCTATCTCATCATATATTCTCCAACAATTGTATCTTTCTGTCTATTTTTTAAATAGTTTTATTCATACACCATACAATTTCTTCTAAGAGTACAATCAATGGCTTCTGGTGTAATCACATAGTTATGCATTCACTACCTCATTTCTTCCACAAAGAAGAAGAGAAAAAAGAAGAAAAAGGAGAAACAACAACTAAAATTCTATATCCCTTCCTAATATCCTCCTCTTAATGACATTTAGCTGTGGCATATTGTTTTTGTTACAAGTAATAAAAGATTATTACAACCTTACTATTAACTGTAGACCTTCATCTGCATTAGTTGTATTTTTTCCATACACTGTCCCATCTCTAACACTTTGCAATGGTGACATTCATTTGTTCTCCCTCATGCAAAGCCATTCTTATATTTCTACATTTACTCACCATCATTGTCCATTCTAGGTTTTGCTAAGTTTGCAGTCACTGTCTTTATCTTCTATCTTTATTTCTGGTGTCATACATGCCCCTAGCCTTCTTCTAACCATACTCAGACTCAGCTTTGTTCATTACACTTACAATATTGTGCTACCATCACACCATATTGTACTACCCATTTCTGAATTTTTACAATCTTGTTAAACATTCTGTACTACTTCAGCATCAGATGCCCAATCTCTACCCTCTTTAGATCTCCTTTTAACCTGTGTTCTCAACTTTTACTCCCAGAGTTTGCTCATTATAGTTTGTTCATATTAGTGAGATCATACAGTATGTGCCCTTTTGTTTCTGGCTTATTTCTCTCAACATAATGTTCCCAAGTTTCATCCACATTATCACGTGTGTCATGACTTTATTCCATCTTACAGCTGTGTAATATTCTATTGTTTATATAGAATGTATGTACCAAAAAAAAATATGTATATACCAAAGTTTGTTTATCCACTTGTCCATTGATGGATATTTGGCCTGTTTCCATCTATTTTCATGATTGAAAATAATGCTCCTATAAACAATGATGTGCTAATGTCTGTTCATGTCCCTGCTTTCTGTTCTTTCAAGTATATACCAAATAATGGGAATGCTGGATCATACAACAATTCTATACCTTGCTTACTGAGGAACCACCAAACTGCCTTTCAGAGCACTTGCATCATTCTACATTCCCACAAACAGTAAATAAGTGTGCCTATTTCTCCACATCCTCACCAACATTTGAAGTTTCCTGTTTTGTTTTGTTTTGTTTTATAATGGCCATTTTAGTAGGTATGAGAGGATATCTCATTGTGGTTTGATTTGCATTTCCTTAATAGCTAGTGAAGTTGACATCTTTTTATATGCTTTTGAGCCATTTTTATTTCCTTTTTGGAAATGTGTCTATCTCTTTTGCACATTTTTTAATTGACTGTTTTTTCTTTTTGTGGTTTATTTGTAGGATCTCTCTATCCACAAAGAGTTAAAGTTAAGATTAAATATAATTATGCCTAAGAGTTACTCCCCAGAGAACCTCCTTTTTTGCTCAGATGTGGCCTTTCTTTCTAAGTCAAGTCCTCAGGTACTCTCACTGCAATCCCCCCTATGTGGGACATGACTCCTAGGGGTGTAAATTTCCCTGTTAATGTGGGACCTGACTCCCAGGGATAGGCCTGACCCTGGCATCATAGGATTGAGAAAGACTTCTTGACCAAAATAGAGAAGAGAAATTAAACAAAATAATTTGTCAGTGGCTGAAATATTTCAAATTGAGTTGAAAAGTATTTTTGGAGTTTATTCTTATGCATCATATAGATATCCCTTTTCAGTTTTTCGTGTATTGGAGTAGCTAGAGAGAAATGCCTGAAATCATTGAAGAGTAATCCAATAGACTTGTTGCTTGAAGATGATTGTATAATTATATAACTTTTTGGTGTGACCATGTGATTGTGAAAACCTTGTGACTGACACTTCTAAATAAAATTGCATTAAAAAATGCTTATCCAAAAAATAAAAGAATAAAATAAAAAAGATGAAAAAAAGATAACACAAAACAAAATAAAAAACAACAAAAAAGAAAAAAAGACAAAACAAACAAAAAATCCTTATCCAATATGTGGTTCTCAAATATTGTCTCTCATTGAGTAGGCTGCCTTTTTACTTACCTGACAAAGTCCCTTGATATGCAAAAGCATTCAATTTTGATGAGCTCCCACTTATCAATTTTTTCTTTCATTGCCTGTACTTATGGTATATGGTCTAGGAAACCACTTCCTATCATTAAAATCTTTAACATATTTCTTTACATTTTCTTCTAAAAGTTTTATGTTCTCAGCTCTAATGTATAGGTCTTTGCTCAATTTTGAGCTAATTTTTGTAAAGGTGTGAGATGGGGGCCCACATTCCTTCTTTTGGATATGGATGTCTAATTCTTTAAGCAACACTTGTTGAAGAGGTTGCTCTGTCCCAGTTAAGTGGCCTTGGCTACCTTATTGAAATTCAATTGTCTGTAGATGACAGGCTCTATTTCTGAACACTCAATCTGATTTCATTGGTCAGTATAGCTGTCTTTATGCCAGCACCATGCTGTTTGGACCACTGTAACTTTGTAACATGCTTCAAAGACAGGTAATGAGAAGCATCCCTTTTAATTTTTCTTTCTCAAGATATGGTTAGCTATTTGAGGCAACTTGCCCTTCCAAATAAATTTGCAAAGTAAGTTATTTTGATTTTAATTGGTATTGCATTGAATCTATAAATCAATTTGGATGTAACTGACATCTAAACAATAGTCTTCCAATCCACAAACGAGGTATGACCTTCCTTGACTTTTTAAGCAATGTTTTGTAGTTTTATCTGTAAACATCTTTTATATGCTTGTTTTTTTCCTAAATATTTCATCTTTTTGGTTACTATTGTAAATGGAATTTTTTTTTATTTCCTCTTTAGATTGCTAATTACTAATGTCTAGAAACAATATTGATTTTTCTATATTGATCTCCTATCTGGCCACTTTGCTGTACTTGTTTATTAACTCTAGTAGCTTTCTTGCAGATTTTTCAGGCTAAGATCATGTCATCTGCAAATAGTGAAAGTTTTACTTCTTACTTTCTAATTTGAATGCCTTTCATTTCTTTTCTTCATTTCAATTGATCTAGCTAGAACTTCCAGGACAATGTTGAATTACAGTGGTGACAGTGGACAGTGGGCATCCTTGTCCTGTTCCTGATCATAGAGGGAAAGATTTCAATCTTTCCTTATTACATATAATGTTAGCTGTGGGTTTTCATATATCTCCTTTATCATTTTGAGAAAGTTTCCTTCTATTCCTCTCCTTTGAAGTATTTTTATCAAGAAAGAATACTGAATTTTGTAAACTGCCTTATATGTATCAGTGAAGATAAACATGTGATTTTCTTCTGTGATTTATTGATATGGCTCATTATGATATCTGATTTTTCTTGTCTTGAGCCACCCTTGCATACCTTGAATAAAAACCACTTGATCGAGAAGATGGCGGCTTAGTAAGACGCGCAGGTCTTAGTTCCTCCTCCAGAAAAGCAACTAAAGAAATAGAAACAATACGAAACAGCTCCCGGAGTCACGACAGAGACCAAAAAGACAGCGTACCCCATTCTGGAACGGCTGAACCGGCAGGGAGAATCCGCTGCGGTGAGATACCCGAGGGGCGCACGTTTTCCCGGCCGGGCTGGCTGGCGACTGGGGTCCCCTCCACGCACGTGGCTCCCCGGTCTGACTGGGAACGTTGGATAGCGGGGCCCTCCCGCCACGCTTGGCGTCTAAGGCCAGCTGGGCAATTTGGACCGGCACTCCCGCAAGCCGCGGCGGCCGGCGACCCCCCCCCCACGCGCGGTTTCCCGGGCCAACTGCCCCGCAGACAGACAACCGCCACAAGCGCCACCTACTGGGCAGGAAAAGAAAAACAGAGCCCAGAGATTCCACAGAAAAACCTTTCAACCAGCTGGGTCCCACACCCAGCGAAATCTGATCAAATGCCCAGACACCAGCAGAAAATAATGGATGACGCTCGGAAAATTGAAGATATGGCCCAGTCAAAGGAACAAACCAATAGTTCAAATGAGATACAGGAGCTGAGACAACTAATGCTGAATATACGAACAGAAATGGAAAAACTCTTCAAAAACCAAATCAATAAATTGAGGGAGGACATGAAGAAGACATGGGCTGAACAAAAAGAAGAAATAGAAAATCTGAAAAAACAAATCACAGAACTTATGGGAGTGAAGGACAAAGAAGAAAAAATGGAAAAAACAATGGATACCTACAATGGTAGATCTAAAGAGACAGAAGCTACAATTAGTGAACTGGAGGATGGAACATCTGAATTCCAAAAAGAAACAGAAACTATAGGGAAAAGAATGGAAAAACTTGAGCAGGGGATCAGAGAACTGAATGACAATATGAAGCGCACAAATATACGTGTTGTGGGTGTCCCAGAAGGAGAAGAGAAGGGAAAAGGAGGAGAAAAACTAATGGAAGAAATTATCACTGAAAATTTCCCAACTCTTATGAAAGACCTAAATATACAGATCCAAGAAGTGCAGCGCACCCCAAAGAGAATAGACCCAAATAGGCGTTCTCCAAGACATTTACTAGTTAGAATGTCAGAGGTCAAAGAGAAAGAGAGGATCTTGAAAGCAGCAAGAGAAAAACAATCTGTCACATACAAAGGAAACCCAATAAGACTATGTGTAGATTTCTCAGCAGAAACCATGGAGGCAAGAAGACAGTGGGATGATATATTTAAATTACTAAAAGAGAAAAACTGCCAACCAAGACTCCTATATCCAGCAAAATTGTCCTTCAAAAATGAAGGAGAAATTAAAACATTTATAGACAAAAAGTCACTGAGAGAATTTGTGACCAAGAGACCAGCTCTGCAAGAAATACTAAAGGGAGCACTAGAGTCAGATACGAAAAGACAGAAGAGAGAGGTATGGAGTAAAGTGTAGAAAGAAGGAAAATCAGATATGATATATATAATACAAAAGCCAAAATGGTAGAGGAAAATATTATCCAAACAGTAATAATACTAAAAGTTAATGGACTGAATTTCCCAATCAAAAGACATAGAATGGCAGAATGGATTACGACCCAGCAATACCACTGCTAGGTATCTACTCAAAGGACTTAAGGGCAAAGACACAGACGGACATTTGCACACCAGTGTTTATAGCAGCATTATCTACAATTGCAAAGAGATGGAAACAGCCAAAATGTCCATCAACAGACGCGTGGCTAAACAAACTGTGGCGTATACCTACGATGGAATATTATGCAGCTTTAAGACAGACTAAACTTATGAAGCATGTAATAACATGGATGGACCTAGAGAACATTATGCTGAGTGAGTCTAGCCCAAAACTAAAGGACAAATACTGTATGGTCCCACTGATGTGAACCGACATTCGAGAATCAACTTGGAATATATCATTGGTAACAGAGACCAGCAGGAGTTAGAAACAGGGTAAGATAATGAGTAATTGGAGCTGAAGGGATACAGACTGTGCAACAGGACTAGATACAAAACTCAAAAATGGACAGCACAATAATACCTAAGTGTAATGTAACTAGGTTGGAACACTGAATGAAGCTGCACCTGAAATATGGTTTTTTGTTTGTTTGTTTGTGTGTTTGTATCTTTTGTTTTTGTTTTTTTTCTTTTTCCTTTATATATATATATATATTTTTATTAGTGTTATTATTTTAATTCTCTTCTCTATATTAACATTCTATATCTTTTTCTGCTGTTTTGCTAGTTCTTTTCCTAAATCGATGCAAATGTACTAAGAAATGATGATCATACATCTATGTGATGATACTAAGAATTATTGAGTGCATGTGTAGAATGGAATGATTTCTAAATGTTGTGTTAATTTCTTTTCTTTTTTTTGATTAATAAAAAAATAAAAAAAAAAAAAAAAAAAAAAAAAAAAAAAAAAAAACCACTTGATCATGGTATATAATTCTTTTAATATGCTATTGGATTTGATTTGCAGGTATTGGGTTGGGGATTTTTGCAGTTATATTCATTAAAGAGATTGGTCTGCAATTTTCTTTTCTTGTCATATCTTTGCCTGGCTTTGTTATTGGGGTGATGTTGGCTTAATAGAATGAGTTAGGTAGCTTTCCTTCCTTTACAATTTTTTTTAAGAGTTTGAACAGGATTGGTATTAATTCTTTCTTGAATAATTGGTAGAATTTACATGTGCAGCCATCTGGTACTGGACTTTTCTTTTTGGGGAGCTTTTTGATGACTAATTCAATCTATTTCCTTGTGATTGGTTTGTTGAGGCCATGCATTTATTCTCAAGGCAATGCTGGTTTTTCATACTTTTCTAGGAAGTTGTGTATTTCATCAAAGTTGTCTAATTTTTTACCATATAGTTGCTCATAATACCCTCTCATTATCTCCTTTATTTCTGTGGAGTCAGTAGTTATGCACCCTTTCACATTTCTTATTTTATTTGCATCCTTTTTTTTTCTTTTGTCAGCCAAACTAAGGGACCATCGATTTTATTGATTTTTTCAAAGAACAAAGTTCTGCTTTTGTTGTTACTCTCTATTATTTTTGTGTTCTCAATTTCATTTATTCATGTTACTACTGTAAAGGCAGAACTTTCTTCAACCATTTTGTCCTTTGGATTTTATATGCCACATTATTTTTTCCCTCTTTTTACCCTTTTAATTACTCTTACAACTTACTAAGTGAATTGATTACAAGATTTGTTTGAACGTCTTTAATTAGTTGTTTCAATTCCTGTATCTCATTTGAGGTGTTCTCTATCTGTTCTTTGACTTTCAGTTCATCTTATTCTGGAACTCTAGAAGTTTCTATTCTATTTAACTGATCAGAATATTTTAGCTTTTGTTTTTTCTGATTCTTATCCTGCCTATATGGAAATGTTTTGTGATTTCTTTTTTTTTGTGTGTGTGCAGTTGCTTCACCTTGAGGACAAAGCTTTATCTTTCTTCTTCCTCTTAAGGGAATGTTGACCAGCTGTTTGTTTTGTTTTGTTTCTTGCCTCTATATTTTGTTGTTGTTGTTGTTACCTCTAGCAACTTTAACTTGGAGGTCTGGGAGGAGGGTTTCCCTAGATAAAATCAACTCCAGCCAAGTTTTCCCTAACAAGACAGGTCCAGGACTCAGGAAAGGGAGTGTAATCATAATCAGGGTTCTTGAGGATGAGACCCAGCAGGATGCCAGTCTTTCTTCTGAAGCTTCTTAATTCTGTGTTTTTCCTGTCCTGCTAAGCAAATGGTGCTTGTCAGCCCACGGCTCCCCAGGGGCATAAAGTGGTACTGTGATTTAATTTTCTGCAGACCCTGCCTCTACCAGAGGCATGGTTGAACAAAGGCTGAGTCTGAATTCTCTAAATAACAGTCACCACCCGTGCTGGGCCTTTGCACCCTCTCTTTTTTGGGGTGTGTGGCAGGAGCCACTCTTCAGCCCCCTGTTCCTTGCAGGCTGGAAACTTTACAGGTCTCTCAAGCAGTCCTTCATTCACCCCAGCCAGTAGTGTGTTTGAGAGAGACTAGGCTTTACATTTTGTAGTTTAAAACTGCTGCTGATATTCTATGCCCTGGGGTCTAGATTCTCTGAATGTGAGCCACTATTTGTGCTGGGCCCTGCCTCCAACCTCTTTTTCTTGGGAAAAACACACCCTTCAGGGAACTATCTCTTGTACTTGATTAGTTATTTTGTCTCTAAGTCATTCCTCAATTCTATCCTTGCCTGAGGCAGGGCTGAAAATAGAATATCTCCTGCTTTCTTTATTGGGCTGTTATGAAAGACAAAGAGAGAAGAAAGAAAGAAAGAAAAAAAGAAAGAAAGAAAGAAAGAAAGAAAGAAAGAAAGAAAGAAAGAAAGAAAGAAAGAAAGAAAGAAAGGAAGGAAGGAAGGAAGGAAGGAAGGAAGGAAGGAAGGAAGGAAGGAAGGAAGGAAGGAAGGAAGAAGGAAAGAAGGAAGGAAGGAAGGAAGGAAGAAGGAAAGAAGGAAGGAAAGAAGGAAGGAAGGAAGGAAGGAAGAAGGAAAGAAGGAAGGAAGGAAAAAAGGAAGGTAGGTAGGAAGGAAGGAAGAAAAGAAGAAAGGAAGGAAGGAAGGAAGGAAGGAAGAAGGAAGGAAGGAAGGAAGGAAGGAAGGAAGGAAGGAAGGAAAGAAAGAAAGAAAGAAAGAAAGAAAGAAAGAAAGAAAGAAAGAAAGAAAGAAAGAAAGAAAGAAAGAAAGAGAAAGAAAGAAAAGAGAAGAAAAAAGAAAAAGGAAAAAAATCCTTCTTAGAGCCAGTCCCCAGTTTCCTGGGCTCACCAATCAAGAATCAGAGTTGATACACAGATCTTCCACCCCTTTCCATGGAGTATAGCCCTTTTCCAGTATTCTGAGCTCAGACAATTTCAGAAGCCTCTGGTTTTTGTTTATTTTATTCATCACTTCTGCCTCCTCCCTACTAGGGGTTGGGGCAGCTATAGATCTTCAAGTTTCTTTCTTGTTTGTTTTGTAGATTTATCTGTAATCAGACCTGGTATTTAGCAATCTGAATGTGTTAATCAGATTTGCAATTGGAGCTTCACTGAACTCACCTTCCCTTGCTCCTAGTAGAGAGGGCTTCTGTTTCCGCCTAGGGAGAGATTCTGAGTCAGCTGGCCATGCTGGTGGGAGAAGGAGGGCAAACCTCCACAGCATGGAAGAATTTGCTTACAGTCCTGTGCTGTGATCTTGGCCCTTCTACTCATTCGAAGCTGGTGTATGATGTGCATCTGGTCATAAAAGACCCTCAAATATAGTTGTTTCAGATAGTTCCTGGCAATTTAACAGCTGTGCTACAGGAAGCAATAAATCCCACACCTCCCTATGCCACCATCTTGCCCCATTGTCTGATTTACTTTGTAATCCTTTAAGGACCCTTGTGGAGACCTAGCGCCTGAACCCCTCTTCCATATCGAAAATAAGTCATTGCACATAGCTACTTAAAATGACCAGGACAAAAATTAAAGCATAAAATCTCCTCAGATGGTGGCGGTGGTGGAAAAATGTTTAGATGATGTTGTAAACAAAGCATTAAAACTCCCTCCTTGATCACAGTTGACAACAAAAGTCCAAACCCCTGTCACGAAACCCTAATGAAACTCTGTTTCCATGCCCCTATCTTAAACCTTATAAATCCTTATACTTCCCCTACTCCCTAAGCTGATCACTAACTTCCATTTTCCACAGGTGGCCACCACCATGGAAGATTCTCTCCTGTTCATAAATCCTAATTAAAATTCATGTCTGACTTCATAGATGATGTGTTTTTCGATCTTTGGGATGCCCTAACCCAAGCCCTCCAAAAGCTAGATTGGAACAGCTTTAGTGTATTTTTAATCCCCATTATTGTGTCTTTCATCGCATAATTTTTGCTATGCTTCTTTTTATACTTTCAAATTCTCCTTTATGTTCACACATTATCTCATAATATACTTAAGCTCTATATCAATATTTTCTGTCATCTCCTTGAATTAATTTAGCATATATATTTTTAGACTTCTTTGATTAGTTACTCCAAATTCTGTCTCCTATGTAGTTTTAATTTGTTCCATTGACTGAAGCATATCTTTCTGTTTCTTGGTATGGCTTATAACTTTTTGCTGATATCTAAGCATCTGATTATGTTGATGAGTTAACTTTGAATGCCCATTTTTCCTTCTTGTCTAGAGCTTTATTGTTGGTTGCTTTGTGTTATCACTCTTCTCTGATGCTCAGTGCAACTTATTATAGACCTTTGGAGTAGCAGATATTTATCTGTTCAGATTTCTTAGTTTTCTTCATCTTATTCTTGCCCTGAATATGTAGTACAACTTTTAAGATTCCACTTTTTTTCATAATTGTTTCACTTCATGAGAAAGCTTCCTTTCCTCTGTATCTACTTTGATAATCTTGATCTGTTTTGTTGCTTTTGTGTAGGGTTTTCTCCCTAGCTCCTATGATTTGTTTAAATTCTCTCCCTCAGTCAGTGCCCCCTTTTCCTCACACTTTCATTTCTGGGACCTTCTATCCTACTGCAAATCCAATTCAACCCTCTCCATTTTTTTTCTGTGAGACTTTTCTGCCTCTCCTTTCTTCCTTGTTTTCGGTATGCTGTCCCAGGAGCCCAGATGGGGTCAATCCAGAAAGGTGGGTCAAATCAGAAAAAGATGTCATGCATTTAAATGGTCCAGCTAATAGAAACTGGATGGAGTGTGTGCAGTTCTTGCCAACAGTTTTTTCATGGTCTCTCTCTCCTCCTTACCCCTCACCCTTAGGGTCTTGTTTATGCAACATCTCAGTGACCTGTGTTCTTCTTTGGGTCTCTGAGAATTGGGTCTTTGTACCTAGATATGTGTGGGGTTCTAGCTCTTTGCTGTAGTGGCTCTATAGTCTGCATCTGCAACAAAAGGGACCCATGCCATGATCCCTTTCATGTGACTCCCAACCTGTGTGGGACTGAGTGAGGATGAAGGGTCCAGACTGGCAGAACTGGGATGGAATTTTTCTACCTGATTTTAGAGATTATTTTTTTCTTTGATTCAGTGATTTTGGAATCCTTCTCTAGTTTTTATTGTGCTCCAGAGTTCTAATCAAGTGAGGTTTGTCCTTTAATTGTTATTAAATAATTGGGGAAGACTTTTCCAGAGGGTATCTTTCATTTCCATATTGATGACATCACTCTGCACTAATTGATTTTTATGTTAAAACAACTTTGCATTCTTAGGATAAATCTCCATTTGGTCAAGGTGTATAATCCTTTTTATATGTTGCTGAATTCAGTTTGCTAATATTTTGTTGAGGAGTTTTGCATCTGTATTCATAAGGTATATTGGTCTGTAGTTTCCTTTTATTTTAATATCTTTCATTTTTGTTCTGAGTAATGCTAACCTCATAGAATGTGTTGGAAAGTGTTCCCTTTTTTATTATTTTCTGAAAGAGTTAAGGAGGATTGATGTTAACTATTATTTAAATTTTTGGTAGAATTTGCCTGTGAAGCTCTCTATGCCTGGTCTTTTCTTTATGGGAAGTTTCAAAAAATTATTGATTCATTTTCTTTCCTTTTCATAGGTCTATTTTGATTTTGTTTCTTTTGAGTGAGTTTTTTATAATTTGTATCTGTCTAAGACTTTGTCTATTTTATCTCAGTTATTTCTTTATTGGCATTATATTGGAAATAGTATTTCCTTGTACTCCTTTCATTGTTGCATTCTTGGTATGTCATTATATTCTTGATTTTAGTCATTAGCGTGTTCTCTATTTTTTGGTTAATCTATATAGCTAAAGGTTTTTCAAATTTTTTTATCTTTTCAAAGAATGAACTTTCCTTCCTTTTGCTTGTTTCTGAACCAGTTTGTATTTCTTTTTCCATTTTCCAAATTTTGGATGTTAAATTATTGATTTATAATAATTCTTTTTTTATGAAAGCATTATGCTATAACTTTCCTTTATACACTGCTTTAATTGACTCCTATAAATTTTAGTATTTTTTCCAATGCATCTGAGTATTTTCTAATATCTTTTGTGAATTCTTCTTTGACCTATTGGTTATTAACAAGTGTGTTGTTTAATCTCCACATATTTGTGAATTTCTCAAATTATATCTGCTGCTATTTCTAATTTAATTTCATTTTTGTCAAGAGAACATACTATGTTTAATTTAACTCCATTAAAATTTATTGAGGTTTGATTTATGGCCTAGCATATATTCTATTCTGAACAGTGTTCCATTACTATTAAGAACATTTGGTATTCTACTGTTCTTAAGAGGAATGTTCATAGGAGTTTATTCGACCTAGTTGGGTTATAGTTTTTTCCAAGGCTTTTATATCAAGTTCTTTTTCCTTCCTAGTTGTTCCACCTGTTATTGAAAATGAGGTATTAAGAACCAAGCTACTTTTGATGACTTCAATTTCTCCCTCAAATTTAGCAAATTAAATATTGAAGAAACAATTTCAAGCATAAGGAACAGCATGACAAACATATTCTTTATTCTGTATGTTATAGAAACAAATGATAATCTGTTGAGAGGAGGCAATGAAGAAGGAACCATGTTCCATGATCTACGTAAAGAGGTGGTCAGGGTAAAGTCATGGCAAACCTTCTACAGTTGGACTTCTACTTTATCTTGGTGTTCAGTATTTCAACTGGGAAATATATAATGATTGAAATTGTATGATTGTTTATAGTAAAGAATAAGAGGGTGAAGTCAAGAGCATTGTACTGCTTTCTGGGAGTATAACATCTGGGAATGCACACACACAAAGGGCAATGTGGAAAGAGGAAGGAGCTTATTAGTTCATTTTGGAGTATGCTGAGTTTGCTTTCTAAAGTCAGTGGGGCTGAAGCACATGGGACGGGTCAATGCAATGGGTATAGCTGTGGATGTTATTGGCATATAGATCAGTATTTCTCAAATCTTGGCCTGTGAACCATCTGTATCATAAACATCTAGGGTTATTGTTAAAATGTGAATAACTTGGGTGCCTTTCCAGACACACTGAATCAGAATCTCTGAGAGAGTAGCCTTGGAATCTGCAGTTTAAGTGAACTTTCCAAGTAATTTGTAAGCCCACTAGGGTTTGTCACTACTCAAGTTTGATAAATGATTTTCTCACTCATAGAAGTCAATGGATCACCCAAGGAAGAAGTACAGGATTAGTTTCTGTATGGACAGGATTTTCTCTTTTTCACTTCTGTGAAACATTTTCTAGCAGCAAAATGTTTCTTGGAATTTACTATATAATCAATAAATGGTTTTACTGTTATTTTGAGATTTATGGAAAATTATTTTGCAGTAATCATAAATATCTTCATATTTTTGATTCAATAATATCACTTCTGGCAATATATTTTAAAATAGCAATCCAACAAGGAAAAAAATCTATGGAGATGTTCATTGCAACATATTCATAATAGCGAGGAATGGGAAAAAGCTGATGCTAAAAAATTGGAGTATGGTTAAATACAAAAGGTGACATTTATCTACTACATGACATATTGTTACAACTACAAATTGATTAAAAAGAGTGTATACCAACAGAGATAAGTAAGTATCACAATAACGTTAGAAAAATAAATTATATCAATATTATGGTTACAACTGTAAAAAATATGTATGCATAAAAAAGAAACACAAAAAATGAAAACTGTTGAATTTATGTTGCCATATTGAGTGATTTTTCTCAGCATTTCAGTTATGTCAGAATGTTATGTGTATAATATATCATTTTTATTTATAAATAAGTAATACCTCATTCAACCATTTCAAATGCAATAAAATGAAATATGTTTAAATAAGATTCAGTTTTGCTCAAATAAAATATTCTGAATCTGTAAAGAGGAAGTCCTTTTTTTTAGTGGAAAAGGCATAATAATTAATTTCCAGAATTCCAAGAATTATTCCAAATGAATATCATCAAAATTTTTTGCAACTTGTTTCAAAATAGTTATTAATGTTAATACACTTTCAAATGAGTAGAAATGGAAAAAAAATTCTCCTCTCTCTGCTTCTTTTTTTTGTTCTCCAGTTAACACAGAAGAATGTGAAAATGTGTTTCAGAATTATTTTGCCTGTTTCACGACATGTCAGTGTGAATTCACAGATGCACACACACCCATACACTTACCCATATATGTACGTAAAATACTTCTAATCATGGCACCTAGTGAAACTAAAAAAAAAAGCGGATGGGTTTCAATACAAAAATTTAAAGACAGAATAACTCCTGCTGGGAACAATTTAATGCATTCTTTGTTAGTGAATATTTGTTGAATAAATGTCTGTTTGTTTGCAGAACTTCATCTAAGCCTTGTTTTCACTGTAATCTAGTAGCAAGTCTGGAGGACTAGCTACATTTTACCACCTTAAAGTTTTAAAATAACTGCCATTACTTCCAGAAAAATGAAGCCTAAGATCAGACTTCTCAATTAGCTTAGATCAGCTTGCAACATCTGGGAAATACACATAGTTCAAGGGACAGACAGAGAAAAAAAGATACAAAGAATATATGAAATTCCATGAAAGATAAAAGTGATTTATTTAAGTTAGGAAATGGAGGTGGAGAGGATGGGAAGGAAAGAGACAGGAAGTAAAAATGGAAAGTACAGAGAATGAAGTCAAGAACTTTAGAAGATGTATAAGCATAAGAGATGCTGTAATCTAAAGAGAGTATAGGTAGCAAAAGCTATGGTTTATATTTTACATAGGGAGGACATGTTCACCTGAACCTTCTATTGAGAAAGAGAAGTATACATAGGATGATGATTCAAGATGGAATAGGTGACAGTTAAGGCAAGGACCCTGTGAAATTATAGAGTGGGTTCAAGAGCCCAGTTGACAGGATTACACTTGAATGGAGTAATTAACCTGCCCAGATAAGAATGAAGAGACTAAGGATGAGGTGACCCTACTGATTGGTTGGTGGGTATGAGAAGGGAAGTTGAGTAGGGGTATGTGAGAGAAGGCAAAGAGTTTGAATTCTGAAGAGAATGGTGATGCTTTGGAATATTTCTTGAGGGCAATTGGACAGGGTGCTTTCAAAAGACAAGAAAGAGACTAATAACAGACTGAGATCCCAACAGAACTTGGAGAGAGTGACTGTGTCCTGGGGCCAAATGGCATGGTTTAAATTATAATGGGCATTTGGTTCCCAGTGCCTGCCCATTCAAAAAAAGAAAAATTATAATGGGTAAGGAAAATTTTTGCATAGATCATGGATTAGTGCTATACAGGGCAGTTATGAAAGCAGAAAAGAGAACAAAAGAAATGGAATATGAAAGAGCCATGAAAAATTGAATGAAGTTAGTGGCTGAAAATTCTTGATTGGATAAAAACATAAGCAATCTCTGATCATAACTAAAATATCACCATCATCATCAACATCATCATTAAATAAAAGAATAATAACTTTTATTGTGCAAGAAATAGTTAAGTGGATATGGAATGGTAGAAATCATGTTAATTTTATTCATTACATATAAAAATTGCATCTTCATTTTATTAATTTAGGAGCAAACATGCCTTTCTGTTTAGAGAGAAGGTAGGTATGTGAGAAGACATGATAGAGATGCCAGTTGCCTGTCTTTACCTTTTCTGTTAGAAGAAAAATGTTTTAAGAGAGTTGGTATATTGCCAATCTTACTTCTCAGTTACTCCAAACCAAAAACAAATAAGGTAAGTCGTTTGTCTCAACTGGCCCCCATAGAACAAAAGATTGCTTTAAGCTCATTGGAATTAAGAAGCCATATGGAACCTGTAGTATGCTTATAACTGAGACAGATGGCAGAAGAATGGAGCCAGCCTTGAGGCTATACAAATACCCCCAAAGACCATGAGCAGCCAATTAAGAACTGAGACAAGGAAGAAATGTCATTTCAACCCTGTAAAATGTATCTGGTATGTGCATCCTTGCTGCTTTTTATAAATTTGCTTCATGGACTATGGATTACAACTGGAGTCAGATGAAATGTTTTCCTGGTCTCCTTGTGTAGAAAGGACCTGAATTCTGGTTCAGTCCTAAAGGGCGTTGAGGGTTAGCATTTTTGCTTCTACCTGAAAAAAGCCTGGAAGATTAGATTCATTCCAGTACTATTCTCAAAAGCCCAAGATGAGATAGTCTTTAGATCCTAGGATAAATTTATATCCCCAGGACTCACTCATTCATTCATTAAGCAGGCTCTGGACACCTACTTTCTACCAATCACTCTGAAGCTCTGATGGTACAAAATTTATGACATAGTCCCCATCATCACAGAAGTTATGAAGGGGACAGAGAAGTAAATAAGGATTATAATGCAGCAGAATGAGTATTCTTATAGAAATGCAGTTCTTTGTGAGCCCCAGGAAGAGTGAACCTTCCACTCAGAAAAGTCAGAAGAGACCTTCTGAAGGTAGAGTTGTGTGTGCAGCAGACTCATACTGAGAAGTATGAGTATGGCTTACCTAGAAAGAAGAGGACAGAGGAAGGCAAGCACTTGACATCAAAAATATAACAAGCACAAAAGCCCTAGACAGCAGCATTTAGTCAGGAACTGAACGGAGTATGGTATGGCTGAGAAAACAGGAAGAGGGCAGAGTGCTGGGAATGTGTATAAAGAGCTACGCATGAAGCCCTTTAAGGAGAGCCTCCAGGTGTTTGACCTACAAGCCTGGTGCTGTGGAGAAGATGGAAAGACTTACATGGAATGAAAAGATCATATGTGAATATTTTTAAAATGTATCAGTCTGCAGAGCAGAGAGCAGATAGAAAAAAACATGGAGAGAAATTAGAATGATTGCTGAAGGGATGATATAAGACTGGATATAGGCAGAATGATTAGGAGGTTACCACTTTTTTCCTGTTTTTTTTTTTTTTGCATGGGCAGTCATCGGGAATCGAACCCGGGTCTCTGACATGGCAGGTGAGAATTCTGCCTGCTAAGCACTGTCGTACCATCCAATTGCTTAGAACTTTAATCAACGTTTTGATTGTTTCAACTTGCATGTAGATAAGCCATGTGACAATTCCCCTGAAATATTTCTGAACCATCTTAACTGTCACCTCGACTCCACATCAGCTACACTTCTCAGGTGAAATCCATGGACTTTATCATCACCTGGAAATGGTCTACACTGGAAATCATAAATGTAATTTTCCACTCTTTGATCATATTCTTCTATTCTTCAGTCTCATTCAAATTCTCCAATATACCCTAGTTTCAAACTACAAGAAACACTCAGGGGCAGGCCACAGTGGTTCAGCAGTCAGAGTTCTCACCTGCCATGCCTTGAGACCTAGGTTCGATTCCCAGCGTCTGCCCATGCAAAAAAAAAAAAAAAGAAAAAAAAGAAACATTCAGTTCTAGACCATGTCACATTTCTTCTCCCAACCTGGCTGTTTAATTATTTTTTTCTTTCTCTCCCTCCGCTATTCTCCCACTCTTCTCCACCCCCTTTCTTTCTCTGACTCTATTCTAGGGTAGCCTGATCTTTCCAATGCCCCTGACACCCATAAACCCAACCATCATTTGATGTTACAATCTACTTTCTTCAATTCTTATGGACCGGTAGCTGAATATCATTCCATAACACCTACCAGTACTACAAACCTCAATCTATAATCCATCGCACTGCCCAGGACGTTACCACTTTTATCTAAGCTGGAAAAGATGAGAATATGAACCTTTGAACCTGAGAAAGTATCAGACATTGTGTAGATAAAGAGGATGATTTAAGAAAAATCAGAATATAGCGCTGATAAGTTTTGAGAACATACTGTGTTCAGAGCTGAGGAAAAGGAGTCTAGAATAAACCACAGGCTTTTGCCTTGTGGATTTGCCATTCAAAACAGGGGTGTCATAGGCAGAATCATGACCCAACCACAAAGACATCTGCGTCCCAATTCCTGGAAACAGTGACTGTGCTAGGTAATATGGCAAGGAGGAATTAAGGTTGCACATGGAATTAAGGTTTGTTAATGATCTGATCATAAACACAGGGGTCCTTTAAAGTAGAAGAGTAGGGAAGATTAGGAGGTAAGATTCAGAGAGATATTTGAGGATAATACAGTGTTAGCTTTGAGAATGAGTCAATCAATTCAAGTGGCCTCTAGAAGATGGAAAAAGCAAGAAAACCTATTCTCTTCTAGAATCTCAAGAAGGAATGTAGCCTTACCACCACTTTAATTTTAGGTGAGTGACACCCATTTCACAAATCTTACCTCCAAAATTATAAGACAATAAATTTGTGTTGTTTTAAGCCACTACATTTGTGGTAAGTTGTTACAGCAACAATAGAAAGTAGGGAATACATACATAAGAGTAAATTAGGGGGGAAATGATGAGATTAGTTTTGGCCACATTCAGTTCAAGGCATCTACGGGGCCTTTTGGTGATGTACAAAAGTTTGTTAGTATGAAAATCAAACTGCCAAAAGTGAGGCCTGGATTGCACAGAGGAGGAGATCATTGAAATTGTACCTTTGAATACAATAATTTCAGGACAGAGTATAGAGTGGGAAGCTCAGAGGGACAAAGATAAAATTTAACAAAACGTGAGTTGAGGTAGAAAAGACTATAAAGATAACCAAGAGGCATTGGTCAGAGATACAGAATGAAAATCAGGCTGGCCTAATGTCCAAGAAAAACAAAAAGGAAGTGAGATTAAGGAAAGAAGGTGGTCAATGGTGTCAAATACCACAAATTTCAGGTAATAGAATAGAAAATGTGCTTTGGATTCAACAATATGGAGGTTAGTGGTGGGTGATTTCAGTGAAGTGATGAAAGGTAAAATCCAGATCACTATTGATTGAGCACAAAAAAACAGGTGAGAAATTGACAACACTGAGTGCTAAAATGGCCTCAAACAACTTGACTCAATGACCTGGTCTAGAGGGATTGGAGATTGAAAAGCATTTTCACCTGGTCTCTCAATGTCATTTCTATATCCTTGATTCAAACTTGATTTGTTAGGAAGAGAAAATTTCTGTATTCAGAAATGCTTTTGCAAATCAACTCATGTTATAATATACTTGTTCTGACATTGTGGGGGATGCGATGCTTTGGATTGATGAGTGTTAAAAATGACTGGATTTACCACTATGCAGCAGTTGATCTGTCAATTTCATCATTTTAGGTTGCAATTTTACCAAACCACCTCATATGTTATCTCTTCTACAAAAGGTGAATGAGTAGAACAAAAAAAGTCAGAGATACAATTTAAGATTTTCTTAGGGACTCAGTGACATTATTGTAAAAGCAATGAACGTGTGTAGTTATAATTTGGTACTATTTATGTGGGCTCATGAGATGGAAGAGTCAATCTTAACCAATATCTACTACATTGTTCTTTTAAATTCTTGTGATTGGTATTCATGTGGTCAGTGCTCCAATACTGGCAGCTATAATTTCTCACTGCTGTAAACTGGGTTTCTTTTGGTGCTCTTTCAGCCCTAATCAAATCACTTGTATTTTCTAGACTGTAGATTGGAAAGCATATTATCAAGATTGCTAATATTTCACATTGAATAGGAGTAAATGAGCTCTGATGACAAATCTCCTGTGTATTTTCTTTACAGATATAATGTGTATTTGAGTTTTGAGCTATGCCCTACACAGTTGAAGATGCCAACTAGGTGTGACATTAACACAATCAGGAAAAATGTTTGTAATATGCTATTAACTTCACCCATAAATTGTTTTCTTATTGGGCTTAGCACCTGATTTATATTTGAAGCTATTTGTTTGATACGTTTAATTTGAAAACTGTAACAAAAACATTATAATGAAATACTTAGGTATAAATTTGACAAAGTATATAGTGTCTATATATAAAAATATGAAAAAAATTAAGAAATCAAAGGTCTAAGTAAATGAGAAGATATTCCATGTTCATGGATTGGGGGAGTCAACATGGTAAAAATGTCAATTATTCACAACTTGATCTATAGAGTCAATGTAATCCCAATCAAATTACCAGAAATCTATTCCATAGGCATCAACAACTGTATTGTAAAGTTTATATGGAAAGGAAACATATCTAGAATAGGAAACACAACACTGAAAATAAAGGACGAAGTTGGAGGACTTAAATTACTGATTTTAAGATTTACCATAAAGCTACATAATCAATATAGCATGGTATTAATTGGTTGATTGGGTGATTGATTAAAAGGATAACACATAGATCAATTAAACAGAGTTGAGAACCCAGAAATAGAACCATCTAAATATATATATATATAAAGGTCTTTGAAAAAGGAGCAAAAGCAATTCAGTGAAGAAAGAACAGTCTTTTTTTCAACCGACTGTACTGTAACAATTGCATACCCACATGCAGAAAAAATAGTCTAGACGTAGATTTTACATTTCTCACAAAAAATAACTCAATTGGATCATAAATCTGGATGTAAAACTTACTATAAAACTTGCAGAAGAAAACATAGGAGAGAAAAACTAGGTTATTTTGGATTTGGCGATATGTTTTTAGTGGTAACACCAAAATCACAACACATGAAAGAAAAAAAATGATAAACTGTATTTCATCAAAATTAAAAACCATAATATCTGACCAAATCACCAGGTTTATAAGTAAATAGCTACCTGGCTTTCGTTATGTCACTCAGATGCTTTTCAGCTTGGTGGATATTTATTTTATCAATAATTAATAACTTATACTCATGTAACATTTATGGCAAAATATTTAATGTATTTCTCATCTTTGATGTGTAAAGCAGTTCTATTAGTTGGCCAGAGCAGGGGAAGATTATTACCATATGATACAGAGAAGAAAGAGAGACTCAAAATGCTGACTTGTTAAGGACATAGAGTTAGTCAGAACCAGACACGAATATAAACCCAGGTTCATAGCTCATAATTTAGAATACTATTTAAAACATTGACCAAAAATATCAAGGTTGCGATTAACTTATTGAGAGGGACCACTCATATAACAAATGTAAACTGTAATACTGAGATCAGTGTCACTGAAAATCCAATCACACTATTATTTAATACACATGCTTAGTGTACTAGTTTTCCCAGCAAGTCTGGCGGGAAGAATAAACCCCACGATAAAAAAGTGCCTGTCCATATATTGTGTTTTGTAATTTTAAATAATAATATCAGGTTTGAATCTTGGTATTGCCACTGGGCAAGTGAAGTTTTCTGGGCCTCACATTTCTCATCAGTGAAATGAACATAATGAAGATGGCAAATTCATAGAAGCATTGTAAGTATTAAATGTGTTATTATAAGAAAAGAAACAGAATAGTGTTCTATACCCATTGAGAACTTAATTTTGTTAACTATTATTTAATTGCCTTTGAAAATAATTTAGTGAACTCTGCTATCAGAGTGTAATCAGAGACCATGCAGGTCCAAAAGACACTGCATTTATCTGTAAGGTCCATTTCAGCTCAACACTTTCAACTTTTGAGTATCAGCTATTCCTCCTCTTGAGCAATTCATTAGTCATGGTTCTTGTCTTGGAAAAAGCACATAAGAAGCCAAAACCTTACCTTTTCCACCCTAAAACAACTCACATCACCCACATACTTACCATACATGAACAGCTAATTGAAATTTTTGTTGAGAGAAAAATCTTTGTTTGAAGGGTCCAAATTACATATATGTCTCTGATTCAATTTGCTTAAATTTTGCTTCTCTCTTTGTGCTTTGAGAATGAAATACTGATTCTGTAGTCCAGTAAGTGAACTGAACATGAACTCTTGATGAAGACTTTCGTGTTAGTGATTAATGGGCTGCAAAAATTTTGAAATAAAAACCTGAAACCACAAACTAGTCATTCAGTTGGCTAAATATTTTGTTTGGGTGCTTACACCCAACCTACAGATAAACTTCTGTTGACCCTGTATTCCAAACCAGGGAGGAAGGGCCGGGGTTTTCAAGAGGGAGATTTGTGGTTTAGGTTTGGTCTGTCTATAAAAAGCTCTGCAGAACAAGATCTTAACGAAGTTCATCTACGTCTCTAACCAACTGAGCATGAGGCTTTCATAGAAGCAACTTGTGACAGCTGGAATTTGGCATCCGCAGCCTCTCAGAACAGACTGCTGATCCCAGACTGATAGTTTTAAGACTGTAAAACAAGGCTGTTACCATTCCTGAAATTTGTTTCAGCAGGCGCCAGAGAGGAATGTAACTGCCCCCTCATTGCTAGACCTCTGGGAGCCTTGTCCCACAGAGCTCTGAAGAACTGCTGGGGTCTTAGCTCCTGCTTCATTCAAAGACTGTTCCCTATCAATGGCAGGACATTGGCAAAATTGTATGCTTTGTTCAAATGGATGGAGTGAGTGGCAGGATTAGCAAAGGCCCCTAATGCAAATGTCAAAAAGCCATCACCCTAGAAGAGAACTGAACAGAGTGCACAAAAACAGACAATTTGTTTGCATCTTAGGGAAGTAGATTATTAAGACAAAGAGTAAGATCTATTTTCCAGTTTTGGATACATTGTCCAGCTTGTATTTATCTTGAATATAATACAAAAAAAAGTACATATATCACTGAGTGTTGAGTATATAGAATGTAAAACTCAAGTTGTGAGCGATGTAGAGTCTTTGACTTCTGTTTTATTTCCTCGGATGCCAGAACTAATACCATACAATAGGTTAGGCTCAAACAATGAAAATTTAGTGACTCATAGTTTTGAAGATAACAGAAGTTCAAAACTGAGGCATCAGCAAGTTGATGCTTTCTCTCCAAAGACTGGCATGCTGGGACTGGTTGCCAGTGATCCTTCACCCTTGACTTTTCTGCCACATGGCAATGCATATGCATTTCTCTTCTACCTTCCATTGATTTCTGGTTTCTCCCTATGGCTTCTCTGTGGCCTTCAGTAATAAATATTAATGTGGCCTTGAGTAATAAGATTAAGACCCAACCTGAATTAGTTAGACCACATCTTCCTTAACTGAAGTAACCTCATCTAGAGGTCTTATTTTAATGGGTTTATACCCATAGGAATGGTATAAGATTAAGAACATGTTCAAGCCACCAAAAGTTTTGTCTTGTTCTCTCATTTTGTCTTATGTCTTTGAACTTAATTATTAGTTGTATCAAAAACAAGTGGACAACTCAGTATAGAGTGAGAAATTCAAATAATATTTCTTTCTTTTAATATCTTTGAAGAAAATGACTCTCAGATGTGGAACAGGATTTTATGAATTTCTGATTAGTAAAAATTAAAGACTGTTTTTTTTGTAAAGATAGGTCCTTTTCCCCAAGCATTTCAATTTCTTGTTCTGTCAATTACTAGTGTGTGATCTTGGCAAAGCTTTCAAACTTCTATGAGCCTAAAAAATTTCCCACAGCAAAATCAACAGTGATAAACTCATACGTTGACTAGGAGGATTTAATGAATAAATATGAGAATATCCTTTAAAAACAATAAAATGGTATAAATATAACATTATATTGTTACAATCTGTGCTCATATTTCTTCAATAACAAGCCCCAAATTTTACAAATATTTAAAAAATAGATTTTTAAAACTACATTTTGTGCTTAGCTATTTAAGTCAAGATTTTTTAATCTTTACTTTAAATAATACCAAATTGAAGAAAGAATGCTAAGAATAAACCAGGGCAGTTTGAATCAGAAGGAGAATTACAGTTCTCCTATGTTTAAGCTGAAGGGCCCAGCCGAGAGGTACTTCTGAGATTGTGGGGCTCCAACATATTCAAAATAACCCAAGAAGGAATCCTAGGCTTAAAATTTAGATATTTAGGTCATCGTATCTTTCAGGAGCTTTGGAATCTGTCACTGTGGATGAGCTCACAGAGACAGTTTGCAGGACAGGAAAGAATACATACCTAAGATTAAACTTGAGAGGGAGGGAAAGAACGATATTAAGGAGTGCTTAGAAAAAGAAAATTACTCAAACCTGAGAAGCAATAACTAGCAAATTAGGAAAAGAATTCAAGCAGAATAATTCTTCTGAAATCAAATGACAGGGTTCCAAAAAAGGAAGATGCAATCATCATGCCAATGCTACTGATAAGTCAAATATGATGAAAATTAAAAATATACAGGATAGAGGCTGGTAATGAAACTGTAAGAGCAGCTTAAATGAGATGATAAGGAAAGGGTCTAGATTTTATGAGTTGAGATATGAGCAGCAGCGTAGGAAAAGCTGTAAAAGTGTGGACCATTCTATACTTGCTTTAAGCAGGGAGACTCTTGATATTAAAAATATTCTTAAACAAATGAGAGAGGAATTGCAATCACAGGAGAGGCAGCGAGATCACAGGTGGAGTAAATTCTGTTAGGAGCTGGGAAAGTGTACTGGTAAAAAGATGAGACTGAGGCTGGAGGAGAAAGGATGAGGGGAAATCAGGAAAACACAGATAGTGGAGGTTCTGGGTTTGGGAGCAAGAAACAGGAAGTAAATTGAGCATCTCTATTTCACCCAGGCAATACTTAACTTTTTATACTGCTCTGATATATTAAGTATATTGCAATAGGGCCCAGTATAATAAAAGTGGAATGTAAAAATTCAAATCAAGGGTCTCATTTTTATGGGTAAATATTGATCACTATAGAGACAAAAGCAAACTATTATAACTCATTAATTCATAAATAGATTGAGGGCTTAGCAAGTATTCAAAAACTTTTTTTTTCTACTGAAGGCAGAAGAAAAAAAGTAAGACTTAGTCTCAGCATGAAGTATTATGATTACAACTACCCATAAATTGACATGACGTGGCTAAAAAGAGTCTTTATAGAATGTATTGCTCATGAGACAAGTATTTTACAGCCGTCTTAAAATTTCTGTGGTTACTATTTTATCTAAGACTATTTCACATTTAAACATGGACCTTTTACCTAAGTGGGAATAGACATGTGTCTTGTTCAGAGAACTATAAAACACATTTGGGGCATATGAGACAATGAAATTGAATCTCATGGGTCATTAAATAGGGATCACAGATTAAAAGCAGGACCCTATGTAAATCACCCTCAATATTTCTCCAATCTATGCTAAAATTCACAAAAAATAAATTCAGTATTTTTTCTATAGTATTTATAGATAATAATATAAAAGAGTGTTTAACTTAAGATCAGTATACTTGAATTGTTTCTTTTTATTAAGGAAGGAATCTGACTGTTGGGAAGTTTATTGTAAATATCCAAGAGTATACATTCAATTTAATCTTTGGTATACATATTTCATAATAAAAACTTTAAACAAATCAAAGAAACACTGAAATCTGTAATTACTTGGCAAGGACATATATAATATTAATTTAGAAGAGCCTACAGTTTGTCTTTGATAGCTATTTATCTATTCAAGATTTAATTAGTATTATTTATTATGAATTTGAACTTCACAGTCAAATCATATTAAATAGATGAATTAGTTTAAGATCAATTCAGTTCCAGTCTGAATTTTGTGTTGATTGAAAATACACAGAAATGTAAATTAACCATTTAAGAGAATTTAGCAAATTGTTATCTAGTCCCTAAGAGATTGTATGTAAATGTATGCATCAAATCTTAAATATTTAAAAAGCCTGTAATGAAACTGGATATTTTAATCTGATATTAATATTTGATTACAAATATATACTTCTGTAGTAATGTGAAAGGTTTTCAATCACTGAAGATATGTAAATACCTTCTAACACATTTATTATTCAAGACGGATCTTTTGTTTACAACTTCTCCCCTCAAGTAAATCAGGGAATGGGATGGATTGGAAGTTGCAAAAAAACAAAACAAAACACAGTACTAAGTTTTAGATAGTTTATTAAGTCATCATTATCCATATGCCTTTCAAATGAAGGCATCTGAGGAAATCTTTAGACATAGGTTTTCCAACGGCTGCTCATAATACAAGTTTTGGGCCAGGTACTTGGAATTTGGGGTCTTATATATTTATCTGAAAGGGAAGGTGTTTGAAAATTCTATTAGCGAAAAAAAATCACTGTTTATAATATTGCAACAGCCTGCATTATGACTTAACTTGTTATGATATCCAAATCCCTAAGCTCAAAAGTATTTTATCACAATTGTTTAGCATTGCTCATCTTTTTAAAAAATTATTTTCTCAGGAAAGGAAATAAACCAGCTACAACCAAAGTTTGCCAAATTCTAGAAAACAACTCAAGAAGAAAAAATTTAATGGCATAAGTTTAAAATATTTTTTAAAAATTAAAAGCTGAATTCTTTTCACATTATCTATTGCTTGCATTACTGATAGAAAATGTGCAACAGTGCAAATACCCACTTATCTTCATTATTTGCACTGCAAAAGTTGCCTTTCAGCTAACTTACATTGGTAAGACTTCATAACTTCGTACCCACATGACCTTGTTGCAAATTGTTGATATGTCTTTGCATATTTGATACAACAGAACCTATTGCATATGAACTTACAAGTGAGCATTGAAGTCATTAAGAATCAATGTTATTTAAGCATCTGTTCTAGTTTGCTAACTGCTGGAATGCAATATACCAGAACTGGAATGGCTTTTAAAAAGTGGAATTCAATAAATAAAAAGTTTATACTTCTAAGGCCAAGAAAATGTCCCAATTAAAGCAAATCTAGAAAAAGGTCCAAGCTAAGGCACCAAGAGGTTACCTTCACTCAAGAAAGGCTGATGACGTTCAGGGTTTCTCTCTCAACTGGAAAGGCACATGGCAAACATGGCAACATCTGCTAGCTTTCTCTCCGGCCTTCCTGTTTCATGAAGCTCCCCTGGGGGCGTTTTCCTTCTTCATCTCCAAAGGTCTCTGGCTGCATGAGCTCTTGTGGTTCTTGTGGCTCTTTCACAGCTCTCTTGTCGTTCTCTTGAACTTCCTCTCTCCAAAACATTTCTTCTTTGAAAGGATTCCAGTAAACTAATCAATATCCATCTGGAATAGGTGGAGTCACAATTCCATCTTATTAAATGTTAGTACCCACAATTGGATGAGGTACATCTCCATGGAGATAATCTAATCAGAAGATTCCAAACTGCACTATTGAGTATGGATTAAAAGAAACAGTTGTTCCCACAAAATTGGGTCAGGATTAAAACTCGGCTTTTCTAGGGTACATGATCTTTTCAAACCAGCACATTAAAAGATGATATTTAATTCCTTTCTAATGATGCAATAGGGTTAATTATCTGAAATTTTTAGAATGATTAAATGCTATTTTAGACATTATTATGACTACTGTCTCTTAATGCCCAGAACAGTGGTATAACTAATTTACAGTAACTATTGGTTAATTAAATGCAGTAGTACAATGTTTATTTAATAAGCATATATATTTATATATATGCAGGCAGAGAGTACATTTAAACATTTATAACGAAAGTACTATTTTTATATTAAGCTTAAACTACTTTATTAAAAAGATAAATTTTCCACAAAATAGAAAAAGAAAAGAAAAATAATAATAAAAAGATACATTTTCCAGTACTTGCAGAACAGAGATATAATAGACCAGATGTATAGATCTGTATATAATACAAGAATACTTTCATTTAATTTTTTAACAGAATTTGTATAAAATAAAAGCAAAGGAGCTTTAGTTGTGCTAAATGTTGAAAACTATCAGCACATAGGAATGATTGAGGAAAATTAGGTTTAGTGAGGTGGTTTTAGAGATGACAGATATCCTGGGAAAATCTTAGGGCTGCTAATTTCAAATTCCTTCGAGTCAGTGATAAAAATTTGTGGAATCATTTCAAGTTTGACTAGGTAAAATTGTCAGGGTTTCTGGAAAAAACACGCTTCGGGGGAAAATGACAGTATGAATAAGTGTTTCCTTTTCCAACAGCTATGATAATAAATAACAATAGAAAATATGCTAGGGGATAGCAATGTACCTTTTAGTCTTTAAGAAAAATGAGCTCGATTCTCTGTGCATATAAATGACATCCTAGGACATACCTTTGGAAGTTAATTGAACTCTTTCAACTCACTGGAAGCCATTGCACTTGGACTTCCACTTAATGCAGCTCCCCCAGGTGCCTGGGAAAGCATCACTAGGACCGACTGCTCCTGACATGCTTATTAATCTAAAAAAAAGAATGAGCAAATAAGTAAGCAAATAAATATAATGTTTACCCTAGTTAATATGGTTATTTTTAAGAAAACCTATCCTATTATGAAATGCAGAATATTAGCCACAACTGATATGGTATGAACAAACTCCAGTATTCATTACGGGGAACAAAGAGATGGATGATATAGGAATTTTGAGAGCTATAGAAACATGTCCCCAAAGCATCTTTCTACTAAAAGATGTCAGAAGCAAATCATGTTGCCATAAATAATCCAAGTAAAATAAACAAATAAATATAATTTTAAAGTATATTAAATTATATATCTATAATTGAAGTGAGATAAAGAATGAAGTGGGAGGTTTCACACACAAAGAAAACATTTAAATCACCCATTCTGTGTCATATTTTAAATCATATTAAATTTTTCTTTTAAATTCCTAAAAACAACATATAAAAATGAACATATAAAAAGATGAACATATTACTTATATATTTGGACTTTAATCATTCAAGAACATTTCTAACAAATAAAACTTGCTTCTCTTTCACCATACTAAGTAGACTTTTTATAAACAATATGGATTAAGTTAACATTTTCTTTCCCCACATAGTTTTTCAAAATTGGAATGCTGGCAACTCTTGCTATGCCCAGGAATCTTTTTAATCAGAACTGCTTAACAACCAGAGTTTACCCATGTTACAGAATAGGCTCGTATTTTTGCTAAAATAATTAGGATGTCTGAGTCACACTGAAGGTGAGTAAGAAAAAACAAGGGCTACAACAAAAGGAAGTGCCTTTCCACTTTCAAACTTTGCAAGATGGAAGGAGAAAAGGAAAGTATCTTGAAAGGAATGTTTTATGAGGAAACTCAATGAGAGATGTTAAATATTTTCACGATAATTTAACCTGTAGATTTAGTGGACTGAAATAACATGTAGCTACACTGCCACTCTCAGTCTCTGCACTAGTAGCAATTAAATGTTTTTTTCTGAACATTAAAAACTAGAATTTCATTAGGTGATAATCTATGGTTGTCTTTCTTAACAGAATAAAAAAATTGTAGAATTGCTTCTTTGAATCTGAATTAAAAGGTGCAAAAATAATCCAAGAGAAGAATAACTGAAATGGAATAAATTACCAAAATTTTGTTTCCAGGGCTCTACAGGTAAAATGAAATAGTCAATATTTCTAATGCATGTGTTTATTTAAGCAATAAAACTACAAAGACATTTTTAAATGACAGAAGTTTCTGAAATCGTGTCTGCTAAAGTTTTGTTTTTATATAACTGTGACTTTACAGTTAATATTTCTTTAAATTTTTTCATATGCATTAATATTAAATTTCTTACTGGATGAATGAAGATATTATTTTAATCTTGGCAAAAATAGAAATAACTCCTCCATCTTTGGTAATATTGACACCATTCTGTGGATTTATGAATTGTTTGTTGAAATAATTACCCTTTGTACATAACTCTGAATAAGTAGTGTTAATGACTGTAAAAGATTTTATTATGGACCTGTTTGCTTTATTTTACTATTTTAATTATAAATGTCTCAGTAACATATACTCATTAGTTTAATTGCTTACTATTAATTTTGAGTCCAAATCAATTACATGCCTACTCTATAGAGCACTTAAGCAAATGCTTGCTTGTAGTTTTGTTTCTGCCTGTGCAATTTTTTTTTTATGTTAAGATTTAATTTAGTCAGCACAGAAAAAATATTTTTTCAGGTGGGAAGAAAAGTATTATTCAGTAATTTGATTTTTCTACTTTTCAATCAGTTGTGGTATTACCTTGATAAGACCCAGAGTTGCTAACAACTTATTGTATCTAATGAACTGGGAATTTTTGTTAGTTGAGTAAATGGATTAACTGATTATTTTTCTGTGACTGGCCACTTTTTTCAGTGACTTAATTAGGTTAAAAATTTGTGTGACCAAACTTGCAAACACATTTATTTATTCTAAATTCAAAACAACAACAATGACAAAAGAACCTTTAGTGAGTGTCAGGGAAGTCACAATCATGTGCTAAGCAGCCATCCTCTGGTCTTCTCTTCCCCCCCACCTCCTTTTGATTAGGTGCCACTCCACAACCCACGGGAGATGTTAAGTCTAATGAAAAGCTGCCCTCCTCCACCCCACCTGCCAGACATTAAACCAGAAATTAGGCTCAAGCAGCCCAGTTGCTTATCAGAATAGGAATTCTCAGTGGCAGGATAAAAACCACACTCAAGTAGTATAGATTGGTCTCTTCTCTTCACGAAGTGAAGCACATGGAGCTGCCATCTTCTGATCTGAACCAGAACAGTTTGGGCCACCCCTGGAGCCTGGCCATGATAGAGCTTCTTCCCCTGCTCTTTTGGATTATTTGTGCTGTGTGATGAAGAGATTATTTGCCCATTTGGGGCTCTTTCTACTGTGCAAGTTTCTGCACTAAAAGTTTCTGTTGTGCCCTTATCCTATGGTCCCATGTCACAACATTGCAGCAACTTACTATTGAGTTATAACAATTCAACCACAGTGAGCATTTACTATATGCAGGTACTGACAATATATTAGTGGATGAGTCACATGTGGTCTCTACCTTAGGCAAATTAGAATCCAGTCCATTCAGGACTATCATTAGCTAAGAAGAAATTACTCATTTTCACCCAATAATATGAGATGCATCATCACTGCAACTTTGTGATGATTCGATTTCTGACCTTTAGTAATGAAGTGGAAATATAATCATCAAAAAGACTGGCCAGAACATCTCTTTAGAGAGACACCTGTCTTTTTATGGAAATATCATTTCATAAACCACTTGGAGCAGAGGATACGTCCAAGAGGACTTGGATATTTGAAAGTGGCAAGACAACGAAGAACAGCTCAGCTGGAGACAAATGGAGAAATTTCTTTACTTCTGAGAGGCAGGAAGGGAAAAGAAAAACAAGAGCAGAGAAGAAAAAGTTAGTGGGAATTCTTCCCTGGTGGGTGGCCAGATGATATTTTAGAACAGGAAGAGGGGTGCTGAATGGTCAATTTGAAATTTTGTTGTTGCTGCTGCTGTTTTTCACATTTCTGTAATGTAAATACTTCCTCTAATGACTCCAGCTCGCTAATAATTCTTCTACCTTGCAAATGCTTTGAACAAATGAGTTGTTTGTACAAACACATGGGCAGAACTGGATTTTCATCTGGTTTTGGCTGGTACAAACACATGTGGTACTTGAAGAAATAGAATCCCAAAGACAGATGTGGCCCTTAGAACATAAGTTGCTGCCCTGGAATTTATGAATGCATTGCAGAAATATTTAGACCTCCAGAGAATCTGGGAAGCAGAGTTCAAACTAATATCGCTCAGATTTCTAGAGGCCCATACTTTTGTTGACAATTGTCCTGTGCCCCAAAGTCTGAGAAGTGGCCTTCTTGCTTGCTTCTGAAAACTGCACCCCTGACCTTAGTCCCTGGATTGTTTTTAAATTGTCTAGAACTTTAGAAGTGAGTTCTATCCTCCTTTCTTCAATCTTTCTATATCTTTCAGTCATTTTTTCAATTTATCATTCATTAATTCCTTCACTCATAGTAATTCATACATTTCCTCGAACATAACACATGACTAGTGATACAATAATTGATAAAGGTACCAAGGTGGGTAAGACTTGATCTCTGAAGGAATCAGATGCAAATATAAAGCAGAGCAACAGGGGATGATAAGGGCTAGAGCAGAGATTCAAGGGACATTGGGGATATGCAAGAGGAAGAGCTATTCTATTTAGATCTCAAAGATTTGCTTTTGAGTTTCAGTTAGGGTGGCCAACTATCCTAGGTTTAGAACTGAACGTTCCATGTCCTTGGAAATCCTAGGAGCCCTGGCTAACCTAGGGATCAGTTTTCAGCTAAGACTTTGGTTCCTATTACTTTTTGAAAGCCTTTGCTAATGTTTTTTTATATGTTGGGGGCTATTCAAATTGCATCTTTTCAGTGATATTTTTCCTTTGTATGATGATGCATATTTTATCTTCATATTCAGAACTTTATTTAAATTTATAACAGACAAAAGAGGAAGAGTATTTTAAGCAGAGGTGAAACTGAATCCAAAGGCACAAGGTTATAAAGCAACATGACATGTTTGAAGAAGAGAAAGTAGTTCTGAACCACGTTTCTTTTAAGAGCTGCTAGGAGGCAATTACGAGCACATAAAACAGGTGCCAATCATGAAAGGTCCTAGTACATCATGCAAAAGAGTCTGCATCATATCCTAAAAGACGTAGGGAGACATCAAATGGGATTTAAGCATGGAACAAATGTAAGTTTTATTTTAGAAATAGTACCCTGAAAATATGGTGGCTTGGTTGGAAGGTGATGGGAACTTTGGCAAGAAAGCTGATGAATCTTAAATTATAATACTTGAAATTAGAATGGTGAAGAAGCAGTAGGCATACACGACATATATTTAAGAGGAAACCCACCAGGAGTCTGTGACCAATTGGCTGTGGGCCGAGGAGGTAACAGGGAGAGTATAAAATTCATGGCTTGGGTTATTGGGACAGATGTCATCAAGTACAAAAATAAATATCGGTATGCCTTGAGTTTGGAGCCACACCCTGCAGATGGAGCAGTTCAGCAGAATCTGCTGCACCTGGAGTCAGAGCTGGCACAGACTGGGGCAGAAGATCAGCGCCAGACCCAGGGGTGCAGCCCTGCTGAACTTCACGGTCAAGCTGGAGGCTGAGATCAGGACTTACCGCTGCCTGCACGAAGATGGGGGTGGGGGGACGGGCTTCCACCACCCGCAGCATCACTGACGACAAAGCAATACCTGAGACCAACGACACGAGAGTTCTGAGGCGTTCAGGCAAAGAGATTCAGCGTGCTCTTTGGGGAATGGATGGCCAATAAAAATGTCTGCAGCTTCAAAAAATAAAAATAAATAAAAATTAAAAATAACTAAGGACCAAATCATGAGTTTCATGATGTTATCGGTGTTCCAAAGTTGACTTCCTCTAGCATTATTATTCGATATTTTGGAAAATTTCTCCACAAAGCAGCATGTGAATTTAATGTTGAAACAGAATTGACTGCATTTTGTATTCACAAATTTCCAAAATATCACTTTGGCTCATTCTGTTCTGAACGCTCCTACTGCCTTAAAAGAGGTAGGCTGGAAATCAAGGGTTAGAGGCAAAGCAGCCAACGAGGTAGGTATCTTACCTCTCATTCCCCAAACAGCAAAAAGTTAGCAGGAAAGTTAAGCCAAATCCCTGAGAGGGTCTAAGAGTTGATGAAGGAAGACCAAATACAGATGATAAAATTAATGTGCAGGAGCTAAGCTGTAAACAAGAGAGGAAGAGCAGGTAAGAACCCCAGTGAACTCAGAAACAACTGAAGACAGGTCAGGACACATGGGAAAGGACATGAGGCAGCGGTCAGATGAGTGTGGTTGATCTTTGTCTGTCAGGATTAAATATACAGATTGGGAAAACCTATCAAATTGTAATCATATTAGGTAAATGTTCCTTTTCCCATTTTCTTCTATATCCACTTTTTGTTTGGTATTTACAGTGGGTACTAATCCCCATTTTTTATTAAAACCTTGCTGTTGTCACTAATATCGACCCCCCCCCGACATAAACCGTTTATAGCAGGAAAAATGTTCACATCTTCTGTTGCTACTGGAGAGGTCACACTTCAACGAGCACAGAAGCATTTGTTCTTAAGAGGAAAGATTCAAGACTCACTGCATTAAAAGGTCATCAATCGGAAGAATTAGCCAAGGACACATGTAAATCCCAAATCCTCCCATTTTACATTTTTTATGTTACACATAAGGTTATTTAAAATAAATTATTGTTTCAAATTATGTACAAGATAATTTCCCTATTGAGCCATTTTCTTAGATCTAATCAAGTTGGTCTCCAAAAGAACTGTAAGACAAAAATCCTGAATTGCTACCTTGTGTGTATTCTATAGATTTTTGTGCTAATGCTCATTAAAGATTGGCTTTCATTTGCAAGTTATCATTTTTCAACCCAATTTTCACAGTGCATAAATTATTCTCTGGGAGTAAATTGAGTGCTTCCTTTTTTTCTTTTCCTTTCTTAAAACACATTGACTTCTGGCCACAAGGGTTTAGTTTTCAGTATATTGAAGTCATTATTTTTCAAATGATTCACCAGAAACTTAATTCACATGACATTTAGCATATATGATTCAAATCTTATACTTGTATAAATATTTTAGTTCAAGATAAATTATCCTGAGAAATCAAATCATTGTTTCTGATTATTAGAGCTAGTTATTTCTTTCAGGTAATAGCAGAGTTTTTCCAATTTGGATTGATAAGGAATAATCTCGTTTTTGCATTTGTTTTTTGTTTCTTAATTGTTTGTTTTACAAGGCATAAAAAAGTTAATTTACTAAGAAGAGTGTGACTGCAATTACATAGCTATAGTAATAGTACCACAAGTACTAAAATGATCTGTTGAAAATGACATTTTGATTTAGCGCTTTGCTTCAAGGAAGGATGGAGCTATACATAACAAAACATACCAGTTTTTGAAAACTCCTTGAAAGTCAGTTTTCTTACATTTTTATTTGCATGTTTGATGCTGAATAGACACATCTTTAGTAGGGAGTTGTCTTATCAGAAATTATTTTCAAACTGATAGATATGGATGATATTTTATAAATTAATTTTGCACTAAAGCAACTTTTAGAAAAAGGTAAAATGTTTATAAGATTGGTATCATTTTTTTTTCTTGGTGCAAGTACAGAATGGATTAGTAAATGGCCCCCTAAATCCCAGTGATCTCATGTTGGCACATTCACATAGATGAGCATTTTATTTGCACACATCTTTCCTCTCCAGGTGCTAGGTTTCTTTTTATATACAACTAATGATGGTGTCAATCTTTATGGAAAGACAGATCAAAACTGCTCCTCTTCAAATGCTTTGGATGTTGCATGACAGTCAGGCTAGAAGGAGATTTTACATTAAACATCTTTTACTGCAGTGTAATGAAACTGCTATGCAGTTCTGGCGACAGTAATAAATGATTAATGATTTTGATAAAAGATTTCTTTCTGAATATTAAATACTGTCTACAAATTCATAAGTTCTGTATCAATGTTAGCACGTATCTTGACATATTAGATACAGTTCTATACCATAATCAAATCATTAGCTCAGCTGCATCACTTTTTATTCAGTAGAATGTCAGGAGAATATGACACAATGTTCAATAATGTCAAGAATTTAATAAAATAAGAGATGAGACAAGGACAAACCCTTTGTGATCATTTCTATTCTAAATGAAGCTCTTATGGTGATCTTTTCTTTATTCGTTCCCTTTCAGTCATATACAGCAGAATGCAATTCTTGCCCTGTTCTTCTCACAATTGAAAAATCTTAATGACTAAAAAAAGAGTTGAAGTTGGAATTGTAGATCATTTTTGTGGCAGCTTTTTCTCACTTCCCTCAACTTTCCAATTCTAAAAATATACTTTTTTTCAAATAGAAAGATTTGTTTGAAAGCATTTTCTCTTACCAACATATAATCACTTGGACCAGGTCAATATACTGAAATTGCATAATATATTTTTTTTAAAAAAAGACTGTTGGGCAGTGCAATAGTAGCTCAGTGGCAAAGTTCTCACCTGCCATACTGGAGACTCGGGTTCAATTCCCAGTGCCTGCCCTTGCAACAAAAAAACAAACAAAAAAAACCCAAGAAACTGTTAACACATTCTTAAGGCCATAGTGATGGCTAAGAGTTAAATATGCAACAAAAAGTTATAACAAATAATGCTATTAGCACATCTGCAAGCCACTGCTCAAAGGGCATGAGGAAAGTGTCTTTCAGGAATCAAAGATAGTCTCTTCAATGAGGGTGTTTTGCACATTCCTCCGAGAAATTAGTTTCACAAGTGCAAAGTACAAAGTCTGTCTCGGGCCTAATCGCGCCTCGCCTGGGGACTGGCATGTGATAGATGCACAACAAAGATTGTTCAGTGAATGAATGAATATATTTGAGCCTAGAATCATGAGCAAATGTTCTTATTAACTGTAGCAATCCTTGTTCTAAAACTCAATTGCTAAGGACCTTGAATGATTCCTGTTAATTCTCTGACAGTTTCCTTTCGCACAAAATGGAGATGATAATAATGATTTTGTGGGGCTGCAAAGAGAAAATATAATGTAACAAAATCTCCTGATACATAATTACAGATATCATTACCATTATTTTTAAGTTATTAGAACACTGCTTCCTGAATATTTGAGGGAATAGTTAAGTAATTGGAGTATGATACTGCTAAAGTCAAATAAAATATTTCAATCATTACAAGTGTTTTGATTGAAATTGGGAATTATTTTAGGTTGTGGACATTTTCTCACTTTTGACTAGAAGGCTATTAGACCTAGTCAATATATTTCCAACAAACTTTGTGTTATATTCAACTGCTTTATTAATCTGTTCTTTGTTTCATTCTCCCACAGATTTCTCAAGATTCTTAAGTTCTCTAGAAGGAACTCTACCATGTATGTCCTTAGAGGAGAGACTTGTGTAATGCCTCAAAAGGAAATGTTTTCAACTATTACTAATTAGTAAATTTTAAAGCTGCTTTAGTGATTCAGACCTTAGCAGTCAGGCATTGCTTCGGAAATACCACTAAAATCCCTGTGAGTCTTCAGTAATCACTCTAGCAAATTCCATTATTGCAATTCTGTTAATGAAAAAGATGCTTTCCAATGATGCCCTTTTGGGGGAGATATGATTAATTATGAAATAAAATAGAAAGAAGCATAAAATATAATAATATAGCTAATATACGCTGAGTATTTGAAGAGTAAGGTCACTGTTTCTTTCATGCCTTTTCCTCTGCTTCCTCTTCAGTTGCAAAGAGTGACAACATTAAGAAAACAGGCCAACACTACGAAAACAAAAAAACTCGTATTAGGCCCAGGTGATTACTTAAAACAACTAGTAGAATGGTTAATCAAGTTACTTTTGTGCCTCCTACAATGTCATAAACATATTTATAAAACTTTTATTTTGAAGAGGACAGCTTACCTAAACATAACCAGGGCTATCTGTAATCAATATAAGGTGGAGAGAATTTGGTCAGATTTGAACTCTTTACATGACAGATTCATATAAAGAATGTTTATCTGTTTCAAGTTAAGCTGAAGCAGACTTTTTGCTTGGTTTTATTTTGTTTATTTGCTTTGTTTTCTTTTTCTTCATTTTTTTTATTAGAGAAGCTGGAGGTTTATAGAGAAATTATGCAGAAATTACAGAGTTTCCCATACCCACCGACCCCCCACTCACACATTTCCCCTATTATTAACACTTTGCATTTTTCTGGTACCTTTGTGACAAAATTGATGAAACAGCATTTTTAAAATTATGCTTTTAACCTTAGTCTATATTTTACATTAGAGTTTAATGTAAAATATAGTCCTATGTGGGTTTTTATTTATTTATTTTTTATTTATTATTTTTTTATTAATTAAAAAAATAACAAAACATTTAGAAATCATTCCATTCTACCTGTACAATCAGTAATTCTTAATATCATCACATAGCTGCATATTCATCATTTCTCAGTACATTTGCATCGATTTAGAAAAAGAAATAAAAAGACAACAGAATAAGAATTAAAACGATAATAGAGAGAAAAAAAAAACCTATACCTCACATGCAGCTCCATTCAATGTTCTAACATAATTGCATTACAATTAGGTAGTATTGTGCTGTCCATTTCTGAGTTTTTATATCCAGTCCTGTTGCACAGTTTGTATCCCTTCAGCTCCAATTACCCCTTCTCTTTTTTTTTTTTTTAATTAACGGAAAAAAAGAAATTAACCCAACATTTAGAAATCATACCATTCTATATATGCAATCAGTAATTCTTAACATCATCACATAGATGCATGATCATCGTTTCTTAGTACATTTGCATCGGTTTAGAAGAACTAGCAATACAACCGAAAAAGATATAGAATGTTAATATAGAGAAAAAAATAAAAGTAATAATAGTAAAAACAAAACAAAACAAAACAAAAACCTGTAGCTGAGATGCAGCTTCATTCAGTGTTTTAACATGATTACTTTACAATTAGGTATTATTGTGCTGTCCATTTTTGAGTTTTTGTATCTAGTCCTGTTGAGCAGTCTGTATCCCTTCAGCTCCAATTGCCCATTATCTTACCCTGTTTCTACCTCCTGCTGGACTCTGTTACCAATGACATATTCCAAATTTATTCTCGAATGTCCGTTCACATCAGTGGGACCATACAGTATTTGTCCTTTAGTTTTTGGCTAGACTCACTCAGCATAATGTTCTCTAGGTCCATCCATGTTATTACATGCTTCATAAGTTTATCCTGTCTTAAAGCTGCATAATATTCCATCGTATGTATATACCACAGTTTGCTTAGCCACTCTTCTGTTGATGGAGATTTTGGCTGTTTCCAACTCTTTGCAATTGTAAATAATGCTGCTATAAACATTGGTGTGCAAATGTCCGTTTGTGTCTTTGCTGCCTATGTGGGTTTTTAAAAAATATTTTATTGTGAAATATATATGCAAAAAAGTGATAAGTTTAAAAGTATATTTTAAAGAGTAGTTATAGAACAAATTTCAAAGTATGTTTTGGATTATAGTTCCACAATTTCAGGTATTTTCTTCTAGCTGCTCTAAGACATTGGAGACTAAAAAGAAATATCAATATTCATATGATAAATTTTATTTTCTCTGTTACAATTCCTCCTTCTCATTTGATATTCATACAATATCATACAGGGATACTTGGGCAATGACCATTCTAACGTCTTCATGTTGAAAAGAGGTGTAGACATTATGGGGGAGGGGTATGCAATGGGTTGATGTTCTTAGAGAGACTGATACCTCTGGGTTTCAGGGCTTATCTGGTCTAGGAACAATCTGGAGGTTTTAGGTGCCTGAAAAATAAAATTGGTGAAATTTTTATAGACTGACAGATAGAACCCTAGGTATTCTTCAGGGTTTTCAGACATACCATTGGTTGGGGTTCGGCATACTGTGACATTTTACAATATCTAGCTGAAACTTGCATAAGAGTAACCTCCAGAATAAGCCTTCAACTCTATTTGAAATGTCTTAGGCACTGAAACCTAATTTTGTGACATTCCTTTCCCCCTTTTGATCAAGAAAGCATTGCAAATCCTTTGATGGCAGGGCCAGGCTCATCCTTGATAGTCACGTCTACATTTCCCAGGAGACTTACATCCCTGGAAGTTATATCCACACAGGGAGGAGGGTAATGAGTTTCTTTGCAGAGTTCAGCTTAGAGAGAGAGAGAGGCCACATCTGAGCAACAAAAGAAGTTCTCTGGAAGTGATTCTTAGGCATAATATAGGTAGGCTTATCAAAATAAGTTTCAGAAAAGCAAGCCTCAAGATTGAGGATTTTGCCTATTGACTTGTGAGTCCCCAGTGCTTGAGATAGTATCAAAGTTTCCTGTGGGGAAGTTTAATAGTTCCATATATTTTCTCCAATCCTCAAGGGATTTTTCAAATACTTGTTCATTATTTTTCCATCATACTCTGGTATGTATCAAGGTATTATAGTAAGCTATACTGAATTACAAGATCTCTTTCCCTATTCTAGGCTCCATGTGGTTAGGTTGTTTAAAAGAACTTGCCAAACAGGTTAAAGTAGATTATGTGTAACATAATCTAATTTTAAATTTTAGACAAAATAAGTATCTCTTCCTCTCATCTCACATGGAAAAAGGTTTCAGTGTACAGACAAAATCATCCTTTATCCTGTATTCTGATTTACCTTAGTCCCAACCAGGGCAGCTACGTTTGCATTGCTAATTGAATTCTGATCTCTTTTTTGGCTTCTTTAACAGTTGCTGTATATAGTAATGCTGACTTTCAGAGGTTCACAACTCTAACTCTGAGTCTTAGTTGTCATGTAGATACTCAAAGTAGTGGGGAAATACCAGGTTATACACATTGAACAGCATCTCAGAATTTAGAAATAACACTTAACACTCACACATAAATGTGACAGCAGTAAGAGCTTACAATCTAGGCCTTAAAATTCTTATAAGTATTTTCTAAATGAGACAGGTATTCCTGTTGAGTATAGACCATATCATGCAATAGGTAGTTTTTCCCACATACTCAAATATTATTGACTCTTTGTATAAATGTTACAGCTTTGAAGTAGTTTATACAATAACTTATTTATATTTGTAGGGCTAATTGGCAAGATATGTGGCTCTAAATAATCATTTCAATAATATTCACCTTCAATAAGACACTGTCACTTAGAATCCCACTAATGATCTACCATCACCTCTATCCATTCCCATACATTTAAGTTCAACTTCATTAACAAGTCTATGCATATTACTAACTTCTTCCCCTTCTCTAGCTTCTGGCTAGCTCTAAGGCCCTATATTCTTCATTATAAGACTCTGAGTTTACATTTTTCAGGGGGTTCATAGTAATGAAATCATGCTGTATCTATTCTTTTGTGTCTGTTTTCTCACTCAGTATTATGTCCTCAAGATTCATCCATGTTGTCATATCCTGCAGGACTTCATTTCTTCTAATTGCTGCATAATATTGCAACATATTGTATATCATATTTTGTTTATACAGTCATCTGTCAATGGACACTTTAATTGTGAATAATGCCACTATGAACATTGGTATATAAATGTCTGTTTGTGATACTGCTTTCTGCTCCTCTGGATATATACTGAGTAGGGGTTTTGCTGGGTGGTAGGGCAATTCAATATTTAGTTTTCTGAGGAACTGCCAAACTGTTTTTCACAGCAACTGTACCATTATACATTCCCAACAGACTAAGAAAGTGTCCCAATTCTCCACATCTTCTCCAACATTTGTAGTTTCCTGTTTGTTTAATGGCAGCCATTCTTATGAGTGTGAAGTGATACCTCATTGTTTTTTGATTTGTATTGCCATTATACATGATGAAGATGAACATCCTTCCATGTGCTTTTCAGTCATTTGTATTCCTGTTGGTAAAAAATGTCTATTCATATCTTTTGCCTATTTTACAGTTGAGTTGTTTGTTCTTTTGTTGTTGATTTGCATAATTTCTTTATACATACTGGATATCAACTCCCTATCAGATACATGATTTCCAAATATTTTCTCCCATTGAGTTGGCTGTCTCTTCATCATTTTAACAAAGTTCTTTAAGGCACAGAAATATTTGATTTTGAGAAGTTCCATTTATCTATTTTTCTTTTTTTTTTTTTTGGCTTGGCTTGGCTTTAGGTATAAGGTCTAAGAATCTATCTCCTATTACCAGACTTGAAGTTGTTTCCCTAAACTTTCTTCTAGGAGTTTTATGTTAACTGCCCCTTATATTTAGTTCTTTGATCCACATTGAGTTAATTTCTGTATAGGGTGTGAGGTAATTTCTTTCATTCCTCTGGCCATGAATTTCCAGTCCTCACATCCCCAATATTTGAAAAGTCTATCCTGTTCTAATTCAGTGGATTTGAAGGCCTTATCAAAGATCAATTGACCATATATCTGGGGGTCTATTACCAAACTCTCAATTCTATTCCATTGATCAATACGTCTATCTTTGTGCCAATATCATTCTGTTTTGACCCCTGTGGCTTTATAATAAGCTTCAAAATCAGAAACTGTAAGTCCTCTCACTTCTTTCTTCTTTCTTAGGATGTTTTTTCCTATCCAGCACCCCTTTCTCTTCCAAATAAATTTAATAGCTAGTTTTTCCAAGTCTTCAAAGTAGGTTGTTGAGATTTTGATTGTATGGTGTTGAATCTGTAGATCAATTTGGGTAGAATTGAAATCTTAACGATATTTAACCTTCCCACCCATGAATACAGAATGTCTTTCTACCTATTCAGATCTTCTTTGATTCTTTTTAGCAATGTTTTGTAGGTTTCTGTGTACAGGTCCTTTGCATCCCTGGTTAAATTTATTCCTAGGTACTTGATTCTCTTAGTTGCTATTGTGAATGGAATTTTTTTCTTAATTGCCATCTCATTTAGGTCAGTGCTTTTGTATAGAAACATTACTGATTTTTTCCCATTAACCTTGCATCCCTCCACTTTGCTGAATTTATTAGCTCAAGTACTTGCCATAGATTTCACAGGATTTTCCAAAGATAGGATCATGTCATCTGCAAATAATGAAAGTTTTACTGCTTTCTTTCCAATTTGAATGCCTTTCCAATTTCTTTTTCTTGCCTGATGGCTCTAGCTAGAACTTCTAGCACAACGTTGAATAATAGTGGGGACAGTAGGTTTCCTTGTATCATTGGGTCTAAAATAAGTCTCCTATACATAGCATATAGATGGATTATATTTTTTAATCTGCTCTGCCAAATTATATATTTTAACTGGAACATTTAGTCCATTAATTTTCAAAGTTATTACTGTAATGGTAGGTCTTTAATCTACCATGATATCTTTCATTTTTTATTTATCAGCTTTATATTTTTTCCCTCTCTCTCTCTCTCTTTATCCCTTAAGTTACATTTACTAATACTCTTCAATTCTGTGCCCTCCTCCAAACCTCTCTCTCATCTTTTTTTTTTCTTTTTTCAGTTAACAGAACTCCCTTTAATATTTCTTGCAGGAAAGGTCTCTTGTTAACAAATTCTCTCAGCATTTGTTTGTGAAAATTCTAATCTCTTTCTCACTTTTGAGGAACAACTTTGCTGGATAAAGAATTCTTGTCTGGCAATTTTTCTCTTTCAGAACTAAATATATCATACCACTGCCTTCTCACCTCCATGGTGGTCATTGAGTAGTTCAAATTTAGTGTTATGTAGCTTCATTTTTATGTGGTAAATCACTTCTCTTTTCCTGCTTTTATGAGTTTCTGTTCAGCATTTGGTAGTCTGACTAGTGTGTGTTTTGAGGTGGGTCTATTTGCATTTATCCTATTTTGAGTTCATTAGACTTCTTTGATTTGCATATTTATGTCTTTTGAAAGATTTAGGAAGTTTTTCCCAATAACCTCCTCAAATAATTGTCCTAACCCTTTACTCTTCCCTTCCCCTTCTGGGACACCAGTGATTTTTATATTTGTGCACTTCATGTTGTCCATCATTTCCCTGAGATCCAATTCAAATGTTTTCATCTTTTTCACCATTTGTTCTTTTGTGTGTTTTAATTCAGTTGCCCTGTCTTCTAATTTGCTTATTCTTTCTTCTGCCTTTTCAAATCATGACATAAATGGGCAACATGCTGCAGAGACATGTGGTAGATGCCTTGTACAGAGATGACTGCATCAAACTTATCTTCTTCTATCTCAGCCTCTATTACTGCCTGGAGAACTGTGGCTCCATACTTCACCTGCCAAAGTGGGCAAGGACAACAGCACCTTCTATATGGACTACTGCATCAAGGACAACTCAGCCAAGACTGGCTCTGACTATGAGTATATGCATGTGCCTTGTTGTATGTTTATTGCATATTTTTAATTTGTTCTATGTTATCTTTAATTTTTGTAATATCTGCTATTTTTCTATTTATTTTTAAAATTCTTCTTTATGCTTTCCTAGTGTCTTCTTGATATCCTTTATGCCTTTAGCCAACCCACTGAAGTTATTAATATATTTGTATAAACATATTTGATTACTTGTTCCAAATTCTGTATCTCTTCTGGCATTTTAATTTGGTTATTTGGCATGGTCATGTCTTCTTGAATTTTCATGTACTTAGTGATTTTTTGGCATTTGATTGTCTTGATAGCGTTATTTTGAAAGTTGATTTCCTTTACTTGCCTAAGATTTTGTAGTTGTTTGGGTTTGTGTTGAAGGTCCCCTTTTTCACTTTGTTTGTCATTGATTCCCTGCCAAACCAAGACTGGAACCTCATGTAGGAGATGCAACTCTAATTGAAGATCTACTCAAAGCTAGGCAGAAAGGCAGTTTGCTAGAGCACACTTTCTTTGTCTTCCCAGCAGTTGACATTCTTGGGCCTCCTCTTCCCCTCAGGCCTGCTCTCCCCAGCTGTGTGAGCTGCCTGGGCAGGATTGAGAGCAGAAGGAAATCTAGTCAAAGCCAAGGTTTCCTATGCACACTGAAAGCCACCAACCTTGGAGGTTGTGTGTGTGGGCAGGGCACTGTGCACCTTGGCAGAAAATTGACTTCTGAGAAGGATCGGTCTGGTGGTTCCCACACTCCCTCGTGAAATAACCTTGGGCTGTGGGGCTGAGAATTTCAACTTCCCCTGTCTAAAACCAGCATGAGAGTCTCTGGCACTGCAGTGTGGCTCACTCTCTAATCTCTGTTTCTTTATCCAGGCATCCTGTGAGTGCTCTAGGTCTCCACAGAGAAATGTTAGAGTTAGCAGGATACAGAGACTATTTTTCACCAGCCAATTGTCAGACCAGCTCTGCTCTGTGTTTCCCCTCCTATCAAGAGGAGGGTCCCCAGCCTCTACCAAAACCAAGTGTCCACAGCATCCTACCTTAGGGGTGGGGGGTAATTAATGTGCACTAGCAGCAAGGTCTTGTGGGTAGATAAATCAAGTATGCTGGCTTTGGGGTACCCCACAGGAGCACCTCACTGTGGAGCTAAGAGGAAAGATCTCCCAAACTGGTGTGGAGGTGAACATGTGAGAGCATGCTGCTCCTTTGGCACTCATTCTTGTCTGTGTGTTGCTACCTGCCATAGGTGCAGTCTAGACTGAGTAAACTCACCCTGTCCTCTTAATGATAGTTTCTCTGCTTTTTTAAGATTATACAGATTCTCCCTATATAATGTTGAAGTCCCTCTATGGTCACTCCTATCCTGGAATCACTGTCTTGTTCATTTTTCTGCCCTTTTACTAGTTGTTCCATGGTGTAGGTGTGAACCCAGACTATCCTATCTTGCCATCCTCCTAGAAGTCCCACTATGGCTTTTTAAAAAATTTTTATTCTAGTAGCACATATACAACCTGAAATTTTCCCTTTTAAGCATATTCAAATATATAATTCAGTGGGATTAATTATGTTTAAAATGGTTTGCTACAATCACCACCATCTATTGCCACAACTTTTCCATAAGTCCATATAGAAAGTTTACCAATTAACTATTAACTCCCCATTCCTTGGCCCTCACTGCAGTCCCTGGTAAACTGTAATTATTTCACATCCGTGAGATCATACAATAGTTGTTCTTTTGTGTCTGGCTTATTTCACTCAATGTGAAGTCTTCAAGCTTCCATGTTGTCTCATGTATCAGAAGTTCTTTTGTGTATTAGTCAGAGCTCTCTAAGAAAACAGAACCAATAGGAGATATCTATAAATATGAGATTTTATAGAAGTGACTCACACAACCGTGAGGATGCACAAGTCCAAATTCTATAAGGCAGGCTGCAGCTGGCAACTTCAGTGAAGGTATTTGCTGAGTTCCCCAGGAGAAGTTGGCTGTCTGAAAGAGAAAGATATTCTCTTTTCTGACTTCTCCTTTAAAAGCTTTTAACTGATTGGATCAAATGTCTCTCATTGCTGAAGGCAGTCTTCTCAGTTAATTGTAGATGCAATCAGTCACTGATGCATTCAACTTAGTGATGATTTAAGCTCATGAATGTTCTCACAGTTACAGTTAGGCCTGTACTTGCTGGACCAGGCACCATTACTTGGCCAAGATGATACATAAACCTAACTACCACACTTTGTGTGGCTGAATAATATTCCTAATTCTGTTTATCTACTCATCTGTTGATGGATTTGTGGATTGAAGGAGACTTTTTGAAGTTATGGAATCTAGGATCTTGATGAACCAATTGTCACAATTGATTGTTACAGTTGGAATGTATTCCACAGTAGAGCCTTTGTGTGAGGTACTGGAATTGTGAATGAGGAGCCATTCAGAGAACGTTTCCCCTCAATAATTTTTTTCCAAGGCATGAAGACAATTCCAAGTAAAAAATGTCCCTCTAAAATTTGAGTACATTAAATATTAAATCAAGTTTCAAAGATGTCTTCTAATATTCACATAATGCCATTGAGGACAATTTCCATGTGTGGATCCACACATGACAGAGGTAGTTTGTACGAGTTAGTTGTACTGGTTTTTTAGATTTTCGAAAGGGTGCCTAGGCTTGCATATAAAAACTATTCTGTGATAATTCATATATTTTCCACAAATAGTCTTGCTTTAGAACATACTTAAATTCACAACTCCCACAAACACTCTTTCCTTCTCTCAATTTTCAGGCAACAAGAGTGCCAGAAGATTTGGAATTTGTATAACCCCAAACTGTGTTTTCCTAACTAATCTTGGCAAGCTTAAAACCCTGGAAAGTCACAACTCACTTCCCAGGCGATCATCCTGGACAGCTCAGCAGCTGAAAAGCAGAACAGGATATCCAGCTATTGAAGCGATCCGCCGGCCCAGGTGGCCAGCTACGCAGCTGCAGAGAACCTCCTACCAGGAGGGCAGTGTGGGGCCACAGGAAGACATGCTCCTTTCCTCTGTTTTCAGCTGGAGAGGAAGGCACAGTCTGTCCTCCCCAAATACTGCCTGCAGACACAGCAGTTTTCAGCAATGGTGAAAAGAGGGCACCGTCATCTCCAATAATAAATGTCAGAAGAGGAACAAATCATTCATGAGTTTTAAGAGTTTACACTCAAAGAGGTAGTTGACCATGAAAAAACAACTTTGCTTTTATTATTCTGCTGAATGAGACTTAACATCAAAAATGTGAGAGTGAAGTTGATTTTCTACCTAAATATGTGGAATGAGAGAAATAGAGATTAGAAGATTGCGGTTGATAATAAGTTCTCTGGCCTTGTGTTAAGAGCTCCATGATGAGAATTTTCATCATGATTAAGGAAAAGGTCTTCTCATTAAGGTCACTCTTCTAATTTTATATTTTACTTTTTAAAAAAGAATTACTGGTTTTTATTTAAGCTAGGAAATACTCAGAACATCCCTCCTCAGATGTATGTTAATATCTATGAAATTATTCTGACGTGTACAATAAGGAAGGGCAGGCATAGTAAAAGAAAAACACATATTCCAAGATTGATAAAGGTAATTAACACATGCTTATAACACTGTTATAAATCAATGGCATATAAATATTTTATGTTTCTAATATTTTTAGTGAGGTGGAAATTAGAGACTATTTTGAGAGAAAAATTGATTCTATTCTTCAATGATGAGACTTTTATTTTAGTTCGTTCATTAAAATTTCAAAAGCTAATGTTTGGTTTTAATCATTTGCATTCCCAGTTGATGTGTAGTACATGCGTCCATTTTTTTTCTAATCCTGACACTAAAATCAGTGTTAGCTATATGATAGATGGGTGATCATCAATGGGTAGAACAGGTGAATAGATGTTAGTCTCTGGATGGTTAAGGAAGCAGACACCAAGTATTGTCTTCAGCCTAGTTGTTCTTCTGTGTATATGTACATTTTTAAAAAACTGAATATTTAAGTCTTATTCTTGTATTATCCTATAAGAATATTGGTTAAAATCTTAGTTACCATGAAAAAGTATTCTAAGACCAGCAAGCCAAATAATTTGCAATTGCATTATATGATCAAAAAGTCTTACATGAGAGGGTGGGCCATGGTGGCTTAGCAGGCAGAGTTCTCAACTGTCATGCTGAAGACCTGGGTTCGATTCCTGGTGCCTGCCCATGCAGGAAAAAAAGAAAAAAAAGGTCTTAATGGAGAATATACTTAATCAAAAGCCTTTATCATGACTTTAAATGGCCAGTGAATACTACCACTTTTCTAAAGTTTAAAAGAAAATTCATATTGAAGAAGAGTATCAAATTATTTTTCACTGGCAAAGCAAGTATTACAAATTGGTTAAGTAAATCAATATATTGTTGGTGAACAACGTGATAATCAGTCTATACCTTAGAAAACTTGAACAGGTTTATCAAAATAAGAAAGAATTTGACTCACTTAGTTTTTGTCTATGTGATATTTTACATGTCCATGTTGGTTTCTCTTTTTAATAAGTGAAAGACTGTTTAGTTAGAAAAAATCTACTGTTTTAATCTTAATAGTATTCTTATAAATTGATAAAAATGAAATTTTGATCACCGTTATTATTCATGTAAGTTTATATCAAATCTTGATGAAATTGTAACTAGGGATTCATTTTCCAGATAGTAAATTTAAAAATCAAAAAAGATGTTTATTTCTTCTGGTAAAATGTATTGGCAATTTCACATCCCTTACTAAATTTGACATTTTCTCGGTATATGTGTGTATACTAGACTCTTTTGTTTTTTCTGCTTATTATATTATCTTGTTTTATTTTTATTATGCACTATATATACAACATAAAATTTCCCATTTAGCCAGCTCCAAGCATTATTTTATGGCATCAATTATAGTCACAACATTTTGCTGCCATCACCACCATCCATTACCAAAACTTTTCCCTAGTCCCTAACAGAAGCTCCATGCAATTAAGCATTTACTCCCTTTCCCCTTCACTCCATCCATCACTGCCTCTGGTGACCTGTACTACACATACTGCCTCTATGAATTTGAATAGTCAGGTTATTTCATGTTGTGTCTGGGTTATATCACATGTATCAGAACTTCATTTCTTTTTATGGCTAAATAATATTCTACCGTATACATATACCAAATTTCATCCATCCTTTGATGGACATGTGGGTTGCTTAGTTGATTTCATAATTAAACACTAAACCCAGAAAACTTAGAAATACAAAGAAAAAATCCAGAAATCTACCACTAAAAAATTGTGTTATTTTAGTGTCTATATATTCAGTATGTCTCAATGAACATACTTATTTTAACAAAAAATTTTTAAATTTAACATTGGTGCACATACTGTTTCACTATCATTAGTTTTTCACTTATTATATTGTGATCATATTTTTTATCAGTCCATTGACATCTGCACTATCAATTGAAAAATCTGTGTGGCGTCCATGTTATAAATGCACCCTAATTTATTTAACCAATCTCTACAGCTTGATGCTTACTTCACTTCTGATTTTGCACCATTCTAAAGGATGATACAATTAATATTTTGTCAAATCTTTGTTGAATCTAAGATTAATTTTAATAGAACTAAGAGTGGAATTACTGAGCCAAAGTTAATAACCACTCTTAAGGTTTCAAATTAATATTTCCACTTTTCCCTCTTGAAAAAGCTTGTAGTAATTTCCTGTCCTGTGAACATTGCACAGAATATCACATGTTCACTTTCACTGGATATTATTAAATGGCAAAAAAACTGTGCTTTCAATTATTATCTTTAAATGATATCTCATTATTGGCCTAGTTTGCTTTTCTTTTGATCTCTGTATTGATTTTTAAAATTTCTTTATCAATTATTTGAATTCTTTTTCTTTACTTACTAACTTTACTTGCATTGTATACATTCTGTGCATTTTACTACCTTCAACTTTTTGTTATCACAGTTTGTTTTTTATAAACAAAGGTTATAAACAAACCATTTGTTTGTTATCATGAAGCAAATATTTCCCAGATGGTTTTTTGCAAAGCATTGCAGTAGGAGGCTAGGTTCTGTAGTTAGGCAAATTTGGGTTTCCATTTTGAGCCCCAACCTTCACTGGCTGCGTGACACTGGACAAGTCTCTCAAGCTCACTAAGACTCAGTTTTATCATAACGTAAAATGGGGCTTGTAAAAACATGTGTACATAAATACTGAGCTATATGTCTCGTAAATACCTAGTACAAAGTTAATGATTATTATTATTTTCATCTATTTATTTTCAAGCACTCTTCAAGTTTTCTAAAATCATGTTTCTATAATTTCTAAAAGACTCATTTTATAAATGTTGTTGCGGGCTAGTATTTAGGAGACTGTTTTTGAGTATGATACCTAGCTCTGGATTTTAATAGTTGTTTGATTTAGGCAAGTTATATAACCTTTCTGAACCTCAGCATTCTCCTCTGCAAAATGGGTGATAGTCATCCCTACCTAAAAGGGTGTTGAAACAATAAAAGAAGGTATTACTCATAAAGTGTCCAGCACAGTGCTTGACTCATAAAAATTTCTAATTAAATATTAGTTTTTGTGACTATGAGGATGATTATTGTTTTTCTGCCCTTCTGATGATTTAGGGTTTTCTTAATTGCTTGAATGGTGTGAGAGGAATTCTCCAGGTCTCACAACATGAAGTCAACCAGCTGATCATCGTGAGGTATTTCTTGGCTGTGTTCCAACGCTGGAGACTCCATTGGAGCCACTCGTCCTGACTCAGAAAATTTCCTCTAGGGGAATGTCACTGATTGGGCAGAAAGTCTTGAGAATACTACTAATATATTATTTTTGTTACTACTGATATATTTTAATAATGCTGTGCTTGATACCTGATGTCTCAACAAATACTTACACATTTAGCCTAATCAAAATGTGGTTGTTGTTACTCTTCTTTCTTGTAGTTTCCAAAATGAATAGGAATGTCTTAACAAAAATGATCTCCAACACTTGAACTCTAAAAAACTCCAAAAGACACAATTACCGCCATTTGGACAGGATTCCCAGCTCCTGGTAAAGCCCTATTTTGTCGGAAAGGGACGCATTCATCCAGTTTGGCCCTGAGGACACAGGAAAGTAAGCAGTCACTTCTTAGATCATATGGCTCAACTGTGGCTTTGCTGACCTGAGAAGGGAGGCTTCACATTCAGAAGATGTCCAAACAACCTGTCCTGGCCATCTAATTGGAAGTAGGAATTAAAAGAAATGGTTTGCACATTGGTGCACATTTCAATAGACAAGTAGCTCTTTCCTGTATGTACATGTCACCACAAAGCAGGATTTATTCATTTTCCCTTCCCTCTGGAGTACTAAAGAGAATGACTCCCTAAAGTACATGTACTCTATTTTCCCTATTTACTTTGTCTTTGGAAGAAAGGGTTTTATTTCCATGATACTTTTTTAATCTGCAAATCCTGTTGAGAGTTTCCTTATGAGGCAAGACTTCATTTTCCATGGATTCATATTGAAAGTAGATCATTTTCTATCACCTTCCATTGGCCAGGTTCTCATTGGCTAGCTTTGCTGTGCAGCCTGGATTACTTCCCAGATGCACAAAGTAGTGAAGTTCTAGAGATTTTACTTTCACCCTCTGGTTATAAAACTAAAGTTTTGCAGAGGCCTTTTAATGACTCCAACATAAATCTGTCAGCTTTTTAATCCACCCCACTCTCAGTAATCTCTGATACTTAACCCAGTCATAGTCTTCTGCCTGTAGATGTCTCCTGATCTCATCAGTCCCAGCCATGTCACATGAAACTTAGTTTCATCTCTTTATCAACTGATCTTTATAGCAGAAGATGGGGCCCTTCCTTCAAGCCATATCCCTCACATAGATTGAAATGTCCATTGATTTCAATATCAACTACTGTTGATTTAGATTCAGAGCAACTTCTTGTTGTAGGAAAAAATAAATGTTCTTGTTTATCACCAGACTTGATTATCTTTGCCCAGATTTAGTATGTTTCATGTTTCCTCTCAATAAAATATACGGTTCCTATCTGCAGAATCAAATATTAAACATAAAGAATTTATAGGAATTTCAGATTCTATTTTATAACATTGATATAAAGGTCTTATTATGTGTCATTGTTGAAGAAGAGTCTATGTACTTAGAGTGTTTACTATCTAAATCCATTAAACCCAAGTCAGATAAATTCCTTTAGGCTATGCATCTCTGGGAAAAAAATGCAAGAATCTTTGAAATAAGTGAAAGAAATCATTTGAAAAGGCAATGTTTCTCCATGACAATATTTAATTATATACAATAAAGGGAAAAATAGAGATGGACTTCCACTTTATGGAGAAAAATACTACCCTTTGAGCAAAAGCCTCTCATATTTGAAGTAGTACCAAGAGGCAGCTGGCATATTCAAGATATAGCAACCATTCTAGAGAGCAATGAATACAAACATACAACAAAATCTGTCACTCAATGACTAATATCCATGAATTATCAACAGAGAAATCAAGTTCATAAATGTAGGCAGAAAACTTATTTCTTCCATGCACAACATAAACAAATTATGAAAAGCTTCATTGCAACAGGACCATGGGGAATTCTGCTGACATCTCCCAATTCATGAAGCAACACCACAGGTACAGGCAGAGAATACAATTATAATTTTCAAAAACACTGCCAGTCACATCTCTAACATGGGACAATACATCCCCCCAATTTTTGTGCAAGATAAGTATGTGTCATAAATAAATAAAAGAGGCAGGACACAAATTGTGTTCATTGTCTTTTGAAAGGGTGATGCAAAGATAAAGTAAGATCTAAGCTGAAACTCTAATTTGAGCCTGGTAAAGGTATGCTGTTATGCTTCATTATGTCTTATTATCAAGCTCTGGACCCTCATTCTCCTCATAACACTGACATATTAAAGTTACCTCCTTATCATCAATTCATATCAATTCATGTCCATTTAGACTATGCACAAGAGGCTTGACATTAAGATTAGCAGAAATCATTATCAAAGGAGATGCATAACGCAATATCAGATAAAAATAGCTCAATAGTTAGAGGAAAAAAATCATCCTCAACACAAGCTATTAAAATGCATTACCTAGAACTTCCAGGAAGATGGCCGAGTAGGGCAGACCAGATTCACCCCTGCTCCATAAGACGTTAGGGGACAGGGACTGCAGTTCCAGGGTGTGAGTGATCAAAGAGGGTCTCCAACATTTCATAAGGAGGAGAAAGGCAGGGATACCGGCATGGGGAGAGCAGTGTGGGTTTGATCAGCCGCGACCCCCGCCTGAAGTGGGTGGTGGCACAAGGAAGTGTGGCTCAAGGAACTGACTGCCCCAACTGCTGGCTGGGAAAACCTCCCTGAGCAGCAGGGCAGCTGGCAGTGCCCCTGAGGAGACCAGAGGCATGCCCAACCCATACACACAAAAAACTGGGCTGGGGCACTGGGAGCAGTCACCCAGCCAGGTGCTGTGAACAACCATCCCATTGGATATGTGAACAGCAGATCCTCTGGGCGCCAGGCACTACGGATCTGCTGCTCTTCTGGGTGCTGCAGTTGGCTTCCCCTTCACTGTGTGCCAGAGTAGCCCCCATTGCAGTTGGGAAGGGGCGGGCTTGAGAGTAGGAGGTGCCTCGTGAATGCCACCTGCTGGGAAGAAGCGGTAAATTTAGTCTAGAGAACTCCCTATCTGCATAGATTTTTTTAAATACATATTTTTATATTTTAAATATATAATATAGGGTGGTGCAAAGGTGGCTCAGTGGCAGAATTCTCACATGCCATGCTGGAGACTTGGGTTTGATTCCTGGTGCCTGCCCATCAAAAAAAAAAAAAATGCCAGAAAATATCTAATATAAATGAATAAAACTGGTCTTTTTGGGGCTAAGGTAAATCAGCATACTGGATAAAGGATGATATTGTCTGTGTACTAAACTTCACCTTCTGCATGAGACCAAAGGAAGAAATTTTTATTTTGGCCACAATTTAAATTTTCTGTAGCACAGAATCTAATTTAACCTGTCTGGCCAGTTCATTTACACAACTTAACCACATGGAACCTAGAATAGAAAATGAGACTTTGTAATTCGGTATGGCCTAACGCAATACCCTGATACATTCCAGAATGTAATGGAAAGATAATCAACTAGTATTTGCAAAATCCCTTGAGAACTAGGGGAAAATATGGATCTATTAAACTCTCCCACTTGGGAACTTCCTAATACTGTCTCAAGCATTAGGGACTCACAAGTTTATAAATGAAGTCTACGACTTTGAGACTTGCTCTTATGAAATTTATTTCTGTAATGCAGAAGTGAAGCCAACCTATGCATATACCTAAGAGTCATTTCAAGAGAACTTCTTTTGTTGCTCAGATATGACCTCTCTCTTTCTAAGACCAATTCTGTAAATAAAATCACTACCCTCCTCCCTTTGTGGGACAAGGGGTGGAAGTCTTCCTGGCAGCATGGGATATGAATCCCAGGGATAAGACTGGTCCTGGCACTGTGGGACCAACAAAGCCTTCCTGACCAAATGGGGGACATAATTGTAATAAAATAAGGTATCAGTGGCTGATAGAGTCCAAATAGAGTTGAGAGACTATTCTGGAGGCTACTTTTATGCAAACTTTAGCTGGAAAGTGCCATTTACCATGGTTTGCTAAACCTCAATCAAGCCATTTCTGCCAACCCAAAGAACACCTAAAGGCTCTATCTGAGATTCTACAAAAGTATCATACACTGTGATTACTTTCCAGAAACCTACAACCTCCAGATGGGTTCCTAGACCAGATAAGTCCTGAATTCTAGAGGAGCCAGCATCTCCAGAACATCTGCTGGCTCCATCCCACATCCCATATTATTGACAGCCTTTTCCAACATGAAATAGTTAGAATTTGGGCTTAGTACAAACACCTATAAAGACTGAGAGAAAGATAAAAGGAGAAGGAGGAGTTAGAGAAGATAGGATTTAACAAATGAATATGAATACTGAATGATTACATTAATATTTCTTTTAGCTTCCAGAATCTTGGAGCAGTTAGAAGGAAGAACCTAAAATTGCAGTTATAACTCATACAAACTCTGAAATCTGTTCCCTAACTACTTGTTACAATATAATTTGAAATCTATTGCTTTTTAATATATGTTCTATTTCACAATTTAAAAATTATTTTTTTCTATATATTTATTGTGATTTTGTTTTAATGTATAGTTTAATATTTTATTGATTTTTAATTTTGTATCTTTTTTTTTTTATTTTCTCTCCCTTCTGTGGACACCAGTCTCACTTCATTCTCAATGTATCTTGGATTGTTTCCTAATGATTTGGGGGCTTATTCCTACTGAGGCGTGTTTTTAAAATACTTTTAAAATTTTGTTTTATTTTTTATGTGTGTGCGTGGGCCAGGAATGGAGCTTGGGTTGCCCACGTGACAGGTGGGCATTCTACCACTGAAGAACATTTGCGCTCCTACCTCACTTTTGTAGAACCTCAAGTAGAATTGTATTCTCTACATAAGAGCCTGCCTTGGTTTGGCAGGGAATTACTGACAAATCAAGTGCAAAAGGGAACCTTCAACACACAACCAAGTAAATATAAAACTTTAGACTAGTGAAGGAATCCAACTTGCAAAATAACCTTATTAAAATAATCAAATGTCCCAAACACAACAGAAAAGAATATATATATATATATATTCTTATATATATGACAAATAAAAGCTAAAGGATAAATGGTATTTTAAGAAGTGCTTTACAGTAATAACTTTGAATGTTAATGGAATAAACTCACCAATTAAAAGATTACAGATTCTCAGAATGGATTTAAAAATGCATTGAGTAATGGATTTGCTTTAGTCAACTTTTCACATTACCATAGTTGATTAAAAAATACTGATGGTGAAGTAGTTGAGCTTTATTTTATTTTGTGTTATTACAAGAGCCACTCCACATGATGGTAAAGGCATAAATTTCAAATGTCCAATGCTGTTTCTCATTCAACTGACCAAGTATGCTACCAGCCTTCGAGATGAATTGAAGATACATATAGACGAAAGTCTTCCTTTTATCTGATTGTAATGTAGCATTATAAATGAATGAATAATGAATTTCTCTATCATTTTGCTAGTTGAACAACACCTCTGCAACTGTGTTCCCATTAAAATATACCCTTTGTAACATGTTTTTTTGTTTGTTGTTTTTTTATGGATCAGAAGAAGCCCATGATTCCTGTGATATTGGGGAGATTGTGTCATGGAAGTGCTTTGTAACATGTTGAATATGTGTGTTTATGATGGGAGAGCTGCCTCATTTACATATCTGTCTGTGGTCTCTTTCAATGTGGCCCCAAGAATTTCTGTTTCATTAGGATGTTACTAGGGGAGTAAAGCCTAGAGAGTCAACTGCGGCAGTCTCCTGACCCCATCCTTCCTTACACTCAGATCTGTCTGCACCCATGCCATATGCAAGGAAAGTAATTGTTCTGAGATACTGACATTCATCAAGAAAAGGTAATACACACTGGACAGAACTGAGAAGGTGGCTTGACACTGTCTCATAGGCACCAGAATCTACTGAAAATATAAAGACGGCCTTCCATGTAAAAACTAAAAGAGGTTTCAAACAGGGGGTGCCTAATGAAGATTTATAAGACACCAAAGGCCCCCAAAAGATCATTGTAGCTTCCCTTAAATATAAATTTAAAATAAAAAAACAATGCTGAACCATAAAATAAGGACATCTACCAAAGTTCTGATTTTTCGTTTGATAATATTTTTATTGTACAAGTAAAAGTCTTACCCACCTCTCTCCATACCTGAGGCTATGTTTTGTTGGTGTTCTGAAAATATGCTAATCTGTCAGTTAGGCAATCTTGCCAGGACAGTCGCTGCCAATTAATTTTCTTTATAGACAGCTGAAACCATCTGAGTCATCCTGATTATATCACTTCATGTCTTCGGGCTTTGGTGTCTTCACCTCTGGAGGAACTGGGTCGGAACTATGTTATCTTGTTATATTATAAGTATTTGTAGGGAAAATAAGAAAGGATAGTATTATTAGCTCTCTTTCACAAATGAAGCAGATTCAAAATTCGAACACAGAATTTGTTATACTCTTAAAGAAGCAGAGAATGTTAAAATATCAGATGAAAAGGAATTTCTGTCTACATTTTCCTGGTACTTTTTACCACATCTTTCCTGTCCCAGCACAATCCAACTCAGTCCTGCTTCATCTGTGAAGCTTTCCCAGGCTGGTCCAGTGTCAGGACTTTCCCTCTTAGCTAGAATCCTATAGGACTTAACAACATATTATGCAATAGTGGGTGTTATCTGTTTGCAACTTGAATCCCAAACATATTTATAGTTCTTGAAAGTAGGAACTATGTTTTGTATTTCACTGAGTCTTACACATACATGAGACTGCTGCTCAGTATATAGGGGAAATCAATAAATATCGGTAAAAAATTCATTTATTAACAGCTGAATATGATGAACTGGCAAATGAAAACACAGAAAACAATACCGATTAGAATTCAATGTCTTCTTGCCGGCCTGTTCATGCCCGATCTCTCAGACAAAGACTGCTCTCATCTGCCTAGAGTGTCACTTTATCTAGAATGAGTATCATCAGTACGATGTCTATTTGTTGTTTAATTATAAAAAATTCTAAGAAGTGTCTTAATTTAGTTGTTTAAAAAACTCTGATACACATGGTAAAAGAATAGTTTACTATTTTTTAAATGACATGATCTAAAATTTTAATATTATTGTTCAGTTCATTTACTTAAGATTTTAAAATTTTCTTATAATAATATATTCATTTCTAGCATTACAATTATCCTTCGTTCTTCTTTTTTTATTAGAGAAGTTGTATGTTTACAGAAAAATCATGCATACAGTACAGAGTTTCCATATACTGCCCTATTGTTAGCATCTTGCCTTCCTGTGGTATGTTTGTTACAACTGTTGAAAGAACTTCATAATAGTTCCAGTATCCATTGCTGCTACAGGCATCATTTACTATAAATTTCACTGTTCGCCCTGTACAGTCCTATGAATTTTCCTTCCTTTTTGTAATGTTTATTCTGGTAACATATAAAACCCCATATATTCACATCCTAACTACATTCAAATATATATTCCCGTGCCACTATCACAATGTTGTGCTGCCATCTCTGCTATCAATTACCAAAACTTTTCTATCATCCCCAATAGAAACTCTGCATTTAAAGCATTGATTTCCCATTCCCCACCCCCACCCTGGTCTCTGGCAAACTATCTTCTAATTTCTGGCTCTGTGAATTTGCTTATTCTAATTATTCTGTATCAATGAAATCATACAATATTTGTCCTTTTGGGTCTGCTTTATTTCACCCAAATAAAAAAAATTATGTCTTCAGTGTTCATCGATGTTGTCACATCTGTCAGAACTTCCTTTGTACAGCCAAATAATATTCCATTGTACATATAAACAATATTGTGTTTATTCATTCAATCGGTTGGTGGACACCTGGGTTGCTATTGTAAATGGAATTTTTTTCTTTATTTCTTCCAATTGTTCATCACTATTGAATAGAATCATTACCGATCGGGGAGTGTCAATCATGTATCCTGCCACTTTGCTGAACTCATTTATGAGTTCTGGAAGTTTTTTTGTGGATTTTTAAGGAATTTCTGCATAGGATCGTGTCATCTGCAAATAGTAAAACTTTTACTTCTTCCTTTCCAATTTGGATGCTGTTTATTTCTTTTTCTTGCCTAACTTCTCTGGCTAGAACAATACCACTGTTGAAAAACAGGGATGACATGTGGGCATCCTTGTCTTCTTCCTGATCTAGAAGAGAAGCCTTCCTTCTCTCACTGTTAAGTATGAAGTTAGCTGTGGGCTTTTCGCATATCGCATATGCCTTTTATCATACTGAATAATTTTTCTCATATTCTTAGTTCTGTATGTCTTTATCAAAAAGAGGTGGGTTTTGTCTGATGTTTTTTCTGCATCAATTGAGATGACCATGTGGGATTTTTTTCTTTTTTCTGTTCATACAGTGTATTACATTAATTGATTTTCTTATGGCAAACCACCTTTGCTTATCTGGGATATATCCCACTTGATCACGGTGTACAGTTCTTTTGATGTGCTCTGGTATTCTGCTTGTTGTATTGTGTTGAGGGTTTTTGCATTTATATTCGTGAGGGATATTGGCCTGTAATTTTCTTTTCTTGTGGTTGGCTTTTGTATCAGGATAGATGGTGGCCTTAGAATGAGTTAGGAACTTTTTCCTTCTCTTCTATTTTTTTGGAAGAGTTTGAACAGATTGCTGTTAATTCTTCCTGGGATGTTTGATAAAATCTCCCTTTGAAGTCATCAGGTCCTGTGCTTTTCTTTGTGGGAGGTTTTTTTAAATTTTGACCCAATTTCTTTTCTAGTTACTGATTTGTTAAGGTCTTCTGTTTTTTCTTGAGCCAGTTCAGATATTTTGGGTGCTTCTAGAATTTTTTCCATTTCATTGTAGTTATCTGAATTTTGTTGGACAGTTGTTTATAGTATCCTCTTATAGTGCTTTTTATTTCTCTGTGGACAGTAGTAATATCCCCTTTTTCATTTCTGATTTTAGTTGTGTCCTTTCTCTTTTTTTTCTTTTTGTCTAGCTAAAGGTTTGATGGTTTTATTGATCTAGTCAGAGAAGCAACTTGTGGTTTTGCTGATGCTCTCATTATTTAATTCTCTATTTCATTTAGCTCTGCTCTAATCTTTGTCATTTCCTTCCTCCTGCTCACTTTATATTTACTTTGCTATTTCCTTCCTCCTGCTCACTTTATATTTACTTTGCTTTTCTTTTTCTATATCCTACAGTTTTGAGATTAGGTATCTGACTTGAGATTAGCTACATTTTTAATGTAAGCATTTAGAGCTATAAGTTTTCCTCTCTGCATTGCCTTTGCTGCATCCTAGAGGTTTTGGCATGTGGTATTTTGATTTTCATTCTCCTCAATATATTTCCTAATTTCCTATGTGATATCTTCTTTGACCCATGGATTGTTTAAAAGTACACTGTTTAATTTCTAGCTATTTGTAAATCTTTCCTTTCTCCCTCAATTACTGATTTCTAGTTTCATTCTTTTGTGAGTGGAGAAGATATATTATGTGATTTCAATATTATTTTATTTATTGAGACTTATTGTGTGACCTAAATGGTTTATTCTGGAGAATGATTCCATGTACAATAGAACAGGACGTATATTCTGCTGTTGTTGGGTCAAGTGTTGTATTTGTGTTAGTTAGGTCTGGTTGCTTTAGCACATCATTCAAGTTTTATATGTACTTGATGATCTTCTTCTATATATTCTATCTATTATTGCAAGTGATATATGAAAGTATCCTACTATTAATAAAAAATCATCTACTTTTCCCTTCAAATCTGTCAATATTCACAACGTATCTTTTGTGACACTGCGATTATATGCATATATTTATAATTTTTATGCCTTTTTGAATATTTTTTACTTTAAAAATTAAGTTATTTTGATTTTATAGTTTTATTAGTATATAATAGCTTTTTTGTTTCTTATTAACAGTTTCTGAATTAAAGTCTATTTTAACTGATATTTTTGTATATGCAGGTTCCCCTTTGGTTGCTACTACCATAGTATATTTCTTCCATCCTTTTACTTTCAGTCTGCTTATGTCTTTGTATTTAAGGTGAGTCTCTTGTAAATAACATAAAATTGGGTCATGCATTCAATTTTTAATTATATTTTATCCAAATTTTGGTGCTTTAGTACAAACATTTTACACTTTGGTTTACTTTGGTTCAACACATGTTTCAAAAAATTAGTTTGAAACTATATTATTTTGTTTAAAATAACACTTGTCTATTAAAATGGAAGAATATACCTTCCAAAGAAAGATTGCAAAGCATCAGGGAAAGCAGTGTTTTTTTTTATCAAACCATAATTATGAAGCAGAGGATTTGCACAATAGAATTCCATCATAATGAAAATTTAAGAATCATAATAACCATTAATATATTGCTTTTCTTGGGGAAGCCCAATAAGAACAATACTTGTTTATTGTAGTTCCCAGTAGGGAATTGTATATACTAAACATGTGTTTGATGTCTAGCAACATATGGGAAAAACATGGTAATTCATTCTTCTACCATAGTATCTTAGCACTCTCACTTGTGGATATGTTAGCAAGCAATAAAATCACAATATTTTTTCATGCAGATGATCCCTTTTCCACTTGTCAGGTACCACAAATGCATAGAGAGCATTTCTGATAATTCCATAACAGTATTTACTTACTCCAAAAAACATCTCACACTGGCAGTGGAAACTAGGCCTGTCAAATTCTGAGTTAATTTCATGAAATTAACTCAGTTATCATGAAATGTTCAGCCAGATAAATGATTTTCCATAATGCTTATTATTTAACTGGCCAACTGATAAATTTCTCACCACTAAGAGGAAAGGAACATTTATAGGCTTCTTTTTACCCAATGGGAATTATGTAGAATGATGGAGCCAACTCTACAGAGGTGGTGCTGACCTTCATGAAGATTGTATGTTACTATGTAAAAAATCTCATCTCAAATAACTCAAGAAGCTGGACATTGAAAGAGACATTAATAATTACCCAGACCAAGAGTTGAAAACTCCAATACCTACATGAGTCATTCAAATAACATGAAGTAGCGCACTGTAAGTCTTCTGCCCATCTCCCCACCTCCAGACAATGGCTGCCAGTGTAACAGGCAAGGGTTGGCACTTTTCAAGACAAGCCTGAAATGTGTAATCTTCCCACCATATGCGATTTCACTCATGTTCCCTGCAAGTCGTTTGTCTCTTCAACTGAAAAGTTATTAATTTGTTAAGCGTAAGAAAGAAGCCTCTCATTCTACTTCAAGACCATCAATGGAGAGACAAGGATAAAGAAAGCACTTCCCAGAAATTATTGATTGACAGACAGACATGATTTATTGCTTATGGGCTTTCTAGGCATGGTAGGTTTCTAGCTCTGTAGTTGATATTGAAAACTTATTTTTTAAATGCAAACTCTTACAGAATGAATGAATATCACGAATCTAAGAATAGAAGAGTTGTGTCAAGGTAGAAAGAAGCTCAATCAATTGGAACAATAGGATGAGACGGCATTTTTGAGCAAAATCTTAATCTGGCAATAGAACTAGTAGCTAATATTCACATTGGAAATAGGGGCATATACATACAATAAAGAAATATTTAACACCTATGAAAAGATGTTATTAAATTTCTATTTTTCATTCTGAATAATAAAAGTGACATGCCTCATCAAACCATGAATTTAAAGTTGGACCTCTTTCAAAATATATCCTCATAGCTAGCTACCTGATGTGGAGAATAAAATAAATCACCTAAAGCAGCACTGTCCTAAAAGAAATAGTATGTATGTCACATATATAATTTTAAATTTTTTAATAACCACATTTTTAAAGTAAAATGAAACAAGTTAAATTAATTGTTGCGGATTTTGTTTAACCCAATATATCCATGATATTATGATTCAACACACAACCAGTATAAAAATTATGTATGAGATAATGTACAGTTTTTGTACTATCTTTGAAATCTGAAGTGCATTTTACATTTACAACACACTGTGATTTGAACTAATCATATTTCAAATGCTCAAAAGCCACATGTGAAACTCCGATTCTCTATACATGCTAGATAAAATCTGTTACTGGGATTATTTCCATGAGTGATAACTGTTTCAAGAAAAAAATGCATGAAATTTCTGGGAAAATGAGAACAGAAGAGACTTAAAACATCTTTTCTCTTTTAATGCTATTAGGGTCAATGATAGAATGGCCTCTTCATGTTTTTCCATTCTTTCAGTGAATTTTAAGGTAAGCATGAGCTTACACAAAATATAGAAAACCAAAAAGGAACTTGCTAAATTTCTATTGGGGAACCACTGCCTCTTTGGCCAATTGTACCATGGTGACTAAGAGTTAGTATTTATTTCTTCCCAAAAGGGTTAATGCTACCCAAAACAGCTTTCCTTAATCAAAACTAAGTTGAATCTTTTTTGGAAGGTCGATGTAATATGTAAATCCCATTGAATTGCTGCAGAAAGTGTTATACCTAGTATTCGAATCAATTTCTTACAGAGATAACTTTCTTCTGAGAGTTAGCAATTCTGTCCTCATTTATTTATATATTACAAAGCTGAATTGCCACTCTCCTAACACAAAATGTTCAAGTATGTTACACTTAAAAAATAAATATTGTAAATTAGTAAACTCTTGAAATATTTTCAAAAGATCAAAATTATTTTTCATCATATCAGCACACTGAAGTGTATTCTCATATTAAAAACATAAGATGGGTAAGAAACGCAAGTATTCTTTTATAAATGTCTCTGCCTCATTTTGGATAATTCTTTTTTCTTTTAATGTTAATCACTGAAAATACTGGTATCACTGTGAGGTGTGGGGCATGTCTGTGTTTGTGTTTGTGCTGTTTTTGTGTCTTTATCTTCTTAAGCTTTGTTAAGGAAGGAAAAAGAAGTAGTTTTGGAAAAAGAAAGGATGGAATTGAGGAAATGAGTGTGAAATCTTGCCTTAACAAGGCAAACTAGAGGGTTTTTATGACTTAAGACAGAAAGATTAATTTCATTAAGATCCCAGCAATTGCCTGCGGGACTGCTTATCACTGCCCTTCAGAGAGGAAATGACCATTTTTTTGGTTGTGACAAAACAAACAAACACTGCTTGTTTTCCCAGCCCTGACCCTAGATCTCTCTCTGTGTTTTCAGCCCTCCTCCCTGAGGTCAGCAGCAGGTGTGAGGGGACTGAGAACACAATGGTCAACCTGGGCAGTAGCTTCCCATTGAGAAGCCCTGCTTCCATTTGAGTTCTTGGAAAGGCCCTGGCTGTGCTCAACAGCACCGTTATACGAAGCAGCTGCTGCCAACTGGCAGACTTATCCCAAGGTCAGGGAGAGTTTAAAGAGCGAAATATATTTCTAGTCCTTTATTTTGAAGTTTAATAGTTTGCCTTTGTTTCTGTAGGTTTAATCTTGTCAAATAAATTCCCATCTGGATAAAGGAAAACCGAAAAATAGAAGTGCAAGTTTTATCAGGACTGGAATATTTGAAGCTGGCTGGGAAAAAAAAATTTTTTTCCTCCATCAGAAGATTGGAGTTGTTAAATTATGAAAATAGGACTGTTTTGAGGGAAGGATTTTGCAATCCGGCTCCTATTTCCAAAACCCTTAGGCTTTTTGAAGCAAAGTTTTCCTTAAGCTGTAGAGTCTTAACTTCTCTCTTGGAATCACTTGATACCAGACAGTAGATGCTGTCTGTAACTAAATTTGCATATTACACTGTCCATATGTAAGCCCAAATTGGGTCTCTAGGTACATAATTAGGTACAGTCTATGGAACCATAAATGTTTCCTGAGCCTGCTTCATTTAATTGTGGTCATTCTTGGTCAGTTGCTGAGATGGTTGCTCACTAGGCCTTTTGAGAATTGTCATTTGCTTTGTGGCCTTGTATAAAGTTGCAGGTGATATGTGTTTGTCCCTTTTGGAGTGGTGAGTATGATGAAAAGGGAAAAGACTTGTGCAATACAAACATCACAGTTTCAAATTAGATTATTTTTCAAATCACACCAACACAGCCTCTTTAAATACTCTTTAGATATGATGAGAGAATTTTCCCTGTTCTCACTCAGTTCCTGACTCCAATGTGAAACCCACACCTACTCACAAACCACAAATCTACATGCATACACTCAACACCTACATTGACATACCACAATCACACATGTGCTCATTATCTGAGATAATTTACTCAATCTTTCTGAGGCTAGGTTTTACCAGATGAAATAAAGATAATAACAATAAACCCACAGTGTATTGTTTTGTAAATTATATAAGATAAAACATAAGTATTTGATAAAATGCCTGGCATATGAGATGAGAAGGACTAAGTAAAGGCAGGAACTTTCAACATAATATTATATTTATCCTGCATCCATGGTTGTCCTCAAAACAGTACTATCTTACTTCTGAAGGTGCTTTGGAGGGATAAGATCTTGAATACAAGGAACAAGTTAGCTTGGTAATTATTATAGATTTTATTTTTGTAATAGACACTTCTTCATGTCAAATCGATCAGAAATCTTCCATAGTTCCACAGTCAAGGTGACGATCTGGCCTTATTTCTATTGCCAGTTGGAAAAGCCATTGGTGGAAAGGAAAGTCATCTTCTGGGAAACATACAAGAAATGATTATAGGACAAGAAAAGCTATCAGCATGGGTGTGTAATACTCTTCACAGATGTTCAGTGACCCCACAGATGAAAATGCCAATAAACTGTCATATCTACGAAGCCTATGCCAAGTGAAAAAAAATGAATCACAAAGAGATATTAAAGCAGCCATGCTAAAAGCAATAATTTGCCAAGCACACAGAAATGTATTTTTAGAATTGTTTTTATTTTCAGCCATGCTCTTTTATAATATTGTCAAACACCAACTTGGTACTGAATAGACCAAATGGCTCAAAGTACTCTCCGCTTTGTAATTTTCACTTCCAAGACTGTCGCTTTTCAACCTACGAGTTTTGCCACACTGGTTCAGCTAGGCTGCATGTCAGATTCAGTGCAAATGATGATCTGCACTTCAGGCTACTTAATAAGGAGTCAGTGAATGGCAGTGCTTAGCCCTTTGGAGGCTTGTCATTAGTTAGTAAGAGAGCCTGCCATTAGCAAAAATGTACCCTATTATATGGAGCCTATTTCTCCTAAGTCAAGAAAAATATCCATCTAGGAAGTACTTTCCATGGGGTATAATGACTATAATTTGGAAGAAAGAAATCCCGATGTTTTCTAAGACTCAGGCAGCATTTTCCTCATACTTTGATTTTAGTTAACGTGGAAAATAAACCTGTGAATGGATTTTCCATGCATGAATTTGAGGCATGAGTCTCTGCAGGACACAGTCTTTGATACCCCCTGCAATTCCCTGGTAGATCCCTTTAAATCATCTATGCCTCATTAGATTCTGGTAATTGTTAGTAAGGTGTCCCCATATTTAATATACATATATATCCTTTATATATACATATACATATATATATATATATATATATATATATATATATATCCTTCCCCTATTCTTGTTTCCCAAAATATTAGTCTCACTATAGCCAGATTGTTCTTTTCCAAACAAAAAATATATTACTCTATTAATTAAGTTTCTTGATTGATTCCCTAGTTTCTTCAAGTTGACATTCAACTCCTAGGCCCTAACCACTAAACCACTGCTGTCCCCTCATGTGACCTCATCTCCGTGTCCTCTTCCATCTCATGCAGTTATGGGTCCAGCATGCAGAACTAATCAAACAATTCGTATGCTTTCTACCTAGATGCAAGACATTGCCCGTCCTTCTGTCTGGATTACCCAGACCTCACACCCTGCCTCCTATCCCTCCACTATCCTTTCTGTCTAATGAATTACTACTCTCCTGTAAAACCCTGATCAAACCTGCCCTTCTCTGGAGGCCTTCCCAGTTTCCATGACACTTCACCATTCTCTCTTCTGTGTTGCTTATGTGATTTATACATATTTTGTTTCTTGCCTTTATTCTATGGATTTATAAAATCTTAATATTGTCAGTGAAAAAAAAAGTCCTGATTAAAAAATTTTGTGAGGTCAAAATTTTCTTCATATTCGTAATCTTAGCACCTAGCAGAGTGGCTAGCACACGTTAAGAATTCAATGAAAGTTCATTAATTGAAAGATAAAAAAAATCTTTCAGATGAATATAATAAAGAGGAAAACTGTATCTGTGCCAGGTTTGATTTATATTTTGGATGCTTTAAAAATGACAAGTGAGTCAAACACAATAAATATTTAAAGAAAAACAGGAGAAAGTCTGAGTTATTTGTTGCCCCCTAGAAAGAGTTTTACATGATTAGCTTTTTTTTTATAAAGTAATATAGAATCTCTAAATGACATTCTTAGGTTTAGAAAATTAATCATTTGTAGGTTTTCAAACAATTGGGCAATATTTTGCAAGAATTTGATATATGATTAGTAACGTGAAGTGAGAGCAAAACCCAGTGAGTATTTATAAAGAGTGTCCTCATTCGGGAGGAGGGAGCCCTGGCATGAAGCCTGCCGCCACCTACCCACAGGGCAGTCGGATGCACCAGTACGGAGCAAATGGAGCGTCCCCTCCCTTCCTCCAAGGCACACACAAGGCGACAGGGCACAGCAGACTTCAGAATATTTCTGTCCGGAGGAAACAACAACCACTCAAGACCTGAGGAAGCAGGAATCGGGCAAGGAGCTTCCTACCCTCTCTCTAAATAACAGCAGCAGAAACAATGCCTCATCTGCAAAACCATCATTCTCTGTGGACCGGCATCACCGAGTAGCATTGAACATCTTTAAAAAACAAAACAAAAGAAAACCTTGGAAGGCAAAATTGTGGTTATTTTCTAGGTTGGTACACATGATGGCGCCTAGGCATTTGTGGCATCCTGAAATTTGTACTGTTAACTCCCTATGGTACTGTGTGTCCTTGGTCTACTAATCTGTAGGCATGCTTAAAAGAATTTTTACCTCACTTAGAGAAAATATGATCCATTTTGAAGCTCCTCAAAATATCTTTTCTTAGTTTTAGCTATACAGCACCACACCTACTTTAATATTCTAAGTGAAAAGTGCTTTGTAAAGACGTTGCTATGATAATTAAAACGGGGCGAAAGATGCAAGATATAGCTTAAGTGTATATGTAATACATAAATTTAAACTGGAAAAATACAGTTTGATGGGATTTGAGAGACTTAGAAATATTTCCAGATGAGGGTGAAAAGCAATATGGGGTTGAATGATTTATTTAAGCTGATGTCTTCTGAGGAAAGAAAAAGAATCAAAGCTACACATCTTCATATATTCTAAGCAGTATTTCTTATAGTTCACATAAATAATTGATTATCATTTTATGTCGTTGCTCAACACTACATTATGAATTATTCTGATTACTAGTTTGGAGAAGAAAAATAAATAATTCACATATTTTTATCAAAGAGAACAGTGGGCCAACCTTCCACTGTAAATACTATATTTTGTTTTTTAATGCTCATGCTTTCCAACTTGCCAAAATTTCCCAGGGCTGTACTTCCCTTCCCTTTCAGCTTATTCTGATTTGTTGTTGACAGTATATGGGCTCATGATGGCCTTCATGACTTAAAATACCTTTCACTTGCCCTTGTTTTTATTTACCATAAAAATATTGGTTATATTTCATGCCCGCTCATTCTCTGATTTAACCATTTGCAATTTTACAGACACAGAGGCACAAGAAGTGTATAGTTATGTATTCTAGGGTATGACTATGTACAATTTAGCGTTTGGTAGAGTCTAGTGAAGACAGTCCTGGGCAGGACCCAGGAAACCAAGTTTGATTCTTGGACCTGCCATTTCACTAAGAGCCCTGAGCAAATCACAGCATGTACATTCGTCCTGCACTTTCTTCACTATGAAATAAGCGTTTGAGCTAGATGAACTCTCAGAACCCTCCCAGCTCTTACATCCTAAGATACAGACATAGTGGGAGCTTTTTTTCATATTTGAGAAGAATAGAATTTATTTATGGAACTCTAAGGACAGGTTTTAAGGTACTAAACCATTAGAAACCGAAGCTTCTAGACTCTAACCCCTTTTGGCTCTGGATAAAGAAAAACAAAGAACAGATACAATTACAGTATCTTGATCATTTAGATTATTGTAACTCTGTTGTTGGGGATTCCTCAAAATTGACGATGAACAACTCATCTACTACAAAAACAATACATACATGCAAAAAAAAAAAAAAAAAAGAAAACCAGTTACAAGTAATGTTCTTCTTTAGCTGTTTGTTTTTGTGTTATTTTATGAGGAGATTGGGAAGGAAATAAAATTGGAGATGGAGTGGGAATAAAATGAGATAAAGACATTTAAGAATAATAGCCATGGCAACATGAATTCCAGAGCAAGGCAAAGTGAATGCATTTGGAAGAGTGTATATGAAGTTCTTATGTGAACTGCATTCTACATTGAGTGATTATGTGAGACTACAATAGCAGTAAAATGCAGGAGATGATTAGCTCCCCCTCTCCAATTTAGTTAGGAAAAAATATCTAGACCTTTATAATAAATTCACTTCTTCAAGAATAGTCTGACACTGGCATACTAAAAACACTCTGCATGCACAGCACCCGCCTTTGCTATAAACAACCACAAAAAAGAAGCCAAGAACATCAATTTTTATCTCTTACTGCCACAAAAACACAGGGATTGCAAAAAGCAGTCCCATGGGATGGTTGTTAATAGACATTTTGCTTTAAGCTTCAGAGGGAAATTAACTTTTCGTTATCTAAAAAGTAATTTGAAATTATATAACCTTGGTATTAAAAAGAAACATTCTCTAGCAAATTTCACCTTCCTTTTTGATTATGCTCTGCACATGGTTAAACTGGTCACCACCATTATAGCAATTTACTTTTAATAACAAAATGTGCTGTTGAAAGCACAGAGGGAACCTCCTTCGGGGTAGGATATGATTTCGTTCCTTTAGCCTTACCTAACCAGGGACTGATTCTTTCCCTGAACACAACAAAAACAGCTTATATCTGATATAGCATAGTTGGGGATTGACATTGAAACTAATTACCTGTAAAGCCCAGGGAAACATAAGCATTTGAATCACATAAAATAACCAAGACAAAAGAAGGTAGATTTTTAAGGTTTGTGTGGAATCTAAAAAATAAAGCTTTTTTTTTTTTTTTTTTTTTTGCCTTAGAGTGTCCTTGGACTAAAGAAGTAGCTGCAGTTATTTGTGTTGGTTGCATATTTGTCCTACAAATATGCTTAAAAATTTGTCTCACCAGTTAAATGTGGGTGTTGAGGTAAACAGTATTTTTCAAGAAGTTGAAATCATTACTGACTGTTGAAGCCTATAACGTCCCAGCTTCTCGGGGGTGAAGGAAAACAGCCAAAACAATGTTTCAAATTCACACACTTTCTCATCGGAGGGGAATCAGGAAAGGTGACTGGGGTGGTGAAATCACGTTAGGTGAAGAAGCACTGAAATGGAATATTTACCTTGGAGGAAAATGAAAAGAAACATCAGGGCTATTGTTAAAGGATTAGCATGTGGATGAAGGAGTAGACTTATTCTCTCTATGTCCAGAGAGTAGGAATAGATAGACTTTGACTCAATATAAGAACAATCTAAGAATAAAAATTATCCCCTACTTGACACTTAAGTAAGGAATATTTGAATAGTTATAATAATTTTTAAGTGTTTTAAACTTAGAAACAATGTAAACACAAAATATAGACTATTTAAATATGATTCAGAAGAGTGAATGTTAGCAGTCTGATGTGCAAATGATACTGTTGTCGGAAAATTCAAGAAAGAATGAAGGTGTTATTCTTTTCACTGTCCCAGTTGAGAATGGTGAAGGAGTGCCTTAAGTTGATTGACCCATAAACAATTTTTCCATTATATCATTTAAAAATACCAATAGAAGATCTAAAATAATAATCATCAAACTGAGGGTTGGTAAGTAGAGCTAAGTGTAAGCGAACTAAAGTCTCCACTTTTCTAATAGGGAATCAACAAACGTATCTTTTGAAATGATAATTCTAGGCATAAAAGTATAAACCAAGAATCTAAAATTACCTTCATTATTTATTCATACTTCTAATCTCAAGCCATTGAGAATTGTAATGGGCAATGCAGACTGATGTCACATACGTATTCATCAGACTCCGGGACCTCCATTGCGATTCAACCATCCATTCAGGCATCCTTTTCTCTTGCCAATCCTCAAGTACAATTCCAAACATCTCCTGCAATCCTTGAAGTTCCAACTCTACGCTCCAATTCCTTGTTTACTGATATTGGGAAGGTATTCCCCTAGGTGATCTTCCAATTACCTCAAAATACTTCTAAACTTATTCTCTTTCCTAACTAAAATCCTAAAATGTATATTCTATATTCACTATTTATTCACATACTAAATTTTTCTTCTCTCTTGATCTGTAAGTATCCTGTTTTTGTTTTTAGACCTGTACTTTTGTGTTGAAACTCTTGACTTGCCACTGACGTAGAACCTAATTCCTTCGATCGCTGCTTCTTTCAGTCGTTCCCTATCTTTGTATCCAACCCTCTCCTCAAGTTCTAAAATGTGCTGGAGGAAACAGAATTGAGCAGGACACTTCAAATTCCTTTCTGCACTGAGAGTTTCCATGATTTGATGGCACAATGCCTCAAATGCCACTCTTTATTCTGTTTTGGAATTATGTGTGTGTGTGTGTGTGTGTGTGTGTGTGTGTGTGTGTGTGTATAAGAGGAGAAGGAGAAAATTGTATTCACTGGAACTGTTTTCAGATGAAGTATAGCCAGATTTCTAAAATGCAGGAGGAAAGGTTGGGAGAGAAGGAACAACATCTGAAATGTTTTGGCTTATTGTTATAACCGTCACTTGATCTGTAAGCCCCTTTGGAAAACTATGCCCTAATCAAATTTGTGTCTCTCACAGTGCCTAGAACAATACCTAAATATATAGTAGTATCCAACAAATATCATTTAAGTTAATGAATATGTATTCATAAAATAAAAGATGTATTTTATTAAGCACCAACCATATTAAAGTTCCTAAAAATAAATTGAAATAAATACAAATAAAATTTGCTGTCACTGAAGCCTCTATATTTAAGACAAAAAGGTTGTTTCTATTTGTTTTCAGCAGTATTTTTGATTATCAATAGACCTCAGAACAAGTTCCTATCCCATATTTCAATCACCTCAAACATCTGAAAACCCTGAATGGTAACGAAAGAGCTAGAGCTGAAAGATAACATTAAGTTCCATGATGCCATTTGTCTAAATAATAGATAAATGTTATACATATATATATAATATCATATATCTATATATAATTCTGTATTTTTAAAAGCGTGCATTATTATACGTGAGCACTCAGATCTCAGCAATACCTAATTGACCTTGGCAAGTGTTTAAATGCTATAGTGCTTATTTTTCTCATCCATAAAAGTAGTCAAAGAATATCTCCTTTATGAGGTTTTGTGTGAATACTAAATGGGACTTTGCTTATAGGGAGCTTGGTACAGTACGCAGCACATACTAAATCTCTGATCACTATTAAATTATAAATTATTATTCCAGATTAAAAAAACAGCTGACCTTGTTCTTTCCTTAAGGATTTTTACCAATATAGACCAAAATCTCTATTCTAATCATTACTCATAAGTTAAGATTGTTCAACAATTACTATCGCTTTGGAGAGATGTTTAATCTATCATATATATTCATGTGAACATTTATTTCATAACATACTCCATATGGCTAACTAAAAACCTACTATTTTATTTTAAATGAGATTAGTTTACACTCTTGCACCCGTTCCACAAAAGAAGTTAAAGAAAGGGCACACAATGGTGGCTCAGTGACAGACTTCTTGCCTGTCATGCCAGAGACCTGGGTTCGATTTCCAGTGCCTGCTCATGTTAAAAAAAAAAAAGAGGTTAAAGAAAGAGATTATTAAAGGAGAAGTATAAGGAAAAAACAAGACTAGAAAATGAAAACAGAAGTTCTTACTGCAAATTATATAGTAACTCTTCAACCTTATTAAATCTTATATTACAATCTAATCAATAATCTGTGTCAATAGTACATTTAACATTAGTTTAAGCCATTCACTTTTTTTTTAAGCCATTCACCTTTTTAAATGTTTATTTCACAATTTTCAAAATTCTTATGAGGCTGATCCATTATATATACATTTTCTTAAGTTGTACATGAAGATTATAATAGATTCGATTTTTGCCTTTTCTAAAAGGAATGCTAACAGCATGAGTTCTTTTTAAATTTGTTTTAAAATTTAAAATACAACAGTGACTAACTTATTTCAAATTTACATTTAGCTTTTTAATTTGGTTTTTAGCAATGATTAATGTTTCATTCTACAGATCATCTTATGAATTTAAACCCCCTTTACTTAGTTCTCCCTCATAATCTCACAAATATTGCCAATTGTTCATTATTTTTACCTAATACATCTTTTAATATAATTAGCCAACCTTTTAAAAATTTTAATTAGAGAACTTGTGGTGTACAGAGAAAAATCACATAAAAATACATCATTTCCATATACCCATCATTAATATTTGTATAAGTAATCATAATCTTTTAATTCTGTATAGATCTTCTCCAATTGTACAATAGTATCAGAAGGTTAAATTTCTATCTCACAAAACTGCTATTTTATCACAGGAAATATTAATTTAAAAGATTTTGTAAAAGGTATTACTTTTTAATAGATTGTTAAATTATCCATACCACAGGTCCTTTTGATTGATTTGAGATGACAGACTAAAAAAGTGCCCAAGGGGAATTTGTTTGCTTTAAGCCAAGGGTGAAAGAGGCACTCTTAGACCTTGAGCCTCGTTTTGCCTCATTTTGCTCCTGATAGAAATGTAAAGGTCTCCTTAAAGATGAGATAGTAAACTAAATGATCTCAAGGAAAGGAAGGTGCAGATTCCCATCTCAATCAGGAAGCTAGAGACCAAGAGTCCAAGTCCTGTTTTGCATTGTTTTGTTTTGTATGCTATATGGCGCGGTCACATTTCATTATTTTTCCATGTGAGTATCCGTTACTGCAGCACTATTTGTTGAATTTTTGCTTTTTGTTTTTGTTTGCTTGTTTTGTTTGTTTGTATTTTGGGAAGTTCATGGACAGGGAATTGATCCCGGCCAGGTCTCCTGCATGGCTGGCGAGACTTCTACCAAGGAACTACCCTTGCACCCCTGTTTTGTATTTTTTAATACCATATTTTCTTTGGTTGTTCTGTTGAAAGGAAATGGGGCTTCTTTCATGGAAGAGAAGACAGGGTGTTTTGAGAATAAATAGTCCTGGATGGTGGGAGACCATTTCAGATCTTATGAGCACCCTGCATGCCTACCATTTAGAAGGTAGATCTACTTTATTTACAATTACTTATGACTCATTGAAGGTTATGGGAAGTGGGTCAATTTCCAATATAAACAGGATGAAAATATCTCTAATGGACAAAAACTGTCTCTTAGTTCTTGCTAATTAACATTATATGTATATCTACATTTAAAAAATCCTTAATAAGGAAAAGAACTGTAAGTCCACCGGGTGTACAGTTGACAAGTAACATTTTTATTTATTAGAGTAAATCTTTTATCTGGTGCCTTGTATCACTTGAACACAGCCTGCAAACTAAAATACGGTCACTACAATATACATACATACATTTTAAATTAAAATAGTGATAAGAAAATGACATAATAAAAGTTTGATCTTCAAATGTTTATTTAAATGATATTATACTATGAAATATTTACTTAAAATTATTTTTCCTTGGTCCCTGTCATCACCATCTTATTAATTTAGTCTTAGAGAAATTGGGGATGGGCTTCTTAGGCCTGTAGATTTGGCTTGAGGTTTGTTTCTGAGGGACCCTGACACTTTCTGGCTCATGAAATTTGCTAAACACAAGAAAATTAAGTGAAAAATAAAGAACAAAAAAGGGGCATAGGAATGTCCCCAAGTACTTGAAAATGACTTTCCTAGATAACTGAGGAAAGAGAAAAATCACAATGAAATTTGGAAATCATTTGGAACTTAATTTTTATGAAATATGACTTATCAAGCTTGTAGGATTCAGCTTAAATCTACTTAAAGGGAAATTTATACATCAAATGTACATACTAGAAGAAAAAGACAAAATCAAAGATATAAGTATCCAGTCAAGAAATCACAAAAATAATAGTAAATCTAAAGAAACTATATGGAAGGAAATAATAAGAATAAAAGTAGAAATTAATAACACCAAATAAAACATAGATCTTAGAGGAAAAAAGTCAAAAGTTTATTCTTTGAAACAACTAGTACAATTGATAACCCCTTCATGAGACTAGCAAATTCAAAAAAGACACAAATAGCCATATTAGGTATAAAAGAAGGGACATCACGACAAATCTGTAAATATTAGATACGTAATGAGTATATCAGTCACTTGAGCTGAAAAATAGGTTAAATGGAGTAAATTACTTGAAAATAAAGCTAATCAAAATAAATACATGAAGAAATAAAATAATTAAATAACAACTATATACATTTTCAAAATTAAATTTGTAATTACTAACCTTCTAGTAAAAATATCTCCAGACCCAATGCTGTTAATATTTATTTCTACCACACAATTAAAGAAGAAGTAAAATCAGTCTTACAGACTTTTTCCAGAGATCTGAAAAAAAAAAAACTTGTTAATTTTTTTTTTTGAGATCACCCAAACTTGATGTCAAAATCTTACAAGGGCATTATAATAGAGGGAAAATTATGTATCAATCACTTTTGTTAACATAAATATGAAAATCATCAACAAAATATTAGCAAACCAAGTCCAGAAATATATGGAAGTCATAAGATAAATGATCAAAATAGGATGATTTCAAGAATGCAGAATCAGTTTGACATTTGAAAATCAAACCATTTACTTCTCCACATTAAAAGGATAAGGTAGAAAATTATATAATAATCTTAATGGAGGCAGACAAGTCACTGATAAAATTCAACATCTAATAATGATTAAAAATCACACCATAAACAAGGAACAGAAGGAAATTTTCTCAATCTGATAATTATCTTAAAAGAAAATTAAAACCTCTTGTAACAAATACCATACTGCTGAACTATGGAAAGGTTTCTTTTTGAGATTGGAAAGAGTCAAGGAGCCCTGCTGTTCCCACTTCATAGTTACACTAGCCAGTGAAATGAATCAAGAAATAAATGGCATATAAATTAGAAAGGAAGAAGGGATTTTATTTTCTTATCAGACCACATGATTATATAGGTAGAAAATTCAAAATGATGCAGATAAAATAGTAGAATTAAAAAGTTAATATATGAAGGTCATTGATAAGTCAATATATGTAAATTAATTATATTTTTATGTACTAGCAATATGCAATTAGAAATGGAAATTTTTAGAATTGCACCATTTACAGAAGCAATCAGAAACAATTAAGATCTTAAAATAAATCTAACGAAAGATGTGCAACATCTCCACAAGAAAACCTTGAAACAGCAGTAAGAACAATTAAAGACCTGAATGAATGGGGGTGGGTGAGCAGGGTGCCAGGGGAGTGAGCTATGCATATGAATTTCAAAATTCAATTAAAATCCTAGCAGATATTTATTGTTAGTAAATTAAACTAATTCTTAGTTTATATAAAATGTTTATAAAAATGCAAAAGATCAGCTCAAGGAGAGAGGGAGAAGGTAAAGAGAAAGGTTGACACTGACATCAGGCTTTCTCCAAAGACAAAGTGCAGGAGGCTTGTTCTACAATGAAGGCAATGATCAACAAATCACACCCACACAGAGTTTCCAATTAGCGTTTCAGCAGCACTCTACTCTCCCATATGAGTCAACAGTTAAAAAAAATCCCCAGACAATTGAGGACAGCAATCAATTTGAATATTAGTTCAAAACAACCAAAAAATGGGCAAAGTGTACAAAACAGAGACTGGGCAAAGAGGAAAAAGAAACTATAAATTATTACTGTAGAGATAAGATAGCATATTATATCAATGAAACACAATGCTGTGAAAAAAAAGAAGGAACTTATGAAGAAAAAGGGGAGAGCAGATCTTGAAAATTAAAAATATGGTCAAAGACATAAAATACCCAGAAAAGAGAGAAGATAATAGAATACTAAAAATGAGAAATTAGATATTAGTCCATTAATGGGATATATCCAAATTTAAAAAGTTTCAGAAAGGGAGTACACGGGTGGTTCAGTGGTAGAATGCTCGCCTTCCATGCAGGAGACCCGGCTTGGATTCCCGGACCGTGCACCCCTCAAAAAAAAAAAGTTTCAGAAAGGAAGAATATAAGAAACAGAAGGGAGGAAGTTATCAAAGAATCAATTCAAGAAAACTTCCCAGAACTGAAGGGTATGCATTTCAAACTGAAAAGACCTGCAGGGTGTCCAGAACCAATTAATTACAGAAATGCTAATGATTAATTCTCAGATATCCCCTATATTTATTTATATTTTCAAATCAATTAACCCAAAGAACTTCACTCTTTTTAACCTAAAAATTTCAACAACAGAAATTTCCATGAATATGTTAAATTTTTATTTGCTGCCATGAGAAAAAAAAAGTGTTTCGGTGTAGAAAGTTTAGCCCTATTTTGAACTGGCACTAAATCGATTCTATGTTTACCTTGAACAATATTTGGCCAAGCAACCGACAATAGAAAAAGACTGTACAATATAACAGATATACAAATAAAGAAATAATGCTTATCTAAATGAAACAATATCTCACAATATAATATTTAGTCTTACTACAGGCAATGGACTCTAATCAGTCCTATTCTGCTTTGTTTAAAGTGGTGAACACTGCTTTTGGGAAACTAAATTTATCTCTCAGTGCGCTGGGACCCACAGTTAAAATGGCACTGCCTTTCAGACTAAACGCGTAATGAAACTTATTTCAAAGTTCCTTTCAACTGAGTTGTTGCTTTTTTAATGTTAGTGAAATATTACAGTTTATTACTGCTGAAATGATTTTGAGAGTGCCGAATAGGTTTGTGGAGCAGTCTTAGAAATACGAAGCATAAATTTATTCTGGTTTTGATTATTGGCACAAGTAGCTGAGCTCTTGCACAATATTTCTAATGCACTACTTTCTGCCTCTGTAGTGGTCTTTAAGACAATTTTCAGTTTTTGATGTAACGTTGTGGCTCTGAGTTACTGCTAAAGTGGTCATTCAGCCCACCCCCTGCTAACAGATGGAGCTGAGTCAATATTATTCAGTCTAGAAACCACTGAAGGAGTGAATACCATTACGTTTTCTTTATGGCACCTAATGACCTTTACTAAACCTATTTGCCAATTAGCAACATCTTAAATTTTACAACTTCATGTGGCATTTACTAAAGGAAAGAGGGATTCGAAGAAGCAGCAGATTCTCTAATATATATCCACATTTTCCATAAATTTAAAATAGTAATTTTTTTCTCATTCTTTCTCTCAGTGAAAAAGAATTTTTTTTTTTGAGCCTTTCTTTGGTCATGCTTCCCAAACCTGCCCCTGGATCACTTTTAAGTAAAGGAAAATATTTTTCTGGACTTTACTGCTGCAATACAGTGACTTACTTGGCAGAATTTTAGAATTATCTTAGGGACCACTGACCCTCCTTAAATGTGCTCTTTAAAAACAGAGATTAAAGATCACTGAGCAGCAAATAATCAGAATTTTAGAGGGAAGGGAAAATCATCTGAAGCCACAATCCAAATGAAACACAAAATATGGTAGAGTATTACCTGCTTAACTCCCCAGGAAATCCAATCTGACTGACCCTCTCCTCAGATTTCAGTGAAATGTTGTACTGATCATTTTGTATCTCTTTCTGTGTTTCCATTTTCTCTGGTGCTTTGTCTATCTCCATAAATTCCTCTTCCCTGGTCCTTTGATTTAAAACTAAAAGGCATTCCACCTTTTACATTTCTTGAAATAAAAAAGTAATTTTTTTAATTTTTAGATTATGTCCCTCAACTTACCATTGCAGGGGCTAGTTGTCTTAGAATGGTAAAAACTCTTTCACAGCCGACATCTGCCCTGTCAGTATAGCGGCCACTCATCCCATGTGGTTATTTACATTTAAACTTAAACTTAAATGAAAAATGAAAAAAAAAAATAAATAACTGTCAATTGCACTAGCCACATTGCAAGTGCTCAAAAAGTTACTTGTGGCCAATAACTGCCTGACAGGAGAGCACGGATATAAGACCTTCCATTACTGTTGGAAGTCCTACTGGTTAGCGCTTGCTTTTCACAATTTTGTAGTTTACTGAAAGCGACAGGGAATCTATGCAGCCATCTCCGCCATCTGAATGTGGTAAATGTGAACTAAAGGCTAAGGGTCCTTCGAGACCTGGAAAAAAAAAAAAAATTGAATAAACTGCACAGAAGCAAGTATAGCTACTGAAAAGTAAAACTAAAAAACATGATTTTCATTATTTTCTTTCTGAAATGGTTTGCAAACAGTCTGAATTTTTTTTCAATGTATGGAGTCAATTCATTGAAATGGTCCATGGAAACAGAGCTATGCTGCAAAACACTAAAGCACTATGTGATATTTGTATTTCCAGTGACAGAAACTACAGGGGAGATGAGAGAAGTAAGCAATATTTACCTACTTCAATAGCAAAGTCATAAATATGGAGTTATCTTATGAAACAAAACCCCTTGCACACATGCTAAAAAAAAATTGTTTTCAGATTTCAAAAGAATTTGAGCCTTATATATCTTCATGTTGCTAGTAAACAAATTACTCTTACCATATTAAAAAAAAGTTTTCGGATATGTATTTATTGATTCAATTCTATTCAATGCAAATTTATTAAATACCTCCTATGAGGGATACTTTGCTAAGAATACAAAGGCGAGCACAGCAAAATCCCTGTGCTGAGGAATCTCCTGGTCAGAGAGAAGTGCTCTGAGATTAAATAACTGCAAAGTCTGGGGCACCAGGAGAAGCACAAGAGAAGATAAAGTTAATATGCAGAGTCAAGAAACAGAAAATTCTTTCTGAATTCAGGAGAGGAGAGGCAGCATGGCTTCATTCAGATGTTGAGGAAAGCCTTGAAGTTGGAGGACTCCGTGGACCATAGCAGGCTGAGAGGACAGCATCAGCAAATGGGGGTCACAATAAGGGGCTGCAATAGCCAGAACGTGGGAAATAGCCAGGGACAGGCTAGGAGGCTCTGTTGAGGCGGTGTTGTAGAGAGCCTTGAATAAAAGGAAGACGCGCATCATCTGACTGTTGTTGAAGTTAAAAGAGAAATAGGGAGAAAATTAAGAATGAAGAGGCAATGGAAAATTTTGTAAATGTTCAGTATCTTTCCAGGTCCATAAATCCATGCTAGAGACCAACATCAAAACAGCCGACGACTTTGTTTGGCATTTTACATTTTAAAAACACTTTGATGTTCATTATCTCAATAAATAAATCATTATAACAATGATATGCAACAGGCTTTACTATCTCTGTTTTGTAAATAATATAGCTATGTCTAAGAGAGATATATAACTTGCCCAAAATTAAAAAAAAAATGTAGAAGCTAAATTAAAAAAAAAAATTGGTTTCCAGTTGTCAAATGCTTTCATTGTTCCATTTATAGCAGGGGTTCTCATAGTTTTTGGTCTCAGGACATTTGACATGCTTAAAAATTGAGAACCCCAAAGAGTGTTTGGTTATGTAGGCTATCTCTCTCAATAGTTATCATACAAAACCAAGAAATGTTTAAATGTACTTATCAATTCATTTAAAATAATAAGTGACCCAATACATGCTGCTATAAATAGCACATTTTTTATGAAAAATAATTTTTTTCCAAAAGAAAAAAGAATTACCAGGAAGAGTGACATTGTTTCATGTTTCACAAATCTCTCCACTGTCTGACTTAATAAAAAACAGCTGGATCCTCATATCTGCTTTGGCTCAATCTCTTGATATACATTGTATTGTTTAAAGTATATGGAGAAAATCCAGCCTCATATGGATACATAAATGGATAAAGGAAGGGTATTTCAGATAGCATTTTCATATAATTGCAGATGTCGTATTTGATATTATGCCAAAAGCTCAACCAGGGGTAGATTCTTAAATGTTAGCTCCAATGGAATTTGAAACCATATCAATGAACTTTTCATACTCTGTTAGTTTAAAATCCGTTGATCAATTTTGTTTGTTGAATGGTTCTATTACTCACCGATGATATTGCCATGTCATGTATTGTTCATATGGAAAACATTGATTTTCAGAGTTACACAGTTTCTAAATGTGGACACGTCATTACTTAAGATCAAAAAGTCGTATTTGTTAACATCACCAAAGCCTTTTTAAATATTTTCAAGTACAATGACAGATACAGATTTCCTAAATTCTAACTTTCATTTGAAAGCCTAAACTGTATCATTGGAAACAAATTCTGTCATTTTTTTTCCCTTGAAGTGACAGATTCACTTCATTCATTTAAAAGCAAAAGCCTGAGATATACCAGAGTATGGATAACCATAATTTGTCTAATTTGTCCATTGGTTCTTCTTTCAAGTAGAAGTGATGCTCTGTGACAAAAAGTGACCATTCAGCTCATAACTCAAATGATTGCATAATTACTTTTCTGCAGATTGCCACCAAGCATTGCCACTTCAGGAAGGAGAAAAAGTGTTGTATACATACTTGCAATTTTCCATGCAAAATATTAAAAAGATGCTTATTTGGGGATACAAATTTAATAAAATTAATAAATTTTGGATTAAGTGTGTATTTTTTAACTGGAAATACATAGTGGTAAAGAATATAAACCCTACAAGTGCAGTTTGGTGCCCCTGCTTTGATTCATACCAAGGCACCAGCAATTTTACTCCCGTTGCCATTGCATCATCATTGCAAATGTCAAGGCAGAGAAAAAGCAAATATCAATTTAGAATTATTCTCAAAATAATTTTGACCTTGCAGAATAGGGACCCCAAACCATGCATGAACCGAACACTGAAGACCACTGTACTTTGCACATTTCCTGCTTCTCCCACTTGATTCCTAGCATTGTGTTCCTAAACTAGAAGAGATAGTGACTAAATAACTTCTAGTACATTAGGAGTCATTAAACAGAAAATAAATGGTTAAGTTCATTAAGCAGTTTATTTATAACAAAATTCAAGTTGGCCTAAGCTCACACTTACTTTATAACCTATGAAAACCCAATCAATGTCCTAGAATTTCACTTCTTTCATGCAGCTGTGGACTTGAATGCAAAGCAGTTTGAAAAAAAAAAAAGCAAGCAAGCAAGCAAGCTAAATTTCAAATGCCTAATGTAATGAGACACTAGGCTAAATTTACATATTGGCTAAACTCTAGTGTTAGGAAGTTAGATTGGATTATTACTTTCCCAAGAGCAAGAACATATTAGCTTGAAGAGTCTCTGTATATATTTTCCAGAATCAATACTTGTTCTTTAGCAGTGACACAGTAGCAGACAATTGCATAATGAAGCTGTCTGTCTTTATTTACACAATGTATTTTTGTATTCACTAGGCCAGAAAGAATAGTTCTGTGTAGCAGCTGTCATTGTATTTTTTGCTTATCTCAGTCCTGTCTGCCAGTGTTATAATTCACCAGCTGACACCCGCGTTGGCAAAAATCTAGTGCAGTGATTTCATGCCAAAGCAACAACAGGGCTCTGAACTCTGACACAATTCATCTTAGTTCTAGCTAGTAAAGGGGGATTCTTTGAGTTTCTCTTCCTTCTGTTGAAACATTTCCCTACGGGGAGGGGAGAGGGAGACAGAGGAAAGGATAGGGGTGGGGGGTGCGGTGGAAATGAATACTGAGAAACAGTTACAGCTCTGTTTGGCGCAGGGGACCAGGGTCACAGGAAGAGAGGGCCAGTTGTAAGGGATAAAGGCTGGAGGCACAGATAATGAAATTCCTGCTTGTTTGATTTTGCAGAGTTGGAAGGATGCGCGAGCACATTTGGTATCCAAAAATACACTTCTGTTCAACTCACACTATTTGGAGGTTCAAAGTGTAATTTCTGGCACTTTCTGATTTAGGAAGCTTAGAACCAGGCATGAAGGCAGTTGATTGTAGTCATCAAAAATAGCCCTGTTTTGGTTGTGAATGCTAAGTAAAGTAGAAAATATCCTTGCTCAATTTAATTTCTATACATTAATGTTCACAATTCACACAGGTTTTATTTCACAGCAGAATAACGATATGCTTGACAATTTGATAAAGTTAAACTTTAAGAGAAGTGTTGACCACCTAATCATGTTTTTTAAAGGGCTTTCCTTTTAATAGCTGTTTTTTGTTTGTCTGTTTTTAAGAAAAAGCACATATACAATTTTTAGAATCTCCTGGGTTTCCTGCAATCTGCCTGGAATAGGGACATAGTAATAGGATGCAGAAATGAAAAAAAGAAAAAGATCTCTGAATTTCCCCTTGGCCTAATTTATCTTAACATATCAGCTAAAAACTGTTTTGAAGCTAGAAATATTAGGATACGTGCCTCAGTTTGTCTCTTTCCTTTCTGTGTACTTAGCAAATTCCAATTAACAGAGTTTGTGACAAGCTAATTTTCTTGATTATGACCTGGCTTCATAGCTGATGTTTCTTGGCAAACTATGGAGCCAGCTCTGATGGAGCTCTTGCATTATTATGAACATATTTGAATTGTTTCTGCCTGCAACCTTCATCTTGGCACAGCCCCCAAATGTGAAGGGAGAAACAACATGTGTCAATATTGTGAACTTACAAAGAACAAGAGAAACAAAAATCTTCTAAATAAAACTACAACATTGGGTCATGAAGCACTAGACCAAAAATGGATCAACAATCACTGAATAAGAAAAAATATATATTGGTTTCATATGTTCTGCTCAGTACAGAGTTGACATCACAGCATTGAATACTGCCAGATTTCCTGACTAAGGGCAACTTGCAGGGAATGTTTTGTCTATGTGTCATCTTGGAAAAAATAGTCCTTATTTGAGGGACTAAGCCAGTATGATGTTAGTTTTTACCTTAAAGTGCATTAGAAAACTTTAAAGTGTCAATGACTGACCACATGTTCTATAAAGGCAGAGCACAAACTCATTCCCATTGAACCTTAAAATAAATAAATAAAATAAAATGAACAAAGCAGAAAGAAGAGACTATGAGATCTTGACCAGAATCTTAAGGGTTGGATATTAAAAAGTGATAGACACATTTGAGCATAAATGGAAAATTGTGGGGAAAAAAAGTAATTGGACCATACAACACAACTGAAATGACATAGTACCGGATGATGTATAAGCTCTAAGCAACAGCTGCACCAATAGTGGCAGCCCTGGCTCCAAACGGAAACTGGACTCCGGGCACAGACAGAGATCATTCGAGCAAAGGGAGGTGAAGAAAATGGACACATGTGCTCTCTCCCTCTTGCAGACCCTCATAGCAGCATTGGAAAATTGGAGAACATGCAGGCAGTTTTGGATGAGCCCTCTGACCAAATCCAGCCCACACACATCTGTAGTTTGGCCCACAAGGAGTTGGGAAACAAAAATCAAATGTGTTGCCAACTATTTTCAAATCAGGAATTTAGACTTAGAAGTGGATATTTCCAGATTCTTGTTTTAAAAATTGCCAACTCAGACGAAACTCAGTACATAGTCTCTCAATTTCAAGTTTGTCATATGGATTAAAAATAAGTAAATAATGGGAGGAACAAATGTTCAAATAAATTGAGCAGATTGAAATACTAGTGATCAATGAAAGGGAGTGGTAAGGGGTATAGAAAAAAACAGGGGAACAAAGGTTAAAATCTATTGGGTAGATGAAAATACTAGTGGTCAATGAGAAGGAGGCATAAGGGGTATGGTATTTATGAGTTTTTTCTTTTTTCTTTTTATTTCTTCTTCTGGAGTGATGCAAATGTTCTAAGAAATGATCATGGTGATGAATATACAATTGTGTGATGATATTGTGAGCCACTGGTTATACACCAAGTATAGAATGTTCATATGTTAAGAATGTTCATGTTTGTATGTGTTATGTTTTGTCAATTAAAAAAATAAAAAGAAACTCCCACCCCCGAAAAAAAAAATTCAAGTTAGTGTGCCCTTGCACTATAATCCCTAAGTGGGGGTGAAAAGGGGGGCCCTTTTCACCCCCACCTTTATTAGTCTCCTAGGGCTATTGTCACAAATTACCACATCACGGTGGTTTCCAACAGCAGAATATACACTTTCATGGCTCTGGAGACCAGACGTCCAAACTCATGGTGTCAACATGGCCATGATCCCTTTGAAATCTTTAAGGAAGAACTCTTCCTTATCTCTTCCAGTTTCTTGTGGCTCCAGGTGTTCCTTGGTTTGTGGCAGCAGAAATCCAATTTCAGCCTTAGTCTTCACATAACCTTCTTTCTTGTACATCTCTCTGTGTCCTCTTGTTTTCCTATAAGGGCGCCAGTCATTGGATTTAAAGACTACCTTAAATCTGAGATGAGTTCATCTCAAAAGCCTTCACTTATTTTATCTGCCAAGACCCTACTGCCAAATAAGGTCATGTTCTGAGATTGCAGTTAGACATGAATTTGGGGGGAGCATGTTCAATCCACTATATCACTCCATATGTGTCAAACATTAGGTCATTCACCTGCTAACTTGCAAACATTTGAACTTATGACCTCTCTATATTAAGTAGTTCTGCATATATGTTCAATAATGAGACTAAATTGGCTTCTCTTGTGCTGTCCTGACATGGGTGGGTATTAAAAGCTCACAAAGTTCATTTAATGACATTCCCTCTTTCTCTTGCTTGGAAGCAAATTTTATAAGATGGAGGTTGCTTGTTCCTTTTAAGTTTGATAAAATTCTTCTCTAAAACAATTAAAAGCTATTTATTTGAAAGAAATGATTTCTGAAAAATTATTTAACTTTTTCAATTTATTTATATTTTCTATAAAATTGTTACTTTATATCAATTTGTTAATTTATTGGTACAGTTGTCTTAATTTTATAATGTCTCATAATTTTTGTATTTATTTTATTTTCTTGTTAATCTTACCATACATTTGTTTATTTTGTTCATCTTTTCAAATATTTTTAAACTACTTAGTTTATTCTATAACTTTAATTTCTACTTTTATTTTATTATTTTTTGCCTTCTAATTCTTAAGTTGAATGCTGAATCAATTATTTTCTAACTTTCTTAAATATTTATTAAATAATTTAAAGTTGGAAATCCTTTTCTAAGTGCTAGACTCTGGGCACAAATAGAATCTTTGATCCAAAGCTATACACCACAATATTTTATCTAACATTTTTGTTTTCTTTTAGTTCTTAGTATTTCTAATTTCCATTGAGATTTATTTTATTTTATTTTGTCTATTTACTTTTTTGCATGAGCAGGCACCAGGAATTGAACCCAGGTCTCCAGCATGGCAGGTGGAAACACTGCCTGCTGAGCCACAGTGGCCTGCCCTCCATTGAGATATTTTAATCCATACAGTATTTAAGTTCTTTTCTTTCTAGAAAAATTGAGTAAGGGGACTGGCCATTTTAATGTTAATTCCTGATTCAATTCAATTCTGGTCAGAGATATCTATGGATTGTTTTGAGTTTGTGGCCTTGAGAAAGGCCAATTTTTGTAAAATCCTTTGAGTTTTGAAGAAAAAAATACATGTTTTCTATTATATATATTATACATTACTAATTTTATTGTAATAAAACTAACTTTACCAATTTTGTGTAAACAGTCAGATCTAACAATTTCTAAAACAGATGTGTTAAAATCTACTGCTATGATTATTATTTGGAAATTTACCTTGAAATTTCATCCATGTGGCAATATGTATTTTGAGGTTATATTTTTATATGCCAAAAGTGCATGATTGCTATATCTTGGTAGAAGATTATTATAGTTGTAATTGTAATTATGTGCTATCTCTAGCTATTCTTCTTAATCTTTTTCCCCCTAATTTTTTTTTGTCTGATACCAACATTGTTCTACCCACTTAATTTAGGTGCAGATTTATATACTATAAGTGTCTTTATTTTCAGCATTTCTGAATCATTCTGATAGATTTATCTCTTATGAGCAAAGTTTACATCTTATTGTGGGTTTGATTTTAAATTCCAGTGGACTTTTCTTTATTAGACAATATAATCCACTTATATTTATTGGGATTACAAGGCATTTAGATTTATTTCTACTATCTTTTTTCCCCTTTTTAAAATGCTTTTAGTGTCCATTTTTTAACCTTCTGATAGTATAGCAGATTGAGTTATGTACCACAGGAAAATACATATTCTTAATCCACTCATGTATATATGAACCCATTGTAAATCATATCTTTTGAAGTCGTTACTTTTAGTTGAGGGATGGTCAACCAAATCAAGATGGATCTTAATCGTGTTACTGAGGCTTTGTAAAAACTAAGCCAATGGAGGAGCCTGAAGCTAGAAGTCAGAAGGAACTAGGAAGAGAAAGGACAGGACGTCACCATATGATAGGGAAGATGAGGAATCCAATGACTGCCTGCCAATCCTTAGAGGAAGCAAGCCTCCTTGCCTCCAAAGCCAAGAGAATAAATTTCTGGCATTTAATCCAATTCACTATGTGTTATTTGTCTTAGCAGCCAAGAAACTAAGATGGATGGTTAAAAATTATGTATATGTTATCACTGACCACATCCCTACACACAAAAAAAACAAGCATATACACCTACGTACTTGTTTCTGTTGTCTAGAATTATTTACATATTTTTATGAAAATTATTATTTTCATAATCAACTACATTTATCAAGAGTTTCTGAATTTACTATGATTTTGGATGACTTGGGAATGAACCCTACTCCTATCTGAATTCATTCACAAGTAAGATTTTTGGTAGTTTTCTAAGATCTATGAACTATGTAATTGTGTTATCATTTTTATATTTCAAAATGTCTTTATTTCACATGCAAGTCTGAAGACAGTTTAGCTGGGAAGAGGATGTTAAGCTGACTTTTATTTGCATGACTCTTTTAGGATATCACGCCTTCATTTTTGCTATTTTTCAGTACCAGCAAGAAGTCAAGTGTTTGCTTAATTGTGGTTTTTTAAATGTATCAGTTATGTTTCTGCTTCAGTAATGTTACATCACACTCAACCCCAAAATCTCAATGATTTGAGACATAAATTATTTTATACTCATAGGTCTATTAATTGACTACAGTTTGGCTCATCTTGGCTAGGTTTGCCTGGACCGAACTGAGTTCCAAGTTTTGAGTTTGGTTCAAGCTGATTTCTCATGTTTTTAATCTCAGGATCTGGCCTGAAGGAAATTCTCTCCTGAGGCATGCTCTTCATGAGAGTTTGCAAAATACAAGAGGGCTCTGTACTTGCAGCTTATATGGTCCTACTTCTACCCATATTCTATTGGCTAAAACTAAACTCCTAACCAAGCCCAATATAAAGGCCCTAGGGAAGTCTACACCATTATAATGAATCATTTATGGCAAGAGTAGGAAGAAAAGAAGATTTGTGAGCAAATATGCAACCTTCTACAATAGGACATAGTGTTTTCTTTCTTGAAGGCTTAAAGATGTCCTCTTTATTCCTGATGTATCACAGTTTCAATTTATTTTCATCCATATTGTTTAGGAGTTGTTGTGAACTTTTACATTTAAAGTTTGCAACTTCAATTCTAGAAAATTTTTAGGCATTACCTCTTTCAATATTGTTTATAAACCATTTCCTTTTTCATCTTCTTTTGGAATTTTAGATATCTGTGGGCCTGTTCATTCTACTTTCCACGTGTCTTAGCTATTCTTTTATTCTTACTTTTACTGTCTTCCTTTCTCTCCTTGACTGCATTCCAGACATGCTCTAGGATTACCTTTAAATCTTACTTTTTGTCCTGTTTAGGGTATTCTCTCTGCGGACTTTTTTTCAAATAGTAAATATATCTTTCTAATAATTCTAAATGACCTTTTAGCCACAATTTCTGCCATTTTTAATTCATAAGTTTTTATTAACTCTCTTCAATAATAGATGTATCTACATCATTTCCCATGCTTATTCCCCTCTTTTCATGTCAATAGAAAAGGAATCTCTCTTTTTATTCAAGTCTAACTTTTCAGTTTATCTCTAGATCTCATTCTATGCTCTGTTCTCTGTTTATGAATTTTTGCTTTTTTCTTTGTCTATTTAAATTATCTTTTTCTGCTATGGTTAAGCCTCTATAATTTGAGCATGCTCAGGTCTAGATAATCTTAAAAATTCAAACAAACCTTCTTTTCTAATTTGCTAGCTGCCAGATTGCAATGTACCAGAAACAGAATGGTTTTTAAAAAGAGGAATTTAATAAGTTACTAGTTTACAGTTCTAAGGCAGTGAAAATGTCCCAACTAAAGCAAGTCTATAGAAATGTCCAATCTAAGGTTTCCAGGCAAAGATACCTTGGTTCAATGTAGTTCAAGCTTTTCCTCTTAACTGTAAAGGCACATGGCCAACATGGCATATCTGCTGGCTTTCCCTCTTGGCCTCTTGTTTCATGAAGCTCCCCTGGGGGCATTTTCCTTCTTCATCTCCAAAGGTCTCTTGCTGCATGGGATCTGTCTCTCAGAATCTCAAACCTTTTCCAAAATGCTTCCTCTTTTAAGGGATTCCAGTAAAGTAATCAAGACCCACCTGGAATGTGTGGAGTCAAATCTCCCTCTATTCAAAAGTTAATACCCACAACTGAGTGAGTCACATCTCCCTGGAGATAACCTAATCAAGTTTCCAACCTACATTATTGAATAGGTATTAAGAGAAACGTTGCTCCTGTAAAACTGGATTAGGATTAAAGCATGGCTTTTCTAAGGTATATAAATCCTTTCAAACCAGTAGACCCTCCATTCATTTTTTTTCTGTTCTTTACAGCAAAGCAAATATTACTGGAAAATATTATCTTTCATCAGGCTGCAGCTAGCCATCAGGAATTTTAAAATCTTTTACTTGTAAAAATTAGGAAAAGTCACTCATTCTTCAGGATGTATGCTGCCCTATGCCAGGCCTTATGGCTTTAAATGTTGAATGAGGGCAGATATGTAGCCCAACCTCACCTATTTGGCTGGGCGTCCTCATGCAAGATAAACCCTGGATAACCATACTCAGTAGCCCCTCAGTCCCATCAATTATTGAAGTCTTGAATTCTGGCTACTGTCTCTAACAAGTTACTACCACAGGATCACCAATTGCCACCTAGATGATGACTCTCAAGAACTCTTTTTTAATTTACACATTTTTCCTGATTGATCTTATCCACTCTCATGGCATCAGCTAAGACCTGGTAAATCTCAGATCTTCACTTGTCATCCAAATCTTACAAGCCCTAAGTCAATTGCCCAAGATATATCTTCTCTTGGATGAACTATTGGTATTTCCATTAGATGTGTCCAAAAATAACTCACCATATTCCATGTAAAACTTTGTCCTCCTACTGAATTTCCTGACCTGGTTTTTGGCACTGTTATATGGTTTTTTAAGCCAGAAACTTAGACGCTTTTACTTTACTCTTGACATTCAAAATTCACCAAGTCATATACATAATTTCTACAATTTAAAAAGCCCTCAAATATGTCCTTTTTAGTCCCTATCTATTGCTAGTCTCTCTCAGGACACATTCTGACTACACATTCTTAGCTGACCTTTTTATTAACAAGCGTACCTGTTTCCAGTGCATTCTCCACACTGAAGACTGAAACTCTTTCCATGATGATATCTAAACAATATTCCCTTGCTTAATCTATTTTACCATCCCACACTTCAGTAAAATCCAAACCCCTCCTCATGAATTTATGAGGCCTTATGTTTTACATCCCTATGAAAATTTTCTTGCTGTGTTCTACATATTATACCCTGTGTTCTATTTATACTAATGTGACCATGAGTTTTCATGTTCAAAATCCTCCATTAGGTCCTCTTAACATATACTGTTGCCTCAACTCCGCTTCCTCTGTTGATGACCAGCCTACTCTTGAAGTCTGCATTAAAGGGTCACCTTTTGTGGGAAGCCTCATCTAACATCTAATGATCTGTCAAAACAACCAATCATATAGCAGCATAGTATAATCATTATAATCTTAGTTACCCATCCTTCTTCTCCAATTTTACTGTGAGCTCCCTTTTATTCATCTTTTTATGTCTTTTTATGTCAAAAGCCTGATGTATATTATCTGCCATAAACAATTCTCCATAATTTGAATGAATTCATAGGATTATAATAATTGAACACAGCATAGTATGTGAAAGTTCTTCATTTGAAGCAGTTATACATATAATTTCTTTTCATATGAACCAAGTAATATTTTAGGATGTGAAATCTGGAAGCTAAGAAGTCACAAATGGTGTTAGATCTTAACAGGGGTCTGGAAGAGGTGGGCTTCATAGAACGAGGATATCCAAAGGTTTGGGCACTGAACACAAAGTTGTTTTCACTAGCCCAGTCCTGCCAGGGTACTCTTAAAAGCAACAGCAGATGCTTTATGCATTTTTCTTAACTTCTTGTGCATTCAGGCAGCAACACCTTGCAGGTGAAAGAAATGTGTGTGATGACTTTGATGTTATAGTAACTGAGGTGAGAATTTTATTGAATTCTCTTTAAAAACTGACAGGAATTTATGAACAGTGGAGTTAAATAGATTTATGTTCCTTGTTCTTCTGCTTCTATTATTGAGACATTATTTCCAGCTTCCTGCCAGAAATGTAATATCTCCAAATATGTCCTCTTTTTTGGGAAAAATGTGTGATTTCTTCTGTATAAGATGGTCAGTCTGCTGTAGTATTAAAATCATTTGGATTTCATTAGTCATTGGTTTAAGAGTACTTGGGCTTTGTAACAATCAGTAGTAGACTATACCTAAGGTTATGTTTGCATTAGCAAAATAATGTGCATCCTATGTATTTTCAAGTGTGCCTTAGGAGCATCGTTAAGAAGGGGATACAACTGAAGACTGGCTGCAACCTTCACATTCTTTGCTTTTTGGCATGGGCAGGATTTTTTTTTTTCTTTTTTCTTTTCACAGTCTTTTTAAAGTGTCTAAAAAGAAGAATTTCAGAGAAAATCTATCCATTCAAGTAAAATTTTATTTTGAGTATGTGATTTTGATTTTCTTACATAGGCCTCCAAAATTGCTGAACTAGATTTAATGTTAATTAACTAATTAATTAACTAATTAATTAACTAATTCAAATAAAAATTAGAATAGCTAATTTTTTAATTTTAAATTTAAATAACATTTTAAATGTTAACTTTTTCTCATCTCGATATTTAAATTTTGCACCTTCTTTCCAATTCAAGCAGTCCATTCAATGTGTTCTTTGCCTCAGAAATGGACATGACATATCTACAAGATGAGAAACGGAGGGACCATCTGGATATGGTTTCCAAGATCTTAAGCTGCTAGGAAGAAGGGGAAGAAGACTTAGAGGACAGACAAATTTGGGAGCTCAACATGTGGAGTGAGAGAATGAAGTCTCTTCACACCTGAAGTGGGCAGGGTAAGAGCAGAGATGCTGGGGCAAGGGAAGGTCTGCAAGGAGAGAGCTGGGTCTGCAGGGAGATAGGAACACAAAGAACAGATCTTCAAAGGGTCTTCTTCTCAATTTTTCAGCCATGTGGGAGATGAGTCTGTACCCATAGACCACTCCGTGCCAACTAATATCTAAGGGCTGCCTAGGAGCTGAGCGGTCACATGTAAACCGCCCAGCTCTCAGGTGTCACCTGTGCATTGGAGCCAGTGGGCTGAGTCATCCTGAACAATTTCCTGCTTTTGTGTGGCAGGGAGTTCCCTTCTCTGGCATCATTTCCTTCCACATGTGTTCAGCATGGGTGATGCCACCCATGATCTGAATAATCTCCTTTATTAACCTCCTTGTCTCATGCAACACCCCCTGGATATCCATAATCAACAAGCTTGTTTCCCTTGGCAGTGGGGAAGGAAGTGGGGGGTGAGGAAATGTTAAGCCCTGTACCTGTTTTGGCACAGGTGTGGGTGAGAAAGTGGGTGGCGCTGGCTGGAACCAGGCCCCTGAATATCTTCAATGTCATGGGTAGGGAGAAGTCCTTCCCTTACTCAAGATATTTCTCCCAAGCATTTTATCTAGGCCTGCATATTAATTTATATTGCTTTTATAGACATTTTATATAGCTAGCTACTGAAGCCAGCATGTCTTAGGGTATGACATTTTCTTTCTACGTAGGATATGCTCCCTTTTTTATAGAAGAAAATGTAAACTGGGCACCCACAATTTTATTTTGTTTGGCTCACACAAGGCTTTAAGTAGAATTAATTATTATTAGCATTTAAGTATTTGGGGATTTTGATGGAAAATCCAGGTTTTGAAGTACTTTTGTAAACCTGTGTGATCTGATAACACTGGGACTGCATTCTCCCACGGCAGCAGTTGACTGTAGCTGAGTAGATGCTGGTGCCTTAAGACAAGGCACGTGTTGTTTAGCCAACATGTCACCATGCCCAAAAGCCACTTTATCCATGTACTGCGTTCCCTGGACCTTGATGTATTTGCGTTTAAGGATGCTCACATGAGGAAGTTTAATACTCTTTCAAAAGTTATGTAGCCTTTCAGTTTCAAGATAATGTGGTGCACTAATAAATATTTCCTGCACACACACACATACATGTTTAAATATATATGCAAACTGTACACACAAACCTGATTCAGGTCATCCTCAAGTATGAATTATTAAAAGGGAGAGGTGTTTCCTGTATTGAAAAAAAGCCCTCTGGGATTCAAGATTAAAAGAATGCGCAGAGAAGCTGGACGACATGTGTGCAGCTGGAATATATTGAATCAGAAAAAAGAAACAAATCTTGCACAGATATTCTAAAAGAAGAGCCATATTTTCTCTTTTTAAGAAATAGGCTTGACTGTGGAAAGATTAGGGAAAGTTCTGCAACAAAGAATAAGAAGAACAAGAGTCTTTCTTTGGACCATTTGACCTGTGACAACTGGCTAATATTTCATTTAAAAAGTTAGCATTTGATACATGAAATTTTCCAAGAGTTAAAAAGATGCTTTCCTGGGAAGTAATTCTTCTTGGTAAATTAATACGAATTCCAGTTATTTTAGTATAATAATTTATAGGCACTTTTGCTTCCATTATCCCTTAAATAAATTTAGCTGATAGCTCAGGTCACTTTTGCCAAGATGACCCAGAAAATTAGTGCATTATATGAATGCACTCAGAAGTTCAATTATAAGTATTTCTCTCCTGAGTGTTGTCATCATGCATTCACGGTTATATTACAAAGTTTTATAGTGGGCATAGAGCAGCTCAAATAAAATAAAATGTGCTGGAGCAGGGAAGTTTGACATAGTTTAAAATACTGCCATAGCTAATGAGTGTCACAAAGTCATATATCTCCGTATGCTGTTTTAGGAAAACCCTTGCAGTTTAAGAGAGACCATGAAATGTCAAAGCATCAAAAAATTATTCTGTCTGATATTTGTTTTTAAGAATTATTTTGCTATTAATCAATATATTCATTAAAACGCTCTCCTCGTCCCAAAAGTAATTTTCCCTTTTTAAAAGTATTTATTTATATTTGAAGGCATTATTTTCTTTAAGATGCATACTATTTTATTTCTTGCTGGCAACAATTTATGGTGAAAGCTTCCAAGATTCCCAAAGTGTTTTATAGTAAACAATCTGAAGATGTTTATGAAGGTTTATACATTTTAAAATATTGTGATATGAACTTAATCTTCTAAAGAAAGAACATTTCTATTTTATAAAGATCTATTACCTACTTGTGCATGATTCTGGCTGCAGTCTATTCCCTATGTTAAGCTTTATTTTTCAGGATGCCTGTTTGATTTCTGGATGAGAAATGTTAAAATTCAACAGAAAAATAAAATATGCCTTCAAAAAATTGTTTTAAATACCCAGGCATTCGAAGCATGATGGAAAACTTCTATAGTGCTTTGAGGGAAGTCCATTCAATTTCACTGACATTCATAAATGATGACTAATGAATTTAAACAGAATGAGTAATTTACCAAATTACAGCCATTTGGATAGGCTCAGAATGAAGATCTTGTTTGCCTGGCTATGTCTTGAAGTGAATCTCAATGAGGTTTACTTCATTATGCCTGACTCTACAAATAGGCTTCAGTTACAATCTGAACAAAAGCGTTGACGTGTAAATAAATGCGTGAAGGATGGCCAGCCACATTACCCTTTTTGTACCCAGCTCACTTAGGAATGGCCAACCCCATCATAAGTATCAGCCTCAAAGAGTGGGCAGCACAGTGGTTATCACATAAATGCCATCAAATTGCTTCTCCTGCCAAGGTGGCTCTGTCAAACCCTACCTCCTCATAACCACAAGTGACAGGTACATGCACCTATGCAGGACACCTCCTCGGCAGCCCAGCAAAACATGCTCCCTAACTGCTCCCTCCACATTTAGAAGTTAGGGACTAGCATATAATCAGGTATTCCCTGCTGCATACTTATGGAACACGCACACATACACACACACACACACACACACACACACACACACACACACACAATGCTCTAAATCTGAAAGTGCCTTTTATAAACAGTTTCCAAACTCTGGCATAAATCACAGGTGAAGAGAAACAGACAAACCCAGTCTCCTATGAATAACATCATATGCACTACCACATGTCCCAATTCCTGTCACCTCTGGTGGTGCTCAAATATTTTACATATTGTCTGTTTCTGTAAAGATAAGAAAATTCCAAGTGAGAAAAAGAAACTCAATCCCTCATAGAGTTGTTGCAACTATAGCCCAAACCATATTAGATCTAGTGTGTAATCAGTGCAACACATTCCGAACGTTTGATACATTCAATTGAGAAGATAAATATATAACCCTTGTTTCCGAGAAGCTGATATATTGAATTAATAACAATACTATTTTCTGAAGATATTTCCTTCACTACTTCAACTTCAGCAATAAATATCTGCCTAACTGGATGTTGCTAATCATTGAAAATTTTACTAACACCATTTCAAAGCAGTTCTAAAATTGTCCACTCTTCTGCTAGTGTGATCGTGGTTCTCCTGTTTATTGTGAAGCTGTATTCATTTGAGCACTCTTAGGTCATCAGCTTGGTGACAGATACAGTAAAAAATGATAGGCAGAGGTCAGTGAGCAAGTTAGATTGCTTCCTGACTCCATGGAGGTTACAATTTGAATGGTTAATTGGAGAGTGTTAGGCCTATAAGGTATGGGTTAGTCAGGCTTCTCTAAAGAAACAGAAACAGCAGAAGCAGTCTGTAAATATGAGAGGTATAAAGGTGTCTCACACAGCTGTAGGAATGAAGAGTCCGAAATCTGCATGACAGTCTTTGAAGCTGGCGACTCTGATGAAGGGTCTAGAGGAACGCCACAGGAGAGGTTTGCTGGCTGAAGAAGCAGAGAAGAGTTTCTCTTTTTCCTTAAAAGCCTTCAACTCACTGGATTATCTCAAATTGTGGGAAGTGCCCTAGTTGATCACAGATGCAATCAACTGACTGATGATTTAATACACCGGCCTTCTGGTTTATCAACCAGCCATGAAATATCCTTGCAGCAATGGTCAGACCATTTATTGCTTGCCTGACCAGACAACTGGGCATAATCATTTTTCCAAGGTGACACCAGAACCTAACCATCACAGGTAGAAGTGGAAAATTCCATGGAAGATTATCATGGAAGGACCTAACTGGTGTTAGGGAAGACTGACGTTTAAGCCGAGACTTGAAGAAAAGAATGCCGACTGGGTGAATGAGTAGCGTGAACAGTTAGGAGAATTTCAAGCAAAAAGAAGGAACATAATGTCCCAGAATGAGAAAGTTGACAATATATTTGGGAAATGACATAAAGGCCAACATGGCTGGAGAGGAGGAAGTAAGTAGACGGTGTTCTAGAATGAAGTAAGTGGGAACCAGGCCATTTTGGACTTTAGAAATCATGGCAGTGCCTGTGGTCCTTTATCTAAAGGACAACTGAAGGCCATGGGAAAGCTGAGCATGGAACAGTGCTGTAACCCCATTTCTGTTTTGCGTGTTCACTCTGGATATGATTTATAAGATGGAGTAGAGGGTAAGAAAAGACCCAGTGCCATTGAGAAGGTCCCTGCTATCATCCAGGGGAAAGACTTGCAGAGATTTGTAAAAAGAGAGGCCCTACCTCGTATTATGAGAAGGACTGTGGCAAGTAAACAGGTAAATATTGAAGAGAGGTAACTAGGAGAAGGGACCCTTTTTACTATATGACAGGAAGAGAGGAGGAAAAGAAGGGGGTAAATCGAGGTAGATTTGTAGATGTGGTGGTATGATGTTGAGGTGTTTTGTTTTAATGATTTCTATTTTAATTTCTGTGAAGTAGGACATCTGTTGAGAATGAGAAGAGAGAAAATTTCAGATAAAATTTCAGTGGAAAATGTTTTAAATTGCCGTTCCAGAGAGTGGGGAAGCATGCTGACTAACAACATCAGAAAGATCTTGTTAGAATTTCTTGTTAGCACTGGTGACCACGGACTTAAAGTGATGCTCATCTCCCAAGTTTTGCACGTTTTTAAACTGTGCTTGACTGTTTGGAGACAGATGTGGAAAAGATGAGTTGGATTCTTCCAGGCTTGTGGCTTCTTAAGCCAGAGCTTACATTCACTGGGATTGCTGAAGTAGCTGGACTGCAGTTTCTCCAGCTCAATCTCTGGGAATTTCCCAGGTACTTGGTATTTGAAGTTATAATTTAATAGAAAAGAATGGGGTGGGAAGTGTCTGTAGGATGGGGCCGCTGAAATGAAAACCTCCCGGAAGCATTCTACTTTGCGATGTGGCTCTTGGGAATGTCTCGTTGTTCATCTTGAAGTGGACACTATAAGCCATAGCTCCACATGTCTGGGCTAGATAGATATACTGACTCTCTTTTATATCTTTGAATCTCAGCTATTTAAAATGTCTGATAGGCTACACATTTCCTTGTATGGGAAACATGCTTAGAATTTAATGAAAGAGGTATTACGTTCATGCCACATAAAACACAGGATATGAGGAAGAACTTCTGCCTTCTACGCCGTCTTCCAATTCCATCTGCTGAAGTTCCACTGGGCTTTTGCATCACTCAGGCTGTCTTGGAAATTGAAAAATACATATATAAATTATGGTAATCTCTAGAAGTCAGAGTACAAAGAAGGAAGGTGCCCCAGAATGGTTAGGAATATAAATGCCTTCCTTTCATGAGCCCGTGTGTACATGAGAATCCTTCTGTTCTGTTGCCTTCCTCTGCCACACACACACACACACACACACACACACACGTGTGTGAAAAAATCTGTCATAGCATCAAGCACCCCAGAACCACAGAGGCTCATATTTCACATATCTCAAAGGGAAGGAATTTTAGGATATAAATTCCACAACACGGATTGTTTTTACATACGCTGCTACTTACTGTGTTTGGAAGCAGGATGTGGACTCTTGGTGTGAAATAATAATAATGACAAGGGATTTGCCATTATAAAGAAGCTGGATTCTGCCAAACATTGGCCAGGCCAAATGTGGCTCTAGGTAACGACTAGATGTTTAAGGGCAAAGTCTTCTTATCTGAAACTTACAGTTAAAGAAGGCATTGCGTTTTCTAAATAATTGCCTAATTTCTGTGTTAAATTTTGTGCTGCAAGCTACCATACTAGAAATGAGAACTTTAAAGAGTATCTATAATGTGTACAGCTTAAAAGATTAAAAACATAATATAAGCTTTCTTAAAAATAGATGAACTACCCTTCGTTATTAAATTGTGACAGTCAATGGGTAAAATCAGATGCTGCCGGCTGCTGAAAGGGAAGGGTCACTCTTGAACTTAACTGCTGTTAGTAGTTAGGGGCTGACTTGGTAAGGAAGGAAGAGGCAGAGATAACAATAAACACTGTCCTCAGAGAATCACTTATGTGGCATTCCAAAAACAGCGAACAGGAACCCCCAAGTTAAAGACCCAACTGAGCCACAATTATGGCAGCTGCCCCCCGTCCCTGCAGTGATGGTAACCAAACTTCAATTTCCAGGGCCTTTTTATTAATTTAGACATTTGTTTCTAAAATCTAGAGTCTTACAGTTTCAGGTCACTGAAATAGATAAGTATAAAGAAAGGCATAAAGTCTTCAAATCCTTTGCACTCTGTACCAAATTCTTAAAAGAGAAAGAAGAAATGTACACTGTATGACAACTAGGGATATCTACCATGGGCTCACATAGTCTAATTAAAAGCAAATCCTCGTTATATGCCTCACTATTAGATATCTCAGTACTCCAGAAGGTACCAACACCGCATATCTCACAGGCAGGAAGTTTATTCAACTAAAGAAATAAAACAACCAAAATCCCATAAATTTGGGAGGATTTTTGCCTTGGGGATTTTTCCCCCCTTTTCACTGTAAAAACAATTCAAACATTCCGTTTTAAAGATATTCTGTGATGCACTAGGCGCTTACTATCTCTGTGAAAATTAATGGTTCCCAAGAGGCAAACTAAGAAACAAAAGAGAGACCCCTTCACAATTTTATTGTTTCACCAGAATTAAATGACTACTAAAAAGAAAATGAAGCCGCATGGCAAACAGACCTGGGTGTTGATTCTAAATTGGCAGCTCTACACTTTTCCACTCTCAGCTGAAGACCAGAATTATTTCCTTTTGCTGGAGGTCTGAGAAAATCATGTTGGAGAGGTGCACAGGCCACTTGCTGTGCTGTCGTCTTAGTTCAATTCCATGGACTTGCAGCAGTCTTCAACTGTGACACTGAAGTATTTTTAGATTTTCCAATATAATATTTTCCTTTCTTTCCTATTCCCTTCCTCCTACAACAGCTTGCAACTAGGCAGAACTAAATACAATGACTATCTTTGCCATCACATGGCGCTACGCTTTTCACTTACAGGCCAATTTTAGTGTAAACTGTTTCTGCTGTTCTCAAATGACCAGGAATTGAAGACACCTCTGGAGATGCATCATTTGGTACTTTATAGTCCACTTCTTACTAGCTCAGACAGTCCCACAGAATCCCCTCAGTCCCCACAGGCACATTTCTCCTGGAGTCAGAATTACGTTTGAGGTCAAGGTGTGAATGGGTAGACAGCAAGCACTGTCTCTGTGGCCTTGGTTGAGTATTGCTTTAGTGTCTACTTAACTGAAATTACCAGTAATTGAAATTACCAGAAATGGCCTGGAGGTAATCTATCAAAATGTATCACCTCTTCCAACATTTTTTCGAGTCTTTCGGTGCTCTCCTCAGGACTCAGGACTCATCCTACTTCTCTCCCAATTCTCCCCTATTAAAACTCACTCCCAGGAGAGTTTCTTTATACTATACACGGATTTGTGTTTTAGTTTCCTTGGACGCTCAAGCAAATCCCTTGAAATGGGTTGGGTTGAACAGTGAGAATTTATTAGCTCATGATTTGGGGGCTGGGAAAGACCAAATCAAGGCATCATCAAAGCACCACTCTCTCCGGGAAGACTGTGGCCTTCTGGGGCCAAGGCTCCTTTCCTTGGCCCTTAACCTGTCACATGGCAAGGCACATGGTGGCCCCTTCTGGCCTCTCCCTTCTTTTTCACGTTCCATTGGTGTTCAGCTTCTGACTGCTCCCTCTGTGACTTTCTTTCTCTCTGTCCAGATTTCATTCTGCATATAAAGGACTCCAGTAATAGGATTAAGACCCATTCTGGGCCACACCTGAAGAAAACTCACCAAATGGTCCTACTTAGAATGAGTTCACACCCACAAGTGTAAAAACACATTTTTTGAGGGGAACCCATAGAGCCGAACAACCACAATCTGCAAATACCTTAATATAATTGAGTGATTCCAATCTTAAGGTTAACAGAACTTTAACAGCCACAAAAAATTTAAAGCAAAGAATTGTATCTCTATTTGCAGAATTTCGGGCTTGAAAGTACACATAGAAATACAAATTTGGGGAGGGACACCAGAGTTTGACCCATAAAGTCAATCACCTACTCTGCCTTCATTTATTCATACTGTAAACATTGAGTGCATATAAGACATCAAAAAAGGTTTGTAATCCTAGTAGAGGATGAGAGGTCACAGAACAAGAAAATTAATTTAAATGTTAAAGGGGGCCACAAAAAAGGGAGAGAGGAATTCACCTTAGGGTATCAATAAAAGCTTCAGACAAGAAACGATGCTTTAGTTAGGTCTGAAAGGTGTGCAGATATTTTCTAGGTAAACAAAGGAGGGAAAGTTTTCAAAAGCCTAGGAATTACTGTGAACCCGAGCTTTAAAACTGAGTTATTTTGAAAAGTATGAATTACTTGACCAAGTTAGACAATGGGATATGAAGTATGGCTCAGAAAGGAATGAAGCTGGAGAGAAATTGGAGCCAAATCACTGAGGCCTTGTGCACTTTGAGAGTGCAGGTCTTATTGTCTGTGTCCATATCTCCCAAAGTGGGATACAGGCACCTTTTGTGGAACATGAGCATATTTTTTGGTGGATATTTTTGACATTTTGGGTTATATTTCTCCAAATATTTGGGGAGAAAAAATATTTAATGAGATTTTTCAATGAAAGGGCATGAAATAGCTGGTTCATATTTTCAGAAATAATACAAATTTCCTATAATAATAACAATAATATGTATTTTAAATGAGATAATTAATAAAATACATTAAATAACTAGTGAAAGAAGTGGTGCACCGAAATGGCAAAAATCAGTAAAAAGTTTGTACACACATAACTGAGATCGAGAAACATTTGTACAGATAATAGGAGGCTATTGCAATAGTCCTACTGGAAAGAAAACGACAGACAGAGAGTTCCCCATGCAGGTTACTGCACGCTTGCCACAGATGTGCAATCAGCCCCATTCTGTGTCCCTCCATGATGGCTGCCCTCCGCAGGCTTCTTCCTTCCTCTCAGAAACACTGGGTGGCAGGTCATCAGGAATGGATTGAGTTATGATGGAAAAAGAAAGGCTTAGGGGCTGTTGGCAAATCACACCTCCTCCACTGGAATATAATGGCTATTCATATTTAAGCATTTGCCTTGAGTACACATCAGTGGCCCTTGAACACATATGTGGGTGGCCTCCCCCTGCACAACAAGGTAGAGACATCTCTTCCTGCAACCCAGACAAAACTGGTTCTTTTCCGCTCCAATGGAGGTGACGTTCCAGAAATCAGTTAAGGAGACAAACCAGAGGAATCGATGTATCTGTGTGTTGAAAATAGGCTGCAGAGCCAGTGATCTGAAATATTTGTGCTTATTAATTACAGGGCTATTTTAGTTTCCACTCATTTTCTGTCATTTCCAATAAAAGCAACTGATGAAACACTCTTGTCAAATCTAGTGAACAAACTCCCTAAGGCAAAAGAGACGTTTTGAACATTTCACATGAACTTTTAGTGGTATTTACAGTCATCAGTTAATCACTCAAGACTTAATATAGTTGTTTATGTTTTTAACTATTATTTTATTAGTGATAATCTTGTTCATCTAACATAATTGCAATTTCTAGAACAAGGGAGCTATTTGTTTCTTTAACTTACCTCTCAGAGTACCTTGCATAGATTAGGCATCAATAAGTGCTAGATAAATACATGCATACACATGAAACAACACTTAGCTGAGATATCTTACTATAGAACGGTAGGAATAGAGGAGATGGATAGGGGAAATTGTGGGGATAACTCAGAGACAGAAAATCTGAATTAGGCAAAATTAAATTATCTTTGCACGTGGGCTACATGTAGTAAATTGGTAAGAGAGAGAGCAAGAGAGAAACATTTAGCAATTCCTTAGCAGTTAATATGCGCCAGAAACTATTTCATGATTTCCCCATGTTCTCATACTTAAACCTCACAACAATTTCCCATTTAACAAAGGGGAAACTGAGATTAACAAGGCATTTTTAAAGTTTTATTTTCTCAGTTGTTTAATCTTTCCTTCACTTCTATATAATTGCTTAAGGATTTATTTGCAGGGGCTGGCTACATGTATGCATAATACTTTTAAAAAATGATTAAGAATTCAGATTCCAAAAATATAACATATGAAAACACATATCTAACACATATAAGCCACATGTAAAAAGACAAAGGCAAGCAAAAGACACAAACACATCAGCTGTAAGGACAAACCTTACATGGGTAACAGAGGAGAGCTTCAGATATGGCTATGGCAAAATGAAAGGCAAATAATTCCATCTTCCTCATTATCAGAAAGAGGAAGCACCCCCCACCCACCCCCAGGCCTCAGCTTTCTTCCAGAAAGAACAGAAATCACATAGGTAGTAAATGTGGGAACCCAGAAAGTGCCCCAAGTTTGTCTGGCTCAAACTATCACAGTTTCTCATGGGGAGAATCTCCTTTTGAAGTATCCCTTCTTCAAGAAAGCTTTCATTTTGCCACAAAATGAAAGACTGCGCCTGGGTTAACATTTTAATGAAAGGTTTCCATTAGGAGATTTATCTGTCTGGGTTCTCCAGAGAAACAGAACCAGCAGAATATACATATAGACATATTAAGAGAGTTGTTAATAAATAATTGGCTCACAGGATCATGAAGGCTGGCAAGTCTGAATTTGGTAGGCAAGGCAGAGGCTGGTAATTCCAGTAAGAGTGATGAAGTCTTGAGTCCTCCTCTCTTAGGCTGGAAACTCAGGAAGAAGTGGAGACTGTGTCTTGAGGCAAAATTCCTTCTTATTCTGGAACCTGCAATTCTTTGTATTTAAGGGTCCCCAAGTGATTGAATGAGGCCTAATCACATTGTCCAGGGTAATCCCCTTTTCTTAAAGAAAAAATAATTGCAGATGCTAGCCCCATCCAATAAATATCTCCACAGCAATATCTAAGCCATTTTTAACCAAACAACTGGACACTACAACCCAGCCAAGTTGGCACACAAATTCATTAGTCACTAAGCATCAAAATAGTCCTAATTCTCTGTGTCTCACTACTGAAGTCACAGTACTAGTGCTATGTCCTCTAAACATGAAATTGTGAGTCAAACAAAATTGTGGCAGGCACCATAAGAAAATGCCATTGCTCATTACCCTAGGGAATGCCAAATATGACATTGCAAACACTTAGGTATTTATTCTCAGGGGTCTACAAGTATCACTATAAGAAAAATGTATTGCCATATTGTTTTATCAATGTTTAAAATATGGCTATTCTGACTTTAAAATACTTTTAAATTAGTGAAAATGAAAATGCAACATATCAGAAATGACAGAACCTACAAAACGACAGAAGCCTCAGAGCTGACAGAAACTTCACAGCAGAGCTGACACAGATGTGGACATGTGGAGAACAGAGACATAGATGTTTGGAGATGCTTGGAGCCCAGCAGGCATTGCCATTAGATGTTAAGCAAGCCAGAACCTGAAGAGAGCCGAGGGAAGCCAAGAGATGAAATCTAGCCCTGAAGAAGTAAAGTAAGGAACTTCCACAGGGACAGGGGCAGTGGAGGTCAGGAGCAAGGACCAGCAGATGCCAGTCACATGGCTGCCCAGCTGACAGAGGTATCCCCGACCCTCAGGCCTTTCCCAAGTGACAGTAACCTCTTGTTGGTGCCTTAATTTGGATGGTTTCATTTCCTTAGAACTATAAACTTGTAACTTACTAAATTCCTCTTTTTAAAAGCCTATATATTATATAGCCTTATATAATATATATATCATATCAAAGTTTTTGGGATGCTCTGAAAGTAATATTTAAAGTGAGGTTTATAACATTAAATGCAAATATTAGGAAAGAAGAAAGATCAATAGCCTAAATAGTCTACTTCAGGTAAATAGAAAAAGAGCAGTTTAAGCTTAAAACAAGCAGAAGGATGGAAATAATAAAAATTAGAGCAGGTATAAATAAAATTGAAAGCTGAAAAACAAAAGAGAAAATCAACAAAAAAGTTGGTTCTTTGAAATGATTAATAAAATTGATAAAGTCTAGCAAGATTAACGAGCCAAAAAATGAGAAAACACAAATTACCAGTATCAGGACTGTAACAGTGGGATAGTACTACGACCATGTAGATGATCAAAGGATAATAAGGGAATATTGTGGCCAACTTTAGGTACAGAAATTTGACAATGCAGGTTAAAAGGTAATATTTCTTGAAAAATAAAAAAGCTACAACTTATACAAATACAAATCGATAACTTGAATAGCCCTAAATCTATTAAGGAAATTTAATTCACAATTTTAAACTCCATAAAAAGAAATCTAGCAGGCTAACCAAGGAAAAAGATACTAATTACCAATATCAGAAATGAAAAAGGGATCATCATTACGGATCACATGGGCATTAAAAGGATAAGAAAGGAATAGCATGAACAACTCTACACCCATAAATTTGATAACTTAGATGAAATGGATAATTTATGTAAAGACACAAACTACCAAAACTCATCCAAAGGGAAAGGATCATCCAAATAGCCCTATATATATTAAAGCAATTGAATCAACACCTTATAACTTTCTGAAAAGGAAAGTACTGAGATTAACTGGTTTCCCAAGTAAATTCTACAAAGTACTTAAGGAAGAAGCAGTACAGTTTCTCCAAAATCTCTTTCAGAAAATAGTGGTACAGTAAACACATCCACAGTCATAAATCATTCAATGAGACTGGTGTTACTCAAACAGACAAACGATTTAAGGAATTACAAGGATGGACAACTACACTCCTCTATCTCTCATGAACAGAGATGCAAAAATCCCACACACTACACATTGAATCTGATAATGTATAAAGAGAACTATATACCAAGACCAAGTGAGAGTTATTTTAGGTATGACATGAGATTAAAAAATCAATCAATGTAATACAGCACGTCAAAATGCTAAAGAAGAAAAATAATTTCCTTCTGTATCAATTAATTCTGATATATGTATATAATATATATATCAATTAAATTAAATCAATTAAATCAAAAAAAGAAATTGAAAAAAGCCAATACTACTACTTGAAAAAATTTTCAGCAAACTAGGTAAAGAGAACTTTCTCAGTTAGATAAAAAAACATTTACAGAAAGAATACAAGTAACATAATACATAATGATGAAAGCCTGAATGCTTACCCCCTGCTCACCATAATACTGGAAGTCCTAGCTAGGCAAAAGGAAACGCGAGAAAGATAAATAAAAGCATACAGATTGGGAAGTGATAAAAAATTGTCTGTGTATTGGTAGATGACATGATTGTTGAGAAAATCTCACAGAATCTACAAAAAAAAAAAAAAAATCTCCTGGAACTAATTAAAAGGAATAATGAGGTCATAGGATGCAAGGCAAATATTTAAAAAAAAAAGTCAGCTGCTTTCCTATATACCAGAAATGAACAATTGAAATTTGAAATTAATTATACGTACATATATATTATAGATATGTATATATAATTTACAATAGCACCAAGAGACAAAATACTTAGGTATAAATCTAACTAAATGGGTACTGGATCTATGTAAGGCAAACTACAAAACATTGAAGAAAAAAACAAAGAAGACATAATAATAGGAGAGGTAGTCCATGTTCATAGATTTTATGACTTGGTATTGTCAAAATGTCAATTCTTCTCACCTTAACAAATCCTTAACACTCCCAATCAAAATCCCAGAAAACTGTTTTATAGATATCAACAACTGGTCCTGAAATTGATATGGATAGGAAAAAGACTAAGGATAGCAAACATAATACTAAAGAAGATAAAGTAAAGTTGCAGGATTCATAATACCTGACTTCAAGAGTCACTAAAAAGCTACAGCAATCAAGGCAGCATAAAAATTGCAAGAAGATAGATAAATAGATTAAATGGAATAGAGTAGAAGGACCAGAAAGAAAACCACATAAATGCAGTGAACTGATTTTTGACAAAAGCACAAAAGGAAAATCTTATCAACAAATGGAACTAGAACATCTGGACATCTGTATACAAAAAAGAAAAAAAAAAGAACCTGGACCCAAATTTTACACTTCAAAGAAAAATTAACTCAAAATGGATCGCAGGCCTAAATTAAAATATAAAATGAGAAAAATATTAGAAAAAACAAAGGAAAAGAATCTACATAGCACTGAATTTTGTTATGAGTACAAGCATGATCCATTAGAGAAAAAAAATGATGTTAGACTTTATTAAAATTAAGATTTCTCTGCAAAATACAAAATTAAGTGAATGAAAAAAAATGAGCCACAGACTGGGAGAAAACATTTGTCAAACACATACCCAATAAAAGATTTGCATCCAAGAAAATACTAAAGAACTCTTAAACTTCATCAATAAGAAAACAAACAACCCAATTACCAAATGGTCAAAAGATCTGAACAGACCCCTTACCAAAGAAGGTATACAGATGTCAAATAAGCATTAGAAAAGATAACCATCATCATTTGTTATCAGGTGTATCAGTTTCATATTGCTTTTGTAATAAATTACCACAAACTCAGTGGCTTAAAAACAAGACAAATTTATTATCATATAGTCTGGAGGGCAGAAATCCCAAATGGATCTTTGGGGGCTAAAATCAAGGTGTAGACAACTGCATTTTTTCTGGAAGCTGTAATGGAGAATCCATGCTATACCGCTTTTCATTTTCCATATATACATATGGCTCACTCTCTCTCTCTCTCTCTCTCTCTATATATATATATATTTATCATATATATCTGCATTTATATAATATTCTGTTTTATATATAAGTGCAATATAATTTAAACATATATATTTCCTCGTCAAGCGTGGGTTGCACATAACGGCCTCCTTCCGTTAGAGAACACAGCATGGAAAGGGGAAGAGATGGCAACTACATAGCGAAACCTACAAACACGGCTTTAGACAGTTGACCAAGGTTAACATCACCTGTGATATGTTACCATGAGAGTACGAATATACTGGGATGAAAGTGATACTTTAATTTTGAAATCTCCCTTCCCAAAACTAATTATGAGAAAAATGTAAATTGAGAAACATCTTACAAATTACCTGACCAGTACTCCTCAAAAATTTCAAAGACATTAAAAAGAAGGAAAGTCTAAGAAACCCTCACAGCCAAAAGGAGCCTAAGGATACAGGATGACTACATGAAATGTCATATCCTGGGTGCGATGCTAGCACAGATGAAGTACATTTAGAAATAACTAAGAAAATTTGAATAAAATATGGACTTTAATTAATAATAATCATTCATTAGTCATGACCAATAACCAATAATATTGACTCATTAATTGTGATAAATATACATACTAATGTAAAAGGGAGAACTAAGTGTGGAGTGCATGGGAACTTTCTGTACTATCTTCACAATTTTTCTGCAAATACAAAACTATTCTAAAATTGAAAGATTGGTTTTAAAAATGTCTATTCTAGTTTACATTACAAACAAGTCCTGCTGCAAGATTTTGGTGTATGTGTTCTATATTTCTTTGCAATCATGTTTGTGCCATATGGTCATGGAGACATTTCATTTTTGGTGAACATATCTGGAAGCCAATAGCAGACCTGATTCAAATTATTAATCTCATTTTACTAAGAATAAATATACAAAATGTCTCTTCTACATATATAATTCACATTTTACAGATATTCCCATGATATAAGGAATTTATTTATTTTTTTAAGCTGACTGGTTTTCCATGATGGAAATAACATTATATGACAGTCATGTAGTATTTTTATCCTTCTAGGCTAAAGATAAAATAAAGTGGGTTAGTCTTAAAATAAAAAGCATATGGCCAATGAAGATTAAATAACAAATAGGTTCCTGAGGGTTTGAGTATTATTAGTCTGAAACAATGGAGGATTCACTTCTAATATTTAGTGATTTTGCCCAATAGTCTGATAATGAGCTTAACTGAAAGTATATTTTCCCCACCATTTCAAGTTTTGAAATCAACATCAGATACCAGTTTCTGATTTCCCACTTCCAGAAATAATTGAATTACATATCCATATAACACAACTTTAATAATACCACAGTCTAATTTTATCTTTAAATAAAGAAGAGAGCTTTATAGTCTCGTTAAAATAACTTAAGAGTATTGCTTGCTGAGGTATCCCAGGTTACCTATCCTTGATTTTATAACTACTGTTTTATGTAATATTCATTACTAACAGACATATTCTGAATTTGCTTGATTGAAGTCAATGGACAGCCATAGAATAAAGACAAAAACAAGTCCAAAGCAGCATATTTTACATTAAAATTTGAAATTCATTATTTTTTTTTACAATTTGTATTTCATTTGTAGATTAGTCTTTGGTTATAGCCATAAAGGAAACATAATCATGGGAAATGCATTTATACAATGTATAAAATTGTATTTGCTTTATACGCAGGTCACATTATAATAAAACTAATGAAAGGGAACATGACAGATCGAGAGGATTGTTTCTTCCTGAAAGGAATCAGTACATTACTCACACAGGGTCCACAAAATTCACCAAAGAGCAAGCCCTCTAACTCAGGGACATCAAATGATTATTGTCAGGCAAATCAATACTAGATTTTACCTGTTCCCTCCCTTGCCTTGACCACTAATGCTAATACGTGACAGATTCCCATACTAAAGTCCCAAACAAACTTTAACAACACACTCTAATTTTATCTTCAAATAAAGAGGACAGCTTTATAGTCTCATTAAAACAATTTTAGAGTATTGCTTGCTGAGGTATACCAAATTAATATGGTGCTATACAGTTGTATGAACTCTCAGCATATGTTACTCAGGAGTTAGTATCCCTAGTGGAAGTCATGAGATACAGATAAACCTAATATTCATAGAGAAATTCAATGGACATCCAGGTTTCAAGGAGACAGGAGCAGAGCAATAAGAACAAATGGACAAGACAGTAGGAAAAAGGAAGGGGTGAAAGAATCGAAGCCAAGGTGTAAAAGAAAACAGCAGAAAGAAAGTGAAGAAGAAAAAAAGGAAAAAAATGAAATAGAAGCCATGACCAATATAGCTCCATTAGCATGTACTTTTCTGGCTCTTCATCTTGAGATATCTCTACCAACCAAGTTAGGCAAAAGAATGCTTTTTCCCCTCAGGAACTAAAAAACAAAAGAAGCTGAGTCAACATATCAAGCAAACATGTTGAGCAGCAATCAGATGGTTGATTTATCTTTATGAATAGCAATGCGCTTGACTATTCCTTGGTGTACATAATTTCTTTTTTTCACTAACCTGTACTATACTCCTGGAATCATAGATCCAGATTAGCCCTAATAATTCTGCCACGAAGAAAACCCTGGAAGATACAGGGGTAGGTTTCTGTTGTGACAAAAGCCAGGCCATCCAGCAAAATATACTATCATTTTTCCACTTCTATGCTTCCCTTCCTGGCTTTGGTAGGAACTTGAGTGTAACATAAGCACATGGAAGGATGCATAAACCAATCATTGTGCCATCTTTGGGACTAGTTTTGATTCAGGAGAATCTCTATGTAGTGGTTGAAAACTGATGTGACCATATCATCTAGAACTCATAAGTCAGTGGTCACAAAAGGTCAGGGACTTGGAGGAATTATCTCAATAATTCAGAGAAAACATTTTAGCTTCAGTACATTAAACACCATTTCATGTTTGTTTAATCAAGATTTAAATTTTTTTCTAGAGAATGGCGTAATGGTGGCTCAGTGGCAGAGTCCTTGCCTGCCACGCCAGAGACCTGGATTTAATTCCCGGTGCTTGCTAATTTAAAAAAAAAAGATTTTTTTTCTAGAATTCTGCTCCTAGAGGCAGTTATATTTCTAAGATGTTATTTAAATTCTTGCTGCACAATACAAAATATTTTCAAGTTATGGTTCTAATAATTAATACCAGGTATTGTAAGATATTTGGATAAATATAACTTATTTGGATAAATAATAAGCGTCATATCAAAATGTACCCATTAAAATAAGTATATTTATATTCACGTTGGGATAAATTTTAAAAATACATTCTTATCTCACCATATTAGATTTTGTGTACATTCAAAGTAACTAAATTTTGAGTCCCCTTTTGAAATTTTTGAAATCTCACAAGCATCCAGATTTTTCTTTCTGCAATAGCCAAACAATTCTTAAAAGGTAAACAATAGCCACCCTGTCAATAATCACAGTAGAAATTTGCCTGCCTTTATCCCTGTTGAAATCTCAGGAGGTTTAAACTCAACCACTTTCCTTCTTGAAACACATGCTCTTCTTGTTTCCCAAATGTATCAACTATCTCCTGATATTCTCCCTGCTTCTCTGGCTGTTCCTTCTTTGCCTCTCTTGCAGCCTGTCTTTCTTGACACAACAGAAGTGGTTATAATTCCTCGAGGCACATCATTCAGTCTATATTCTCTTCTTGGTGTTCTCACATATAATTGAATTACCGCATTAATGTAGATTAATTATACATTCATATTTTCAGCATGTACTTCTTTTCTGAACTCCAGACCAAGGTATACAACTATTTCTTTTAGAAGACTCAAGTCACCATAAAATGAGAATGTCCCAAATTCTATGGTGGTGACTTTAACATAGTTTCAACTTCTCTTAATTTCTTCCCAATGAGAAATAGATTTTTCTGTCCTCTCTCCTTGAATTTGTGTGGACTTGTCACTATTTCAACTAATACAAGATCATGCAGCCTCCACCTTGATGTCTGGAATGCCCATTCTTATTGCCCTGAGCTGCCATGCAAAAAAGATCAATAACCCTAAGGTCGCCAATCTATGAAGAAGCCCAAGCCATATATACAGACCATGTGTAGTCTTTCCAGTCAATAGCCCTAACTGAGCCTAAGCCTTTGAGTCACCTCTGGTCAGGCTCCAGACATGAGAAGGAGGAAGTACCCAGACGATTCCTTCTACTAGCTATTCAACCCATTTCCAGCTGTTTGATTTTTCCCAACTGAGACTCCAGGACATTGCAGAGCAATGACAAGCCATCCCCTCTGAGCCCTAGAATATGTGAACATAATAAATCAGTTGTTGCATCCCATTATGTTTGGGAGTTATCAATAATGCAGTAATAGATAACTATAACACATACTTGTGATCTTCCTTGCAACTCTGATCTTCTTTCAACATGTCCCCCTCTTTCAATTCTATCACCAATTCCTGTGAAATCTGTCTTGTAAATATCTCTTGAATCTGGGCACATTAACCACAGCCTTCTACAAATTCCCATCATCTTTTGCAGAAATTATGGCAATGTCTTCTTTACTGGTCAACCCTCTTCTCCTAGCTTCTAGCTCAAACACAATCCATTCTCCACACTGCTAGTTGAGTGATCTTTTCAATACTTAAATTTCTTCATGTCACCCCCATGCTTAGTCCTCTTCAAAGACCTTGGGAAAAAAACAAATCCTTGATGAGATTTATAAGGCCTGCTCAATCTAGCTATAGTCTCACTCCTCCTTTCTGCACTGTCCAACATGGTAGCCTCCAAGCTCACATGTGGCTAGCGAGCATTTAAATTGTGACAAACATGACTGAGGAACTGAATATTTCATTTCATTTCAATTTAAAGCCTGATACTAGATTCAGTAATTGGAACACTTTCAAGTATGTTTGAAACAACTTGGGTTCTAATTTTTCAATTATAAACTTTATGAAATTTAAATACAGATCCAGCATTCACGATGAAAATTTTGAATATGAATTAAGATGTGCTGTAGGTTTAAAATTCACACAGGATTCCAACAGTACAAAAAAGTAATTTTTCTTTTATTTTTATATTGATTATATTGTAATGCTAATATTTTAGGTACATTGAAATAAGTAAAATATTTTAATAAAATTAATTTCACTTGTCTTTTATTTCTTTTTTTTGGCATGAGCAGGCACCAGGAATTTTTTTTTTTACTTTTTGAATGTGGCTACAGGAAAATTTAAATTGCTTATATGATGCTATTTCTACTGGGCAGAATAGAAATATTCTCCTTCTCTGTTCCTTGTACTCACCATGTTGCCTCTTCTCCTAGGGCCTTTACATGTGCTATTTCTCTCTCTTTTCATTCTTTGTCCAGTTAACTCCCATTCACCTTAAAAGATGATAAAGACTCTTTTCCTCGAAGAATATTGTTCTGACCTCCTTGTTTTGGTTGAATTTCCCTATTATCTGCTGTCATAAGACTTTGAATCTCACCTTTGTAGCATCTGTCACAGTGGCGATTTTACCTTTGTATACTTATTAGATAATTGCCCCTACTGAGTCCTGCAAAAACTGTCAGTTCCATGAAAGCAGATACCACATCTGCTTTTGCTCACCATTTTCCTCCCAATGTTTGGCACAGTCTCTGCCACGCAGTAGTTTTAAATGAAAAGATTAATAAAACAAAAGTCAGGACCCAAGAACATCGAGACAAGAGCATGCAAGAGAGTTTATATCCAAAGAGCAATAAAACATTGGCATGCATGTTTTGCTAATTGAACTCAATATGTAGCTGTTAAATGAATGAACTAGCAAATGAATGATAATGGCATTTCTCCAAGAAAAATATTTCATTTCTATTGTTGAGGGAAGAAAATCCAAATTCTTTGTCTCATCATTCCAGAGCTCCACCATTTGAGCCCCAGACTCCCATTCCAGATTTACTTTCTACCGATGTCTTCCTCCTGAGGAGGTCTAATGGATGACCTTGAGGTGTGGTCCAGCTCTTCTCCGTGACCTCCCTAAAATGGTCCCTCTCAGGGCTGATGTGAGATGAAATATTATGATGTGAATTTAGCAAAGGGTTTGACTTGTAGTGAGCTTAGTAAATTTTAGTCATCAATACTATCTCCAGGCCAAGTACAAAATAATAATAGCTACCTCTTATTAAATCCTTACTATATACATATCAGTCATTGTATTAAGCACATCATTTTATTGACTACTCACAGCAGTTACTATCAGAAAGGGGAGCTGAGGTTCAAAGAGATTAAGTCATTTGCACAAGATCAAGAGCTAGCAAAGGATAAGGTTGGGATGGACGGCTAGGCAATGTGATGCCAAAGCCCACCTTCTTCACCATCATATCTCCCTATCTTGCAGTAGGCACTTAGGCTTTCTCGTTCCATCATATAAATAACCCTTTCTCCAACATGGCATGCATTGCCACCACTCTACCTAAGTTACCCTTCCTTTCCTTTCTCCAAAAGGCAAAATTCTATTCAAGCTTCAATGCCATCTTTCATGACATTTTCATCTAATGTCCACCCTTCCTCTGAAGGTAAAATCTATCTGCTAACTAAGCACTTTGTTCAAGTATTAGTAAAACATGTTTCGTTGTTTTATTGCTCCTTCTATGCAAATTTCTCTATCCTGTTCAGCTTTAACGTTTTCAACGTGCAGAAAAGCATCCTACTCATCTTTATGTCCATGCTACTAAGCAAAATACTAAGGACATAAGTGCATTTGCTCAGTGAATTTAGATTGACATGAAAATTAACTTAATATGGGTCTACACAAGCTGCTTCTATTTACAAATACACACAAGCATATACACAAACATGCACATACACACTAGCTCACACAAACACAAGCGTACACATCCACACAAACATCACAATCATGTACACAAAGTACACAGGTACACGCATGCACATACTCACATAATGTGCAAACACAAAAGCACACACATGCACATCTATGCATGTGCACAGCTGTGTTTACAAATGTGCACACACACATGCTAATTTGGCTCTTTTTTATTTGTTATTGTTTAGAGAAATGAAATATTAGGGAAAAATAAGTTAAAATGACTAAATCAACTTAGCCTCTTTTCTCTGACTGTATGTTTTTTAAAACAATGAAAGTAATTTTGTTTATTAAATTTTAATAAGAAACTGAAGAGCTGAAAGGATATTTTTAAATGTTATTTTCCAGTATTTAAGAGACAAATAAATAAATATAAATATATTTATATGCATTTCAAAATAATATGACCTTAATATTTAGTACTTGGAAATATCAAACCACACACATACACACAAACACACTTGTTCACGCATATATTTTTAGTAAGAAAACAAAAATATTAAGAAAATTCAGCCCAAGATCATCTTGAAGAGACTGTCGACATCGATAATTTTATATAAACTATCTGGAATTTTAGATTTTGTGTCCTGGCGAGAAAACATACATTTCTAGAATAGTTTAGTTTATGAGCTGAAATTTTAAGACCACAAAATTACCAGAAAATGATCTTCTAAAGAACAAAACCTTCACCTTTTCAAAGCAAATAAAGACCACCAAAGCAGGAAGGGGGTGTTGCATCATCATTAAAATTTTAACAGAGATCATAAACAATGTAGCACACTGCAGCACATACAAAGGTAATGCCGCCCCCATCGCTGATGGTATTAGTAAATCACCAGGCTTAGCCTCCTGCTTAGGATGCGTCAGGAACCCTTCAGGGAATTGGAGCCCCATTTCACGTAGCCTAGTGTGCATTACTGTCTGTTGGCAGGAGGCGTGAGGGTTACAGATGCCTCATGTGGTCTGCACTCCATTAGACGAGTATATTAAACCCTCCGATCAATAAGAAACCATGAAGCTATTATGATCGTTGGCAGTTAAAATAGCCCCAAACACTCACTTGTGTCCACAAAGAGAGGAAGGGTATTTTAATATCTTTGGGCCTCGGATAGGACTCCATTCTAAATCCTTCTGTTGGAGACTCCACCTTCTCTGTCATTATGAAGCAACACTTACGTTTGCACACTCTGCGTGTTGCCTGCGAAATGAGTGCTTGAAGTGGTGATGTCAAATGGGCCTGATTTATGTCAGTTTAAAAGAGCCTAGTAATTTCAGGTCTTGTAATGGGGTTTTCATTCTCCTAGCTACATAATGCATGCAAACATTATCCCAATGCCTTTTTAAAAGTTGTCAAAATGCATGGGGAGAACCAAATATATTATACGTTTGCCTCCTATGAACCGCAGCAGGGAGAAGAGTGGTTCAGAGAGATTTCAACTGTGTATAATTATAAGGAGCTCTACAGCTGAACAGCTATTGTAACGCCTGCCGTGTGTGGTGTCTGGAAAAGAACACGGATAACTGTGCAGCACAGCCTTGTTGCCTAATGTGTTAGCTATATATTCATGCACACCCCGTGATATCAGCACTGCACCCTCAGCATCCTACACATCCACATCCTACACAGGAAAGGGAAATAGGAGTTGACTCAATTCTCACCTACCTGTGGCTCCCTCCAAAACTGCTGTGTCCTCCATAAGAGTGAGGGAAGAGGGGATGGAAGAATGTATTTCTCTTTGGCATTCTTCTCCACAGATTTCTGTATGGTCCTAACATGGCATTTGGTTAAGCAGAACTATAAATCTGCCAAAAAACAATTAGCCTACACAGCCCTGCTCTGTGTTTTCACAGGGGACTGCACTGAGGGAGAGACCCGCCACACTCCTGTATGAGACCACTGAGGCCAGACACTGCCATAATGATTGGCATTGCCCAAGTCCCCAAAAGCTTCTTGAAGATATGAGGGAAAAGACCAGCCCCATTGCCCTTTCCTCCCTTCACCCCATCCAAGGCATGTGGTATATACCCACCTCTAAGACAGATAGTCATATGGGGATATAGACATCTCATTCTTAAACAATTAAACATAAAATAGATTAAACAAATAAACTGTCAGACGGAAAACCATAAGGGGCTAACATTTATAATGCAGACAAATAGCATGAGATGGGAAGGAAAATGATCGATATTGATTGGCATTACCAGGAAAGCATGTGGAGGAAATGGAATTTGAAATAAGCTACCAAAATACGTAGAATTTGGATAAGTCCATCAGAAGAGGGCAGATGAAATAGCATGTGCCATGGCCCAAAGAACAGATGCTCACAAAATTGATTTTCTCCAACAGTAGAGAAGAGTAATAAGATAACGATTTATAAGGGATGGGATCACAGGCTGTTAAGTGTTTTGTTACCCGGATGAGGAGAAAATTGGGAGATAGTCTTTCTCCTTTAATAGTTGCTATCTATCAGCAATGACTGTCTAGGGCTGGCATTGTGGGGGTGTGCTTCTGGGCAGTTTCTCAGGTCCCTGCTCCCAGAAACCCTGAACTTGGTTTAGTGCTTTGCTGTCACCATCTTCAAAGTCGCAATAATTTTTTAACAAGGAGCCCCATATTTTCATTTTCACTGGGCTCTGCAAATTATGCTGCTGATCCTACCTATGACCATTATTCCTCATGCAGTTCCAGCAGATGTGCAAATCCTGTTCTCACCCACCTCAAAGCCAATGTGCACAACCTGGTAGTGTGTGTGTGTGTGTGTGTGTGTGTGTGTGTGTGTGTTGTGTGGGTAGATAGATTGCATGCCATGCTGGATACCCTTGTGTCATGACCATGTGCTAAAGCCTAGCAGGTTTCTTCCACACACCTTCCTCTGTGTCTGTGACTACTGAGTTCATTCTGCTTATTCTAATACCTTTCTTTACTAGGTTTTCAATAACCATATCTTCTTTGAAAATGTTGGAACAGGTTGGCAATGGGGCAACATGGTCATATGAACAACCACTTCCTGAGGTTCTTCCACCTTCCTTCCATTTGTTGCCACTGGCTGTGATCTAAGGTACATTCCTTAACATCTGTAAATCTACTTTTCCTCATCTGTAAAGCAGAGATAATCACAATTACCTTAGGAGTCCTACAAAGATTCAAAGAAGATAATATATGTAAAAGTAATCAGCTCAGTTTCTCTTCCCATAAGTGGCCCAAGGTGATCTCTGAAAATGGTTTGCTATTCACTTGACCCAGAAAACCTTACAAAATCATGCAAATCAAGAGGTTCAAATCTTCATGTTCACTTTAAGAACACCTGAGAAACTGCTCAGGACATCAAGGGTATGCATGTTTGAAAAGCCACCAAGTATCTGAAAGATGTCACTTTGCAGAAGCAATGTGCTCCATTCTGTCATCACAATGGTGGTGGTGTAGATGTGCCCAAGCCAAACAGTGGGGCTGGGTGCAGAATTGGTCACCCAAAAAGAATGCTGAAGAGGGGCCAGCCTCTCCAGAACATCAACTAATTCCATCCCCCTTTCCCATATTATTGACAGTCCCTTCCAACATGAAAAAGTTAGACTAGGCATAGCCCAAATGCCCCTAAAGAGTGGGAGAAAGATAGTGATGGTAGAGTTATACAGAGAAAGTAGGGTTCAACAGACAAGAATGATTTCTGAATCATTATAATGATATTTCTTTTAGCCTCCAGTACCTTAGAGCAGTTAGAAATAAAAGCCTAAAATCATGAATTGTAACCTATACCAAACTCTGAAATCTGTTATAACTAATTGCTGTGCTGTGCATTAACAAATGAGTATGACTGCTAAACCATTATATTGATATTTCTGTTGGTCTCCAGTGTCTTGGAGCAGCAGAAAGAAAAACTAAAACCTGTGGAACTGTAACCCATACCAAACTTTAAAATCTGTTCATAACTACTTGTTAAAACTTGGCAATTTATTGCTGTTTTGTATATATGTTATATTTCACAACTAAAAAAAGAATGCTGAATTTTTGTTGTGCATGCTTTAAAATACAGAGAGTATTGCTGAACTTAAGGGTTTAGATGTAGAGTCTCTGGTCATTGAGCACATCCAGGTTAACAAAGCCCCTCAGATGCACTGCAGGACTTACAGAGCCCATGGTTGGATTAACCCATACATGAGTTCCCCTTGCCACATTGAGATGATCCTTACTTAAAAAGGACAAGTCGTTCTAAACCAGAAGAGGAGGTTGCACAGAAGAAGAAGCTATCCCAGAAGAAACTGAAGAAACAAAAACTTATGGCCTGGGAATAAATTCATCTTAAAATAAATGCAAATTAAAGTTAAAGCTGAAAAAAAAAGTACTCAGCTCAGCAGCCAGCACAATGGACCTACTCTATCCATGACTGTTCCCTCTCTTCCTCTCTACTTTCATCCCTCCATCATTTCCTTCCATCTTTTCTTCTTCTTTTCTCTTTTTTTTTTCCTCTATGAAAATATCCTAGGACCATAGACTTCTGATGCTTGATTTTTCTTGAAGATAGTACCAAGATGCTCAGGAAGGGGGTGAGGAATAGCCAAGACACTGATCAAAGCAGGAGGATTTTCTAGCAGATATCAGAAGGGCTTATCTAAGTGACTAATGATGATGCATATTTGAAATATATCATGGCATTTGTTCCAGAAAACATCAAAATTGTAACATTTTCTTGAATATCTTATTATTGCATGTTTTACTATTGATTTCTCATCAGTAAATAGCATGATACATAGACAAAGAGATCCATCACTGGCTCCTTTTCTCTCATCCTGACCTCTTGGTTTCAGAATCCCTGTTAGCCTCCTCTGAGTAGTCACCCTTTCCCAACTCTGATGTGCTCTTCTCAGACAATCTTGCCTCTGTCTTGATCTTCTCCATTTCAGACCCTGTTCTTCTCCCAAACATAGAATAAGAGTCTCTTTTAATCTCAAAATCCTAAAAGTATTTTTTCACTTCTGATACTAAGGCAAACATAGCAGCAGGGTGGTTTGGTATCTTGAGCTCCATCTGGAACTTCAGTGATGCTCAGAGGGAAAGTTCTGAAGGCTCCCTCCGTTATTTAATTTTAGGTGAAAGCAGAGCAAGTGACTGACAGGAGACATTCAGAGGTAAAAAAAAAAAGATGCTGCATTCCTATAAAGGATCCTGCAAAACATCTTCCCTAATAAGTATTGTTTCAGTTTGCTAAATCTGCTGGAATGCAATATACCAGAAATGGACTTATTAATAACAACAGGGATTTATTTGCTTACAAGTTACAATTCTAAGGTCATGAAAATGTCCAAGTTAGGTATCAGCAGGAGAATACCTTCTTTGAAGAAAGGCATCTGGGACACCTCTGTCACATGGGAAGTTGTATGGCCGACATCTGCTGGTTGTTCTATCTGGGCTTTTGTTGCTTTCAGCTTCTGGCTTCAGTGGCCTCCTCTCTCAACTCCTTTGGGTTTTTTTTTTCCTCTATGAGTTTCTCTTAATTTCATCTCTCATAAAGGACTCTGGTAGAAGGATTAAGACCCATCTTGTATGCAGTGGGTCACATTTCAATTGAAATAACGCAACCAAAAAAATCCCACCTACAACAGGTCTGCACCCACAGGAATGGATTAAAAGAACATGTCCTTGTACATACAGCCACTAAACCAACACATGGATCTTTACTTTTCCCACTATTAATGGAAGAACAAAAATAAGAACCCAAATAGAACCAGGCAGCTCCACAAATACCATCAGTGGGAAATAATGGGGAAGATGGGGGAGGGTGAAAGAAGAGAAACTTATGAGGAAGTCTAAGAATTGTATTCTTGATTCACAGAAAACTTTTCTTAGTAGACAATTTATTTTAACATACATTATGGAGACTCACTACATCATAGCAAACCCATTGGCTTGGTTTTTTGAAGTGAATCTTTCTGACGAATCTAGATTACGTTTAAATAACCCATATATCTCATTTTCAGCATTAATTGCTAGGAAGTGCAGCAGCAAACTGAGCACAATAGCAACTTGGAGGTATTGCATTTTATGACACAGTTGCAGATTTTTTTTTGCACTACAAGTTCAATAAAGTTCAGCCATGGAATATGTGACTCATAGAATCAAACCTGAACCTGCCCTTGTGTTAGAGATATCAAAAGCCCTGCTCCTGGACATTTCTTTCAAAACTCATCAGTTAAATTTATCCCATTTTCTCCCAAGTTTCAGAAATGACATTGTTTCATTCACAGAGAAAAAGAAAGAAACGGCAAGCTATGCCTCTTCTCAAGCTCTTAATGTGGGTTTACTAAGACTTTTGAAAGGGAATTTAATGGCCTCCTAGATGTATGGGGAGTAAATGAGGAAAAGGCAATGTTCCAATGATTTTCAAATAAATCGCAATACCAGATGTACTATTTCCCTGTTTGAATTAAATTGACTTTGACAGCAAACATCATTTTTTGGATTAGTGTCTGAATTCCTACCTGTTCTTTTCACTGTTTCCCTTAGGACTAGATTCTGATTGACTTCGATATTTAGTCCATCCATTGGGGTTGGCAGTGTTACATTACACCCTGCTGTTAGAAGCCCCATTGCCTTCTAAACTTGCCTTGTCTGAGAATTCTTACTTCATTACCTTCTGTCAGTATGCCCATTGTCCAAGGTATCATACCACGTCCTTTCAGGAAAAATCTCAATTGTTCAGTTTCACATTCACTAAATGGAAAACAAGCGATCTGCAATTAATGGTGTTGCTGTCAAAGAAAATACCCACTCCTATCTGATAACATTTTCACTGTTAGAAGGTAGACCTGCAAGCCAAGCAAATCTGGGGAAACTGTTGTTTTTCTTCTTTTCAAACGGGTTCCATTAACTTCTAAACACTCATGTTGACCAGTGATATGGGATAATTCAACAATGGACAGGAAAGAGGGAATTTTCTGGTGACATGGGTCTTATGAAGGATGAGATTCAAGCCCTACCCACGTGTCAAGACCTCACTATTTCACAAGCAAGGGAGTGTGACTTAAGTTGCCTAAATAAATGGACTGCCTAAATTAGTGCTATTAATCCACTTGAGTGGAAAATTTATTCAATGAGTCTACACCAGTTGTCAATCTAAAAGTAAATGGTGAATCTAAGTAGTCTTGTTTAGTCACCAAATTAAATCAAACAGTGTGCTCCTTATATTCATAAAGCACCATGAGTTTCATAGAGAAGGCCAAAAATAACTTTTCAGTAGGAATTGAAGATCACATTTGAATAAATCAAGCGTACTAGAACTGCATTATGCTGTCTAGTATTTTTTTGCTTGTTAAGGGAAAAAAAAAATTATTTAGGGTTACTATTTCCCATGCCAAACATCTTTCATTAATACTAGATACAAAATATTTTTAATTAACTTGCTAAAATTTTAATGGTTTTATCTTATGCAGCTTAATAGCTTAATAAAATAGTTACTTAAATTGCATTTATGATTTTGAAAATAATATTGTGAAAAGAGATTTCATTTAAGTCTTTATGCAAATGTCATTTTCTTTACCAAACCTACCCTGACTTCTCTATTAAGATTGCAAACATCCCCTCATTCTTGATCCCCTGTGCCCTGATTTTCCTTTTACTACATTTACAACTTCTATTACAGTACAAAATTAATTTATTTTTTATGGTGATTGCTTTCTGTTCCCCTGATGTAGACAAAATATAATTTCCATGAAAACAGAATATTTTGTTTTCTGTTGTCATAAGGGACTATAAGAGTGCCTGGCACAAAATAGACTCTCAATAAATATTGTATGAATTAATAAATAAAATAAAGTTTGGAAAAGAAAATTGTACATATAGAATATAATGAGTTGCTAGACAATAAATCAGCTCATGGAAGCCAATATCTAGCAAAAAAAAAAATCTAAAATTATTTTTTCAATTGGAACAAAATTATTAGGAATTAACAAAGCATCTAAAATATTTCAATGAATAGGACTTTAAAAAACTACACCATAAGAAAAAGAAATGTGATTGCATTAAAAAATGACTTCTGGTCAATGAAGAACATTATGGGTAAACAGACAGGAGATATTTGCAATGGCCAAAGCGTATGAAGGATATGCTTAGAATAGGACAAAGATATCTGCAAATTAACCAGAAAAAAAATAGGCTTCTCAAAGAGAAATGGGTAAAAGATATGAACAAGCAATTAATGAAAGAGAAAATATAAAAGATTATTAAGTACTTTAAGACATACTCAAACTCACTAATAAAAGGAGAAATGCAAGTTAAAACAGCATGAGATCTAATTTAATCAAGCGTTGGAGATTGAATCATGTTTACCATAAAAGATATGTTCAGATCCCAACCACTGGTCCCAAAGCTGTGGGATGATCATAAGTAAAATCTCTTCAAGGTGTTACTTCAGTTAAGGTGTGGCCCAGCTGAATCAGATTGGACTTAATCTGGGTTACTGGAGTCTGTTACAAACAGAGTGAAAATCAGATAGAGAGACAATCCATAGAGAGTAGCCAGAATCTAGACGGCAGCTGAACCTGGAAGAGAAAGAAGACATGGCCATGTGCATTGCCATGGGACAGAAAAGCCAAGAGCCAAGGATCACTAGCAGCTGGCCCCAGAAGGCCACAATCTTTGAGAAGAAAGTGTTGCCATGCTGACACCTCCATTTTGAACTTTTCCTAACCTGAAAACAGCTAGTCAATAAATGTTAAGCCAACACATTGTACAGTATTTGATTTAGCAACTGGGTAACTAAAACAGTAAGTCATAGATATCATGTCCCCTGATATGATACAAAGAGAACTCTTCTCTGTGCTGTTCTTTCCAAACCCCAAACCTGAGTCTAATCAGGAGAAAACAATTTGAAGGTATTTCTACAAAATACACATGACCAATAATCTTCAAAAGTCTCATCGTGGTCATGAAAAACAAAGAAAAAATGAGAAATTGTCACAGATCAAAGGAAATTAAGGGGACATGATGACCAAAGGCAATGGGCTATTTTAAACTGAAACCTAAAACAGAAAAAGAATAAGAGTAGGAAAACATGATAGCCAAATAGTCTACAGTTAAGTTAATAGTACTGTACCAGTTTTAGTTTTTTTATGTTACTAGTAGGGAAGGGGGGTGAAGAGTATATGGGAACTTTCTGCACTATGCTTGTGACTTTTATGTAAACCTAAAATCATTCAGAAGTAAAAAAGAATATTTCAAAACAAAATGAGTATCCTTTTATATCTATTATAATGACAAAAAAAAACCCCTAGGTAATGCAAAGTGTGGGAGGGGATATACAAAAGGAGAAACCATAAGGCACTATGGGTGAAATTGTAAACTGATGCAAGTCACCTGGAGAGAAATACGGCACATGTATGGATCAACAATTTCTCCCCTGAGTATCTATACCAAAGAAATGCTCACAATCGTCCAAAAATAGACATGCAGGATATTTATATCAGCATTGCTTGTGGTGACGTGCCTATCATTGAAGAATTGACTGGATTCACATCAAGGAATCACATAATGCAGCATTAGAAGTAGCAGAATAATTGACATAAAGCAACATAAACAGATATTAAAATATAGTGCTGAATGAAAGAAGAAACAAAATGACATATTCTGTAATTTATATTATACTTATAATATGGCATATAAAATAATATACATTTTGCAAGAATACGTGCAACCAAAAGTATAAACATTAAAATGGTTGACATTATATAAACACATTAGAATAGAGAGGAATACAAGATTAAGGAACAAATATTCATGCCAATCAATCAGTTAATCAACTGACCTTGAGCAGATCAATGATAATGATAGGTCACAAAAATAAGTAGAATGATTTACTCAACTTGCTGTTTCAAAAATTTTTGAAAGTAGGCAAACTCACAAAAGTCTAGGATATATTCGCGATTTTACAAGTGTCTGTATTTTTTTGTTTGCATTTTTTCATTTTAAAGAAGCTGAAGCTAGATAGCAGGCATGCACAGTGTTTCAGTTTTTGCAGACAAGTTGATTTTCAAACTCCATTCAGAAGGTTCATATTCAGAGGCATCACCTGGACTTTGCATCTAAAGTTTGGCAGATAAACATCCTGGTTTTAGCTTAAAATTTAAAAGCTGTGCATGTGCTATTTTTAAATAAGTCCAAATTTTATATGTATGTTTCAACTACTCAATGAGCAACTTGCCTCCTTATCTGGATGAAAGTGTTCTAGAACATATGTAATGAAATGCTTTACTTATGTCATAGACTGTCCCACTCTAAAAACAAGACATCAACTGCCTTAGCCAGGACTGAATTTGTGGTTCTAGGGCTTGCCAACAGAAATCACCAGGTCAATGGTGACTTCAGTGTTCCCTTTTGTTGACTGAAAGACAAACCAGGTGATCAACAGTGGCTCTTTACAAATGTTAATGTGCCCAGCCATCACCTAGGGAGTCTTGGTAAAATACATATTCTGATCCAGTAGGTCTGGGGCAGGCCTGAGGGTCTACATTTCTAACAAGCACCCAAGCGATCCAATGCTGCGGATCACACTTTGGATAGTAAGAATCTCAAAGGACATGATAAATTTCTCACAATCGTGTTTTGTAATTTTTCAAATGCTTGAGCAAGTATACCAGCGATTTCCTGAAATTCTGGACTATAGATCTGGAAAAGATACTCAACCCCATACAATTTTTGAAGGATGGATTTACCAAGCAGATATTTAAGCACTATAAAATACGTAAAATAAAATTAATTAAAATATTTTCTGTAGTTATGTTCAATTTTGTTTCTGCTATATTAGAAACAAAACACATTCCCCCAAATCATAAAATAGGTCAAATTTCAAAATAGAGCTAGTGCTACCCATCTGAGTTGTGGAAGAAATCTGCGGAAAATAAGTTTATTTTTGTCCAAAATTATTATTTGGTTTCCCCCACCGATCACAATTAATTAACAGTTTAAATTTCTTTAAGGCAGCCCTAGAATATGAATAAGGTCATGTCATCAGAATAGGAAAAGATACAATTCTTTTTATTGTCTCTTATTAAAGAGCTAATATACAGTTTAGCCTACAACAGAACCGTTTCAAAAGTGATTTTATGAATCTAATGCATTCCTATATAAATGTAAGCATTTTTTTTTAATGCAAGCATTTTTGCACTTACCAATGGCAAAGACACTTTTGAATGAGCAAATGGTTTCAGGTTTATTTATGCAAACAAAATACAATTTGTGGCTATGTTAGTTTTCTTCATAGTTTTCCATTAGCAAACACTGATTATTTAGCTATAATATATGTGAGAGTTAAGTCCTTACTAAGGTATTTATTGGCGTTCTGTAGATAGACATAAACTATAAATCAAAAACTCATTTAACCATAATTCCATCAACATCTTAGTATCAACATTAAGGGAATGCTAATTGAATTTGTTTAAATATTGAAAAGTTAACTGTCATTTCCTTTGATTTAATGGATTTCATATAAGATCTTAATCTGTGTAACTTAGACATTTCTTTGTTTGTATTATATGGTATAATTTTTAAAACCTGAGTTGCTTCTCCATAAGCATTTCATCTGCGCAGGTTACCATTTCAGTAGTTCAAAGGTAATTAATGGTTAACATAATTAGCATAAATACATATGATTAAAGGATTTTCAGCCTGTAATTAAATTGCCTAATTAGGAAATTATGATGCGGAATGAAATAATTATGAAAGGTGATGACTTTAAATAAAATCTATCCTAAAATGTTTTTTTGTGTACTTAGTAGAACATGTCATTAGCAAAATTACATGGTATTCTCCTCTTTCCATTTATGTATTTTTGAGGGAAAGCAAATAATGTGCATTCAGCTCTGACTTTCCCTTCTGTGGTTAGTAAGAACCCACTTCCCCATGAAGGTGGAAAAGAATGAATCTGATTCTCCATTCTCTTTTTCACAAGAATGTGCAAGAGGGTATAAAAGGAAAAGGACAATACTATTTGTCTGAAAGTAGCAACACAGTTTCAGTAGAATTGTACCTACTTTTCTGTTTCGATTTTACAAGTCAACGTATAACTAAGACTCCTAAACTCAAACATTAAACCAGTCACATTATTCTACATGGAATATTTTGCCACTAACAATTTACCTTAGTGCCTACACGAAAGTCTCTCAAACTTCTCAATGCTTCCCTACGCTGGGGCACATGAACAAAAAGTCATCACAGTCAAGATCGTAAGGTCACAACTGCATCACACAGCCCATCTTGGACTGCTTGCTAGAATCCCAGGAAAGATACTCCATACCAGAGGCTGTTTTATATATCTATAACCTGATATTTAGAGATAAGAACAAAGCTGATCAGGTCAGGATTAAGGTAATTCAGAACACAGAGGTAAGGAAGACATTATTTGTATTTTAGAACTGCACCTACTCTTTGAGATCAAAGGAAGAAAGTTTTATTTTGTCCAGAACTTAAATTTTTTGTAGCACATAATCTAACTCAACCTATCCGGATAGCTCATTTGAACAATTGAAACACAGGGCGCCCAGAATAAGTATGAGGGCCTTTAATCCTGTACAGTTTAATGTAATGCCTGGATGCATCCTAGAATATAGTAAGCAGATTATCAAAGGTATTGGCAAAGTCCCTTGAAGGTTGGGAGTAAAAATATGGAACTATTAAACTATACCATCAGGAAAACCCCTGATATGTTGTTAAACTTTAGGGACACCCAAATCAATAGGCCAAACCCTTGATCTTGAGGCTTACTCTTGTGAAGCTTATGTAGATAGTGGAGAAGCTTAGCCTACCCAACTCTGTAAGTGAAATCATTGGCCTCTTCCTATATGGGGCATGACATCCAGGGATGAAAGTCTCCCTGGCAGCATGGGAGATGACTCCCAGAGATGAGTCTGGTCCTGGCACTTGGGATCAACAATTCCATCCTGACCAAAGTGGGGAAAAGAAGTATAACTACTAAAGTATCAGTGGTTGAGACAGTTCAAACAGAGTCAAGAGGCTACTCTGGAGGTCATTTTAATGCAAGCTTTAGTTAGATATTGCTACCTGTCATAACTTGCCAAACCTCAACCAAATCCATTCCAGCCAATCCTAAAGAACACCTGGGGCAATATATAAGATTCCACAAGGGTCCCATACACTAGTGTAACTTTCTAGAAACCCACAATTTCCACATGGTCCCTGGACCAGATAGCCCTGAAACTTCAAGGGGCCAGCCTCTCCAGAACATTGCCTAGTTCCATCTCCCTACCCCATATTAGTGACAAACCCTTCCAACATGAAAAAGTTAGAACGGCCATAGCCCAAATACCCTTAAAGAGTGACACAGGAAGATCAAAGGTGATGGTAGAGTTATACAGAGAAGGTAGGGTTTAACAAATGAATATGATTGCTGATTCACTAAATTGATATATATTTTTTAATCTCCAGTATCTTGGAGATTAGAACTTAAAATTGTGGCATTGTAACCCATACCATACTCTGAAATATGTTCTACAACTAATTGTTGTGCTGCGTTTTGAAATTTATTGCTTTTTTGCATATATGTTATGTATCACAAAAAAGAAAAAATCTATTGTAATGATACAAAAATATATATTTATTCCTTCTAGCCTCCTATATTCTGAAGCAGCTAGAAGGAAAAATCTGAGAGGATCATATGGTAGCCCATGACAAATTCTGGGATCTGTCTTGTAACTACTTGTTGAAGAGTGCTCTGAAAATTATTGCTTTTTTCTTTCTTTGCTTTGTATATTTGTTATATTATACAATTTTTAAAAGTTAAAAAAAAAAGAGATGCTCCATTCCTTGCATTCATTTGAGAAAATTCATGTGAGGATCAAATAAAAAGGTGTTTATGAAGTACTTTGGAGATGTGAAAAGTTACAAACTATAAGAGGTTTTTGATATTTCCATTACAGTCCACAGCTGCTCCATGATGAGATTAAGTACATTTTCACTCCACTCTCTCTTGTAGACTACTAGAATTTCCAAGACAAATGTTTGCTATGTTGAAATGTCCCTTCTTCCACATATACGACCCTGGGGAAACTACTCATCACCTCCCTTATACCGAATATTTCTTTCCCTCCTCTACGTTCTCCTTTATGCTGTATGCTCTATTTCTCTCCTCTATGTTCCAATAACAAATTGCATGGTTCTCACTGTGAAAGGTATAGATCTTCTTCATTAAATTAAAGTGTCCCTTGAGTGTACATTTCTCATTTCTGTTCCCTGGAACTTATCAAAGTACCTGTTACATAATAATTTCCCAATATATAGCTGAATGAAGACATACTCAGAAAGCTGACATCAAAATGTCACAAAAGTAATGAGAATCAACGCACGATTTAAACTCTATGTCTAAATCAGATGAACCCCTGTTAGACAAAACAGTCAAATGTGCTGAATTTTTAGGAAAAATAACTTCCTGGAATTTCAAGTAAACTAAATTTCTATGACCATACTACAAAATCTGACCACAGCTTCCCTATTCTAAGTAAAGTTGAAAATGATAGGCTTCGAAGGAAATACACACACACACACACACACACACACACAACAGTTTTACTTTACCTTGTAAGGAAATTAATAAAAGATGTTGTTACAGTACTTACTCTTTCCAGCACCTGTATTCTTGACTAATCTACAGTGGCACAGAAAGTTTTTTTGTACAGGCAGGAATGCAATCATGAGCCAAAATGCTAATGTATCGCAGTTGTGACTATCCATAAGATGCAAAGCAGATCCATGCCATCTGAGGCTTTAGTGGAAACTGTTAAGCAGGGATCAGATCCCTGCTTATCTGGCAGAAGCCAAGTCCAGTGGAGAGAATCATTGAAAACATCTTTAGTCACTTTTTCAAAATGTGTTTTTAAAATACAGCCCTTGAGACTTCATTTTCATCAATGCCGACATAATTTAGCTCAACTCACCAAAGAATGCATTCTTTTTCTCTCTTAATTTCTAGTATATTTCTTTCAAATTTTCAGGAACAGAGGTTGTTGAAACTATATTAACTGAAGGAAAATGTCCTCAAAGCAAAGCGTCCTCTAGAAGAGCATTTTTCCACTTTTTCAAAAATGTGGATGCCACTTGAAGTTGAAAAAAATATTTCTGTCATATGTCTTTATATATATATGTATGGGTATACACACACACACACACACACACATATATATAGTTCAGAACAGTAACTATAGAGAAAGACCTCATGACTCAGTGATGCTGTCTAAATGCTGTACTCTTAGAGGCACTCCACATTGCACTCACGGTTGCTCTCCAAAAAAGTTGACTAAGGGAAAACAAATTGAATCTTGTGACTCACTACCTTTGGCAATCTGCAAATCAGCAAGTTAAAGGACTGACAAATAAATAGAAGCGATAATCTAAACATCCTCCTGTTGCAACAGTAAAGCACATAAATATTGTTAATCTTTAGTGAAATTATCAAAGCAAACTTTGGTTGATCATCTAATTTAGAAGCTTGTGGTCAAAATGGCTGCTCCTAGAAGGGCAAAGATAATCTTCCATTTAGCAGACTGCTTATTATTTAGGACAAATTGGGAGGAAAGAAGATGTAATATGGTAAACTCTCCATCCAGTTGGTTTATATAAATTAGTATTAGCTGCTAGTTTGATAAGATAGTTATATTGGGCTGAACATTCAAAATAAGACTACTGGTTTTTTGAAGACTACTACTATGGGCTTTTATAAAATAAATTATTTCTTAGAATTGAAGGTTAGTGTGTTACTTTGCTAGCTGCCACAATGTGATATACCAGAACTGAAGCAGCCTTTTTTTTTCCCCCTGCATGGGCAGGCACTGGGAATTGAACCTGGGTCTCCGGTATGGCAGGCAAGAATTCTGCCTGCTGAGCCACCACTACTCTGTCCTGGAATAGCTTTTTAAAAAGGAAATTTAATAAGTTACAAATTTCTAATTCCAAGCCTATAAAAATGTCCAGAGTAGGGTATCCAGGGAAAGGTACCTTAATGCAAGGTAGGCTGATGTGTCAGAAACACCTCCGTCTACTCGGAAGTTACATCGCTGGTATCTGCTGCTCGCTTTTTCATGGGCTCTGTTGCCGTCAGTCCCTGTTCGTGTGGGGGGTCCCCACTTTGCTTCTCTGGGACTGGCTTTCAGCTCTTGACTTCCCTTGGCTCTAGAACTCCAGGTTCTGGCTTGCTTAACATCTCATGGTGATGTTTGCTAGGCTCTAAGCATCTCCAAGCATGTCTCTGTTCTCTGAAGCAACTGTTCTCCAAGCACCTACATCTAATCTCTCATCCAGCTCTGAGGCTTCTGTCATTTCTCAACTTTCTCCAACATGTTTCCTCTTTTAAAGGATTCCAGTAAACTAATCAAGACCAGCCAGGAACGAGTGGAGTCACATCTCCATCTAATCAAAAATTAACACCCACAATTGTTGTGTCATACCTCCACGGAGATAATCTAATGAAAAGGGTTTCCACCTTACAGTGTGGAATCAGGATTAAAGGACACGGCTTTTCTGGGGTACACAACACTTTCAAATTTGCACACCATTGAGGTGAATCAAAAGATTCCAACCTACACTACTGAATCAGGATTAAAAGAAATAGCTGCCTCCATAAAATGGAATCAGGATTAAGACATGGCTTTTCTAGAGTACATGAAACTTTCAACTGGCACAGTTAGCATCAAGGAAAAAAAATTCTCCCAAAAAAGAATTCTGTTGAGGTGTTCTCTATCAGAAGATAGGCATATGACCTTTTAAAAGCTGAAATAAATTTTCTTTCAAAATTAACTTTGCATTTGACTTCATATCTAGATAGAGACATGTATGTGATAAAAATGAACTAACAACCTCTTCTCAATTTAAACACATTGGAGTATTATTTGATTAAGATTTCTGATAAAAGGATAATATGTTTGGGGGCATGATTTATTTGCACCAAGTTTCCTGATGGAAAGTTTGATGTCTTATCTTTACATTTCTCATGATAACCATTATAGGCCCAGGCATGTAATAAGCAAATACTGAGTAATGGTTAAATTCATGTATCAACTTGGGTTGGTTATGGTGACCAGTTGTTTGGTCAAGCAGGCCCTATCCTGATTGTTACCGTGAGCATGTTTCGAGGATTTAAATCTTTAGTCAGCTGATTCCATCTATAGCAACGAGAGAGGTCTAATCCAATCAGTTGAAATCGTAAATGCCAAACTGATGATTCCAGGAGTCAGAAAGAAGAATTGCTATCTCTACTTCAGCCAGCCAGCTTCCCTTGGGGAATCCTTAATCACCTTCATTGGAGTTCCCAACTTATGGCTTCTCCTGGTTAATTCAGCATTACTGTCGAGTTACCAACTGTGACCTGTCCTAAAGATTTGGACTTGCCAATCTCCATGGTTACATGAGCCAAGTCCTATAATAAATCTCTTAATACTTACATAAATGCATGTATAGAATATATATTTCCTATCAGTTCTGTTTATCTTGAAAATTGTGACTAATTCACTGAATGTGTTGATTTCAACCAAATCACTGTTAAGTATGTATTGTAGGAGAATGCATTAGGTGCAGCATCATTGCTTTGCTGCTGACCATGCTTTTTGAAAGTATGATGCAGGGGCATCACTGATAAGTGTATTCTGATTTGGGCCATCTTCAGATCCTTATACCTGTTGTGGCCTCTATCTAGAATTTCCTCATGTTCTTCACTCTGTAGAAAGAGTTAGCCTATAACAAGAGCCACCTCCGCTGTAAAGCTTTATGTCACTCCCTTCAGCGTTCATGGCTTTATCATACCCCTGTCCTGTCATTTCTCATATATGCCAAGTTCCTCATAAGTAGAAAAGTGGTATTCTTTTTTTTTTTTTCTCTTTTGCTCCTGCTCCTTTCCTCTCACCCCACAAATCTCTATTGATGATCTTTTAAAATGCAAAGCCCAAAAGGGCATAGATACGTGTGTAACCTGGTTAAACCATTGAGGCAAGTAAGAAGAGGGAAGGATGACTCAACCTCTTCCTCCTCTGGCTGTCCTAAAGCTTACTCCTGTGCTGGTATAACATGTATCATTGAATTGTCATAAGTTGTCTGCCTATATGTCACTCTTAGTAGGCTGTGTGTGGCATATGTTCCTTGAATGAGTTCTAATGTTTTCTTCTAAACATTTAACATAATTTAGTGGTATAAATTATTGTTCTGGTTATTGGAAAGAAAGACGAACAGATGTAGGTCAGTGAAGAAATGGTCTTTAAAACTAGTGTAAATTAAATTCCCTAAAATAACTGAGAGCAAATGACAAGTCAGTGAATAAAACTATAGTCAAACCACAGGTGGTTTGCTTGGTTGAAAACATACAACTGCCTTTAGGTGAAGCATGCAAACTGCTGTCAATTACTCCCTGCTGATTTACATCAGGACTTTTATATATTTATGTTAACCTCGCGGCATCATTAGAATTTGTGGGCCTTCAATGATAACTTGTTTTAGCATTATGAATAAGCTCAACCTATTTTTCCCTCAAGTATTTTATGAAGTTTCTTTCATTGAATTTCAGTTAATCTACTGCTAAATGTTTAGAAATATAAATTGCATTCCTAAGGCAACAGTTACATAGATCCAACTGGAGATATGAGAGCTTGTATTAATAAAGAATATAGTGCATTTGTTTCTGCACATATATTAAAAGCACAACTACTTAGGTTACATTTTAGGAGAAGTATCATGTTTTGATTATATTAAACATCATGGACACATGTTTGTGTGTGTGTGTTTCTCCCTTAAATGGCTCTCTAATTCTTTAAGCACTGTGAATTCTTGGGAAAAAATTGTCCCCTCTGGTCTGTTCTTCCTACATGAAGTCATAATCCTTTGATTGTGGAATTAAAAGCATTCTGAAATCACAAATGGAATATTAATAAAAATAGATAAAGGTAAGAAGTCCTTGAATTTGGAAACAAGCAAATATTATTTCTATGCAAAATTCAAGAATGTAAATAAAGAAATTGTCACCAGTAGAAAAGGATTTAGATAGTTAAAACTTCCTCCATTTTATGCTTCTGGAATTTAAGGTACATGGTAACTGCTGAGGATAATAATAGGGAATGTAGGCAAAGAGTGTCAAAACTTCTCTAGATTTTTCTTTGAGTTAGAAGATGAGAGATTTTGAGCAGAATTCAATTTTCTCAGAATTAAAATGAATAAAACTATTTCACAATTCTTAAAACTAGAACTAAATGTATGATTCATAGGTTGTCATGTTATCCTATGTAACTAAAATATCAAGAAAGTACTTTATCACTTTAATTCTGAATTTGCACTGTGCCTCTTTAGGGGAAATGTCTATTCTGCTATAACTTTTAGGGTAGAAGAAATTCATTTTGAATATCGACTTTGATTTTGTAGTAGAATTCCAGAGATTTAACGGAATAAAATCTGAAGAGAAATAAGAAAACAATTAAAGCATATGCAACCGACATGACCATCTCTTTCAGATGATTTATGATTTTTTTTTTTTTTTTTTTTGCATGGGCAGGCTCCAGGAATTAAACCTGGGTCTCTGGCATCACAGGCAAGAAGTCTGCCACTGAGCCACCATCGCCCACCTCATTTATGATTATTTTAACAGGGCATGTTCCTGTAATAAAATAATGTTTTTCTAAAGCTACTAACAGTAATAACAATAGCTAACATTTCTTAATTGCTTATTTAAAATAATGCTTGGCAGATAATAAATGCTGAAAACATGTTAACTATTATCGTTTTACATCAAGTATTATTCCAAGTAGCTTGTGTGGATTAATTCAATGTTTCCCCGAAAGCTCTATAAGGTAATTATTGTGATGATGATAATTATCATTATTATCCCCATTTTTTAGATGAGGACACTAATATTCAATGTCACAAACAAGGATTTGAACCTGGGCCATAACCTCTTAATCACTCTCCATTCTGGCTTCAAGTTCAAATAGCAGATATGCTATAAGACATTCCACTTTTTAAAGTCACCATTGTAACTAAGTTTCCAAATGCTTTTGCAAACTTGGGGTCATGTTCTTAAGGGTCATTGAAATGGAAAGAAAAGAAAACATTCATTCATTTTATCTAATAATTGCATGTCCTTCTGGTATCAGAAGGATTCCAATTAGTTTCAACTAATTTAGTACAACATAGAAATCATTTTTGCTAAACTTTAATACTTGTATGTATTACGTCTTCCCCAAGGTAGGATTTCATTTTATTGGGGGAATTAAGGAGATTAAATGGTCAAAATTACTTCTCCCATGAACTGTAGTACCAAATAATTTTTTCAAACATGACTATATAATTCATTTGTCATCCCTCTATAACCTAGCACAGTCTCTGACATTTGGTTGGTCACAACATTTGTGTTGACTATTACAACTGAATATATTGGAATCATGACATGGCATCATTTAAAGTCCATAACATTGAACCTGTTTTGAACAATGACCTATGTCTATTATAACTTTCTATTTGGCTCTGGGTCTCTTCATGTAATAAACCATTAGCTTCCCTCAAAATATCAACATTCACTTTTATTCTTTCACTCTTTCATTCAATTGGAATTTATTGAGCACAGACTCTGCTTGATGATGTTTTCTTAGGGTTCTAAAAATAGAGATGAAGTCATCCTCCAGCAACATTGGCAACACCTGGGAGCTTGTTAGACATGTAGGCTTCCAGGCCCTAACCCTGGTCTATTGAATGAAAGCCTTCATTTTAATGAGGTCCTCAGGTGATTCATGTGCATGTTCAAGAGAATTTATGAGTTGCACATTAAAATCAGTTGTATTTTTAAAAATGCAGATATCTGTAATGATATGGAGCATCTTAAGCAACTAAAAAGTTCTCTGATAGTACAAGAAGTCTTTTGAATAGCTATAGAATATATCTAAAAACACGTATATATATGTCAGTTACTATATATACCACTTACCTGTGCCACAGAATATGTTTTAATGATGTGTTAACCATAACTCCAAGTCATAACCTGTTGTGATAAAGAAATCGAGGTACTGAGATCATATAAGCTGGTATGCTTTTGACTTTGTTGTTCGGATATTCTAGGGAGATTATTTCAAGAATTTTAATGGAGCTAAATTCTAGAGGAAAGGGTTGGTAAATATATTTGCCAATACCAGGGACATTAAATATTCTTCCATCTGAATGGGTTAAATCAGAGATGCAGCTGCATTAGGGCTAAAAGAACGGAAAGAATCAGAGTTCAATGAAAAGGGTCAGCCAAGAGCCCATGCTCACTAGATGAGCCTTGTTGAGGCCAAAAGCTGGTAACTTGGATCCAGATGTTCAAGGTGAAAGCCAAAAAATCAGGAGAGAAGCTGAATCACAGCCAGGACGGAGGTAGAAGCTAAGAGGCATCACACCAGGAGCCAGAATCAAGAGGTGGGAACCTCCAGGTGGGAACAAATATTAGCCAAGGGCTGAGTAGGGGCGCTTGTGGGACAGGAACAGAGTTCGATGTGGTATCAAAGACAGAAGGGGCAAGTTGTGCTGAATGTGCTAATCACAAAAATTCCATTTTAGAAATCATGTAACTAAAGAGTTCCAAAGCTACGTTATGCTCATGACAAAAGCATTGTAAGGCACCTTAATTAAACCTCATTATAATAGTTATAATCAGATCAGATGAAGGAAAAATTTTCTTTCTTACACCTTCTCAAAGTTTAATGATGTTCTATGATCTGCTCCAGAGTTAGCTTTTCAAAGTTGCGATGCTCAGAAATGACCATTTTTTCCATATTTGAAATTTATGATGAGAAAGTTTCCTCAGCGTGTTTCTTATGTGGCATTTCCTGGATTAAGGGTCACGAAATAAAATCACCAGTAAATTAGGGAAAACATAAAACACCACTAGGTACTGTGAAAATGGCCTTGGTCCAAGAATAGCATGCAAAAACGCAGCACTTTGCACTCCTTAAACCCGCCTAAGTTTTCAACACTTTTTTTTTCCACTTCTTTTGAGGAAAACCCTTAGATAAACATCATGGCAAGGACTTGCTGCCCCCTTGGTTCCCCTGGTTTCCTTATTTAAATATTGATTTAGGAGCTGGCCTAAGCTGGCTGACTACATGACGGGTAAAACCCCTTTTCAACAAACTTAATAGGGTCCCAGCAATGCTCCATTATGCCCACGCTACACTAAGACAGATCACGTGTTAGCCATGTGAGCAGAGGAGGTATAAGCAACTTATAAAACCCTTTTACAGGCTTCATTTTCATGAAAGGCCAAGTGTGGGACTGTGTATTGGAGTTCTATGCTGGGAAGGTAAACATTGCTATTCCTAAATTTACACCTTCAGCTGAGAGATTTTAACCTTGATATTTGCAGTCCCTGAAACATGCTTTTCCTCATCTCCTTGCTTTTTTCATGACCTTTGCCTGCCTATCCGAATTCTAACTCTATCAAGATCCAACTAAGTCCCTCTTCTTCAAGGAATCTTTCATGGACCTCTTCCCTAAATGGAACTGATCTTTCTTTCCACTCTGGAAAGCTTCATATACCTCATAAAGATATAAAAATAATTCCACCTACTCTATTGATAGCCATCATTTTTGTGTGTGTTTAAATGAGTCCCACATGGTCCTCACAGAATTCCTCCAGCACCATGAGGTGAGTTATCCAGTTCTACCTGTCAGAATTTAGCAGGGAACATACCCCTTCTTTCTGCCCTCTCCCACATCACCCCACTACCCTCAGTCATGCCTAGCAATTAATAGGCATCCTAGCAGTAAAAGATGAGTAATGGAACATGTGAATAACTGTGTTGTAAATAATGTGCAAACATAGTACATCAGAAGGAAAAATTAATTCTAAATTTAAAAGACAGCAATAAATGTTTGTAGAACTGAGTGCTCAGAAGAAACCCTCCCTTCTGCACTTAGCCTTCTACAAGTGTTCTTGGTTGTATCCCTTAATAACCTACAGGACAGTGATTTTCAAAACCACACATAAGTAAAGATCATTTTTAATCCTTTAAAATGCCTTGGGGTTGCAGGCCACAGTCTACTACATTAGAATCTCCAAGGGCCCAGGAAGAATTGGGGGAGCATTTTATTCTGGGCCTGAGTGATGTCACCAGGATCCATGATTTGGGCTCTTCCTCCTCTGGGGTGGCTGCAAATAGCTCCTGGTTCTCTCTTTGCATTCATGGCTGTACCAAGCCCCTCATCCTTAGCACCAAATCTAGCATAGAAGAGTCTATGTTCCAACATTCCCAGTCAAGTGTCTGAGATTCACTCTGATTCACCAGCTTTGATTTGGTTACCAAATCCTTCCCTCCCCACCTCCACCCACACAAACCAATCACGGATACAGCTCGTGCCAATTACACTAACTTAAAGTGTGATAACTGTTCAGCTGGGAGATTCAGGACCATGTTAGAAAGAGGGAAGAGGAAATGGATGCAGAGGAGGCAATCAGAGAACATCCATTAAGTATGGTTGTTAGTATTTGTATTAGAAAATAAATTACTGGAGAGTAGGGACATCTGCTCATTCATCTGTCCACTCATGGTAACCCCAGGTTCTTATAAAATGATGATATAAGAGTTAGTTCTAACTTATTTACAGTTGTAATAACTTAATGTGGGATCGACTTTATTACGGTGATTTTTTAAAGTGTAAATGTATCTATTTGCACTGATAATGCCCACTGTATCTCACTAAAAGTCCATAAATAACTTTTCAGCCTCTTAGTAAATGAGGAAGCTGGGATCTAAAATGATTTGAAGTCTACCTCTAAGCCTACACCTGTGCTGGAGCTGGGATTAGACTCCCTGTCTCAGAATTTCTACCCTAATAGATCTTCCTATCTTATCACTATGGCTTTTCACATTTGAATAAAATAATAATAATAAATTTTTCAACCCTATGACAGTCTTTTTACAAAAAGCCACCTTGTATAATGACTAAGACAAGGTAGAATTTTATCACGTGTTTATATCTTACTAAGAGCTCTGCATAACTAAACTCATCCTTTTGCCATTTACAAGGAGAAGAGTCAGTTTAGAAAATAAAATTGAAAATAGAATAACTGAACTGAATCCGCTTGCTATATTTTAATCTCTGCGTTCTTTGGTGACATGATAAACCAGTGTCAGGAAATTATATGGTGCCTTTAAGATGCTACCCAGAACAAGAGCCTCTTTGTTCATGGCTGGCTGAAGGAAATCTAGGAAAGGCACCAAGCTAGTCATTTAGCAAAGTGTGTCTCATCTTGCCTGGTCCTGACCCTCTCCCCTTATCCTTGCTACCCACCTACCTCCTCTGGCATTTGACCCAGCAGAACATTCTGGACTTTGTCCTGCTATACAGTCTTTGGAAATGTCTATAGCTCAAATCTTTAGAGTGCTGCTATGACCCTTCTCACTGCTTTCCTTCCCTGTGCTCATGCCACACACTTGCACCTCTCCTCCAAGGACTTGGAAACATTTTAACTCTTAGCTCCATGTTCCTCTCACTCACCTGGCATACCTGCCCCCTGGATTTGATATGTGAGTAGCCCTGTTATGCCAGGTATTATTACCTGAGTTTTTATTTGGAAAATGCAAATATGCCTCTTGTTCATTTGTTTGAGTTCAAAACTCCTGAGACCAAGAACAAAACCTGATCTGCACGCCCAGGCACTTACAAAAATATGTAGAGTTGACTTTCCTGGTTCTGTCTTATAGCTCAGAAATCTCTAGCAGCACTAGTGCTCAGAAACAAAAACATTCATGCTCAAAGGCCTAATCCTGTAGAAGCTCCTGTGCTTATACCCAGAGGGGTTTTGTTATTCCATCTGCCATCCATATTAATGCAGCAGCTGGATTGGAGCTATGCTCTCTATACAATGAAGGGAAGGAAGCACTAAAGCAGAACCCATTTACAACCAGCATTTTTGCAGAGGGATAAAGGATGTCAGATCTTAGATCTGCAATCATTGGCCTTCTGCAGGTTTGCACCATCTTCAGAAGCATCTTGATTCTTCCCTGCCAATGCTGTCAAGAAGATGGCAGAGGCTTTAGTGAGTGAGTTTTAGCTGTTCCTTTCAACCAAGCCCTACATGTTTCTAAATGTGAAAGATTAGAGTTAATGTCTTTTCATTATTAATCAACCACTAGAGAGCAAAGCTCTAGTCAGAAAGTCAGAGAGAGAGAGTGCTAAAGAGAGAATTAATTGGTTTCTGGTCTTTAATAAAATAGACGATCTTCAGGCTCCTTCAAACCACAACCTGAGAGATGACGCTCATCTAATTGAGAGCACACAAAAAAATGAGTCTTTATGAGACTGGGGAAATCTGTAGAGCTAGATGAGGAAATTTGTTCCTGTCGCATTATGGAATGTCTATACCACCTGTTCCATAGCCGAATCCATTAAAAAAATTTTGCCACCAGAATTTTTTAACTAATGTTGGGGAAGGGGTAGGAGTATTACTGCTGGATAAGCTCAGTTTTAGACTTGATTGACAGTTTTATTCTTTCTTTGAAAGATGCAAGTACATACCTCTTTTACCTAAAGTTGATCATAAAGTCAAGGGGTGATTTTTCAAAAGATTACTCGCTCTGGAGATTTGTTCTCCTTCCCTTCGGGGAAAGGATGAACTTGGTCCTGGGCTTGAAGAAGGGAGAAAAATTAGGTCTCCTGTGGAAGCAAATAAATGCCTGGTACCCAGAGAACAGAGATGCCCTTTCTTAGGAAATGAAATGTGGGAAATTTGGGACATGATCAATGACTCTGTTTCCTGGCTTCCCATCTCTCCACACTGGCCAGTGGTTCTTAATCCTGGATGCATTTCAGAATTATACGGGGGCTCATTAAAAATATATACAGGCCAGGACACATCTCAGGAGCAAGCCTGATGGTCTGAGCCTGAGATGTCTGAGCATCTGTGTCTGAACAAGTTCACAGATAATTCTAATGCACACCAAAGTTAGAACTGCTGTTCTCAGCCTCCACTTCCTAGAGTCCCTTAAGCAGATATGCTGTGCTCTATCCCTTCATCAAATTGGCTTCAACCATAAACGAATGTTTTCTTGGAATAATAATGAGAAACTGGAAATGAAAAAGTTGTTTCTTGGATGCAAACTCCAGGCCAGATAAACTCTACCTTTAATCTCTGCAACAAACTGCAAGAACCCAAGGTAACAGAATATTAAATAAAACTCAGAAAACCTATCGAATATTGAGTTACATGAGCCACACTCCTTAGTCTCTTGGCTAAAAGACAACGGAATTGTCATTTACTGAAGCTGTCTTGTATTATATCATTCACTAGAGAAGTATCAGGTAAGCCTATTCCAGCATTTGCAGTGGCAGAGGGAGAAAGATCATTCCTTTCATTTATGTCCCCCCAAGGAGTCTTAATACGTGACCAAAATAATTGATACTGAATAGCTTTAAAGAAAGGAGCGGCTGTTTTTAACTATGCTGTTGTCAAGATTCCCTGCAGAGAAATCTATTTGAGTTGGTGCCTATGGAAACTTTATGCCAATCCATCTGTACCCTAACCTGTGCCTTTGTAAATATCTCTCTAGGTAGAAATATATATGTTTTTGGCAAGCAGGGAAGGGGGGCTTGGTTTCTATGTCTCTGAGTTTGAAGTATTACGTTGACCTCTATGGGCTGGCATATAGTTCTAGTTTTAACTCAAGGACTGTTTGTGGGCCCTGTGCTGACAAATTACATTTGTCACGGCTTCAGGGGGTTTCTGCCAGTTTGTGTGTTTCTTGAATACATTGTGTGGAATAGAACAGTTCCTAGATGACATGTGGCCTTTCAAGTGGAAAGAGATTTCCAGGAGATTAAAAATATGTTATAACAGCTGCCTTCAAATATTTGTGACGTACTCTAGCATTGCTGAGTCAACATGATAAAAACTGACATTGCTTTAGAGTCTGCCTTTAAGTAGAGCAGGGCTCTATCAGCTGTAATCAGGCTAAATTATCACATAATAATCTCTGCAAATATACGCCCTTATTTGTAATCAAATGGTTTTTTCAAATGATACATGTCTTCCTTATGACATATGTGCTGTGTATTTTTCTGGAAAAGAATGGCTAACCTGTTCATTTTTATCATGAACTATAGTTCATGAATGCTATCTAAGTCATTGCGAAACAGTAAAACCAAAAGTAGTTGGTAACTATTGCAATGTTAAAGACAGTTTTGTTGGATGCTGAGACCCCCCCTCTAATTCCTTCAAACTTCATGATTTTTTCTGGGTGAAATAATGGAAGCTTACCTATTTTCTTTGAGGGTTCTTATTTCATGTTTCTTCATTCACTACCTAAAGGTCTTAGTCTGAGGTTCCTTTATCTGACTCATGCTATGGCCTTGGTGTAGCCACCATTGTCCTTTATATTACAAGGTCATAAATAACTGTCCATTGTTAGTTTTTTTAGGGGTAACCTTGATGCTACTTCCCCAAATTATTTTTCCTCAAGTCAATGCTTATGTGCCATCATCCTTTTGACATAGAATTCAGTACAGATGTTTCCAAGCTGAGAGCATCTGTTGTTGCACAACAAATTATTCTAAAACATAGCCACTTAAACCAACAATATACACTTATGGTCTCAAACAATTTCTATGAGTGAGGAATCTGGGAGTGGCCTTGCAAGGTTGTTTGGATTCAGGGGCTCTCATGAAGTTGTAGTCAAGGCATCAACTAAACATTTAAAGTATTGACTAAGGCTGGAGAATCCACTTCCAAGAGAGCTTACTCACATGGCTGGCAAGGTGATACTGGCTGTTACGTGGGGGCCTCAGCTCCTCAACATATGAACCTCTCCATAGGGCTGCTTAATGTCCTCATGACACAGTAGCTGGCTTCATCCAGAGCAAGTGGCACAAGACAGAGAAAAGTGGAGGGCAAATATCTTTTATGATCTAATCTTGGGAGTCACACACTTCATTTCCACAATATCCTATTGATTATGCATGTCAGCTCTTCTCCATTTAAAGGGGAGTATAGTAGTTATGTTCAAGTGTCAACTTGGCCAGGAGATGATGCCCAGTTGTTGTGCTGCCATAGACTTAAATCATCAGCATGTGGCTTCCATCTATGGCTGATTACATCTGTGGTTGGCTAAGGGGAGCGCCTTCTGCAAGAATGAGACTTGAAAAGAGAGGTCAGAAGATAGACAAACTACTCAGCATAACTCCAAGGAATGCAGTCCAGCCCAGCACACCTCAGCTCAGAGCTCAGAGATGACACAGACCCAGACGCTTGGAGATGCAGAAAGGAATTGCCCCAGGAAACCCATTTGAACCCAAAGGCCAGGAGAGAAGGCCAGCAGATGTTGCCATGTACCTTCCCATGTGACAGAGGATAGCCAGCTGCCTTTCTTCCAAAGAACAGTAAATTTGTAACTAAATAAACCCCTTTTATCTGTGGTGTACTGCATTCCAGTAGCCTCAGCAAACTAAAATAGGGGGTGAATAAACCTGATTACCAGGAGCCAAGGATCACTGTGCAGGCTCTTACCACAAGGCTCACCAACTCAATGTTTTTTTTTTTTCTTTCTATAAGAACCTGAGACAAATGTCTCTGAGTTTTGCCATGTGATTTGGGTTCATGTGGAGAAGAAATGGAAGAAAAGATTAAAAGCACTACAAAGGATATCTGGGTACAGAACAAGAATGCCTGCTATCATCATTTCTATTTCAGTTGTGATGGAGGGCCTAATACAATAAGACAAGACAAAGTAAGAAAAGGGATAAGGATTAGAAAGAAAAACAATTATTCATTATTTGCAGAGGACATTACTACATACCTAGAAAATCCAAACAATTTGCAAACAAACTTCTACTGTTGAAAAGCTGGTTAAAAGATTATACAAAAAATCAACTCTCTATTGCAGTGCAGTGTGGCAAGAATGGTCCTTTATACAAATGGGAAAAAAAAAATTTGAACCTCTACCTCACACCTTATGCAAAAATCAATTTCAAGGATATTGCAGATATAAAGTAAAATAGTAAAGCACTCAGATGACTTCGGAGCAGTGCAAGATTTCTTAAACATAGTACAAAAAGCAATAACCATAAAGAAAAAAATATTTTGGACTCTATTAAAATTTAAACCGTCTATATTTCAAAAGGTACCATTAAGAGAATGAATGGGCAATTCATGAAATGGCAAAAGGTATTTGAAATATGGATAGCCAACAACAACAAGCTCATGTTCAGAATACGTAAAAAAGACAAAGAAAAATAAAAACCACGGATCAATAAGAAATTGAAGAAAGCTTGATAGAAAAAAAGGACAAAAGACTTCACAAAAAAGACTATCAATAAATATATGAAAAGAAACCTCCTTTTTGGTGATTGAAGAAATTCAGGTTAAAACAAAGTGATATCATTATGCACACCAAAACGGACAAAGTGAAAAACTTAGAAAATATAGAAGTTTTGTCAAGGGTGGGGAACAATCAGACAATCTCATGCACTGCTCGTGGGAACTACTTTGGAAATCTCTTTGGTAATATGTTTTAAACATGAACACATGCATACTTAGGACTGCAATAACACTCCCAAGTATATGTCCAACTTAAATGCATACAAATTATGCTTACTAAAAGACATATACTAGAATATTAATGGAAGTATAATTCACAAAAGCTCCAAATTGGAAATTACCTACATGCCCACCATTAACTAAATCTTGGTATAGTCACATAATGAGCTAGTACACACAAATGAGAATAAATGGCATGTAACTACACTCAACAGAACAACTCAATAGTGTGCTGGAGCTCATTTGTAGCTTTTGCAATTGCTAGCATCTCTTCCTAACTCTGTGCTCAGTGACGTCAAATGGCACTTTGATATGACCCACGGTTGGAAAAAACTGATACAAGTTACCAAGTAGGCTTTTCTTCCCCCAGAGTCCTGGTTTGCCAACACAGTCTTCAATGTGTTTCACAAAAGGCGTTAAATGAAACAAGCTCCCTACCAAAAAGGTAGATGTTGTATGATTCCATTTTTGCGAAGTATTATTTGATGTTAGAAATCAAGATGGCAGGTATTCCTGGGAAGAGAAGTAGCTAGAGGGAGCACAAAAGCTATTAGAGTGCTGGCAGCAATGTGTCTTTTGTTATTGCTTTTGAGTTTTGCTTTTTTAATCTGGGATCTGGTTGCACGGATTGTGAAAATTCAATGATTTTATCTATGATACGTGCGGTTTTCTGCATGTATATTATACTTTAATTTAAAAAGCAGCATTATTAAGACAATGGGATGCCTGCTGGCTGAAAAATTGCTTAAGTGTGGTCTCTTAAATAAATAACATCGTTTCACTTCAAATGGGATGTGCTGGTTCATAAGTCAGCACACTTTTTCCATTAAATGAACAGTAAATATTTCAGACTTTGTGGTCCAAACAATCAACAGTCACAACTATTCAACCCTGCCAAAAAGTAGCCATAAATAATATATAAAAAAATTTCTCACTTTGTTCCAATAAAACTTTATTTACAAAACCATGTGGGCCACCTGGATTTCACCTGCTGTGTTAGGGTTCTCCGGGAAAAGAAAATCAACCAGATATATAAAAATATTGAGATTTATTACTGGAATTGGCTCACATAGCCATAGGGATTGGCAAGTACAAATTCTGTAAGGCAGGTTGCAAGCTGAAAACTTTGATAAAGGTGATTCTGAAGTTAGGCACATCCAAACACCATAGGCAGGCCACAAGCTAGAAACTCCGATGAAGATGAAGCTGTATTTCCCAGGAGAAGATGGCTGGCTGCAGAGGAGGTAGAAATTATTCTTTCTGATTTCTGAAATCCTCAGTTCTGGCTTTCAGACTGATTGCTGAGGGCAATCTCCTTTGTTGATTATAGATGCAGTCAGCTATAGATGCAATCAACCAACTAATGATTTAAATCCATGAAATACCCTCACAGTAACAATCATGCCAGTGCTTGCTTAAACAAATAACTGGATACCATAACTGAGGAAGGTTGACACGGGAAATTAACCATCACACTTACACGCCTTACTATGCAATATTAGTTGATATGTAATGAAATTAAATGTAGGCCACTTAGAAAAGGCCTAAGAAATAATATAATTCAACACCTTTAATTTATAGAAAAGACAAAAGGGACCCAGATAACACAGGTGAGCAGGCCAAGGTCACAGCTCTCTGAGGGCAGACTTCTCACCTCCCACACAACCCTCACCAGATCTCTACAGCTTCCATTGCATTTTTCTAGCATTGTCTATATCTCTAAGTGATAAATAAACATTTTATATTTGAAAAAAAGGTAAAAAAAAAAAAACTTAAATGCTTTCCTATTTTTCTGCTACCAAGTAAAATGTGAATAACAAACTTTTATATATTTACCTTGGGCATTTTGTCCCTTGCACCAAAGTTAGCTTTTTAAAACTAAGAACAAATAAATTCCCTGAGAAACAGTTTTTATAGCTCCTCACTGCCCAGAAGCAATGTCCAAAACTATAAGGAGAAGATTACAATGTGTCCAGAGGGCTGAGACCAAAGGGAAATGGTAAGAAATACTGAGGTCCACTCATCCTAACAGACCAGAAAGTCGTGACCTGGTTGCTCTAGGTAGGTACAGCAAATGGTCTTAGTGATGGATTTCAGCAATACTAGGAGGAAAACGAGACCTCCGACATTATACAGATCATATTGTCTTGCTTCTTTAGAAGACTTCCAAGAGAAGCAAGATGCAAAGAAAACACAAGATGAAAGTACAGTAGTTAGTAACATTTAAGAAAACTGATCCTAGCAAAGATTAACATAGTGCTGTAAGTCAACGCATAAAAGATTTTCATGACTAGACAAAGAGGCATGTCTCCCAAATAAAAGCTTAATGCAAAGGGCAAAAGTGCAAATGCACAGAACAAAGGCAGATGAAATAAAAAAGAATTCCAGGAAGAGTAAAAGCAGATGCTGCAGTTAACATGTTCAACTTAATACACTGATGGGAACTAGACTTCAGGAAGTGCTGAGGGCGTCTGAAGAGCCTGAAACCATCCTGCTTTAAAAAACATTATTGTATTGGATGATGCCTTGTTTTTTCATTAATCATCCATTGAATATAACTGCATATGAGAAAACCTGAAAGAAAGCATGATCTGCATGGAAAGGTCCACATTTACAATGAAAACTGGGTTCAGCACTGCCCCTGCTTCTCGATATGGAGGATAGAAAAATGCATCCATCCACTGTAAAGCAGGATAGGAAATAAACACGAATTGAAACTGTGTGGTTCATATTATAATTAGGTTATTCATGTGCCTAGGCTAAATATGTAAGACAGCCATCACAGGAGTTACTTGTACTACAAGTTGCCAGGGCAAAGAAAATGTTGATTTTACCTATAACTGCTCTGAATGTCGTCACATCAGGCATTCCTATGGTCTAGGTAGTAGGGGGGAAAAAGAACCAAAATGTCTAACCTGGTTTTTAAACTAGCCTAATAAAATTATGTAAACATTTCCATTAAGCAATGATCAGTTTGGGGGATCATTGCTTAGTCTCTCTTAGTTCTGCACGCTCCGAGATGGCCTCTGAGGTATGTATGGAGAGGGGTAGCATGACTCTGTGGGTGGAGGGAAGGATCTGCTGATGGCTGCAGCTTCACCCAGATTCTGGACGCCTCCTGCGGCGGCATCTGCGGCGGCATCTGCGGCTGGCTGGGCCCGGCCTCAGCACGCGTTCCGTTGTGCCTGCCTCCTGCCACCTGGGATCTACTTTTCCTCAGCAGCCTGCGCTCAGTCTTCCTTTGGCTTGCATTCCCCGTTTGGCCTTGGGGGTCTCACTCCTAGCTTCTCAAACAGCGGCTCACCTGGCACCTGTCCTGGAAGGGCCCACACAAGAGTGTCCAGGTGTAACCACACTCGGAAGAAACGGGACTCAGAGAGTACTGGGAGAGACAACGTTCTGCTCTCTCCACGCAAACTCTTCAGCACTAGCCTGGCAGACAGTTAATAGCCCTTCCATCATTTCCAGCCCCGACACGGGGTCATTTTAGAAATCAGTATATCCAAAACAGGGTAAGAAAATTTCTTTTTAATCTCCAAAATTTAAGGTTGAATTTCCTTTTTTTCCTGTACCTTGGGCCTACCTATAGCAAGGGTGGGTTCCCACAAGAGTTGGTTCCATCTCCTTCTCTTTCTTTCTTGTCCTCACTGGGCTGCAGGAGGAGGGAGGGGAGAAGGGAAAGGAAGGGCTGGACAAGTCTTATTTGACTGGCCCTAATGTTATTTGGTCTTGATTTCCTCTGGCCATGGCAGATATCTCAACCCTTTCGGGGCCCCACGGCCCGTTACATCTCCTACACTTACATGTGGCCTCTCCTTCCATCTGCTGCTTCCTTCTTAGCTTCCTAGTCCATTAGTTTACCCTTAGTTCTTTTTGCTACAGATTTGCCCCCTGGCTGAAGCAGGCCCTCCTGAGCGTTACTCCTTTTAAATTAGCTTTGGGCCATTTTGATTGCGAGTTCCATACCAAGTTTTCCAGAATCTAGCGCATTTGATCATCTCTCAGTGTCAGTATAGTTCATTTCCCCAAGCAGCCCTCTTCTTTCTGACCTCTTCAGGCAGCCTCTTCACATTTTCAGACACTAAACTTAAGTCTGCTGTGTCTCCTAAGTTCCAGGAGGAAATCTTAAACTGAATGCAGTCATTTCATTAGTAAGAGCATTGGCACTGTTATTTTGAGACAATTAGAAATTAAAGTGGCTTCGACTGGGGCCTCAGTATTGCCACCTCTGGTAGCATCCCCCAGGACACTCAGTTGAGAGAAGGCTACTCTGAGAAAGTGGGGCCGGGCAGCCGGCGCAGCCAGTTGCATGAGTTAGCTGGTTGTTTGCTGCCCCTCTTGTCACACTCACCAGGATGCATAGTTGCCTGTTTCTGTGCCTCTTTAATTCTTTAAATTGTCAATCCTCTCAGAACAGAAATTTCATCTGGCTTTTGATGGTTTCCAGCAAATGGCACATGCATTCTCAGTGGTGAGTGTGTGTGTGTGTGTGTGTGTGTGTGTGAGAGAGAGAGAGAGAGAGAGAGAGAGAGAGAAGGAAAAGAGATCCCACTCTAGGGAACAAAAAACATCTTCAATGTAATGGCTAAGTGTGCTTTCAAAGGATCACAATACATAAACAAATTCAAAAGATATCTGTGGCATTAAGATTTCAAAGGAGACAACTACAAATAGGGGGGAAATGCTGGTGATGACAAAGGTTGAGAAACACTGATGGAGACCAATGTAGATAATAAATAAGGGTTAAGTAAGTGTGTAGGGGAATGAATGGCTGTACCCTTGCTCACTGCAATCTTTCCTGTTAGTGCTTTCCAGCAGTGTTTCATGAGGCCAGTGGTCACTAAACAGTACCATCTCCTACTCTATATACACTCGCAAGTTTAATTATTTCAATAGCATTAAGCAAAGGGGGAACAGGTTCTTCAGTTCTCTCCGTGAGGTCTATAACATTCCTTTTATGAACATCTCCCACTTAGCGTCATTGTTCTTAGGAGTGAAGACTTTCAACCATGTCCGTTTATGTTACAGTGTGGGTTATTATAATCTGTATTACCCCCGAAAAAAAAACGGTTTCACTAATAAACTTGAAAGTTCAGATATGGGCATGGCTTTTTTTTTCTTCCTTTTTTTTCTTTTTCATAACTGCCAAATAATTCACTTTTTGAGAAAGAAAAATGCTTAAGCAGCATGTGTATTATATATATTATATACTCATAAATGCTTCAATCACATAATCTTTCTGTAAAGCTTTAATTCATACCATCATTAAAATAAGTAGCCTAATGGTTAAAAAAAATTAGGAGTCACATAGTACAGCGATAATGTCATAATTCTTATAAATAAGTATTTGTAGAATACAATTATCAATATCCAATGAAATATCAATATACATTCTCTTAAAAGTAGGCAGCCAAGTGGTCTTTGAGCCCTCCATTACTAGGCAAGAGATTTGCAAGTTTTAGTAATATCTTGTTTCAAAAACAGGGAAAGAATAGCTGATATCTAAATTTCTATAGTACTTTTTTTGTTATGTCACAGTGCTTTATATGAATACTATTCCATTTGGAACACCACAACCATCTTAGAAAAATGTTAGTTGAGAATTTGGGGTCCTAAAAAAATTAGATGAGTTTGGCCACATTGTAAATGAATAGTAAAAGGTAGACTAAAATTTAGGAATCTATGCTGTCTTCTATGCTTTTCTGTGAGAAAAATCTTGTGATCCCTTGTACTGATTTTCTCTAAACTGAGACCTAAGAAAACTTTGGTTACAATAATCTGGAGGATTGCATTTCAAGCTTGTAAATCAGGATTGCCTCTGACTAATACCCCTAAGTCCTTCCCAAATTCAGAAGCAGCATTCATTGTCTCAGAGAAGGAGTGAAAGAACAGAATACGGAGATTAATTATTAACTTAAACATTTCAAAATAATTTAGGGCATAAAAAAGTTTTGAAGAATGCAGAATATGTATTAGAAAATTTCCCTGACCTATCAACCTCTTCCCACTCCAAATTAGATAATGATTCTGGAGCTTTACCATCTAATATGGTAGCTACTTGTTGCCTATGGTTATTAAAATTTAAATTAATTAAAAAATGAAATTAAGACTTCAGTTCCTCAGTTGCATTAGCCATATTTCAAGTTCTCAGTAGCCAAATGTGGCTAGTGGCTACCATATTGGATGACACAGATATAGAACATCTCCATTATGACAGAAAATTCCACTGGACAGCATTTCTCAAAAGGCTGAGATGAGAGTGAGGAAAAGAGAATAGGTTGGAGATTAAAGAACAGTGTGAGGCACTAATGTGTGTCCCTGAGAAAATGTTATAGCCATGCCAAAAACACCCTCCCCATTCTTCCCTGGCCAAACCTATGGATGTGGACAATGGAACTGAAAGTATTCTATACCTTTGTCTACAAGTAGGCAGCACAATTCCAGAATGTTCCATATCTCAGCATAGCACAGAGGCAGTAGAATAGCAGTAGCTGAGGGAATTTTCTTGGCAAATGATCACACAGAGTCCTCATGTGTGCTGATGCGACCCAAGCAATTGTCAAAAGTTATTTCTTCTAAGCCCAAACGTAGACCAGGTGTGCTGAAGAGTTTCCTGCCACACCAGAGGATGTAGTAGTGACTGAAGCGTGATGGCCCTTGAGAGGTCTTGAAGTTGGGAAAGAGAAACCAATGGCTGATGACTATTCAGGATCAGATATCTCAGCAAAGGCCTTTATAGGCATATGATGATGATGATGATAAAACCAGGGAGCACCTCCGAGTTTTTCTGGCATTTGTAATTTTCATTATACTATTTCAGACGGGTATTATGATATTTTATGTGCAGCCAGGCCTCACCCCAGGAGTGGTCAGCTTGCTTTGCATCAGAAAAGCACTGTCTTGAGGTGGTTACTCTAAGCACTTCAGCTACTGTTTTCTTTATCACACCAGCTATTTTGCTGATTAGTAAACTTTCAAAAATGGGTTTTTGTTAGTGAAACTGGTGATTTTTTAATAGCATGAATATGTTCACAAATACACCATCTTTGATGACAGAAAATATTTTACAGAATTTGTATCTATTAAAATATTTCAGAGACAATCTTTACCCTTTCTTGCTTGGAGTAGTTTTGGGAATAACCTGACTTAAATATTACATGAGACACATTGAACAGTTTTGGCCCCATCTCCTGTTGGTTAGATTAATTGGAGAAGCTGATGAAGACGTAAACTTGAGGGAAGATCCACAAAAAGCCAAGATGGTATAAGTAGATATTATTGGAAGATAATTCTCCAAGGATATTTTGTTTTGAGCACATCTTATGAGCAGAGGCACTGACAGTCTTTTTTTCTGGACTATCTTTCCAAGGAATTTGGCGCAGTGAACAGCCTTGGGAGATAGAGATTGTCCCTCCCCCTGGAACAATGGACAGGTTTACTTATAATAGGAGCTGGCAAACTAGGGTAATGGGGGTCTTAATTCAGCCTATGTCATGCCTTTCTATGACCTTTGAGCTAAAAACGGTTTTAAAATTTTAAGGGTTGTAAAACAGACAGAAAAACAAAAATACAGTGAAACAGAATCCATACTTGAACAGAAAAATCTAAATTACTTACTATTTGGCTCTATAGAGAAAACATTTGCCAAGCCTTTGCTTAGAACTTTAAAAGATAAAGGCAGTTTATCTTTGCTCTCTTCAGAGCAAAAGAGCAGTGAGACTTACTATTCAATAGAAGAGGTTCAGTTTCCCTAAGTTCGTTTGTCTGTTTCTATACCAAGCCTGATTGAGTATGACAGGTATGATCTGGGCCACTTCATGTTGCCCTGTGAGAAAGCGGGGACTCAGAGAACCAGTGCAGACACTGATGCTCTGGTTACTTCTATTGCTGTGAGTAATAAACTGCGTTTGTCTCATGTCCAAGAGTCTCATATCTTCTGCCATGCTCTGGTAAGCTAAAATGTAACCTGGCAGTTATGGTAAGTCTCAGACTCTACACAATTCCCGCCACCTGTTGCCAACCAAAAGGCTAGAAGAATCCTGATTCTGGAGGATGATTGCATCTGCTTTGAGGGAACCTTTCATTTAAGCTCGTAGCCGGGGCAAATTTAAAAAATGGAGAACAGAAAAGTGAGCTTTCATAGCATTGGGGAATTGTCATGTAATTTTTGTACCTGCTTACTAGATCTCTCTCTCTCACTTGCTCTTACTCTCATTCTGTCAGGACAGAATTTGGTCTAAGACTTACTTTCACTTACCCTTGGGTTTAAAATTTCTTAGAGGATATCATTATCTATGAAGAAAAAATTGTCTCAGATCAATTGGCAATACCCTGGCACCTTAGCAGCCTCCCACGATGGAGGTGCAATTCTAGGAAAAATGTCCATTACCTGGCAGAACCAGGGCTCAAAACATAGATTAAATTCATTTATAGAAAAACAAGGTTTTTGTAGCTTGATATTCATACTTGCTATGGCAGTTATTACTGGCTGATGAAATAAAGAGATGTACAGCTTTCAAGATAAAAATCAAGATACATATTATCTGGATTTATTCTCTATGTTATTCTAAGCCTTCAAATGTTCAGAAGAGTAGTATAATAAACTTAAAGGTATTCCACAGAAGCTTGTAAGTGACCACCCTAATGAATTTCAGGATGAAATTCTCACCATAATGAAAATGGTTAATAGAATTCAAGCATGCTCTAAAATTTATGTCTCATCAGAAAAATATATGGGGGGCAAATTACTAATCAATTATAAAATGTGGATCAGAATGGAATTTTGCACCATATAAATGTCTATCTTGTTGCTAGAGAATGTGCTTCTAGAAACGTTCACATTAAAAGATATAATGAATATACATGGAGAAAATAGTACTGACCTTTTAGAAAATGAACCACCTTCTTTTGGCTTTTAGAATGTTCAGTTAATCATGCTTAACAATTTTCACATTCAGGTTCCTTAACTGGCCAGCCCCGTTTCCTGATGCTCCTCATCTTTATTCGAGACATACATATGGAGTTATGAAACAGTCCTGGCATTAGTTAGCAGCTGAAGAAATGCTGCGTGTAGTAAGAATATGAACTTTATTCCCCATTCACTTACTGTGTTGTAAATACAACTCATGTATTCTAAGAGTAGACTCTAGATCCAGGGTCATTTCCACAGATCTGTGTGAGGACCTGTCAACACCGCACAGGCTTACCATAGTGTGGACTCTACAGAGCCATTCGGGAGCATTTTGATGATGACGCATAATTTTCTCCTTTCCTCTCTCATTTCTTTTCTTTTTTTCTTTTTTGTTTTCTCTCCTTGCCATCGCGAAATAGATGGACTACTATACACATATGTGTTTGTTTATCCTACTGGTGGCATTCAGCACATTTTTTCACCATCAGAAACAAACTAGCCACTGACCACATATCTGCATGATTGAGAAAGTCTCATTTTCCATTCAAAATGTCTTGAAATCCTATAGACCCAGCTGATGTTCAGAAAAGAGACTTCTCAATAGAAACACATTGCTCAGAGAGCAGCAAAATGAGACCACCAAAGCAGGGAGTTTCTTTATGCTGGAAATGTATTTATTTTGCACCCAATACAGGTAAAATTTCTGCCTGTGGGCCCAGGAGTTAAAATTTATTCCACTTTTTCTCAATGTCTACTCTGGAACAAATGTATTTAAGGTTTCACTGCTCTGTGAGTGTTCTGTCATTAGCATCTTCTTTGCATATGTTTTTCATAAATGCTCCAGCAGAGCACAGTTCCTGCTGGCCACTCCAGTAACAGAGATATACATTAGGTGTTTCTTTAAACATACTGAATATTGCCTCTGGATGCCTTTTCCAGAGGAATTCATATTGTTGCAGGAAAGGTTTTTTCCAATTTTTTTTTAAGTATAGAATGTTGTAAACTATTCCCAGGCATACCAAACCCTGAACCCCAGGGAGATGTGGTCTGGAAGATTGAGAAGGCATAATATTACTTCCTCAACTTTTCTTTATTTTTTGTTCCAGATGGAACTACTTAAATGAAGTCATAGCCTTATGTGCATGGAACAGAGGCCAGAAGAAAGAAAAATAAACAACACTGTTCCCATATATATGTGACTTGATATATTTTTTTCATCCCCAAACAAGTACTGAACTATCCTCATTAATACTATGAAACATAATGTCTTACATTTGTACATTTCTTATGGTTCTTAAAATGTTCATATGCACGCACACAAACATAAATATATGTAAAAGCAATTAAGACATAATAAGTATCTCAATTTCACAAGTGTGATGTGAAGATGAAAATAATTTGCCTAGGATCGCAGTTAATTAATGACAGAATTAAATTCCAGAACTCAGATTCTCATTTTAGTTCTCTGGGACATACACTATAGAAGAGTTTGCTATTTTGAAGAGGCCACAAAAATTCTCGTAATCTAATGGCATGTTGAGTGCCAAAATAGTACATATAAAACAAGATATTTTCCTCATGGAGCACTTCTACCTTTTCTTTGGAAATAAAGACATTTTCAGTGACCAGACTATACTGGCAAATTGCTCTGTAAGAGAATTCCATTTTCAAATGGGACTTCCGAAAGGAGGTTGTAAACGGAGTAACTAAATCAATACACCAGGCTTTCTTTTGACATGAAGGCATACCAGAAAATGAAATCACTTACGGTATCATGAGAAATATGGAATGTGTGCAAATAAAGGAGCGATAAGAGGAGATATTGCATCCATAAATTATTTATGTGCTAGTCTAGTCCTTAAATCTTGTTGTCTCCCCTCAGGAAAGTATACTGTGAGATATCAAGTCCATTGCCAAGCACATGCCCCAAACCCTTTTGGCTAATAATATTGATTTCACTTTAAATATGAATCACAAAAAAATCATCATCCATGGGTAGCAATCAGCAGCATTTTATCCTTCTAAACTTAGGCATCATGGTTCTCATGGCCTGATCTTTAAGAAAATCTATTCATAGGACATCACTGAAATGGGGAAAATAATACTATTAATTGCTGCTCTTGTCTAGGTGGATTATTTCTACTAAATTGTTTAGAAGGAAAAACAGTGCTGTGAACAGACATTCAGTGTGAGTAGTCCAAGCCTGGTAGCTTCATATGATTCAAACACTGTGAGAAAGAGAGTCAGATATCAAATCTGGTATATAATATGGAAGTATGAACAAAAAAATAAAGAATACAAATTAATTTATCTAACCCATCATGTAATTTTTCTTTCTCCTTATCTCAGGTATTTAGCATATTTTATTTTTCTTTCTTCTACTTTATCTCTAAAGTGTGTCCTTTCCTCTCAACCTACAGTGAAAAGACTGGTTCCTCTTGAGCCATCTCTTACCTGAATTATCACATCTTTCTTGTTGAACTCTTTGCTTCTTCCCTTTTTTTGTCTGGTCCAATCAAAATTGTTGCCACAGATATGAAAATCGCTGTTCAAAAGCTACATTTTCACAATCATCTTTAATAATGATAGGAGTATTTTCAGAGAAGAACTGAAGAAAATTTAAAAGTTTTGAACTGAAAGAAATTCAATTGAATATATTATGCCTATGAAGGACCTTTTGGCCATCCTACCCCAGTGTTTGCAGGCAAAATACACACCAATATAGAATTACATATTAATTAAGTCTACACATATAAACTAATAGGGTAAAATAAGTCCATTTAATCAAGTAGCCTGCTATTTTAAGGCAATTATAAATAAATTTAATTTATATTTGTCTGGTTTTTGGTTAAAATGCACAGCTATATGCATTTTTCCATCCCAGGAACTGGCTACTATTTTGAAGACAGTCTCTATATGTACTTTTTTGATGCACACTGATGGCACATATGTTAGTAATGAATACTAGCATCTCCCAGACAAGAAAAGTGTTGTGAGTTCAATGCAGAGAAATTTGTCCTTTTAGCAAGAGAGAGGCTGAAGATTCTGGTGGGTGCCTAGTGAACATTGTGAAGTCTTTGCCAGCATGATCTTTACTGCTTGCCATTATTTACAATAACCTAGACTTTGGCAAAGAACTTGTGAAAGAAGGTGAAAGGTAGAGTGAGGAGAGTTTATGTCTTTGTCAATCAGTGTTTCAATTTGTTAAAGCTGCCAGAATACAATAAGCCAGAAGAGCTGGCTTTTTCAAATGAGATATATTAGGTAACAAATCTATAGTTCTAAGGCCATAAAAATATCCAAACTAAGGTATGAACAAGAGGACAGCTTCACTGAAGAAAGGCCGCTGGGGTTCAGGGATTCTTCCGTCACATGGGAAGGCATATAACAATGTCTGCTGGCCCTTCTCTCTTGGGTTGATTTCAAAATGACTCTCTCTGCACCTGTGAGTTCTGGCTTCTCCTGGGGCATATTTGTCTTTCTTGGCTTCTCTAGGCCCTGAGCTCTCCCAAAAAGGGCTCTCCTTTAAAGGACACCAGCAAGGAAATTAAGACCCACCTTAAACAGGTGGGTCCACATATCCACAGAAACAACCTAATCAAAAGGTCCCACCCAACAAAAGGTCTGCTCCCACAAGGTTGGATTTAAAGGACACAGGCTTTTCTGGGGTACAGAACAGATTCAAATCAACACATTCAGTTACTTTGGAGTTTTTTTCTACTCCCAGAACTAGCTGACAGGTGATATACATTTGAGAAAGAATTTGATTTGTTCTGTGAAAAAACACATTTTATCTCAAAATTTCATTAAGTGAAAGAAAATCTATCAAATGGAAACGCTACTGCCCTAGTGTAAAGAGCTGATCCTTTAATCATTGAGTATATTAATATCACATAGCTTTACGTGTTAAAATGTCATTTAAAATGTTAAAACCCCATTGAAACAGCATTGCCATATTCTATGGAATTGTAGTAAATTGAAAAATGTCCAAACAAAGAGATCAAGTCCTAAACTCTACAACTCTTACATGTTACTTTATTTGGAAAAAAAGGATCTTTGCAAAAATGATTAAGTTAAAGATCTTGACATGAGGAGATTATTCTGGATTGTTCAGTCAGGTCCTAAAGCCACAACAAATGTCCTTAAAGGTGAGAGGGAAAGGAGTATTAGAACACACCGAGGATGAGGCCATGTGAAGACAGAAGCAAAGGCTGCAGTGATGAGGACACAAGCCAAGGAATCCAAAGGTTGCTGGACACCAAAGCTAGGAGAGAGGCATGGGAACCTCCATAGGGAACCAAGCCTATTGACACTTCAATTTCAGACATTTAGGCCCCAGAACAGTGAGAGAATAAATTTCTGTAATTTTAAGCTACCAAATTTGTGGTAATTTGTTACAGCAGCCTTAGAAAACCAATACAGGTATTTATTTTCAGCACATGCTATGAATTCTTAAGGCATTCATTCTTCTTATAAATGAAATTTATGAACCCTTATTACTAGAATATCATGTCAGTAGCATCTGAAAGAAACTATCTGGTATTACAAAAGAAATAAACTTTATGGGAAAATTAAATCCTGGGACATTAGAAAGTTTCAGAGCACAAAAAATGGAGAACTGGGACAAATAAAAACAAATGTAAAAGGTGGTGTGATGGTGGCTCAGTGGCAGAATTCTCACCTGCCATGCCAGAGACCTGGGTTCAATTTCCAGCGCCTGCCCATGCAAATCAACAAACAAACAAAAAATGTAAGGTGTACGGGTGGTTCAGTGGTAGAATGCTCGCCTTCCATTGGGAGACTTGGGTTCGATTCACGAACCATGCACACACACCCCCAAAAAACAAATGTAAGAATGAATTAAAGCATTTTAAGCATGCCTCTTAATGAAAGAAGACATTTATTATGTCATTTCTCCCAGTTTTCTTTGATGCTGCTTTCCACATCTATTTACTTAATCCTGAATGAGAAGAGGTTTGATTTCCTTTTGCTTTTTCATAGAGGGATGACATGTTTTCAACCAAAAAAGTCAAATTTTGAGTAGGTTCTAAAATGGAAAGATAACTTTTTTGGTCCTCAAGGAGGTGTTCATATCTTTAGATGTTAATTCTTTTCTTAATTTTTTTTTTGGTACTGGATGGTGGTGATGGTAGTATAGCATTATAAATATAATTAATAGCACTGAAATACAATTGAATGTGGTTAGAAGGGGAAAGTTTAGGTTATATATATATATATGATACTAGAATAAAATTTAAAGAAAATCCATGGAACTATACAAACAGTGAATCCCAAGTTAAACCATTGGACTATAGTTAATAGTACAATTATAAAAATGTGTTTTCATGCATTACAACAAATGTACACACCAATGCAAAGTGTTAATAATAGGGTGGTACATAGCAATCCTGTTTTTTATGCATGATTGTTCTGTAAATCCACAGCTTCTCCTCTGGACTTGCCCTAGGAAAAACTTGGAATTGGATAAAATTTTCAGAGATGCCACTCCTTAATTTTGCTTCTTCCTTGCTACTGAAATGAAAGACTGTGTTTGAAAAATGCATTTACATAAAGCGTTGAAGAGTTAATATAGTAAACATCAGTTAACAGTACATTGTAGTTCATCTCCCAATATCTATTCTCTCAGTAATAAAAACCCTCAATTTTAGCTTATGGCCACTAAGAATAGCAATTATATTTTCCAGCCTCCTTTGTAGCAAGGTATGGCCACATGACTTAGTCTGAACAAGAAGATGTAAAAAAAAGAAGAGGAAGTTAAAAGTGTCCTTAAATGGAACTGGTATCCCCCTTTTTTAGATGCTGTGGACTGAGATGTTATAATTGAATTGCCAGCAGCCATCTTGCACCAAAACTGGAAGGAAGCTACATAAAGAAGAACAAACAAATTTAAGGAGCTTTGATTTCTGATACCATGATTTTCCACACCATTCAAATCAAATTCATGGCATAGTACCTGGCACAAAACAAATGCTCATGAGATATTTACTATTCTTTTTCATTTTATAAAGATATTACTTATTGATTGATCACAATGTAGTAGACACTTCACACATATTATCTCATTTAGTTCTCACAATAATCCAAAAAAAGGTAAACATTGTTCTCATATGCATGTTATATATAGGGAAAATGAGACACTGAGTTATCCAAAATTGCCCGAAGTCATAGAGCTGGTAACTGGTTTATGAGGAAATCCCACCAAGCCTATCTGATTCTTGAATAAAAAAATCTTTCCACTACATTATTCTGCCTTATTATAAGATGATCGGCTTTGTTCTCTAAGTATCAGAAAGTTGTTGTACGATTGTATTATTTTTATAAGTGTAGCAATTGTACTGAATGTAAAAGGAATAAATGCATTGAAGCATATGTGTTGTTTTTACAAAACAAAAGTAAAAATAAGAAGTGGAGTGAAATGAAATATGTAGGGAAAGAATATTTGGATGAGACTTCTGGTATTTCCTGCTACTAATTATGCAGGAAATGTCTTTTTCATTCTTTTCCTCAACCCTTACACTCAAGATTTCAGCATTTCTATTTAAAACTAGAGGAAATATTTAGGAGGCTCAGGAGGAAAATGAAAGTTAGGATTTAAAATGAGAAAAAAAGAAGAAAAAAATTTCAGCATTGCATTTAGAAATTTTATTAACATTCATCAATATGAGAAAAAGGTTTGAGGAAATAGCTTGGCAATAAATGTACTCTTTTTTTGTCTCTGATATACGCATGAAATAATATGACAATCATTCTCAGAAAAGATTTGTTTAACTTCCTTAATGAAGATCATTTATTTCCAGATACTTTAAACATTCTGAACAAAAAATATTTGTAAAATCATTGGAGAATATAGTGAATTATAGACTAATCAGAAAGCAGAGATTTGTGAAAATTGCATTCTAATTCCATCCTTTATTGCCATGGGATTTTTCCCTTTGCAAATTGTGGGCTGCATGTAAAGTGGCAAGCATGTTTAATAGCTGGCTGAGAAAAATGCTTAGTTGATAACATTAGATTGCATCTCAGAGCTCTTCATTTGGACAAAATCTGTTCAGTAATTTGGACGGAGGAATACACCGAATTTGTGAGTTAAATGCAACTGGAAAGGATAACTGCTATGTGAAATGTTGCATAAATTAGTTTTTTGCTATGTAAAGAAATACCAAAACTCAGAAACTTAAAACAACAGCCATATATTAGCTCATAGTTCTGTGTATCAGAGGTTTGATTTGGGCTCAGTGGGGAAATTCTATTGACCTAGACTAGGCTTAACAAGTTTTGCCTGAGACTAATTTACATGTCTGCAATCAACTGCAGTTGGCTTGACTGTGGGTTGGAAAGTTCCAGTTCTCCACATGGCCTGTTGTCCTCCAGTAGGTTAGCTTGGGCTTGTTCGCCTTGTGGTCTCATGGTTCCAAGAGCAGCAAAAGAGTGGACAAGCCCATGGTGTAGTTGCCTCTTAGGTCTCTGTTTGTGTCACATTTGCTATTGTCTCAAAGACTAAAACAAGTCACATGACTAAGCTGAGAGACATGATGACTAAATGTAATATGTCGTGGATGGGATCCTGAAACAGAAAAATGACATTAGTAAAAACTAAAGAACTTTGAAAAAAGTTTGGACTTTAGTTAATAATAACTAAACCAGTATCAATACTGGTTCACTAATTGTAGCAAATGTACCATAGTAATGTAAGAATGGAACCTGGGTTTAGAGTATATGTAAGTCTGTACTATGTTTGCAACTTTTCTGTAAATTAAAAACTATTCTAAAATTTAAAATCTGTTTAAAATAACTAGGGCACCTTTAACTTTGGCCTTTAATCTATATAGTCATTTTCATATTCAGTTAGGTTGAATACAAATCATAAATTATAAATCAAATAATTAAAGCATGCCCATGGTCCCATCTGGGTGTATTTTCTGGTTAGTTCTTCATGGCAAAGACCCTTTTAACTTGACTGAATAGCTGAAGACTGAGTATCCATTGCTCTAGAAAGATGGTGAGTTTAATCAGAGAGTCATTCCTTGCAGGGTTTCTATTTCAGAAGCAAGGTGGGGGGCTCATGTGCTCTGAATGTAAGTTTAAGTCGCAGAGTGATTCTGACCCGTGGTGGATGCTGAAATTTGACCTTCAAGCTTTTAGGAAATGTGAATCACTGCTGAGATCTAAGACAGACTCAACAGAACTAAGAAATGCTAATGAATCTGCATTTTTGTAAACAGTTATTGTTACAAAAAGAATCCAGTTATTAGTGATAAAATATTGTAGATACATTTGGAGGGGTGCATGGTCCGGGAATCAAACTCGGGTCTCCCGCATGGAAGGTGGACATTTTAGCCACTGAACTACCCTTAGATATGTTTATAAATATCATAATATAAATAGTTCCTTTTATAATCATCCCTGTTATAATTCTTAGACAGCCAACAATGTCAATGGAGCCAGGTGGAAAAAAAAAAAACAATTTTAAAGGTTTTAGATCATCAGCAGTCTCAGGAGAAAGCAAAGTTGCTGTGAAACAGAGAAAGAAGGGTTGCCCCCCACCCCGTGACATATTCTTAACCTGCAGGGTATGTTATGGCTGCTGGCACTTACCTGGCCAAATAGATTGTATTCACACTGCCAGACATTTTTTTAAGTTAATCTATTATATTCCTAAAATTCCACCATTTCATATAATTATGAAATGTAAATATTTTTGGCATCCATGTGATTTCATTTTTCATGTGAACTGTTCCATCAGAGGATTGCTGCCTTATTAATACCTAGTTGAGGACAGCTGTATTGAAAACAGGGTATTTCCTTCGGTTGGAGGAACTCTTGGGAATGGCACAGGCCTATGAGAACTGCTGGTATGGCTTAAGGAAGCAACTTGGGGACCACACAGCAGAGTGGTTAACAATGAATGTCCAAAAAAATTTCAGATTCAATTAATCCATTTCTTAAAAAAAAAAAAAAAAAGCTGGAGTTTTTATTGTAATTGTGTTAAGTCTAGACATGAGTTTAGGGACAATTACATCTTAATAATATTAGTCTTTGAACATATTATACCTTTCCATGTATTTAATTTCTCTAAGCCATGTTTTCTAGTTTTCAGTATACACATTTATCACCTGTTTTTTATATGTATTTAATGTTTTTAACATTTTGATGTTACTGTGAGATTTTTGTTTTATTTTCCAATTATTCATTGCTCCTATATAGAAACTCAATTGATTTCTTGTGTTTGTTGTATTGACATTACATCCTGAGACCTTACTAAATTACCTTATTAGTTCTAACAAACTTTGGGTAGATTCCTTAGGATTTTCTATAGTCTGTATTCTGTATATGATAATCTGTATCCATGACCTTGTTGTCTGGGGAGAAAAATAGTATGACTTCTCCCATTTTAGTCTATATCCCTTTTATTTTTCTTACCTTACTGCATTGGCTAGGAATGCAAGAATAATATTGAGAATATAAGTGGTGAGAATAAATATCCTAAACACAGTCACAATTTTGGGGGAAAATATCCAAGCTTTCATCATTACAAATTATATTACCTGAAGTTTTTTCAAATGCCCTTAATCAGATTAAGGATATGCCATTCTATTCCTAGCTTGCTGTGAGATTTTTACCATGAATGGATAATGAATTTTGTCAGATGTTCTTTCCTGTATCTATAGAGATGATCATATGTTATTTCTTTTTTATTCTGTGGAAAGGTTAATTACATAGATTAATTTTCAAATGTTAAATCAAATTTGTAATCTAGGGATTATTTTAATATGTTAATGGTTTGATTAATAGTAAAGACTTTTTTCTCTGTCATCATGAGAGATATTGGTTTATAGTTTTATTTTTGTAGAACATGTAGGCTTGTTCTTTGTATCAGAACATTTGATGGCCTCACTTAAAGTGTTAAGAAATGCTATCCCTCTTCTATTTTTTGAAAAAAAGAGTTTGTATAAAGTTGGTATTCATCTGTAAATATCTATTAGAACTTAGCAGTAAAGCCATCAGTTCCAAGAGTTCTCCTTACAGGAAGATTTATACAACAAAAAAACTTATAAAAACAAATTCAAAATTTTGAATTGGTATAGCATTATGTAGATTTTCTATTTCTACTCTGGTTTTTGCAATTTGTCTATTTAAAGGCATTTGTTAATTTCATGTGAGCTGTCAAATTTATTGGCATAAACTTGTTGATAATATTGCCTTACTATCCTTGTAATATATGTAGCATCATTATTGTATCCTCTCTTTTATACCTGATATTGGTAATTTATACCTTTGTCTCTGCTCAACACCTTTTTCAAATAATTAGCCTTTGGGGTTCATTGATAATATTTATTATTTTTTCAATTTTTATTTCACTGCCTTCTGCTTTTTATCTTTTTTCTTTTTCTATTTTATTTGGATTCAATTTAAGCTCCTTTTCTAGTTTCTTAAGGGGAAAACATATGTAATTAACTTAGATCAATCTTCTTTTCTAGCATATAAAGCTATAAATTTTGAACTAAGCATCGCTTTAGCTTTGTCCCCAATTTTTGAAATGTTCTGTTTTCTTTATCATTAATTTAAAAACTTTCTTAAATTCCTTTCTGAACTTCTGTTCCTCCTATGGATTATTTAGAAGAATTTTGTTTAATTTCTACATATTTGGTGATTTTCTTGATAACTTTCTATTATTAATATACAAAATAATTCCACTGTGATGCATTAGAGACTATATTCTCTATGTCTTCAGACATTTTGAATTTATTGAGACTTGTTTATATCCCAGTATATGGATCATATTGGTGAATTTTCCATTAGAACTGTAAAATAATGTGTACTTGCTGTTTATGGGTATAGCTTTCTTGAAGGGTTAATTAGGTCAAATTGGCTGATAATATTGGTTACTATATTTTTACTGATTCTCAGCTAACTATTCTATCAATTACTAAAACTGGGACAATGAAATTTTCATCTGTAGTAGTGTGTCTGTCTACTTGTTCTTTCTATTCTGTCAGCATTGCTAAATTAATTTTGAAGCTCTGTTATTAGGTGCATGCATAGTTAGTATAGTTATGCTTCTTGATGAATTAGACTTAGCTTAAGTTTTGTTTTAATTATTCTTGGAAATATCCTTTGTTCTGAAGTCTACTTTGTCTAATATTAATATAGATTTTCTTCTGATTGGTGTTTGCATGGTATACCTTTTCCCATCTTAAAACATATTTTTTGTCTTTAACTTAAAGAGTGTTTCTTATGGAAAGCATATAATTGCATTTGTTTTTTACCCACTTGATAAACTATCTTTTAATTTGAGTAGCTTGACCATTTACCTTTGATATAGTTATCAATATGGTAGATTTAAGGTTACCTTTTCTTAGATATTTGTTAACTTTTAACGTTTTTTTAAATATCCTTTTTGATTAACTGAACAATTTTTAGTATTTCATTTTATCCTCACTATTGGCTTACTGGCATACATTTTTGATTGAATGATCAAAGAATGTTTTAGATTTTACAATATGTTTCTTTAACTTGTTGCATCTACCTTCAAATTTTATTTTACCACTGCACATTTAAGAACATTATATTCCTCATGATATTTACTAGTATTGTTTTAAATGGCAATACTAAATATGTTTTGAAATTTTAAAAATCCACTGATACTATTTTTGCTTTTAGGTCAATTATCCTTCAAAAAAATTTTAAATGAAAAAGTATATATTTATATTTATTCATATATGTACCTTTGGGGGAATATTTTATTCTTGTGTAGACCCAAGTTTCCATCTAGCATCATTTTCTTCCATCTGAAGAATTTTCTTTCTTATAGTACAGGTTTCCCAGTGACAAATTCATATAATTTTAGTTTATCTTAAAATATTTTTCTTTATTTTGTCTTTCTTTCCTTCCTTCCTTCCTCCCTCCCTCCCTCCCTCCCTCCCTCCCTCCCTCCCTTCCTTCCTTCCTTCCTTCCTTCCTTCCTTCCTCTTTCTTCTTTCTTACTTCTCTCTCTCTCTTCATTTTTGAAAACATTTTGCTGGCTATGGAATTTTAGGCAGATGTTTTTTGTGCGTTTGTGCTTTTCACAACTATAAAGATATGTTTTCTGTTGTCTTATAGTTTCCAATGTTTCTTTCCAAATGTCAAATTGTTTTTAGTCAATATTTCCTAAAAAAATACATATTTGTTCTTTTGAATGTCTTTTGTCAGGCTACTTTTAACATTTCCTCTTTATTGGTTTGCAACACTTTGAGTTTTATAAACTTTTGTCAATTGTCTATGTGTTTCTCCTGCTTGGGTTTCATTGAGCTTCTTGGGCCTGTGTGCTTATGATTTACATTTTTGGAAAAATTTTGACACTTTCTTCAAGTGTGTTTCTGGCCCATCTTTCTGAGATTCCAATGATACAACTCTTAGAAAGTTTGATATTGTCCCACACATCACTACCTTTTCTAAGTGTATTTTTTTGTTTGTTTTGTTTTGTTTTGCATGGACAGGCACTGGGAATCAAACCCACGTCTCCGGCATAGCAGGCAAAAACTGTGCCACTGAGTCGCTATTACTCATGCTTTAAGTGTTTTCTAATATCACTGCTTTTTTCTAAGCATTTTTAAATGTTTTCCTATCTTCACTGTGCTTCAACTTGAGTACTTTCTATTGCTATACCCCACCAAATCACTGATATTTTCTCCTGAAGTCTCTAATCTGCTATTTAGTCCAATTATCTATTTTCCTTTTCCAATATTGTATTTTCAGCCTTAGAAGATACATTTATTTATAGTTTTCATTTTTTCTTCATAATTTTAGGGTTTTCTCTAATTTTTTAAGCTTATTTCTAACAAAGGGTTTACATTTTTATTTGCTATTTTCATCATTTCTGAAATACCTGGTTCATTTTGTATTGAATATTTTTCTCTAGGTTTTAGATCACTTTTTTCTCATTCCTTACATGTCTGATAATTATTAATTGGATATTTATCATTGTGAAATGCATTGCTGAGTGTTTGGATTTAGTTATATTCCTTTAAAGACTGTTGAATTTTGTTTTGGTTATCAATTAATACACCTGCATTTCACCTTGATCCTTTCGAGGCATGTTTTTAATCTTCATTAAAAAGAGTCTAAAATAGCCTTTACAGTAATTTTGGTTTAACCTTATTTCTAAGACATGGCAGTGGGGTGTTTAGTCTCTCCACTCTGGATGATTAGAATTTGACCATACTCCAGCCCGGTGTGAACTTTCAGAAACATTCTGCTTACAACTCCCAGGCACATTTTTGGCTTGCTACAGTGTTTCACCCTACACATGCTTACTTTTTAGCAAAATAATCAAGGGAATCCTTAGGCAAGTTCTTCAGCTCATTTTCTGCTTAGCCTTTTCTTTCCAGTAAATTCCATCTGCCTCGGCCCCCCCTTTATCAAGATTTTGAGCTCTTCAGATCAGAGAGATTGCTATAATGAGTTTTAGTTCCCATTCACTGGCCATGATCTGAGAAGCGTCCAAAAGCAGACATCCAGGGCCTCATAGAGCTTACCTCATTAGTGTCCCTTCCTGCCAATATCACAGTCCTGTAATTGCCCACTATCCAGTGTGTGAAAACAGTATTTTCCTGTATTTTGTCCTGCTTTCCAATTGCTGGCAGTGAGGAAGCAATTTTGCTACCGATTACTCTGATATAGCATTGTCCCTCTTTAGTGAAGTTTTTAAAATGTTACATCTTGCAATTAGATAAATAAAATAAGGTATATTCATATGACAGAATTTTATTGAACAATAAATGAAATATGGTACTGATATATGCTACAGCATGGATCAATCTCAAAAATATTATGCTAAGTAAAAGAAGCCAGACACAAAAGAACACATACTATATGATTTCATTTATATAAAATGTCCAGAAAAGGCAAATACTTAGAGACAGAAAATAAACTAATGGTGTTCTAGTGCTGGGAGAGGAAATGGGAAATGCCTGTAAATTAACAAAGGTTCTTTTTTAAGTAATGAAATTTTCTAAAATTAGACCTTAGTGATAGTTGTTCAACTTCATAAATGTATTAAAAATAGTTTAAATGCTCCAACTATAACTCACTTTATATTCTACATATTCACTATTGGGTGAATTTTATGGGATATAAATTATATCTCAACGAAACTGTTAAAATGTTACTTCCTGGTGATTTCACACTTTGAAAATTGAGGGCCTTGTGCCTACAATTGGAGTAGAGCACTACGGGATGGACAAGTGGGCTTTGTGGAGAAACCTCTTGGAAGACAACAAAATGTCACCTCAAAACTTTGGAGCAGAAGTACTGTGAAAATATAAAGAATGGTATGACAATGGTTTCAGTATTGATTTGTGAAAATGTAAGCATTGTTTGGGGGATTACCATGTATTATCTTGTAGTTGACTGGATATTTTTATGGCTCGTTGGGTGATAACATGGATTAGTGTTATTTGGGCACCAAATGGACTGCCTGCATTAAAAAGATTGAAAATATATGATCAAGAAGCAAGAGCTATCTATAGTTATTTATAACTATATTTATACTTTTATAGTTATTTTAGCTTTTATACAGGTGTTCTATTAAAAAATAAAAAAGAGGTATAGAAGCCATTCATAATTTAGCAAATTTCAAAGACTTCTTAATGAGAAAAATCTTTCTTCTTTGCATACATTTCTGAGAATGCTACAAACCCATTTCATATTTGTAGAAATTACTATACAACTTTTCAACGTTCATAAGTAGTCAGCTTATGATATTTTGAAGAGAACTTGAATATTCTTATTCTGTCCTGCCAAACCACACTGCTGGTGATACTATAATTTCACATCCCTGTGCATCTGATCCAATAGTGTTCAAAGATTATATGGATTTTGCTTAAGGGGTAGAAATATTATCTTACATAATTATTGGAGTAGGGAGGATAAAATGATTTTTTAAAAGAACAGTACAAATTGAATCTATTTGGTCAATAGTTAAACCGTTGAAATGGGGTTTTACATATTCAAACATCCGAGGATGTTTTGGAATCAATTAAAATTGAGTTTGAATAAAGATAATTCCTTCATGGCCCATAAGCAAAACACACTGGAATTGAAAACAAATAACCTGGTTCTGTTGATAATACTCATGGTGTTAGATCATCCTTAAGAAGCAAAATTGTAGCTGAATATGTTAAGTTCTTTATTCACTATTTCAGTTTTTCATCCTGTGTAGCATATTGCCCCTCCTGCAGTTGTTTGCAACAATTGTAATGACTGGCATTAATATGTACATTAACTCTACTTTGATTATTATGGGAACCCCATTGTGCTACTTCCATTGCAATGGTGTCCATTAGGCAGTGTTTTTATTGCCTAAGTTACCATGCTTTTGTAATGTATGTTATTAAGTGCCACCCCTTTCCAGCACTTTAAAGCTTTATAATTACCAAAGGAGGTAATTGCATGATGTTTGCAAATTTATACAAAAGCTTGAACAGGGCATTGGCTGCTAGACGGCAATAATGAAATTTATTCCTGGGGATCCTGCTGGAAAAAAAATAGTAATTTTAATTCAACATTTTTAATTTCCAGGGAACTATTTGACTATAGACCTTTGGGCAACCATACTGCACTCAGTACTCTTCATATATAGACATAATTGAAAGACTGAAAAATACAACAAAATCTTCTCAGAGCATTCTTTCTTATAATATAGCTCTACATGCAGCAATTTGCTACCTAATGGACAGAGCTCAATTTTTTGGCTTTGGAATGAGTGATTTTTTTTTTTTTTTTTAGCTTAAGTATTTTATTTGTTTGCAACTAAGCTTGTTAACACTATATAATGAAAATGTACAAAGAATAATGTTGCAGTTTTGGGTTAGATTTAAATCAAAGACATTCATTAATAAGGAATCTTTGAATGTGAATATTTCAGAAATTTCTCTAAGCCATCTGATCAGAACAACTGTCTATGAATATTACCTTACTTTTGAAGGTACTGGCATACATTTGAATTAAATTCAGAATTTTTCAAAATAAGCCCTAATTAAAAAAACTGTTCTTTATTAAACTAAAACAATTTCAATAGAACTTTCCTTTCCAGAAATAATAATAAATGAAACAAGGCATTTTGTAAAATGTGGTCCTGAATAAGTCACAGTAAAAAATAAATGTATACTCAATTTCCACCTCCTCAAAACAGAGGCTACTTCCTGTTCCTCAGCCTTGGAAACAAAGTGAAGAACAGCAGTAAGCAACCTCAGGAAGGGGGTTGCCAAAATAAAGCTCAAGCAGTTGAACATGGACACCTCTTAAAGGAATTTAGGAAAACCTGACTAAAGGATCTAAATTCTGCCCAAGTAGCAGTGCCGCTGCGGCCTGGCCCCGTTCCATGCTCACCTGTGCTATGCTATGGAACAAACCCTGATGTTCTTGCTCTAGGGGAGCTCTTTTCCCTGGAGAGTTTAGTGTCCAGTGAGCTTTTTGATTCTATGAATGAGGTGAACACAGACTCCATATGGATACTTTAAGGCTTGGAGTCAAAGTATTTTTCTAACACGGCTAGGCAGAGTCCATGTGTCAAATGGCCCATCCTCCAGTTTGTTCTAATTCCTCACCATGCATTTGTAGACCTAGATTGCAGACCTTTGCTATGTCATCATAATCACATCTAATGTTCATCCTAACTTTGATTCATATTCTGTGCCTGGAAACAGTCCCTGTGTTTAACAATAATACCTACACATAAACAATCCACTGTTACAGCTATATGGTCACAAAACATTAATGATCTTCTGTAGACCAAGCAAATGTTTTTTAACCATAATTGTCGTGCATCAGATTCACAGCCAGAATCCCCAAGATCAAAAAATTTGCACAATACAAATAATAACTTAAAATATACATACACACATATACACACACTCTCACACACACACTTCTTACAGAGCTATACTTGGGGAAACTCCATTTGTTGAGTGCCACTGAAGGCATATTTTGCTAAACTGCTGCTCCAGGTTTTTTGTTTGGAAAATCTATCACAGTAGGGCACAGCTGTTTATTGGATGAGCAGGAAAGAAAGATATGCTTGTGGCAACCAGAAAGTTTCAAGGTCTTTCAAGTTGTATAAAATGGACCTGCAGAAACGATTAAGTGCTCTCAGGATGCAAAGTTGGAGCTGAAATGTGATATCAAACCAGTTGCAAAAAGTGTACAGCAGCCATCTCTTGAGGTCAAACCTGGTACTCATATATATAGGAAACCTTCAGGACACATAGCTTGTTGGCCTTGTCCCATATCGTCGCATAATCTGATCATGTGTGAATTTCACAAAAGATTCATATTGTTCTGCTAGTTTGGTATTGAGGATTTGCTCATACTCCTCCCGAATTTTATCTTCATAGTCTTTTAAGAGACGCTCACATATTATGCCAACTTCACGGAGAGAAAAGGTGGGCTGGTCTTTCTTCATCCAGGAGGAACCTGGAGAATTAGGTGCTGTGAGTGCTGAGGAGTGAGGTTGACTTTCTGAAGTACAAGCTTCACTCTGATTAAGAACAACTTCTAAATGTCTCCACCTCTGGTAACGACTATATTCTTGTTCAATACTCTGAAAAATTTGCTCCGGAGTTGGAAGGCGTCGCTTGCTACCAGGCGGGACGTGCTGCTGTAGAGTCGGCGGTGAAATCTGTGTCTGAAGCGGCGGAAGCGGCGGAAGCGGCTCCGCGTCCGGGGGCCTAAGGCCCGGAGCGGACCCAGGCAGAGGGGCGCAGCGCCGCCGCTTCGGGGAGCCGGGGCTCAGCAGCGCCGCCTCGAACTCCATAGGCCGCTTCAGCGTCGCCCTGCACGCCATGTCGCTGAGGGGCCAGGGACCAGGGCTGGAATGAGTGATTTTTGATACTTGAAGACCCCACCCTCCCCAATCTAATTCTATAGCATAACTTTGAAGAAAAAGTAATAGGGGCAGACATTCTTCTCTATCTCTTTATTTAAGCAACTTCCCACTCACGAATATCTTTCTAATTATTACAGTTTGTTTGCTTACACACCCTGAAAGGCTTATTTTTATTCAAATCCATTGTAGTTGAATAAATTAAAAGATTCAAGGTCCTAGAGATAGAAATAAGGTGACTAAGAATATGTTTAAACAAGGAGAAAAGTTATTTAGCATATCATGCAAGAAGAGGTGTCATTACCTGGGGAGGTCATTACATGGGATTTGAAATCAGTTAGCCAAACTTAACTTGCAATGTTCTGTCCTGACACATAAGTCAAATTTGTAGACAGACTTATCTGTTTACAAAAAACTTGTGCCCCAGTACTACTGTAAGTCCACATGCATATCTGCAGAATAGTAATAAAGTTGGTGAGAGTTTACAAAATTATTGGAGAATCTACCATTATGGCCAAAGAGCCTTTTGTATAACACAGGGCAATATTTAGTCAAGTGCTAACCTACAATGTACAAATGGGCAGAAGTGATCAATGTTGGGTAAAACAATAAAAAAATTAGTTGCATGATCCAGATGGGGTAAAACAAGTGAGGAAAAGTTGCACAGACAAATAAAATGGAAATTGTAATGGGACAGACAGGTAAGGGTTTTCCAGGAAGTAGGGGGCAAAAGGGCAAAAGAAGTCTAACATTACTGAATCATATGGTACAGCTTTGCTGTTCTGTTGATAATATGCAATGATAAGAATTCATTGTATAAAACACTTTACAGCTCGCAAGGTACTTATCTCATACTGATTCACTAAATAACTTCTTGAAAAAAGGCCAGCAGGTATTTCTAATTTTTAGAAGAAACTGAAGCTCAGACTGGTTAAAAACACTTCTCTAGGATGTACAGTGGATATACAGCAGAGACAATAATGAAATCTCAAGTGCTCTAAATCCTGATCCAGTGCTTTTTACTGTTCAATGCATCTATATATATACATATATATATTTAAGGTGGGGCTATCTGGAATTACAAAAGAGAACCCATTTAAAAGAGAAATATCCAAATTCCACAGTGGTGTTCCTAGCCCCAGTTCATATTTTCACTATCCTGGGTTTTCCTGCTAGAAGGTAGAAGAGTCAGGAGGGGCTTCGGGAGTGGGGGGACTGGACAGCTCCTTTTCTTGTCTTCAGAACTTCAGGCTAAAACCTGGCATATCTGCCTTGAATTTTCCAAACTCTCATCTGTAAAATATAATGACCTTTTCATCTGACTAGAAAGGGTTCCTTTGGGAGAGCCTCATTGCAGTTGCATATGTTCTACTAATAAGTTTACTAAGGGATCTGTTAGGTTTTTGTTTTTGTTTTTTAAAAAAGCCCCCTACTCTATTGTCAACAATAGAATGCATTTCCTGTTTTTACTCTTTGCCCAGACACCAAATTGATAACTGTATCTGAAGGTTGTCTATGATATGCATCAGCATTCCCAGTAGCATAAACTGTACGCAGTAACCCTTTGAGGGATGAACAAGGGAAATTTAAATACCAAGCACTTCAATGTAGATTTGTGTTACAGTCCTTTCATCATCTCACCCCTTCCAAGATTTCAAAGGATCAGATTGCTATAATTGCCGTGAAGTAAATGAGTAATCTAGTCTATTTTAGAAATAAGAGGCCAGATGATTCCCTTTCCATAAAGGATGAAGATTTCATCCAGTGCTTTCTCTGAAAAGGCCTTAGCACTTTCTGTGGGTGAAATCTAAATGAATGCAAAAGATGTTATTTTTCATTTCTGAAAATTGTTTATGTCCAGTTCAGCATCACCTAGTAGGCCGACATTCTGATAAAAGAATTCCTAAAGGAAGAGTCTCTTCTTTCCATCAGCTCCTTTCTTAATTCTATCTTAAAGTGCATCTTGAATCTGAATGAGCCCCAGACAAGCCTCACATACAATATACAGGAGAATTCAAACCAATGCGTTTATTATGCTCTGGAATCACAGCTGACTCCTAGTGTTGCCAAATCCAGCAGGGTTTGCACAAACTGCTTGTAGTTTTTATAAGCATTGATTGCATCCAAAATGCTGTTTTGTGAGCTGAATTTTTATCCAACTGCCAAGTGACCGATGTTAACTTTGCATCTATATGAAGGCTTACTAAGCTTATCTTGTGGCTTTTTTGCTTACTGGCTTATGCAACTCTACAAAAATGCAATGGGGTGTAAAACTGAAAACTTCCTTCCAAGTTGCTGTCAAAGAAGACAATGTTTTTTTTGGTTTGTTTTTTAATAAATCCTGAGCTATTAGAAAACAATCACATCCAAATAAGTAAATAATACAAACCAACCCACTGAAGATTTGTGACTATGAAAAGGTAATTATGATCTTTAAAGAGAATTGTATCCCTACTCTTTATCTATAAAACCACTAAAATAATTACCAGCAGTAGAGTCATAAAAAAAAGAATGAGTTATGTAGAAGAGATAAAAAGAGTCTAAGATCCAGAGGATAGGGAAAATAAAGTTCAACACATATATGCATACAAACAGTGTGGATGTAAGCACAATAACAGAACCCATCTTTAATTGAGAGGGCTCCCCAAGGAACTTCTTATTACATGATCCATCTAAGGGATTTGTGAAAAACATATGAGTCTTGGTCATCTGGCTTTCATTCTACAGTAACAGCTTTTCCCTGAAATTCAGTCTCATTTGATATCTATTTATATTTTTAAAAGATGGCGAATGGAGAGCTTAAAGAACAAACCAAAAAAATTAGAATTTAAAGTTTGAGTGAAGCTCTCGCCTTTTAGATTGATTCTGCTTACCATAGAAATTTTACCCCTGTGATCTGAGGGAGTCTAAAACAGACTCTCATCCTTTGGGACCTGATTCTGGAAGATTCTAGAAGAAAGAGTCCCCTATTGGGAAGGATGGTTACAGACATCCATGCTGTCAGGCTTTGGGAAATTGGGAGGCTCATAAAGCAGACTTCAGTACACAATTACCAAAGCCTGATTTAGGAGACAGCAGAAAAGTAGTGAAGTAGACTTAAAACCACACTCTCAGACTTGTACATATCACTGGCATTTTGACAAGGTGGTCAGGCTGCAGTTTCACCAAGTAAAAGCAGAAGGAAACAAATGTTTCATTCTTTCATTAATCAATGCATTTATGTCTCATGGTGATGTCTGTTCAATTCTTACAGAATTGTCATATTTGATTTTTTTTCTCAAGTAATGTTTGTGATTTTCTGGAAATATTAATGTTATTGTTCCCACGTGAAAACTATCAGCACACAAAAGAGCTGGCATAGCTATACTAATATCAGACAACTAGACTTTACGTCAAAAGCTGTTACAAGAGACAAAGAGGGACACGAGAGATTGGAAAATCCAAAAATATTTACAAGTTAAATAACATTCTTAAACAACCAATGGGTGAAAGAAGAAATCACAAGGGAAATCAGTAAACAACTTGAGACAAATGAAAATGAGAACACAACATGTCAAACTGGTGCACAGAGGAAAATCTATAAACCTAAATGCCTAGATTAAAAAAAGAAAGAGCTCTAACAATGGAAATAAATGAAATAGAGAAATTAAAAATAAATAAAGAGAATTAAGAAAACTAAAAGTGCATTCCTTGAAAAGGTCAACAAAATTGACAAACTTTAGTTAGGCTGGCAAAGAAAGAAACAAACAGAAGGCAATGAATAAAATAAAAAATGAAAAAAAAAAGGGCATTACTAATGACTTCATAGAAATGAAAAATATCATAAGGGGATACTATGAAAATCTGAGTTTCAACAAATTAGATAACCTAAATGAAATGGACAAGTTGTTAGAAACACAAAAACAACCTACAGTGACTCTTGAAGAAATAGATCTCAACAGAACAATTACAGGTAAAGAGATTGAATCAATCATCAAAAACCTCCTAACAAAGGAAAACCCAGGACCAGATAGCTTCACAGGTGAATTCTACCAAACATTCCAAGAAGAATTGATACTAATTCTACTCAAACTCTTCTAAAACTTTAAGTAGGGAGGATCACTACCTAAGTCATTCTAGGAAGCCAATATTACCCTAATATCAAAATCAGATAAAGATATCATAAAAAAAGAAAACTACAGACCAATAAACTTTATGTACATAGATGCAAAAATCCTCCACAAAATACTTGTGAAACAAGTCCAACAGCACATTAAAAGAATTACACACATGATCAAGTGAGACTTATCCCTGATCTGCAACAGTGGTTCAACAAAAGAAAAATCAATTAATGTAATACACCACATTAGCACAATAAAAGGCAAAAAAAAAAAAAACATTCAATCATCTCAATTGATACAGAGAAAGCATTTAACAAAGTCCATCACCCTTTCTTGATAAAGAAACACTTAGAACACAAGGATTAGAAGAAAATTTCCTTAAGCTGATAAGGGGAATATATGAAAAACCCACTCTGCTCACATCACACTCAATGGTGAAATAATGAAAACTTTCCCTCTAGGACAGGAAAACTATTTGGAAGCCATATATCTGATAAGAGTTTAGTTTCCAGAATATATCAAGAAACTCTAGATCTCAACAATAAAAGGACTAGCAACACAACAAAAAAAATTTAAAAAGACTTGAATAGTCATTCTCCAAAGAAGATATAAAAATTGCCAAAAAGAACATGAAAAATATTCATCATTAGCTATCAAGAAAATGCAAATACAAACCACTATAGATACCACCTCACACTCACGAGAATGGCTACTACTATAAAGTAAACAAACAAAAAGAAAGCAATAACAAGTATTATGGAGGATGTGGAGAAGCAGAAACACTCATTCATTGTTGGGGTTCCTCAGAAACTTAAGTATGGAATTACCATATGGCCTGGCAATCCCACTTCTAGGTATATACTCAAAAGAATTGAAATCAGGGACTTTAACAGATATTTGCACACTGATGTTCATACTGGCATTATTCACAATTGCTGAAAGACAGAAGCAACCCAATTCTCCAACAGCAAGTGAATGGATTAACAAAATGTGTATATACATACAATGGAATATTATTCAGCCATGAAAAGGAAGAAGTTCTGATACATGCAACAACATATTGTTGAACCTTAGTTTTTCTACTAATAACTCCATCACTGTTCTTCTCTTCTCTTGTCCAGCTCCTCAACTCTTGAAAGAAGTTATCTAGATCATATTCTAAATCATATTCATTTAGATTATGAGAAGATGCATCCATCAGAGTCATTAGATTTTTTAATACAGGACTTTTTGAAGGATGATATTTATATGTTTAATACAAAAGATACTCCACAGTGTTATCATGAGGATTGAAAGCAAGAATCCAAAGAAAACTTAGCAGAGAAACTTGAAAGTGATAAATTAATAATTTTCAGATCAATATTATCAATCTCTTTCTCTTCTTTCTAATGCAAAATTCTGGGCATTTACATCTGTTGTTTGATGTACTTTTAAACAGAACTATACAAGAGATGGTTATGTTTTGAGCACTCATGGTCATTGCTTAGTACCCACTCGGGGGTGGGACGGAGGTAGTCCATATGGGACTACTCATATCAGTCATATTTCTCCCATTATCGTTTTTTGTTTGTTTTCATGTCTGAAAAACTTAAATTATGTCTGGATCGAATTCATTCTCACAGAATTTTTGTGCAGTGGGTAGGTCACTGTGACTGTTCTCATTTTCAAATAGGCACACTTAAACTGACACTGTCCTTTATGCTAATGGTAAAGCAGACCGAGGAGAGAGAACTATCGTCACCACATTGTGATGAAAAGCAGTCTGAGCTTTAGAAACAGACAGGCAGGGGTTGAAAGCACCACAACGTGTGTAAACATGGTCATTTTGTTCAACTTCTCCATGTTTTCTCATCTGTAAAACTGAGTTAATAACAGTAATTCCCTCTTCAGGCTACGGTGAGTAGGAAATCACAAAATATATTCAAAGTGGCTAACATGGTACCTATCACATAGTTAAACAGAAGTGTTTAATGTCTAATTTTTCATCATTGTCATCACCAGGCAGTATCCTAAATTCTCCACAGTCAGGATGCTTAGACCACCTAACTTTTGAGTAATTTGAGCAGCCCTTTTCTGGAGCCCTACAACTATCATAACCTTAGGAAAGTTCAAACTGATATGATGGAAAAGCCTCGCTCAGGGGTGGACACACAAACACACACCATACACACATATACGCATACACATTACACCACTGCAGCTTAAGACATGGAATTTACACATCCTGGATGCTACTGTAAATCACTTTGTAACCCATCATTTTTCATATATGCCAAACCAGTTAAAATAATAACATGACATAGTGCTGTAAGGGAACTGGTGCTGCTTTTAGTCGGTAGAACACACCATGATTCATTCACCCAGAACCTGTGTGACTGGCTGGAATGTAGTTTCTCTGGCTTCCGCTTTTAAGACAAGATAAAAAATTTTGCCGTGGTTGAGTGGTCCTATATATCTCTAAATTCCCAGTAACCCTCAAATCACACTTGATTGTCCTCTACCTAGGAATTAATGGAAATGAAATGAACTCTTTTCAAGAACTCAAACCAGAAAGGTATCCCCAAAAGTTCCATTGCAAAATGGATTTTCCCTCTCAGTGTGCTTCTGCCAGTCAGGCTCTCAGCCAATTGTAATTCACTGGGGGTTCAAGACTAGAGTGTTTTCTCTAAGTGGACTTTAAATTTAATCCTAGGACAATTATCACCTTAAATAGTCCTTTAATTTCTGTGATTTGGCAGCATAATGAAAATGTGTCTTACTTATTAGCACTTTCATTTTTGGCATAGGCCTGGACTAACTTGGGAAGTTTATCTAAGAGCCTATCTCTTCACCTCCATTCTAACACATATTTTTATGGGTATTAACAAGCCCGGCCTCTAAATACTTAATTTCTCTCCCTCCTGCAACATTGAGACCCAAAGGATAGCACCACAATCCAACACATCACCAACTTCTTTCAAAATTGTCCATCTCTTAAGACCTTATTTTGAGTGTTTATCCCCATGGAAATTCACTTGTTAATTTTTCATTAATGTACTTACGCATCCAACATTCATCCATTGACCACTTCCAATGTGCCAGGGAAAAAGACATGAGACATAGCCTCTGTTCTTAAGGAAGTTTACAGGAAAAGTTACATGAAAGGAGGTGACCAATTAATTTGGGCAGCCTCTGTCTTACCCTATTTCTATCTTGTCTTGAAGTTGAACTGAGTCCTATGATGAATCCCCAAAGTACATAAACTCTTCAGGACATCAAAGCAAATTAATATTATGACAAATTTATGTAGCAAATAGTGGATATGCACTTAGTTTAAAGCAAAGAAAACAAAACCCAGTTATGTGAGTGCTCTAGGTTGCTAGCTGCCGGAATGCAACACACCAGAGAAGGATAGGCTTTTAATAAAAGGGGATTTATTTTGTTAGTTCTTCAGAGGAAAGGCAATAAACTTTCCACTGAGGTTCTTTCTTACATGGGAAGGCACAGTATGGTCTCTGCTGGCCTTCTCTCCAGGCCTCTGGGTTCCAACAACTTTCCCCGGGGTGATTTCTTTCTGCATCTCCAAAGGCCTGGGCTGAGCTGCGAGTGCTGAGATGAGGTATGCTGAGTTGCTTGGTCTATGCTACGTTGTGCTCTCTCATTTAAGCACCAGCCATTAAGTCAAACATCCTTCATTGCAGCAGGCATACCTCCTAGCCTACTGCAGATGTAATTAGCAACAGATGAGGTTCACATACCATTGGCTCATGTCCACAGCAACAGAACTAGGTGCCTTCACCTGGCCAAGTTGACAACTGAATCTAACTACCACAATGAGAAATGTGCTTTTCCCCTCATCTAATATTTTTAAATTTGAAACATTTTAGGCATATGCAATCATTAGATCATAATTTAACTATGGCTATCTAACACCAGCCTGAGAAATAGAACACTTCAGCTATAACTCGCACCCCTAGGGTCTATTTCCTAGGAAACATTCTCAGCTTCTGTCCTCAGGATAAAAACTAGCCTATATTTGGTATTTATTATTCCCAGTAACATTTTAACTCTTTTTCTAATTTTCATGCATGCATTCACAATATAGAACATGTACTACATTGTTTTAGACTTTACATAAATGCAATTGCACTTATACATATCCTAAAGCTTGTTCTTTTCTCTTTCAATGCTAGGTTTGTAATATTTAACCATACTGATACTTTCAGATGTAGTTCATCCTCTGTATGACCACCACAATTTATTTGTGCAAGGGGCAAGGGGCAGTAAAGGAGAAACTCAACCTTACCCATATCCTGCATGTTCCAAAGAAAGGTTTAACCACTGCCCAGCTCCTGGGAGGTAACCTCTCAATCCTTACAATAACCTACCTGATAAGACTAGCTTTGTTTACCTGGAGGCCTTGGGTCACCCTGGAAAGTTTATGCTGACAATGTGATTTCTAGTTGAGATCTGGGTCACATGGTATCTATCAGCTTGACCTCTAGAAGGGGTAGAGAATAAGGTCAGTCAAAGAGCAGTCCTCCATGCCCATGTGACCGACTCCCAGTAAAAACTCCAGACACCAATGTTTGGCTGAGCTTCCCTAGTTTGCAATACTTTGTGTATATGGTCATGCATATTTGCAGTGAGAAATAAGTAGAGTCCATACAATTCTCCTGGAAGAGGAAAACTTCCTGAGAGATGAAGCTTGTGCCTAATCTCTGCTCTAGGCAGTTATTTCCACTGCTGATTTTAATCTGTACTCTATTGTAATAAAGCAGGAATATGAGTGTAACTGCTTTTGTGAGTTCTGTAAATTCTAGCTAATCATTGAAACTGAGGGTGGTCTTGGGACCTCCAAATACATATACTTTCGAATTGATGTTGTTTCAAGTCTTTGCTGTTGCATTCAATGCTTAACAAAGAACAACATAATGTAGTTTTTGCATAAATGAGTGAAGTCTCTCAGGCATAGGTTTTACAAAATTTTAATTATAATTGAAATTACAAATTGCTCTCCCAGATAGTTGTACCAATTTGCAATTCTATCAGTTGAGCAAAAGGGTTCTCATGGTTCCTGTCTTCAACAACATGTAGTAGTACAAGACCTTTTTTTGTTTGCTTGGGGTGAATCTAATGTTGTGAGATAAGATTTCTTTATTTTAAATTTGCATGATTTATGAGGTTGAGCATCTTTTTGTATGATTTTGGAATTCCTTTCTTGTGAATTGCTTATTTATATATTTTGCCTTTTTCCACTGTGCTGATTGTCTTTTTTTATTAATGTATAAGTTCTTTATGAATTTGGAAGTAGTTATCCAATGATTGTAAGTATGGAAAATACATCCTCTATGGCCTTTTTTTAAACTTTATTTATAGTGCCCTGTGCAGTAAAAAACGTTGGAGATTCAATGTAGTAAGTTTTATCATTATTTTTTCCTTATGATTTATACTTTTTAGTATAAATTTATACTTTTTTATACATTTTTTATAATTTTCAACTTTTCATTTCTTGTTTAAGAAATCTTTCCCTGACTTATTGCCTGAGAGTATTCTCCTATATTTCCTCCTAAATATTTTAAATTTTTGCTTTTTCAGATTTAAGCATCTTATTTCTCTTGAATTTAGTTTTGTATTGTGTGTATAGGAAACATTTTTCCATATGAAATCAATTATCTCCAAACCATTTGTATGTAAGTAGTCTATTGTCCCCTCCAAAGTTTGTAATGTTTCCTCTATGATGTATCAAGTTTCTATAAATTCAAGGTTATTACAGTTTTTGCTTGTCTATTTTCCTCCATAAACTTACATGTCTATTCCTGCAACACTAAGTCACCTCATGACTTCAGCTGGTTTATTACAGCTCTTAAAATCTTGCTGTCTTGAAGGATGTATCTTCACAATCTTGTTTTCTTCAAAATGACCTTAATTTAAAGTCAACTCTTTAATGCCCACAAATTTTTATGGAAATAGCATTACAGAAAATGTGAAATTATAAGAATGTACACGTTGGCAATATTTAGTTTCCCTATACACTGCATGGTAATTCCTTACATTTATTTGTTTCTTTAAAATCTTTCAAAAAAATGTGCCTTCCTCCATAAAGTTTTGCATATCTTTGTTTCATTTATTCCTAGGTACTACATATGTCTTTGTTGCTATTGTAAATAGTATTTAAAAATACTTCCAATTGTTGCTGGTATTTAGAGACAACTGATATTTAAATATTGATTGTGAATATTTCTCAACACCCTTTATGAATTGTTATTATTTGGCTGTTCATTATCTAGGATTTTCTTTGTAGACCAGAATATCATTTACAAATAATGACAATCTTACTTTCCATTTCTTTATTTTCTCCAAAATGACTTACATCTGACTCTGAGACCACATCCTGCTGGACTGGTGGGAAATTCTATCACAGTCATTTTAGGTCTTTTCCTCCTTATACCCACATGCCAAAGGTTTTGTGTATGGCTCAGAGTTTCACTACCAAAGAGTCTGAAGAGCTCCCCCCGTCACTGTTACCAATCTACATTATCACCGCTGAGACAATACTCTCTGTGTCCTGAACCACAGAGCCCCCTTAGGGGGGTAGAATGGCTTTGCTGCTTTTGTGCCCTGCTTGGAACTGGAAATCTTTGCCAAACTTTGGACCTAGTGACCAGTCCCACAGGCTACATGTGCACCCTCTTAGAGGTCCTGCTCCTTCTCAAGCTGTTGCCACAGATCTCTTAGGACAGCAGGATGAGAGTTCTCCATCAACCCCACTCCCCTTTAGCCCTGTTAAAACAATCAAAAGCTTTAATTGTCTTATTTGGAACTAAATACACAAATGAATAAGTTACTCATCTTTGTGAAGAAGAGGAGTCCCATAGTTCCTAACTCAAGGTGTCAGCAAGATCGTGCTTCAGCCTGTAGCATTCTGGTGGTGGCTTACAGACAATCCATATCTCATCTCTGCCTCCACCACATGACCATCTGTCTGCCTGTCTGTTTCCTACTGTGTCCAAATTTCCTCTTTTATAATGGTTCTATCACACTGGATTAAGATCCACCCTTGGTTGGCCTCACCTTGACTAATAGCATCTTCAAAGATCCCTTTACAAATGGTTCACATCCACAGGACCCGGTTAGACTTGAGCATGTCTTTGTTAGGGGCATGATTCCATCCAAAAGAGGATTCCTAGCAGAAAGATGAATCTGTACAAAGAGACAAGGTCGTGAAAGAATATAGCTCAAGTTTTAAGAGTCCAGAAGACTGAGGTATACCTTTCAGCAAAAGCAGGAAGTGGAAGGAACTTATGCCAGAGAGCTAGATTAGGGTCAATTAGGGACAATTAATTCCCTTCTAACTCGTGTTGTTTAATTAGTATCTTTGTAGATGATAAAGAGCCACTGAAAACCTGTAAGTGGGGGAAAGAAGTAGTGGCATCATGTTTGCTGCTTTTTTAATTGATAATGTGGTGTTAATAATTGGCAGCAGCTTAATATATTATCTCATAGAATTATTTACATTTTAAAAGATATGCTGAGAGAAAAAGAAAAAAAAAAACTGCCTCCAAATGCATTAAAACTTCCAACCAATTGTCTATCTACTTATTTCTGGAGACACTGTGTTCCAGGCACCACAATAAGTCCTGAGATGAAATTTTTATCAAGACGAGGAGTTGTGACTGTTCTGCTCATTGATGTATTCCAAGTGCCTGCTACAGACAGGACTTTAACACATCATCAGTACTATTTTTACAGTTTATGCAAATATGAAACAGAGGAAGGGATTTGGATAGTGCTATGGCTCATTTTCTGTGTCAAATTGACTAGGTTCTGGTGTCCAGCTGTTTTGTCAAACACCAGTCCAGATGTTGCCTTGACGATTTGTGACATCAGCACCAATAATCAGTTGACTTTTAAGTAAAGGTGATTACCATTAATAATGTGGGAGAGCCTCATCCAAACAACTGAAAGCTTGTTGGATGAGCAAGAACTGTGGTTTATGGAAGAAGAAATTCTTCACCAAAACAGCATCCTCTACTCTCTGAGCTTCTAGCTGCTGGCTTCCCTGCAGATTTCCTACTCAAGAATGAAGCATCCCTGTCACTGGAATTTCCAGTTCACTGGACTGTCTCACAGATCTCAGAATTGCCAGTCCCACAATCAGGTGAGCCAAGCCAATTTCTTAAAATACTAGTTGTATATACACACACACGTACACAAGCACACACATACACACATACATGCCATTGTTTCTATTTCTCAGGAGAACTCTGACTAATACAGATAATGAGACAGTGATTTAAAAGAATCCCAAGTGAGATTAGACATGACTTTGCAATAAAGCAACAGTATCAGCATCAGTGCAAATATAATTGAGGGAAGAGAGAGCGCCAAGCAGGAGAGGCCCCATTGAAAACCGAGTTACCGATGGCATGCGGAAATAGCTGTCATGTTTGGGATGAGGGGAAAGAGGTCCTGAGATGGCATTTTATGCATTTAGTCAGGAGCATGAGGGCCAGCACATGCACAGATTTTGCCTTTGTCACTACTAAAAATTTAATTTCCAAATGAGTATCGTGTTGAAGCTTAAAGTAGGTATATTCCTTAAATGTGAATTTTCTATCGAGGTAGTCCTGTGATGAGTTTCTTTCCTAATAAACAAGGAGAATTTCAAGGAATTTTTATGACTGCATTGACATTGGTTTGCCTGAATATAGGAAAGTATCAAACCCAGCTTAGAAGAACTGAACTGTAAATGAAAGAATGTTATTATAAAAGCACTAAAGGAAAACTGCAAGAGAATATTTAAATAAATGAAACACAGGAGACATAAAGGATAAGAGCGGCCAGTTGGCTAAGGTGGCATAAAGAGGTTAAGACACAGTCAAGAAACTTTGTAATTCTGAATAGTGGGTGACTCTCATTGGTAAAATGATAAACAAGAAGAGAAAAAATAGACAGTTTACAAAAGAAAAAAACCAAAGAATAATATATATGCTCCAAATTCTGTCACTCCAATAGGAAAGTAATGCTATTCAAAACAAGAAATAAGGTTTATTATTTTTTTTATCTTTCAGATTGGAAAACATTCAAAATGTTGATACTATCCAATTATCCAGGGTTGTGTAGGGTATGGCCAGAGAAAATAAACTTCTTCAACATTTTAGAGGTCAGTGTGGCAAGTTCCATTAATAATGTTAATTATGGCAAGTACTTATTATGTGCTATATGTTATTATAAGTACTTTATGTTTATTAACATTTAATCTTTATTATTTATGTGTATCTGTAAGTAAGTGCTGGTATTATCCCCCATTCTATAGATGATAAAGTAATGTTAAGATTAAATATCTTATCTAGAAAGAAAAATCACATAACTAGTAAGCAGAGAAGATGGGACTTAAACTCAGATATTCTGGCACCAGAGTTTGAGATCTTAAACTCTATGTTTTCCTACTTAATGGTATTTCATATATATATTCTCTTTGACTTGGCAATTTACAATCTAGAAATTTATACTTGCTTACATATGTAAGCAGAGATATGTAAATGTGTTTATTTTACAACTGCTAACAATTGGGAGCAATATACATGTTTATCAATAGTAATTGGTAAGATTGATTATGCTATAAACAGAATGGATTATGAGGCTCTTAAAAGGAATGGAGCAGAATTATGTGCATTTACAAGGTAGTTTCTCCATGATCCATATATCTTCATGTGAAAGATCAAGAAAGCATAAAATACTTTCTATTCATACATAACTTTATTTGAGTTTTTGCAAAAATCTTATTCTACTTTTTATAAGGGTTATTTTCTATTTCATTATTTTACAACCCAGTAACACACATTTATATATATATATATATATACATATATATATATGGAGAGAGAGAGAGAGAGACTATGACTCTTAAGTGAATGTTAAGTAACTTGGAGAAAAGATGATTTTTCTGGCATGAGTTGTGGAATCTCACAGCCCTCCCCCACCACCCTACCCTGTACTGGGCAGTTTCTCAATATATTGAAACACCAGTCACAGAGTACAGCATTCCTGCAGGGATCTTACCATGTACACAATCCACACAGGGCTTTGGGGCTCTTGGCAAGATGATTTTCTGGCTGAATTTGAATTAGACGTCTCTATTCTCTCTCTCCTGAATTCTAGTGATAGCTGATTTTTATAGAAGAGAATTTTCTAAGTGGGAACCTTAATTAAGCAGCACAGAAAACACGCCAGTGCAATGACTGTAGTGCCCCCTAAATAAGTTACAACTGATTACTTTGGATGAGAAGTATCCAAAATAATTCCCAGTTCAAATGAAGTTAAATACTCATTCTTTTTCAATTCTGGCTCACATGGCTGTTTTGCGCAGTTGGCAGTAAGGTAAATATTTGAAGGTCAATTATCAGTTCTGGATCACTCACATTGCCAAATAAATGGGATTATTGAAGACCCCAAAAGAGGCATTAAGAAACCTTATAACTTAAGCTGGGATGCCAAGGATATTACTCTGCAAACACATGGTTAAACTTCTCTATGTGGGCCCCTTCAATATCCACTTGGACATATTCTCATGGAACTTAAGTCTGTGAAACATAGCTGTAAATTCTATCAGTTGCTAGCATAATGCCATGAAAGTGGCAAATTATACAAAATTTTTATAGAGTTAATCTCAAACAGTAGTGTAACACACCCTCCCCCACTCCAGGCGACCAGCTCAGTCTCCCCAGGCCCCATTCCCTGTAGATCAGCTGGCAAAGCAAGGTGAGGGTAGGGAAGGAGAACGAGAAGGGGGAAGCTCACTCTGGGAGAAGGAGGGGAGTTTGGTGGCAATAGCTTCCTCACTGCCTTCACTGCCCACTGACCTTCCCATCTCCAGGCACCATGCTTCCCACAACACCCTCCCCCCGCCCAGTCACACTGTTGCTGCTACTAATGCAGGACTTGGGGAGGGGGCTAGGCCATGCTAGCTGTGCTGAAGACCTCTAGAAGATGTGGTCATCAAGAGGTTTTGCACCCTCAGGGCATGTCCCTGGGAGGTACAGATGGAGGATCATGCTCCATACCACTAAATGGCATTTTTGAGGACAGCAAGAAGTTTGACTCAAGCTATGACCACTGCATCTTGATACCATCATGATTGGCATTGAGAACCTCATTACAGTGTGGATTCAAGGCCTCATGGGTATGTATGTCAACAAGTGGTGATCCTTTTCATACTTCCCCCACTTTGGCTATGGCAGCACCAATATGTGGGGCTAATTCCCCTTGACACCTTGTACATTGACATGGTCCTGCTGGATATGTGGAACAAGGAGGACATTGCACAAATGAACATCTAGCTATACCTACCCCAATGCCCCCACATGGCCCAGGACCCTGATTTTGTCCCTACCACCACAACGGCATGTGCCGAATGCCTTCATCTCTAGCTATATTAGGAGTGGCACTTTTAAGGCCAGGGCCTGCTGGGCCATGTGCCCTGGAGAGAAAAGGAAGATCATCATCCCTCCATTACTTTCCTATGGCAAGAAAGGCTATGGGACTGTGCTCTCCCTGCAGGTCTCCTTGGTCTTCCACATTCATTGTATCTACAACTGGAAGGGCATTGTCCAGCTAAAAACACTGGAGGATTCTCCCAGCTCTCTCTGGAGGCTGTAGCAGAGGATTTCAAGTGTGGCTACCATAACGACTCACTGATGGATGGTTCCAATTACTATGGTTAGGTATGGTTCCAGTTACTTCTACAACCACACCCACAATACTACATAGGGTAGGGTTACATCATCCCCAGGATGGTTCAGGGGCTGCAAGGTGTGTGCATGGGGGAGCATTGGAGAAAAGAACTGTAGAAAGTTTCCTGGTCCTCCATTCTGTTCTTCTTTGTCCATGTCATCAAATTCCACAAGCCTGCGGATCCAGGGAAAAGCAAGATATTCTCCCAGCTCCCTGAAACATGCAATGAGAATGCCAAACTTGGAGACTTTGTGTGATACTCTATGTGCCAGTTGAAAGTATTATATACTGCAGAAGAGCCATGTTTAAATCCTGATTCAATCTTGTGGAGACAGCCATTTCTTTTCATTCTGATTCAATACTGTAGGTTGGAAACTTTAGATTATCTCCCGGGAGATGTGACACACCCAGTTCTAGGTGTGACCTTTTGATTAGATGGAGATGTGATTCTCCCCATTCCAGGTAGGTCTTGGTTAGTTTATTAGAGTCTTTAAAAGGGGAAAGATTTTGGAGACCCTCATAAATGAAAGAGTTTACAGAAACTTCAGAGCAGAGCCAACAGGCAGAGAACAGATGCATGGATATATGGAGATGCTTGGAGCCCAGCAGAAGTTGCCATGAGATGTGAAGCAAACCAGAACCTGGAGAGAGCCAAGGGGAGCCAAGACATGAAAGTCAGCCCCAGAGAAGCAAAGTGAGGAACGCCTACTGGAACAGAGGCTGAATGCAATGTGGCCCAGGAGCAAGGGATCAGCAGATACCGGCCATGTGACTACCCAGCTGACAGAGGTGTTTCTGAGCCATTGGCCTTCTTTGAATTAAGGTATATTTCCTTGGATACTTTTGTTTGGATGTTTTACTTGGATACCTTAGTTTGGATGTTTAGAATTGTAAACTTGCAACTTATTAAATTCGTTTTTTAAAGAGCCATTCCACTTCTGGCATATTATATTCTTCCACCTTTAGCAAACTGAGACACCCTACAACTGCTGTTTGCTGGATGACACCACACTCTTCTCTGAAGAATATGTCCCTGCCTCTCAGAAGCAACTCTGGGGACCAACAAGGTGATGGGGTCCTGGACTGAAGCGTGCAGAGCATGTGTGTGAGATAGGGAAAGGAGTGGCAGCTCATTTGCCTCCCACATCTGACAGTCAGAAAAGTGGATCCTTGGGGCCTTGACAGTGCTGTGCTGCTGTTTGAGGTGGAGTTGGTGTTCCTGGGAGTAGGAACTACCTGCATGCTACCTATTTGTACAGGACCACAACAAGGGTTCCCTCCAGGGCTGTTCTCCACACTCATCAAGATCGAAGATGAGGATAGAGGCACCACAAGCCTAGGAAGGATCCTGAGTAAACTATAGAGGACAAGTTCCAGAACCAGGATGGGAAGATCATTGTAGAGCAACTCAAGCTTAGGTCAGATGAAGGCTAGGAAAGGTTCTATGAAGGGCAGGAAGCCTGGGCCTGGTTGCAAATTCAAAGACCCATGTCTGGGGAGACAGTGGGCAGTGACACTGACCCATTAACAATTGCATTCCCCTTTGTTGGAATAAAGTCTGGGATCCACCTCTCTGATCTTCCCATCAGCCCTGGATTGAAATCCATGGTACAGAAAAAAAAGTGTATTCATATTGATCTGAATTATAGAACAGCAAGGAACTAGGCATTTGGTTCAATTATTGGCACATAAATGTAGCTTTTGTCATGCCAACTGATTTTCAAAAGTAACAATAGAAGGAATACTATTAATGCATGTTGTCTTGTACATAAAGTCCAAGAGCTGAGTTAAACGTAATTCAGGCTTGAAACAGTGGAATTTTATATAGAGTCAAGTATTATTGCCAAAAGGAAATAAGTTACTAAATAGAAAAATGAATTGTCTGGTGCTATCAAAAGTTAATATCCATATTCCATTGTTCAATATTTAAATCAGAAAGTCATCCCTCCAAATCTGAGAAATTAGGAACTTTTTAGATAACTATGTAATTTTTTATGAATTATGATGATGTACTGATGTACCATGTTTATTTATTTTTAGCAATATTCTAATTTCAGTGACTAGTTCTTACATCACAGATTTCTATATTCACTGCAGAGTGATTGATAAAGAGGGCCAATGGTTGGTTTACAGGGACAAGGGATGAGGACAAGTGAATATGCATGATGGGCCTATGGTATTTATAGATGAGCAACCTAATTCCTGGTTCATAATAGCTGGGACTGAATCATAGTTAATGCATCCAAGCTCTTCACAGCCTGGCCAAAGGGTTTTGGCAGCAGAGGACTGAGTGGTTTCATTCTACCCTGTTGCCATGGATTCCATTGCCTTGGAGACCCTTCTACCCAACCATGAAGTACCAACAGTGAGCATCATTCGCACTGGGAACTCTCCCAGGGCAGGAGAGGAGTTGGCCCACCTGTAACCTCTTGTCATCAGAAAGTATCATTTCTGAAGTTGAGTTCTCTCTTTTCTATAAGTGAGCTTGATCATCAACATGACACATGAATCACTATGTGACCTGCTTCTTCTCTGAGCATAGAATGTTAATATGTATATGATTAAGCCACTGGTTCTACCATTCTGTCTTGCTCTGAAAAGCCAAAAAAAAAAGAGCTTTAAAAAAAACATAAAATAAGCAACATGAGGAATTCCCAATTGATACTAAAAGCTCACAGTATATTTTAAGTGCCTGAAATATATGCACTTAATGTTTTGGGGCTGGGAGTGAATATATCTTTTCAGGTAAAGCATTGATAAGACAGGGTTCATCTATTTACATTTTATGACAATTCAAAGCCCAGGCTGAAATTTTTCCTTTAATTTTGATAAAGAAATGTTTCTTAGCAAATTAATAAAATCATAAAACCAAAAAGGTAATGTTTAAACCTCTTTAAAATATTGTTTTCAAACATGCTAGCACAGTTTAGAAAAATTAGTTTATACATATGTAATGTTTATATGTGATTTTTATATATCTCACAAAATTGCACCCATTGTTCTCAAGAAGAAAGTTCTAATTTCTTAATGTAATTAAAAAACATTTGGTACATGAAGTTCATTTACCAGCTGTGGTAGTTAGATTCAGTTGTCAACTTGGCCAGGTGAAGGCACCTAGTTCTGTTGCTGTGGACATGAGCCATTGGTACGTGAACCTCATCTGTTGTTGATTACATCTGCAGTCAGCTAGGAGGCGTGCCTGCTGCAATGAATGATACTTGATTTAATTCGCTGGTGCTTAAATGAGAGAGCATATCATAGCACAGCCCAAGCAGCTCAGCATACCTCATCTCAGCACTTGCAGTTCAGCCCAGGCCTTTGGAAATGCAGAGAGAAATCACCCTGGGGAAAGTTGTTGGAACCCAGAGGCCTGGAGAGAAGGTCAGCAGAGATCACCCTGTGCCTTTATGCGTAAGAAAGAACCTCAGTTGAAAGTTAGCTGCCTTTCCTCTGAAGTACTATATGTCAACTAAATAAATCCCCTTTTATTGAAAGCCAATCTGTCTCTGGTGTGTTTCATTCCAGCAGCTAGCAAACTAGAACACCAGCCTTTCTTTATAATTCAGATTTTATACTAATTCATACATGAATTAATAAATAATGGAAAATAGTGATACAGCTTATTTCATTTCTCTAAGTTTATGACAAAAAATAATTTTGTGGAAATTTACACTTTTTAATCAATTAATATTTACAGGTGTACTGTCTAATATGTGCCAAAGGGCATTGGTTGCTGTGACAGAGCTTGTTATCTTCCTATCCAATACTCCATCTCCACTTCTTTAAAAAAGAACCATGCTTCTTTTGGAAGTGGGAATGCCAATGCATCAAGCTGAGAAACTACATTTCCTAGTCTCCTTTTAAGATAAAGATAGCCAAGTGAAGTAGCAGAAGTTGTAAGGTGGGCTGCTTCCACTGCATGTTAGTGCCTTCCTTGAGCTTGTTGCTTGGAAGACAAAGTTGAGGGTGGGAATTCCAGATGACAGGTCAACATTTGAAAGGTTGGAGGAGAGCAAAAGAAGGCCCTTGAGACATTGATGGCACTTGGCAATGCCATAACTACCCTGTGCTGGATTCCTACAGACTTTTCTTATGTGAGAGAATAAAACTCTACCTTGTTTCAACAAGTGTTTTTTAGTTCTCTTATTTATGACTGTGCTGGTTTGAGTTTTTTATGCACCTCAGAAAAGCCATGCTCTTTTAACCCATTCTTGTAGGTGCAGACCCATGTGGGTAGGACGTTCTGATTATGTTGTTTTCATGGACATGTGACCCACCCAATTCAAGGTGTGTCTTAATCCTTTTAGTGGAGTCTGGTATGAAGAGAATAAAGACAGAGATGCCCTGGGAAAAACAAGCAAGGACCCACAGAAGACATTTTGGAGGGAATCAGCAGACCTTGCCATGTGCCTTCCCACATGCCAGTGGAATCTCAGATGTCATCAGCCTTTCTTTAGTGAAGGTATCCTCTTATTGATACCTTAATTTGGACATTCCCATGGCCTTAGAAATGTGACTTGAGACTTAATAAATCCCTGTTGTTAAAAGTCAACCCATTTCTAGTATATTTCATTTTGGCAGTTTTAAGAAACTGAAACAAACAATAATCAAATGAGATTCTAACTGATACAGTGACTATAACTGAAATGAATATCTGAATTTCCCATAAATGTTTTAGAATTTCAAACATCACATTTGTACCAATGAGAAACTCTCAGCAAATACTTCCTAATATTTATATTGGAAGTCAGCGTATTACATTTAATGTTTATATTGAAAGTTTTGTACACGGGTATAAACTGTAAAAATTGTGAAATTTATATAGTCTTTCTTACAGAAAAATTTTGTCCCATTTTACTTTCTTTCAGATTACTTTTCATCTCCCTCACCTGGCCAGCTCAGATTCATCTTTCTGAATTCAGTTTGAGGATTGACCCTCCCAAGGAGTCTTCTAAGGATGAAGTATCTCTTCCAAGTCTCCATAATGGCCCTTAATGACCCTTGAATATATTCTACTATATTAATTACTTAGTCATCCTGTGAGCTCTTAGAGGATGAAATTTATATTTTATTAAAATTTCCTTTCTTCTAAATATTTAGCCCTGAGGGATAGTTTGCCAAATTAATCCTGTTTCTGAGCTCATTACACTCGGCCTTTACAAAACCATCCACCTACTTTTACCTATTTACTTACTTAATCCCTTTACTCTCTATGGCACTCCAGCTCCTCTCTGCCATCCCATAGATTTCTTTGATTGTACTCGCGTATGTTTTTGTAAGATGTTCCTTGTTGTTTCATGTGCATACATATTTTAAATTTGTATAAGTGGTACTGCATTGTATAACTCATTCTGTTTATTTTTAATATTTTTATTGAGAAATCTTCATACACATACAGTCCATCCATAGTATACAAGCAATGGCTTGTAATATCATCATATAATTGTATATTCATCAGTATGATCATTTTTAGAACATTTACATCACAACAGAAAAAGAAATCAGAGGATAAAAGTGAAAACTCATATATCCCATACCTCTTACTCCTCCCTCTCATTGACCACTAGTGTTGCAATCTACACAATATTTTTTTTACTCCTTATCCCCCCTATTATTTATTTATTTTTTATCGTTTCTTGTATCCTCATCTGTCCTTACCCTGTTAAAAAGAACATCAGACACAAGGTTTCACTATCGCACAGCCGCCCTTTCAAAGCTACCTAGTTATATAACCATCTTCAAGAATCAAGGTTACTAAAACACAGTTCAACAGTTACAGGTACTGCCCTCTAGCCACTCCAGCACACCATAACCTAAAAAGGAATATCTATATAATGCATAAGAATAACCTCCAGGATAACCTCTCCACTCTGTTTGAAATCTTACAGCCACTAAATCTTTTATCTTGTTTCATTTCTCTCTTCCCCCTTTTGGTCAGGAAAGCTTTGTCAATCTCATGATGCTGGGCCCTGGCTCATCCCAGAAGTCCTATCCCACACTGCCAAGGAGACTTATACTCCTGGGAGTCATGTCCCATGTAGAGAAGAGGGTAGTGAGTGCATCTGCTGAGTTGGCTTAGAGAGAGAGGCCACATCTGAACAAAAGAGGTTCTCTGGGGGTGACTCTTAGACATAATTATAAGTAGGCTTAGCTTCTCCTTTGCAAGAATAAGTTTCACAGGAGTCAACCCCAAGATTTATATCTTAGCCTATTGAATTGTTTGTCCCCACTGCTTGCAAGAAGATCAGGAATTTCCCAGATGGAGTTGAATATTTCCTCTTTTCTCCCCAGTCCCCCAAGGAGACATTACAAATACTTTTTATTCTTTGCCCAAAGTACTCTGGAATATGTTGGGGCATCACACTAACCTGGACAAATCATCTGGAATATGTTGGGGCATCACACTAACCTGGACAAATCAACAAGATTTCACACTGTATTCAAGATTCTGTGTAATTATGGTATTCAAATTAAGTTACCATATTAGTTAAAGTAGCTAATGTGCTACCCAAAATATAAATTTTGCACCAAATAAGCGTCTGTCCCTTTGGTCTCACACAGAAGTTGAAGTTTTAAAATATGGACCGTATCATTCTTTACCTTGTATTCTGATTTACTGTGGTGTTATCCAGATCAGCTTCATTCAGATCTCTACTCGAATTCTGATTACTTTTCAACTTTTTTAACAGTTGCTATATGATGCAATGCTGACTTTCACAGCTTCAGTGTCCTCTGATTCTCAGGTGTCACATAAATACCCACAGTTTCAGAAAGGACCAGGTTATACACAATAGCTCAATATCTCAGAATTTAGGAATAACAGTTAACATTCCTGAGTATATGTGATTGCTATAAGAGTTTACAATCTAGGACTCATTACAATAGGCTCCAGCCTACTAACCCATGCTCTCCACTTCAATTCTTTGAGTTTGAATATCACAGTTAATCCATATAAGTGAGGCATGATTATATTTGCCTTTTTGTTTCTGACATTTCATTCAACATACTGTCCTCGAGGTTCGTTCGCCTAGCGGCATGCCTCACAGCTTCATTTCTTCTTGCAGCTGCTCAGTAGTCCATTATACATACACACTGCAGTTTGATGTGTTGTATTTTCATTTTCATTTGCCTCAAGCTGTTTACTGATTTCTCTTGTAATTTCTCCCTTGATCTACTGTTTAAGAATGTGTTGTTTAGCTTTCATATATTTGTGAATTTTCTGGCCCTGCCTGTTATTGATTTCCAATTTCATTCCATTATAATCTGAGAAAGTGTTTGTATAAGTTCATCTTTATGATATTGAG